>NC_052533.1:131554489-132266156 GCF_016699485.2 Gallus gallus
CAGTTTAAGATTGATGGGAATTATCTCAGCTGTGGGTTTACACTACTTCTAGCTGACAGCCATATAGATAACTCTACCAGCAGAATCAGCTGTCACCATAAGTTTTTTCAATTTGTTTTTTCCTCTTCTTCCATCTTGTTTACTGCCATAAAATTTACATATGATGTTATATGACTTTGAAAACAAGCATGCAACAATGCTTAAGTGCTATTATTTTTGCTTCTCGGTTCCCCATTCTAGAGGGTCCTTTGGACTGATAGCTCTGCACTACTAAGCTTATGTCCTCATCTTTTCTTTCAATTAATTGAAAATGTTTGATTTTGGTGATAAAATATGCTGGCAGTTGTAGTGATTGTGATATCTTACAGCTTGGGCTCTAGCTTATTTAGTGACTGAGTTTTCACTAGACCAATGGAGAATATCTAACACTCTTACCTGCTGCTTTTCTTTGCAATTGAAATCAGAATTGTGTTCTACTTGGCCTCTTTTTTTTTGTGTTCTACTTGGCCTCTTTTTCTCAGCTATTCAATTTCTGAAAGAAACAGCTGTGGCTGCAGAGCCAAACTTGTAATGATTGGAGCCCAAAATGATGAAAACTTAATTCATTTCCTCATAAATAATTTATGCTTCACTAAATGTCATGAATAGGTTAATCAGCAGTCTGCTTGGAACAAGAGAGGATCTAGTCTCACTTGAGGGTATTTCACATTTCCTGTGATGCTTTCCATCTGAACGCTATTATTCTCAAAATGTTCTTTGCATTTACCTTAAAACTAATCAAATGGTTTACTAATAAATCATTAAAAACAAACAAACAAACAATCCTCTAAGAAATCCCTGATGATTTGTGTTTGTTGGAGTTACTAGCAGAGAGGTTATCCATTCTTTCAATCATTGATCTAGTCAAGTATCAAGCTGCTGCTGATAAAATCTGTGGTTGGCATTCCAGCCGGTGAGCACTGATGAGGGCAGAGCACCCTGTCCTGTTCTGTTCTGTCAGCTGGCTCTGTTCAAATGCTCTATGTACAAATTCAGCTCTCTCTTTCAGGAAGATCTGGTTTTGTTCAGTTACTCAAACTTTCTGGAAGTTCAGTACTGAAAGTTCAGGAGTGATCCCTGGAGCTGCCAGCAGCAGCTCAGTTGCTTTCAGCAGAAGAACAAAAAACAGATTATGTATACTCTCCATCTTTGCACTTATTCTCCATTGCAAAATACACTGAGGTATCTCCCCAAATTAAAAGTTTAGAGCAGTTCACTGACCTTTACATGTCAACAGAGAATTCTACAAACACTCTTCAACTGTTCAAGTGGGTGCTTATCCAATCAGAGCCGTGAGCCATTCTTCTAGAGGTGTCCTTGGTTCTCATGCTGTTTATCTTGCTCCACAGCTGCTGCTCTGAACAGTTTTTCTTCTATTCCCACATCCGCTCATCTAGTAAACCTGTTTCTTAATTTCTTCACATGAATTTTATTCTGAGATAAGTTTCTGCCCAAATGCTGGATCAGACTTCCAATATTTGAGTAGTTCAGATTAGATTTCAAAATACCTGTTGACATATTTTTTCACAAGAGGGTATTTCAGCAAATAGCCAATGGGTGGAAAGAGACCTGTTCTCCCTCTGTTGAGTAAAGATCAGAGAGAATATTATCTATGTCTAGTTTTTACCTGTTGACATGATAAAGGTGGCTTAAAATGCTTCCTCGCTGCCATGAAATAAAGAAGAAAACTTGATGAAAACTGTATTTATTTCATTTCCTAATTTCCTTTCTTTAACTTCTGTCTCCTCTAGCCTATAGCTATGGGGTTACACAGTCATATTCATAACCAGTCGCTGTTTCACCACTACCATCAAAACTGGGATCTGTATGTCCCCACACAAATTTAATCAAGACAGTAAAGTTTTTCTAAAGCTCATATTTATTTTAGTCAGATTCTGGGAGCTCAACACTTTCAACAGTCATGTAGGCTTAGCAGATAGGTGCTCAGGTAAGAGCCTGAGTTTTGAAGTTTCTGACCTATGAACACAGGTATTGTGTGCTGCACTAATTTATTTTAAAATGAGAAAAAGGAGGATTCATGATTGTTTAAAGTCTTTTTATTTGTTTTTTTTTCTTTTTTTTCTGCTAAACTCTTTCCTCAGCTCTAGAATAATTCTTCTCGAAAAGAGTCAATTTAATCTGACAGAAAGCATTTTCATGAAGAAGAATCCCCATCATCACAGGCTGTAACTGTCCTGCATTACAATGCATCTATTCCAGTGTAAAGTTTAAACTTCTCTCTTCCTTACTATCAAAGTAAAGTACATTTTGTTTCATTTTTTATAAGTAGAAGAGAGACTCGCAACCTGCAACAGGCTTTCCAGAGGAGCTGTGCTTACTCCATCCCTGGAGGCATTCAAGGCCAGATGGATGGAGCCCTGGGCAGCCTGATCTGATGAGAAGCAAGCTTGCCCATGGCAGGGGAGGGGATTGGAACTAGATGATCTTTAAGGCCTCTTCCAACCCAAGCCATTCTGTGATTCTATAATTCAATGATCTTACCAGTAGGTAGAAATTCTAATACCGAATACTGAAGTATGAACAGCTTCATGATCCACACCCACCAAAAAAACACACAAAACATTAGAATTAAAATCTTTTGTCTTTAAAATTTTATCTCCCTAACAAAGCTTTGCAACCTTATCTGGCCATGCTATGAACTACTTCTTTCCCTAAATTCAAATCTGTGAAACATACATATATATGCACGTGTGTATCCATGTACGTATTTTTATAAAGCAACATGCTAGGTACTTAAGTATTTAGAGGATTTGAAGTCAACACTATTCCTAGGATCCACCTTCAAAGAACTTGAATATAGCATATAGAAATTTTGCCTTAACAAGAAGCATAAAAAAGGCTGTGTATGTAAGTCAAGAAAGGTTACTTAATGACTAAACCATACAAGACAGAAAGAGAGCTTTTCATTTTAGTAGAGAAGTGATAAATTGGTTGTATAAAGGTCCTATTAACCTACCTGTAATTTGTAGTTGTGGAAGTGTTGTAGTTTAGTTTATGGATCTATTTTCTCTATTAAAATCGGTATTAAAGACTAGAGTCAACATGGAACATTATCATCTAAAATACATTTTAAACTAAATTTAAAAGCCAGTATTCACATCTACTAAAAACTGCTCAACTTCAACCAAATGGCAGCTACAGAAGCTCTTAAATATTGTAACTGTAGATACAAGTATGGATGCTGCAGTTATAACCATTTACAATTCTGTCTCTATACATGCTGGAGTTACCCCACTGCAGCTAAATGCATGCTGAGGCACCCAACTGGTAGCTGGAGGAAGCCAGCATTTAGATGAACAGAACAGAATGCTTAAACCCCCATGAGATCTGAATCCCAGTTACACCTAGCATTTATTGATGGGATTTGCTTCCTGCCAAAAGAGCAGCAGCTACTGCTTCCTTTAGGATGTGGCTGAATGAAGACTAAACAACTTTTCTCTGGGATAACCTGTATACAGAGCCTAATAGTTATATGACACAGTAAAGATCTAAATACCAGATAAATCTTTATTTGTGAAAGAGAAGAGATGGATTGTTTACCTCCTTCCCAATCCTACAAAACACAGTATTCTCTCACTTTAAATCTGCCTCATGGGAGAACAATCTTATTGACAGGCCATAGTCTTTTCTGTTGAGACTCATGGGAGAAGCAGAACTCCAATATTTATGTGCGTCTGTGCTACTATGAAAAAAACTAATTGAGACAGCAAGAGGAAGTCTGCCTGTCTGTGCAACCCAGTGATTAGCTCACTTACTTGGCAGGGACAGAGAAAACTGAGTTCTGGTACCTCCAGCACTGATTTTGTATACTAAACCATCATCAGTAAATAAAAAAACACCCTAAGAAAGGAAGAGCTGATGTCACCAATGGGGAGAAGAGCTCAAGGTCCAGCAAATTTTTAAGCATCAGGATAAAGTTGCACATTCTTTATTCTTTAAATTCTTTACAGTGCTGAATAAATCTACCAACCTTTTCAGCCTGAGGAGCATATTCCTTAAAGATGGGGCTTCTGCCTGCAGAAAGGTGCTGTTGGCTGGCCAGGCTCCAGTTTGAAGATTGGTGCCTAGAAGAGAGAAGTCAAAAGGAATCAAAACCCACGGTCATTCTCAGGGGAGCAACTAAAACTGTCCAGTTCAGTAGAAGACCAAACTTCTGCCTGCTCAGAGCTCTCTGAGCTCAGGAAGATTTGGGCAGCCATTGCAACTCTTTGTCCTCTCTTGGACACTGTTTCCAAACAAAACTTTGCCTTTTCATAGTTTTGACTATGATTTTATATATAACACATGCTTGTTAAAAATCTGTTGAATTTTCCCAACACAGACTCTTGGCAAAGTAGTAATTTCTTCTACCCAGCCTTAATGGCCATGAGGGAAGGAATTTAAGGTATGCTGGCACAGGCAGTGAAGAGTACAGTCTGGAAGACCTTTCAAAGAAAAGAGGCTTTCATGAGTACTTGCCTACGTACTTTGGAAAAAGGACACATTTTCATACACACTAGAATACACGTTTGCATTAACCCAAGCAAACTCTTTGAACTCCTTAGATTTTATGAAAAATATGTGCTCAAGAATAGCACAAAAGAGTGGAAAATAGATGTAATGATGGAACTGCCTCCTGTCATTTAGAGTTTCAAGGCAGTTAATGATGAATTTTCAAAGAGTAAAATGAGAATTTATAGCAGCAATATAGAAACTTACTCCCAAATTTGATAGTAAAAATCTTCAATTTTCTGTTTGAAATGGTAAAAACTGTACTTCACTAGAATCAAGACTTGCTGAGGGTAAAATCTCTTCCAAGAATGTAAAACTTGAGCTACTGCACAATTCAGCAGGTCTGTAACTGAGGAAAGGTACACTGAGATAAAAAAATCTAGTGATTCATTACTTTAATAAATGAATGAAGAGTGAGAGAGGGCACACAAGTAAATTAAGCATATATATCATATGAAAGAGAATTAATGTTGAAAAAGAAACCATCTCTTTTATAGACAGAATGAAACTACTGAATGTAAATGTGAATGTGAGTATCAGGAAGGTGAAGGCATATCCCCAATATCTATAAAATAAAAGAAAAATATTAATTCCAATAAATTTCTTTCCAAACTTTATGTTTACTGCAGAAGTACTACATTTGCTGCAGCAGTGAAATACATAACAGTCAAGATCTCTTTGGAAAAACCAAAGGAACCAAAGAAATTATCTTAGTTAAAAATTTAGAGCTAAGGTTAATGGCATTTTTTAACAGATAAGTATTAATCCCTGAAAATATTTATTTTGGAAATGAAGTTAAGTTTATATTTTTCTTGAATTTGAAGTTGCATAATTATATTTTTATAAAGACAGTTATTTTTCATTAATGGACCAGTCAACAAAAATTAATGGCATTTTCTGGAATTTTTCCCATTAGAGCAATAGGTCTGTTGTGCATTTAGGAAGATAGTGTGGGTGAGACATTCTGGCAGTCTGATATTAAGTGTGGGTGTTAATATGAATATTTTAAAATGTTTCATTCTCAGTGTAGCTTATTCCCTATTGAATATGTAGATTGTAGTGCTCAAAAACTGAATATATTCTCTACGGAAATGCTGGCTGTCCTCCTAATCTGACCTCTCACAGCATGCCATGCTTGTGACTTTGCTTTTATGTGTAAATGCAAGCTATGATTGCTTTCCAATTTCTACTTCCTCATACAGAAAGCTATTCTGAAAGACATAAATCTTTGCTGAATAGATTGTTTTGAAAAGGTGCTCAATATATAAACAGTATTGCATGTATTGAGTATCTGTTATTGAACACAGGTACTGCAGGCACAAGGGTGACAGGCCCCTGTGGGCACTAATGGGCCTGACCATCCTCACTGGGGCCCCCACCAGCCTCCTACCTAGTGTCAAGTTCTTCTGTTGAAGCAGTTCCTCTGCGAATATCAAAACTTAACATTTACTGGTGAAGGATGTGACTGAAAATAACTTCATTGTTTCACAGAGTGCTTTAAAATAGATTGCATCAGGCACTGAATCCCATGTTTCCCCAAATTCCTGTGATACAATGGGATACTGTGTCATTCTTCTTTGGCCTAATCTTGATCTTCGCCATGCAAAGGAAAATCTGTAGATGAGTCTGAACAAAGTGCAGCAAAGCTTGTGAAGGGTCTGGAGCACGTGTCTTATGACAAGAGTGTCTGAGGAAACTGGGATTGTTTACTCTGGAGAAAAGGAGGCTCGGGGAAGACCTCATCAATCTCTACAATGACCAGAACGAAGGCTGTAGTGAGGTGGAGGTCAGCCTCTCTTCCCAGGTAACAGCGATAGGATGAGAGGAAATGGCCTTAAGTTGTACCAGGGGAGACTCAGATTGAGTATTTGGAAACGTTTTGCCTCAGAAAGAGTGGTGAAGCACAGGTTGCCCAAGGAGGTGGTGGAGACACTGTCTCTGGAGATGTTCAAGAAACAAGGAGATGTGGCACTGAGGGACGTAGGTTAGTGGGCATGGTAGTGATGGATTGACCCTTGGGCAAGATGATCTTAGTTGTCTTTTTCAACTTTAAGAACTCTATGATTCTGTATTAGAAAGCAGGAAAGTAGGAAAGACATTCAGCAGAACGAGGAACTGAGCTGATTTACCAAATGACCCAAAGACTGGAAGAGATGCAGTGCTTCCTCTAACAAGTGTGCTCTGCTTCAGTGTTTCCTGATAAACTTCCATGTTTTGCTGGCATTTAAAGATGCTGTTATTTAGTATCTGAGTTTTCACAGGAGCAGTACAGTAGCTGTGATCCGGTTAGATGGCAACTAAATATTACCACATTCAACATCAAAGCCCCTAGTTTTTTTCTTTTTGACTGAATGGTGTTTCTGTACTGCCATGCAAATCTTGCTTCAGTGATTCACAACAGTACTTCTTAACTTTGAATCTTTCCCATCCCAAAGAATGCTTTTGCAGTTCACTGAATTAAAAAAAATACAATCGCAAGAATGGAGGGGGGACAATTTTGATGCATTCTCCTCTCATTCCAACGCTAAATGAACTAAATAAACGAAACATTTATTTATCGCAGTTCCCTGAAGCGATAGAAGCTCAAATTCCCCAGGGGCCGAGCAGCCGCTGCGGCACAAGGATCAAGGCGGACAGGCTGCTGGAGAGGCTGTGCCATAGGACAGCCCGGCACTTTTCCCCGAGGGGCCGCTGCCGAGCAGCCACGTCAACCCACCCCCCCTCAGCGGAGCGAGCCGGGCGGCGCTGGTTGGCGGGGAGAGGGGAAGCGGCGCGGCCGGAAGGGGCGGCCTCGTCGCCCGGGTGACAGGAGGCCGACATTGCGGCGCGGGAGGTGGCGGCGCAGCGCTGCGTTCCGAGCTTTGAATGAGGGGCGGCCGGAGGCTGCGAGAGTGGCCGCCTCGGCCCCTGGCGCTCCGCGCCTCCCGGAGAACCCTCCCCGCCGGAGCAGGTGAGCAGGGGAGCTTCCTTCGCCGCTGGGTGCCCGCTTCCGCCTCGCGTGCCGGAGGGCCGGGCCTGGGCGCCTTCCCGCCGCGGGCAGGCCCTCTCGGTCCTTCCTAAATAACGCCTTTCAGCGCCCCGACGTCCCGGCTCTGGGCCGGTGCTGCCGCCGGGCGTCGTCCAGCGGCGGTCTGCCCGGCTCGGTCTGGGGAACGCGAGGCCCGCGGCCACCCGTGCGGCTGCCTGTTGGAGCCGGGACGGCTCTGCGCGCGGGGTGTGCCAGAGGCCGGGACCAACGTGAGGGGCATGGGAGGTTTGGCAGCCAAAGGAACGGAAGCGTCCTGTCAGAGCTGCGGGGTTTAGCCTTTTTTCATTGGAACTACAGTGCGTGGAGCTGCCTAGGCTGAAGTTTTTCTTTATTTCTGCTGGCTGACAAACCGTATAGAAATGAATGTGAAAGTTGTACACTATGGCTTTAAAGGGCTACGAATCTCTGAAGGACACACAGAAGTGAAATGCTACCATCTGAATTCTGCTGGCTCCAGGAAAAGCTTGGCCCTTGATATCTGTGGGATAGGGGGTCACTTTCTGGTTATGAGTTTGTGATGCCTCTGTTGAGCATCTGATGAGAAACAACATGGCTGGTGCTTTAGACTTATTGTGGATACACTGGAAATAGCAGTGAACTGTGTGAAGGTTTCTCCAAGCTGTCTTGTCCTGTAGCATATTTTGATTGTAAATAGTTGGTGCTTGCTGAGACATCAGGTGTTACTGGATGACATTGTGGCAGTAACAAGAAGAGTGTGTTAATTTACTGATTTTTGGCTTTCAGCGTAGGTGTGGGTAACAGAAGTCCAGGGTGACCAATGAAAACTGGAGTAGAACTGGGGTCTCTTGAACTCTGGTCTGAGAACTGTTGTGCTGCAAAGGGGTTTACATGAAGTAGTGTGTTATGTCGAAGACTTCAATTCTGAGCAGTGATGGTGTAGTATCATGGGATTGCACAGATTCCATCTTTGTGTTCTGTGTGCTGTTTTTTCAGAGGACAGTAGCATATGCAGATAGTGAATTTGACTGTGCCTAGTCAGCGAATGTATGTTTTCTGGCTTAGTTAATGTTGTCTTAAAAAAAACAGGAGCTGAATCTTCAAGAGTTGATCTCTGGTGGATGAGGGAAACGCTGTTGATGTAGTCTACCTAGACTTCAGCAAAGCCTTTGACGCTGTCTTCCACAGTATTCTCCTGCAGAAGCTGGCAGTCCGTGGCTTGGACAGATACACTCTTGGCTGGGTAAGGAACTGGCTGGAGGGCCGGGCCCAGAGAGTGGTGGTGAATGGAGTTAAATCCAGCTGGCGACCGGTCACGAGTGGTGTTCCCCAGGGGTTGGTGCTGGGGCCTGTCCTGTTTAATATCTTTACTGATGACCTGGATGAGGGCATTGAGTGCACCCTCAGTAAGTTTGCAGATGATACCAGATGGCTGGAAGTGTCAATCTGCCTGAGGGTACTGAGGCCCTACAGAGGGATTTGGATAGGTTGGATAGCTGGGCTGAAGCCAATGGGATGAGATTCAACTAGACCAAATGCCGGGTCCTGCACTTTGGCCACAATAACCCCAGGCAACGCTACAGGCTTGGGGCAGAGTGGCTGGAAGACTGTGTAGAGGAAATGGATGGACCTGGGGGTGTTGACTGATGCTAGACTGAACATGAGCCAGCAGTGTGCCCAGGTGGCCAAGAAGGCCAATGGCATCCTGGCTTGTATCAGAAATAGTGTGGCCAGAAAGAACAGGGAAGTAATTGTCCCCCTGTACTCAGCACTGGTGAGGCTGCACCTCGAGTGCTGTGTCCAGTTTTGGGCCCCTCACTGTAAGAAAGACATTGAGGCCCTGGAGTGTGTCCAGAGGAGGGCAGCAAAACTGGTGAGGGGTCTGGAGCACAGGCCTTATGAGGAGCGGCTGAAGGAGCTGGGATTGTTCAGTCTAGAGAAGAGGAGGCTCAGGGGAGACCTTATTGCTCTCTGTAACTACCTGAAGGGAGGTTGTAGTGAGCTGAGGGTTGGCCTCTTCTCTCGTGTGACTAGTGATAGGACTAGAGGGAATGGCTTCAAGCTGCGCCAGGGAAGATTCAGGCTGGACGTTAGGAAATCCTACTTCTCTGAAAGGGTGGTCAGGCACTGGAATGGGCTGCCCAGAGAGGTGGTGGAGTCACCGAGCCTGGTGGTGTTCAAAGAGCGTTTGGATGTTGTGTTGAGGGACATGGTTTAGCGAGAACCATTGGTGATGGGCGAATGGTTGGACTGGATGATCCTGTGGGTCTTTTCCAACCTTAGCAATTCTATGATTCTATGATATTAACATGATAGAAACTATGCTCAGTTTCTTGGAGAGGAAGGGTTGAAATGAAGTGTTGTTACTATGGAGTTTTTATTGATCTAGGAGTCGTAGGTCTAAAAAAGAAAAGTTTAAGCTCTGCTCTGTTAAGAGTGTCCAGGAATAGTTTAGGAATGGCTAACACATTCTGGTTTTCTGTCTTTAATTAGAGAGACAAAATTTAGTTTTGGCATCTTCTGCAGCTCCTTGTGGTCTTGAAATATCTTCTTGGGCTTGAGCACCGTGGATGACTGCCTCATTCCTATTAATCATATTAGTCTTCTCTCCTGGCTTCCTCGTAATTTCATGTTTGGTGTGCTTGCACTGGAAGATAGAACGTCAGAATTAAGACTGCAGTTTCTTAGGGACAGCCCTCTAACCGCATGTAGGCAGATAGAGGAGATATTTCCTGTTTTTTTTCTTTGGATTCTGCTTCTCTCCCTATTGCCATTGTAGGATGGCTACAAGATTGAGTCACGTTGCCATATAATGAATCAGTTTATCAAAATGAAAGGTATAATCATTGTTTTTCCCTTCTGCCTCGGTGTTCCCAATATTATGTTTCTGTATAAAGCAATTAAAAAGAAAAAAAAAATTGGCCTGGAAGAGAGGAGTGGAACCTCTTCATTAGGCTACAGGATCCTGGTTACTCTCTGAAATGCAGATGCCGGTTGTGGCTTTCAGTACCTGACTGAATGCCTTTTTGAAAATACACTGTGCATCTTGTAGTGTACACAACTGGGAGGAGGCCTTTGTGCTTGAAAAGAAACTTCTTTTTGTTTTTTTAGCTCTATTTACAATTCTTGAGGTTCCATCTCCCTGTAAACCTACTTGGTCATCTCTGAGCTGGTGTGATGACACTGCTTGTTTAAGATTTTATACAACATGGACTTTGAGAGGTACTATCCTTGCCACTGAGACTGCACTAACCATGTGGTGCTCACTTGATTTTTACTGGTTATTTGTTCTAGTGAAAACATTCTGGTTCAGTGATGCTTTGTGGTTTTGGTTCTGACACCTGCGAGCACTCAAGGGTATCTTAGTCTTTTGTATGAGGAAACGGTCGTGTTTTGCTGAAGGAGGGTGAAGCTTTTCTGTGGTTACTCATGAGGTTATGCAGTTGGTGGGGGAAACATTTGGTTTTGGTGAAGTTATTTTTAATTTAGTTTAGACTGTTTCCCTCGGTTAATTATCTATATTTAGTGCAAGTAAATGCTGCTGTTTCCAAGCTGTCTAAATTCCAGAGTCACAGATGAGCTAATGTGAAAGAAAGTGCAATCAATTCACAAAGCAGTGGTAATTGAAGGCAGAACTCCCATTCTGGCCATCTTGAAACCTGTTCTCAAACTCTATCAAAACAGAAGGCACAGCTGCATGTTTTTTGCTGCCCACAGGACTGTGTTTAGCCAGTGTGTCAAAAACCATGAACTTATTTGCTATCACTAGTGTTAGTACTGCGCCCCGTGTCCCGCTTCCAGCCCAGGTGTGTTCCTGGCACACTGCTGTTCTGGTGGTGCTGAGGGCCATGCCCTGGCGGGAAGAGCTGCTGCCATGATGGCATGGGCAGGGGGTGGCTGCCGTGTGAGCGGTGCTGGGTCGCATGCAGCCCACGGCCCGTGGGTTGGACATGCCTGGTTTAAGTAGTATTTGTGTGTGTGTGTAATTAGGTATAAAAGAGGAAGTGCTACTGCAGGCAACAGGGTTGCTTCTTGTATAGTGATGGCTAATGAAAAACTTGTTTATTGCACTTTGGTTGCCTAATGGCTGGGCTGCGCGTGCCGTGCTGCAGGCAGCCTGGTGGCTGCTGTTAGTGAGGGCTGGATTGCCAGAACCTCTAATGCTGCCAGTGCTGACAGCAATAAGTGATGTAGAAATGTTTCGGTTGAGTAAATTTCCGGGCTTTCTATCCCTTCACTGTATTAGTTTTATTGATCCATAAAATGTTTTCAGGGGTTAGTTGCCCTGTGCTTCTGACGTGTCTCTAATGTGTTTAACATCTTGCTGCCATGGTTAAATCTTTTCAGCGCATGCCTTCCATGTGAGCAATTGCTGTAACTTCTTACCAGTAGAAGGCAGTATGAGCTATGTTAGCCAAACTCCTGCTAAACTGGGGAACTTCTACAAAACTGTTGCACTGACTGCTAATATTACTTAGGATTTGTGATTTAATTATTAATATCTTTTTTTATTGGAGCTTAGAAGTTCAGTCAACAGTAAGTCTAATAAATGTTATACATCAGAAACAATCTCGATAATGGGAGGAGGAAAGCTCTATCCCATTTTACCAATGGGAAGCTGAGGTGTGAGGTGTGAAATGCACAGAGCTGTGTCAGGCTGACAACTCAATCAGATTTTCTGAATTTTAGCCCAGTGTTTTACCTCTGCCTCCATCTGTTAAGAAATGTTCCAGGATTCTTGCTGGAGTGCTGCCAGTCTGTGTTCTTTCTTTGTGCTGTACGTGGCTTTGTATCTTTCCAGTGCTGGAAGAAGACTGACAACAGAAAGAGAATGAACGCTTTTGTTTTACTTAACGAGTCTAATGTCATTGTATCAGATGTATTCACTTTGCACCAAGCTCAGAAAATACAAAGGTTCCTTGTACCTTTGTGTTTGTCCAGTCTGAATATGAAATGATTGCTCTTTTAATTTTAGGTAGTGCTGTCCTTAGAACAATAATCCAAATGCTTTAAGTGCTGTTTTAGAAGCCTGGGTGTAATGCTCTACTTGTCCTAATGTGTAACCAAGTGGTTGGTTTAAGATTTGTTTTACATGGCTTGTAACATACAGCTGTAATTAATTCATACGTACCACTTCATATCTTAATTAGCCTTATAAAAGCTAGATGCATTGATAAAAGTACTTTTTAAAGCTGACTGATATTACTATGTCTAGTTATTCTTTCTTGTTTCCAAAACTGGGAGTCTGACAACTTCCTGTGTTGCAGGGTTTAAGCTAATTGGGAAAGCTACACTTAAAGTTTAGAGAACAGGAAGGCACATGGTACTTTCTGTCTTGAAGGGCTTGGTGCTGCCATAGTTAAAGTGAAATGCAGCTCAGACGTGAAGGCAGCACGTGGTGGTGTCTCTCTCCCGCTCATTCAGCACAACTGATGATAGCTGTGGTATCCTGCTCAACAGACATGTGGGTGATATTGGAAGTCTGTTCATTCATGAGTAGAAATGCCCTGGGAAAAATGCATTGATTTATGATGACTAATTCTTGTCAGCAGTCAACTTTTTCCTGAGCTACAGCTTGGTAGTTTGGCCCATAATTTAGTGGTTACTTAGATGCTTCAGCCTTCTGTTCTACAGCAAAAAAGGCCCATTTATTTGGTAGTGACCCTGTATAATTTTTCAGTAACAGTAATTCCTCTTCTGGGCTGTATGTGAAGTAATATTTCTAGTACCATACTACTACAGTGTTTAGTGCTAGTTAAGATATCTAGCAAATGAACACCAATAAAGTAAATCTAAGCTCCGTGAAGCTCACAAATACCATTATGTACTTTTTAATAAAATCCTCAGGGCAATATTGGAGCAGCCTACCTAATGATCCACCTTCCTGACTCTTCCTAACATAAAGCCTGGAATAATTAAAGTGATTTAAATGCCATAGCATATTTGAAATCAAGCTGTCCTTCCATGGAATACTCATGGCCTGAGGAAAATGTCACAGGGCTGCCTTCTCTTCTCACCAGGAGGTATGTTAAAACTTGTGAGACAAAATGTTATTACAAGTGTAGCTGTATATAATTAAAAGCCATTTGTGAAGCCTAATCTCTTCTTTCTTACTCTGAAACGTTCACTTTTAAAAGAGAGAAAGGGAATCCTTGCATATTATTTAAGGGATCCTTGCATGTTATTCCAACTTGTTCTACACCTGCTTGAGGAGATCTGTTGAAATAAATGCAGTATGTTGAGTTTAAATTAGATTGCCACACTGACACTTAAAAATAGCAGCCAGCGTAAGTGGTTCCAGCCAAAGATCAATTTTTGCTTGTCTGAGTTTCCTAGCACGATCTGGTTGGGCATAGGATCACTGATGTATCTAGGAGATTAGTTTGTGCTGTAGTGCATATGGGATGAACAGAATCTATCACTTCTGATGAGTTTTTCAGTGACACTGATATGTTAAAATAGAGTGTTTGGTCTCATCACGCGTTTCCAGTTAAAATAACTAAACTTTAAGCAACCATTTTGAGTTTTCACTCAATGTCGATTTCATATTCATCTTTTATTTACATAGGCAAGATTTGGTTAAGGAAGTATGAGCTTTTTACTGGTCATAATTCTTTTCTCCTTGCATTGTTAGTGTTTGAAGTACATGAGCTGTACAGTCACTGCCACTGATAGCAAGCACTGAATTCAAATTGTATCTTTACCTATCATCACCTGCAGTTTCTTAAAGAAACTGTGTAAAGGCTGTGTTTATTATGTGCTTGTATTATTTATATAAGACTTTTATACAAGTCTTTCAAGGCTTGTCAAGGGCTTGGGGAATATGCCCTATGAGGAGTGACTGAAGGAACTGGGGCTGTTTAGTCTGGGGAAAAGGAGGCTGAGGGGGGACCTTATTGCTCTTTTCCAATACTTGAAAGGTGCTTACAGTGAGAGCGGGGTTGGTCTCTTCTCACTGCTGACAGGTGACAGGATGAGGGGAAATGGCCTCAAGTTGCACCAGGGGAAGTTTAGGTTGGATATCAGGAAAGACTTCTTTACAGAAAGGGTTGTTAAGCACTGGAATAGGCTCCCCAGGGAGGTGGTTGAGTCACCATCCCTGGATGTGTTTAAAAACTGTTTGGATGTGGTGCTCAGGGACATGATTTAGCAGAGGGTTGTTAGTTAGGGTAGTATGGTTAGGTTGTGGTTGGACTCGATGATCTTTAAGGTCTTTTCCAACCTGAGCAATTCTATGATTCTATGACATGTCCAGGTAGAAGACAGTCTCTGTTCCAGAAACCTTTTCCCTTATTTAGCAGTTATGTAACTTCACAGAATGCTCCCTGTTTATGATCAACTAAGGAAATGGGCTTTAAGGACTATGTAAAGGTGTATAATGTGCTACATCTAACTTTTTTTTTCTTTTGCAGGAAGGGTTTCTCACCATGGCCATAACACAGTTTCGGCTCTTTAAAATCTGTACTTGCCTGGCAGCTGTGCTTTCTTTTATTAAAAAGTTAATATGCAGGTAAAAGTGTCTTAATTTGGTTACCTTTTTCTGTTTTAATTACAGATTCTTTCTCTTTTTTTTTCTTCTCCCTAGCACACACATCTCTTTCCATAATTCTGATTTTGCTACTAATTGTGAAACAATTCAGACATAGAAAACAAGTCAAATTCGTTCTTTAATCTGCCTATTCCTTTGAAACTCAAGAGTCTATGTAGTGTAGTTATGAGTCAGGGTATTTTGTGTTATATTAGCTTTAATGATTAATGTTTTCTGAATAGCTGTGACAGGGTTTAAAAATTGTTTTTTAATGCTGTCCTGTGTCGAATGAAAATTGTCCTCCAACTTTAAATACTTAAAAAGTATTCAGTGAGTGGTATTTTGTTTTGTAGTAGTTCAGTTAATGGCAGCATCCACCTGGTCGTCAGTCACTGGGCTTTCATTATAAATGTGACTGATTCTCATCCTGCTTTGACAAGAAACAGTTTATTGAGACTTCTGGGTTCTTCTGCCTGATAAAGATTCATTCAGATGTTCAGAGGACAGTGTTTAAAGTTCAAAAGAAATTTTTTTTCCCTCCATTTTCTTAGTGAAAATGCTTTATGCCTTACGACAATAAGCAAAAGCACTTAGTGTTCTTCTGAGTTGTGAACTCATGAATACAGAAGTGTAGTGTCTTGAGGCATTTTTTTAAAAAAACAAGTTTTATAGTTATATAGGGTTCATTAGGAGGCTTTCATTCATTCCAGCTCTCTTGAAGTTTTAGTAAGATAGATTTTAATGCTGCAAACAACTTCATAGATGTTAGCTTTAGTTTTGTAACTTGAATTTTGAAGTAAATTAAGAACACTGGCCCTTCAAGTTCCTAAAGAAGTAAAAACACTGAGTTTCTGCAGTATATGGACCTTTACTGAAAACATGAATTGTTTATAAGCAGATAATTGTTTAGTAGATGTATTGACAGTACTTTCTTCTTTTCCAACTTCTGAATGATTGTAATACTTGAAATGAGCAAGTGAGAAAGCGTTTGGGAATGAAAAATAGTAGAACTCTTAATAACAATTTGTTGAAAGAATGAAAAATTCAAAATTGTCACATAGGCAAGTAAGTGGATCAAGTTGTGTCAGTCCATTAACCACAGGTATTTTTTCATTTTAATGTCAGCTGTGGAGCATAGTTTAATAAATCCTGTTTTCTTGTAATGCACCCCTGCTTATGAGTATGCCTGATAACCAGCAAATGTGATTGAATTAAAATGCACATTTCATTGTATGGATATGAACTAGTACCTATTTGGGTTGCATAGTTTAAATTAGTTCTTAATTTTAGCAAGTGGTTGCAGAGATCCTTCACCTTTCTAGTCAGCATCAAACCTACACATCGTGCTGGCAACTGGTCAGATTTTTTTTTTAATGAACAATGGCCTGCTTTAATCCTCTGTTTCTAACAAATAAGTAAAAAATAAGATTAAATTTCATTCTGTAAGATCTCAAGTTATTTTCATGCTGTGGATAAACATGGATACTGCTGAGTAGTAAGGGTAAACAAAACCAAGAAATGTTGAGCCATTTGACCTTCAGAGCATTAATCAATATCTTTCTAATGTTGGTTTGGAGGCAGCTGTTCCTATGAGCATGGTGTGCCCTTCCTAGAAGGGGGAATGGAGATATGTAGCCTTCTTCAGTGCTGCTGTGTGTAGCATACTCTTTCCTAAGTGGTACAACAGAAGACGCTTCTTCCATCCTTCATCCTTGTCAGCATTACCATTTTTGCTAGACTGGTGTTATAAACCACTAGTTGGAGTCACTAGCTTCACTTCTGGATCATTTCAGGAGGGAGTTGTATCAGCTGAAGTGCTGGCTTAGAAGTGTATTAAAGACAAGCATGTTGTACAAGTTTAAAGAAGGATGTTTCTAGACTTGGGTTTCTGATAGAGACATCAACAGAATCAAGTCAGCGTAAGAATCAGAAGTTCCTGGTGTGTTTGAGGAGGTTTTCATTTTTCCTCTAGTCATGTAACTATTGGAGAAGATTAAAACAGATCTCATATGTTTGCATATGTAAAGGCAAAGAGGCCAAAGGAAAAATTAAACAGTCAGAAAAATGCATTGTTGTTGACACGACATTGTTGTTGCAGTAGTAGATTACCGTTTGTATGAAGACATCATTTTTTTCAAGGACATCATCTGAAAATAACGTTTAAATTTGGTTGCCAAAGTAATATTTTTTATTGGGAACCTGCTTGGGGATTGGATCTGTGTGCATACTACATAGCATGGAGTTTTGATTGTACTCTGTCTTGGTTGTCGTATAGTTGGTCATAGCTTTTTCAGTTCTACATTTGTTTTGATTTCTTAATGTAGGGGAGACTTCAAGACTGCTAGATGTCTGTAAGCTTCAGTCTTAAAGACCTGAAGCAATTATGAGGGCTGCTCTGAATGTAATGCCTCTTTATAATGTTTGCCCACGACATCAGGGGTGGATGTTGGTCGTACAGCAGTAGAGGCTGAACCTTCCCACCAGTATCCCATTACATGTTGTTGCTGTGTGACAGATAGCAGCAGAGGGGCAATCTGATGAAATGGTGTCTGACATGGAAGTGCATATAAAGCAAAGGTGTGACATTGAATTCCCCCAAGCAGAAAAAATTGCACCCATTGACATTCTTCAACACTTACTGAACACTTATGGGGACCAAAGAGTGGTTGTGAGCACAGTGAGGCAGTGGGTGATGCATTTGAGCAGTGACAACAGTGACAGTGGGTCAGCTCCACTGGTACAGATTTTTATAAGTGTGGCATGCAGGGTCTTGTTCATTGTTGATGAAAAAGCACAGCTAATGATGGTGACTATGCTGAAAATTAGTATTTTGTAGCTGAGAATTTGCTCTATTGGATAGTGTTGTTGTGCTCTTTGTGTTGTATTACTATAAAGATTTTCAGGAACTTTAGTAGATGAAATTATGCTGGGTTCCTCTTGAGGAAACCTTTGTGTTTCAGTCTGTCTTTACTCCTAACCTATGTCAGCTTAAAATAACTGTTTCTAAGTGGGCTAGAGTTAATTATATCAAGTGAAGATTTGATAATAGCATCTGATCTTTCTTATGGAAGATTCTATTGGGCCTAAAGTAGGAAAAATGATAATCTTACCACTCACCAGTATACAGTAGAGCAATTACATGCAATTCAGCTCTTCTAACATGAGGGTGGAATGTTCTGTGGTGGTAAAAACTATGGATGTGATCTCTAAATGTTAACTTCCCTGCAGGAGTAGCAATAATCATGTCTTCACTCAGCCATGACCATCTTGTTATAGGAGTTTGCACTTTCAGGGTCTGAATTCCATCCTCTCGTGCTAGAAGGTTTTAAAATGTAGCACGTCAGCTAAGAATATTTTAGGTGTTACTGTGGTCTTTGAGTGTTGCCATTAAGTAAATATCTACATCATTTATTAGCAATGCATTAGTGTTTGTTTTCAATTAAAATTATTTGATACAATTCCTGAAAAACTCTTTTGCTGAAAGAACATTCTTGAAGCAAATGTACTGAACAGAAGCTGTTGAATTGTATAATATTGTGCTCTCTCTGTTTGGATTCTAAAGGGAAAAGTGCTTTAGAGGGGCTTTAAATGAAGCAGCTCAACAAGCAGTTAGTTAAACACAGATCAGGAGAGGTATTTCTCAGCTTCCAGTGGAAGTGGTTACCTTTGAACTAATCTAGAGCTGTAGTATTTGCCTCTTAAGCACTGACACTCTAAAAATTATAACCAACTGTATGCAAATAACTGATTAAATATATCCCTTTTCAAACAGTCATGGAAACAAAGGAGAAGCAACTCTTAAAGAAATATGAACAGTATATTGCACTTTGATATTCTTGTGAACACAACTTTAGTTTAGGAATGAAATTCCTTTGTTTTGCAGTCTCTGACTAGCAGTTAATACTAGGATAGGTTAAGCACTTAATGTTTTAGCCATGACTGCAGTAGTGCTGTTCTCAGACTTCCTTTTTTTTTTTTTTTTTTTAAACTTAGTGCTCATGTTTTCAGAGCTTGGAGGAATCCTACATTTTTCTTTCAGGTCTGGAAGAGGGCGAAAGTTAAGTGGAGACCAAATAACTTTGCCAACAACAGTGGATTATTCATCTGTTCCCAAACAGGTAATTGCTTCAGTGGTAGGTGACTTAACCATTTTAAGTGATTGTCCGTTATGCCAATCCTACTGTCTTAGCAAGATACAGTAAGACAAGTTTTTACTTGCAAATAATATTAACTTTTACTGTTCACTTCTGCAGCCAGAAGTAGAAGACTGGTCTTCATGGGATGAAGATGCACCTACCAGTGTGAAGATTGAAGGTGGCAATGGTAATGTGGCAGCTCAGCAAAATGCTGTGGAACAAATGGAACCTGATTATTTTAAAGATATGACACCAACTATAAGAAAAACTCAAAAAGTAGGTATAGAGCTTTCAATTGTACTTACTGAGGGCTTTAAGATAGGCTATAAGTAAATTGGCAGCCTACGTACAGTGCTTCAGGCAAAATTGTGCTGTCCTGTTGAAGTGAGGATACTAATCTAACCTATCCACTTAAAATGCTGATTCTGACTCAAATGTGATTCTAGTTTGTGTTTACATCTTTTGTCTTAATGTTCTTGGAAATTTATGATGAACCTCATAGTCTGAGTGTTACAGGAAGTATAAAGGTGAAAACCCTCAGTTCAGTTTTAGTTCTGAAAATAGAACCTCTGCACTAAGCTACCTTTCATACCTTTCATTTATTTCAAAAGAGACATTGTGTGTCCTGCTCATAGTGATGTTTGACATAGTAACTGCTGTTTCAGAAACCAGTGGTTGTTTTGCCAGTTATTGAGGCAAATGGTATTAGGGAGCTGATATTTCAAAATAGTTTGCTCCTCAAAGATCAGATTTTGTTAGGGAAGCAGGACTGAAGGGTGTCTCCACAATAGCATCCATACTATTAACTTTTTTGTTTTGTTTCTGTATTGAAATGTTTTAGTTAGATACGTACAGGTCTTTGAGTTGATTGGAAAACTTTTTGCACCAGAACAAGCTGCCCAGAGTGGTTGTGCAGCCTCCTTCTCTGGAGGTTTTCATAACTCAACTGTATAAACCAGAGCTGTGACGCTTTGAGCAGGATGTTGGACCAGGACCTCCCAGGTCTCTTCCGACTTTGATTCTCCTGAGCTTCTATGAACTGGAGATGACACTTACCCACTTGTTTCATTTAGCCTAATTTGCCTCTCCACTGCTTCTAGAAGACATAGATGCCCAATTTCTTTTACTGTACACACACTCATATCTGTGGGTAAGTGCATGTCTCGAGGTCAAAATAGATGAAGGAAACATGATCTTAGCAACCATGTTAAACTTGTTGACATACCTTTCAGGAGGAGCGTTAGTGCTCGCTCTTCTGCCAAATTAGTACAGAGCTTTACCAGTTGATGGGATAGTAAGTTGCATTTTGACTGTTGAAGCTTAGGTTGTCTGCACAGCAGCGCTGTTGATGAAGATGAGATAGCTTGTGTTCTAAAGCAGTATAGTTGTTCAGAGAGCACTACCCCCAAGCGTAGTATCTTGCTTTGACCAATGATGGAAGTGGGGTTTCTCCAAGGAGTATCTAATGTAATTAGTAGCTCATGAATACTGATGAGATGTGCTAGTTGGATCTTGTTTTGTGCCCTTTCTGTGTTTTAATGCAATGTTTTCGTGTGACTTAAGTAACAGCCAGTGGGGAGGAGGAGGGAGTTCTTGTGTCTTGTGCATTTTGCTTCTCCTTCTTGCAATTTGATTCAGCTGTACAGCTTCCAGAACCTGAGTAGATTTGAGACAGTGCGGTATTGTATGGTTTGGCCTTCATAAGCACAGAGCTGTATGGTCACCAGCGAATCTTTGACCTATCTCTTTTCTTTTTTTCTTTTTTTTTTGTTTTTCTCCAGATAGTTATTAAAAAACGAGAGCCTTTAACTTTTGGAGTTCCAGAAGGAAACACAGGATTCTCTAGCAGATTAGCAGCTACACAAGATATTCCATTTATTCACCAGTCTGTAAGTGCACTCAAAATATTCATCTGTTATTTGACAGGTAAATGGCTGTTCCTTAGAAGGAACGATCTGTCTAAGAATAGTCTGCATTGTGGGGAGCAAAAGGAATAGTTGTGGAATAAAATAAACTCTTTTTAAATTGAGTATTTGGTTCAAAGTAATGAAGTGGTTGATCTAATTTGAATTAACTTTCTCTATTGTGAAGCTTAAGAGACCAGTGGTTAAAAAGTAGGAAGCTTTCAAGTGCCTCTTTACCAGCAAATCTTCTAAATCAATGGACTATACATTTTTTGGACTTTACACAGTGAATTCCTAGCAAAAAGAAGTAGGAGTTTTTTTTTCTAGAAAGCCTCTGGGTTATCTTAACTTTATAATCTTGTACCCATTTTTAACCTTCTCCTTCTGCCTTCTCCTTCTGTAGTTTGTCTTTGGAAAGTCTTCTAATTTTACTCCTTGACAAATAACATCTAGAGGGAGATGCTCACTTTCTTCTGCCTTCTTTAGCAGTGTTTTCTTCAACACATTGGACAAAAGATCCAGACAGACAGCAGTACTGAATGGTCATAATGCTTTCTTGGACCGTCATAATGAAAATAATTTAGTACAGGACTCTGTTGAAGAAAAACATCACTCAGAGAATAATGGACAAATGTGGATATACATGTTGGTTTGTCTGTGCAACTTCCAGAAATTTTTAATGCCATCTGCTTAACTTGTCTTCTTCTTTCTAAAAATGCACTGTAGTGCTTCCTTCTTTCCTTTGTTCACCAGCAAGAGACTCAAGGTTTATGCTAACAACATAAAGACAAAAAAATCAGTTTTAGATTTAAAACTTAGATTAGTCACATAGGTGATAATCCAAGGTGTCTCAAATATTTCTGGAAGTCTGAAGCATTAAGGTTACAAATAAGTGTTTTTTCTACTTCTGTTGTCCATGTTGTTAGAGCTTTTCTTGCTTTGTTTCAGCCTGAACTGGGAGACTTGGATACTTGGCAAGAAAATACTAATGCCTGGGAAGAAGAGGAGGATGCTGCCTGGCAGGCAGAAGAAGTTCTTAGGTAACTGAAAATAATGTAGCACAACAAACTTTTTTTTATGTTGAAGAATCAAGTGTAGGTTTGTTTGTGATAGTACTTTTCTAGTTCTCTGTGTCTCACAGAACTAGTGTGAATATCTTACCTGTTTTCTTTTTCTGCTTGCTTTTCCCTTTTAAGAAGTTGAAAGAGTACAAATGGTAACAAGATACGGATTGAATTTAAGCTAATTGCATGCAATGATTTGAATTGGCAGTGACTTCTGTTAACCTGTTTTATTCCTAGCTTTAATATATAGCGATATAATAGTGAAAGTTATGTGATATCTGGATGATGTTTTTTTGGGGGGTTGTTTTTCTTCCAAGACTGCCTTTTCCTGTCAGAAACATCAGCAGGCTCAGTAAGATCTTTAATGTCAAAACTGCAGTCAGGTGAGGCTATGGTGTACCAGACATAGTCAATGAAAGGCAATAAAAAAATCCTGCTTTCTTGGACTGGACTGGGAAATGAAATAACTTTAGCTGTCTGCAGAGGCTGCATTGTATTTTTGTGAAATCTTGCTATGTTCCATTCAAGATTTGTTTTTAAGACTATAAAAACAAGTGATTAAGCTTTCCCAAGCACAGATTTCTCTCAGAGAATTTACCTACTACTAATAATGTAGTCTGTGCTTGTGTCAGTATATTTCTGGAGTGATAAATTGTCTGCCTAGTTGATTTTCATGACATGGCCAAAGGCGTCTTGTTTGCCAATGGTCATGTTCATGCTCTAGAATACGAGTGAGGGACCACTTATGTGGGAATAGCAGTAGTATTTTCCCCCCAACTCTTGTTTTTCAAATTTCTCATCTTACCTGATAGGCTGAAATCTTTACAACAGCTTCTGACATATTTTTACTATTGAAAGGCTTCAGCTCAAGTTGCGAACTTTCAGACTTCCTACTCTGCTCCACTAAAAAGTATTGAACTTCACTTGCTTTAGCAGGGAAGTATACGTGTCAAATATTTCAGGTAAACAGAGCATACTTAGAACTGTCCATTTTGCCTATCTCTTGGCCTGCAGTGAATGGCTACCTCAATACAGCTGATGATTGTGTGAGTTCATCCCAGCTGTGTGAAGCAAAATGTTTGTTCTATTCACAACACACTGAGTTAGTGTTTTTCTTTAACTGAGGAAAACGCTGGCTGATTTTTAGCAAGATTGGTAGGAAATACCTTCTGGGTTTACAGTCTGTCTTGCAGTAGGCACCTGCGGTGTAGTTAACATCCAGAGTTTAACACATAACTTTAGTACATGACAGCCCTGGCTCTGTTTTTCAACAGACCATAGTAAGGAAGTGATCTAGAGTATATTCTTAATGCTAAGAGGCTGAATCTTGATCTACAAAATGATCTGAAGATTTCAGACTGCTGGTTGGTGAACAGTGTTCCTGATGCTCCACAGTGGTAATGCTGACTCCAGCAGTGCTTCCTGAGAATGGAATGAGTGTGGGTCTGTGTGTGTGGAGGGAGGACATGAGGGTCTCCATTAGCTAGCTCTGTCTGGGTACCTGTTGGTGCTCAATATGCAGAAGTGTCTTAGAGTGGAATCATTTTTGTATAGCAGTGGAGTGCTGCACAACCATGCAAAAATGAACTGTGGTGTGTTAATAGCAGAGAAGACTGTACCTCTGGCATTCTCTGTGGTGACTTGATACACACATGTAACTGTTGGACTAAGTATATGTAGTAAGCCACATGCTTCCAGAAAGTTAAAGTGTGCTGAGGAGTAAGCTATGTAACCTGAGAAGTTCCTGTTGTTTGTTCCCTGCTGCCCAGCAGGTTTTGGGCTGGTTGCACCAAAACTTTCCAGTCAGTGGTTAGTCAGCATGGTGAATGCAAAGCTGAATTTTCATTTTTCTTTACAATTAGTTGAAGTTCGTTAGAACTTGGTTACTTCTGCAAATTGTAGATGCCCATACGTACCTTTAGACTTTATAATACCAATTTTTTTTTTCCAGTGGCAACAGTTAACCTAAATGCTCTTTGATTTAGAAAGTAACCAGGTGTGTAAAATGTCCAGTGTGTGAGAATAGTTTTTGTGCTTTTTAAAATTGTGTTAAAATGCAAACTTCCATCTGAACTTTAGAGTCATAGAATCCTTCCAGTTGGAAGGGACCCTTAAAGGCCATCTAGTCCAACCCAATGAACAGAGACACCAAAATTGCTGAACTCCTTCCTTTGGAGCCAAGTGAGTCAGTTATGGTTGTACTTTGTCATAGGCTCTCTATTGAGAGATGATCCTGAGAGGTAGTAACTTCATGTTGAAAACAAGTAGGAACTTTGGAGTGGAGATCAGTGAATAATTACCAAGTGATGGAGCAGTGGAAAGGAAATCACACTGTGGTATGCTGCATGTATTTATTCTTGGTGACTTGATATCACCTCCAGCAGATCTCTACTCATTTGGACTTAATGAAATCTAGTAAAATTACTCAGCCAGTAGAGGGCATGGAAACCTCATACAGGAATTTGTATAGTGTTCTGTGTTGTGCAGTTCATGGTGGTGGGGAAGAAACATGATCTGCTGTGACTTTCCTTACTTTGCAACAGCAAATGCATGGAAGAATTGCTTAGCATTTCATGTGGCTCTGTGGAACGTCACTGTATCTACGTGACTCTTCCCTCCTGACTGGAAGGTGTAGATCTTGATGCAAGTTACTAGCTTCTTCCATGGCAGCAGGGCAGTTTATTAGAGAATAGGAGAACTTCTGGCAGTTAATTTAATAGCAGTACCTCTCCTTCTACCACTGTCAAACACAAAAATAATATGTAGTCTTTGTTGCTGAAATATTTTGAATTTTTGTGTGCTCAGTTTGTCCATAATTGAGAATCTACCAAAGCAGGTTGTCTCAGTGCAGGGCAGCTTTAAGTTTTCTGTGTTTTACACAGTAGGATGGATGTGTGCAGCTAACAGATTTGAAAGTAAACTCCTTACCCCCGTATCTATTAGATTTCTTTATTCTCTTTTAATGACCTGTTCTTCATTCTTACTGAATCTTTATTAAATTTACCCTTTCTGAATTAATGATGCTTTCATTCTTCATTTTTTTTAATTGTAAGTCACACTGCAAGCAGCTTGGCCATTTTTTTCTCTTATAAGGAGAATGTTGACTCCGTGCCACTCAGTAATGTGTTGTAGCTGCAGATGACGGAGGCAGGTTGTCGACTTCCCTTTTTCCTTTTTCTGTTCCTCACTCTTGGAAGAGAAGTGGAAATTGGAAGCTTGTTTCTTTAGATGGATATTCTGATCTGGCAGCTAGTAATGTTTGCTGTTCAGCATTATTTCTTATTGCTGCTATAAAAAGATACACAACTGAAGACTTTCTTATTATTTTCTACTTCCTTAAAGGCTATTGTTTATATTTTTATTGAACAATAGAGCACAACACAAATCCTGAGCATGTGAAAGGGAATATTAAGTAACCTTATCTGATCACAAGGAAGACGTCTATAGCAGTTGTGTATATAAAGGATGGCTGCAGGTGCTTCTGCTGGCGAAAAGGCAGGGCACAAACTTCATGTTCTGAGTTGAATCATGTTGATCTGAATTTGAAAAAAATGGGTAATTTTATTACTAGACAGATCTTCCTAATTAGTTCTAGTTTGATACTTGCACTAATTCACTTGATCTTTGAGAATCAAGTTGCTTTTAGATTGTAAAGTATTTTGAAGAAATATTACTGTCTAGGAATAGATTAACCTGAGAAAAGGACTTGAGCGTGATGAAATACCAACTCTTCTGAGACTAACTACAGTTGACTGAGGCTCTGTTCTTTATTAGTTATAATAATGTATTTATTGACTACGCTGAAAATTGGACTCCTTTTCTTCAGCAGTTCATTTTTTTTTCTCTAATTACAGGCAACAGAAGTTAGCAGAAAGGGAAAAAAGAGCAGCAGAACAACAACGAAAGAAAATGGAGAAAGAGGCCCAAAGGTTAATGAAAAAGGAACAGAACAAAATTGGTGTAAAACTCTCCTAACAGTAACCAGGCATCGGTGGAAGGATTCCACCTCTACAACATGCATATTGGCATTAATTTAAGTATTTCCAGGACTTCAACACACTGCTTGGTTTCAATGCATTCTTCAAGTCATCTTGGAAGCCAGAATTCTCCCAAAATATCTTGAACAGGTACAATATTAACAGGTAGTTCTTCAGGGGAAAGAAAACACACACACACACACACACACACACACACACACACACACACAAAATCATGCCTTGATGGAATGATATTTCCTACAATAATTCTATTCCAGTACCCTTCTTTGCAGCAAACATGATTGAGCAAAAGCAATTGAGAGACGCTCTTAATGAACAGCTCGAGCCTAGGGAAAAGAATGTAAATATTCCGTGGTGGGGAATCTACTGTATTGTCTGTGCTTACCTGAAACATGTAATTAAACAGTTTTAAAGAACCCTTTGCTTCCTACCTGATATGAGTGTCTGCTTTTTCCTTTTTATTAATAAAAGTATTTAGACATTTAGAATTATCCATTAGAAATCATACTGACCTGTGCAGAAGAAAAGATCTTGTTATGGATGACCTTAAGTGTACTCCTGGTAGTGTGTGCTTTGGTGGAGGACGGGTTACAGATGAGCACTTAATAGGATTTCCCATCTCTTTGTCACTCGCAGCTTCCTGTGCTGCTATGCCTATTGACAACACTGCGGTGGCTGCAGGCAGCGGCATTCTGCTGGTCTGTTACAAAGGCAGATGTTGTGAGCATAGGGCAGTGATTCATTTCATTTGTGTTGGTAATTTTGCATTTCTAGCACACTGCTTTACTTCCTACTTTTAGTAGAAATACAGACTTCATACTCATTGCATAGGTAGTGTAATTGGGGAAAAAAGTCTTCTTATTAATAAAGCTAGTGTGGAAATTCTCAGTTCTGTTAACAGTGTTTCTCAGATTCCTTCTGCCTTGGCAGAGAGCTGAATGAATGTCGGGTAAAGATCAGAGCAGGGTTTTTACCACTTATGTGTTGGGAGCTGTGCAGCCTCCCTGAACGTAGGTGAATGCATTCTCAGAACCGCACAAAGTGTTTTTAAAAGCTGGAAGCAACTTTTTTATTATTATACTGTTAATTCTGTCTTTTAAACAGCACATTTAAAAAACACTGCTGCTAAATGGAGCCTGCTGTAGCGGGGCTGGAAATCAGTTCAAGCTATCAGAATTTTAAACATAAACACAGAGAGGTTTGTGCTGCTTTGTTACCTGCTTGCTATAAAAGAAACCTGGGCAGTCAGAGTGAATGTCCCTCTTGGAAATGAAGATCACTTTCTCCAATAGATGATGCTCAATTTCCCCACTACTCAAAGTAAAGACTGCTTAAAGCATAGTGAACATAACAAAGAAGTATGAAACTGTGTCCAACTGCTGGTTGATGTTGCCTTCTCTTAAGAGCAGATCTCAAATTTTGAGCATGGAGAGCTTATAGCTTGAGGGCTACAGTGCATCTCAGTGTATACGGTGGGACTTTGTGGCTCTTGGCCATGTTACACAAAGCCTTCTAGATTTCTATGAAATGCCAGGAAGCCTGATACATCTCTGGAAGCACAGAGATGAGAAGTTACAAGGTGGGATTGCACTGAGTTACTAATTAGGTCGCTTGCTTCTGTCAGTGCAGTATGGGCACAGCTGAGCGGGCAGCGGCTGCACTGCTGACTCAGAGCAGTCTTCTGTGCAGTGCTCCCTCCTGGAGCTGGAAGTAATTTTTTCTCAATCAAACTCTCTTCAGGCTGCTGACAGTTCCTTACGCCCTGATATGGTGCCTCCTCCTGCTCTGCACACGTGACAGCTGAAATTGAGTATTTTTTAAATAGTTTCGGTACAATGAAGCACTCATACGTTTTTAACATTTCTAACATGCTTTACTGAACTTGTGATTATAAAGGTAATTTACAATAAAGCAATTAAATAAACAATAAGTTAAAACACAATACATTTATAGATGGTATTTCACAGGGCTCAAATGACTACCAGGTTCCAATACATTAAGACTCTAAAATGACATTAATATTCAAAGTGTATCCACGCCTATATTTATCGTCCTAACAGTTTCAAGACTCCCAACAACTGGACATTTTGGTTACAGTCCTTATACGCACAAGACCGGTGGAATGCTCAAGCAGTTGCAGGATTTAGAAGAGCACTACACAAGACAGGCATGAAGGATGTGCTGGAAGCTGCCTGGGAAATACATTTTTTTTCTTCGCTAAATTGGATTGATGCTTCAGACAACAAATGGCAAGCGCTAGCATGCTTTTTAGAGTACATGTGTGATACACTTAGTGGAAAGGAGTCTCCATGTTACTTAACACTGTGGTTTCACAAATGTTTTGTTACTGTTGCCTACAGAAATATCCCACCTTTCCCTGGTCTTCTGCTCCCATATGCACCTCCCGCTGCCCGTGAGGCAGAGCACAGAGTTTGTACATCTGCTCAGTGAACTGGCCAGGGAAAGGGAGATGAAGGCTAACTCAGCAAACAGCCGTGAAGCTGTGCTAGCTCTTTGCTGTCCCTGATCCCCATTACTGTGTGGATATGCTGGCCTGAGAAATACACCTGCAGAGGGAGGGACCTGGTGACTGGGGGCAGGAAGACTACTTCTGCAGGCAGCAGTACTGGGCTATGTCAGTTAAAAACATTCTGTGGAACTACAGGGTTCAGTTTTCTTCATTTGGAAACAAGGAACATGTTTTTGAACCAATTCATAGTGCAAATCAAGTACTCAAGAGCAAAACAATGGACTCTGCCAGAATATACAAGATCTTTTTGTATCTCTCATCCCCCTCTCTCCACCTCAGCCCATTGGTGCCCAGTGACAGTGGAATTTAGGTTCTAATATTGAAGGGTGTACGACGCAATGAGTGCAGTGCCACCAGGCAACACCCACGAAGCAACGCTCCAATATTGTAAATGGGATCTACTCCTCCTCTCTGAGTACTGAATACCCACATGACAGTGGGTACAACGGGGGCTGCTACAGCCAGCAGATCTACAAGGAGACTG
Organism: Gallus gallus; assembly: GCF_016699485.2. Lineage (NCBI taxonomy): Eukaryota > Metazoa > Chordata > Aves > Galliformes > Phasianidae > Gallus > Gallus gallus. Next base: position 131,583,671 of record NC_052533.1, read on the forward strand.
CCACTCCAGTGCCTCTGCATTACTCCTGTCTCAGAGGAATTATTCACATACCCAAACACTTCATCACGCATCTCCGTAAAATCAAGTTCTTTCATGACACGATTTTCATCAACTCCGTAATCCACCTTTCTGCATGGAGACTCCATAGGAGACAAAAGGATGGCAGAGTTTGGATCACTCGGAGTTAAGTCCACTACTATAGCAGAATCACTGAAGCTTCCAGAAGAAAAATCACTCAATTCCTTCAGTGAGGAAGGCGGGCTCAGAGGAGAGACATCTTGAGATCCGAAGATGTTCTGAATGAGCCGCTCCACATTTAGGCTATATGGCACCACGTCAGTCTGGACGGACTGTTCCACCATCACGATGTCGCTCCTCTCCTCCTTCCTAGAAGACCTTAGTTTTTCATCAGGAACATTTTCAAGCACCTCTTGATCCACAGCAGAAATGAAGAAAGCTGGATCAGCCAACTCAACACCTGCAGTGGTGAAAGTCTCTTGAAATGAATCGTTCCCATTAGCTATGTCCTCATTTAGAAGCACCCCACTATCAACCTCCAAAGCTTGCTCCTCTGTTATGAGTGTGTCTGGCAGCTTGGCATACAGTGCCAATGGCTTCCCTGGTGCGTCAGACACATCCTCATCCCGCAGAGAGCCGTTCTGAGCCATCTCCATGCTGTGCAGCAAAGATTCCAGTTTCTTGTTTTGAATGTTTATGTCTATGAAATATTTCTGAATGCCTTTGTCTTTCTCCGCCAAGTTGTTTTTCATGGTTTCAATAACCTGCTTGAGTTGTTTAATTTCCTTTTTCGCTTCCTTGAGGGCCAGCTGTGCCTCCACACGATGACACTCTTCTTCGATCCAGTCTTCCCTCATGCGTCCTAACTGAGTTTTGAGCTCTTCTATTTCAGTCTCCCTGTAGAAAAACATAACACTTCTCTGATTGGTCAGTTAGTGCCAGCTAGTGGAGAGGCTCCACGGCACTGGGATGGCTGCAGAGATGCTCCAGAGAGGAGGCACATCCCTCCAGGCACCACCTGCTGCCACTCCTGAGAGCTGTAGATTGCCTGCCAAGACTCACTGCCTGCTGACTGGGGGTACTGACCTCCCCACGCAGTCAGCAGACCTGTGGCACGCCTGGGAGTTGTGCTACAATCCCTGACATCTTGAGGCGCAAGCAGTGGTCTGTAGGTTAGTTCCCATCAGCACAGAACTTGGACCTCTCCTACTGCCTTGCTCTGCAGGAACTGAGAAATAGCTACCTGGGAAGCATGCGCCATGCAATGCCTGTGTCTGCAAGCAGCTCTGTGTGTACAGCCAGAGCTGACACTGATCTGATGCGGCAGGAAAGCTACACTCCTCAAAGATGCAGAGGCCGGGTTGTCCTCAATTGGACTGTGGGTTCCACAGGACTTAACCTGGGAGGCTATTCAAATGCCCCTTTGGGTTGCGTGTGCTGGATATCTAGATCTTAAAGCCCAGTTTTAGTCAAATGCCATCTGCTGCTGTGTAATGCACATTGTCACTTCTTTCCTCAGCATCAATACAAAGGGCTCTTCAGAAAAATTCATTATAAGCAACAAAAACACAAATGGGCACACTGGTCTGTAGAACTTTTCTTTCATTACAGAAGAAGAGGCACATTTTGAAGTCATACTTCATTGATAGAAGTAGCACAGAAGACTAAAGTAATACGAATTTGCAGGGGCAAAACTTTTATATATAAAAGGTCTTGATTCTAAATCAGACTGATAAAAAAATCCCACAAAAACATTTTATTAGGCAACTTCAAAGAAGGGAAAAGAGCCACATCTATATATACACTGCATGCTGCATGTTTACTGAGCAAACTAGGAAACCTGAAATACCTTAAAACAACCAAACTGATCATATTCTAAATGTATTAGTTAAAACTACAAGGTCAAGAAATCAGTAAAACATTCAGGATTCCCATCCCTAAATGCTCCTGAATAAATATTTGTAACTCCAGTTTCTGAAATGAAATATACCTTTCTTTAAGCTTGCTCTGAGATTCCTTCAGCTTTGTTTTCAAATGCCGTACTGTGACTTCCTTCTGCTGCAGAGGAGTCAAATACTGCTCTGGATTTTGTGGCTTAGCACTGTGGTGATCAACACAAGTCAAATATCTCCCCGATCGCCTGGAAAGAAAAAAAGAAAAGCCATCACATAACATCACCCCTATGGTTCTTCTCTCTTAGCAAAAAAAAAACAACAAACCAAAAAACAACACTGAGTGATACAAAGCTGAGTTTACACTTGATTCATGTGGGGCTTCTCAGTGTCAGCACAAGTGACTCACTCCGCCAAGTCAAGTACTTGAGGAAACTGCTGATATGTGGCTATCACAAAGCATTTACTATTTATTGTAATTGGTTGCAGTGCAATGATATCAAGAGTTATTTAACTTTGAAATACCCATGCATCACCTCATCTAAAATGCGTGGGGTGCTGAAGAGCAGGCAGCCACACCACTTGCAATGGCACTTAGCTAAAGACATGGCCAAGTAAGCCAGTGGAAGAACTGAGTTTAGATCCAAATGTGAGCTACGAAGTTGAGCAAACTGAAACCTAGATTCACCGTACCTAGGTTTAGGTGTGAATCTACTATGCTAGAACTGTTGAGTTGTCTGAGAGAGAAAGGGAGAGCAGCAGAATGGCAGCAGTTCAGACTCTGCACTACTACTGCATCTTCTGGCAGGTATCTGTTTTCTTTCCTGCACAGGAAACTGCACTCCTTGGGAAGGTGCCTAAGGCTAGACAGGGTGAATTTCTGCCTGAGTGTATAATATTTTCTATTCTACCACACCCAACTCACCAAATTAAAAGGACCCTTCAGTGAAAGAACCAGTAAATCCACGTAAGAACTGATGGCATGAAACCACATTAAAGAGATTGTCTTGGAGTGAAAACCAACTATAGGGGCCTCTGACTGAGAGTAACCTCTAATTTCACTGTGCTGAAACAATCAAGCTTTTACAGTGGTAGGAAAATACAGGTTGGAGCATCCTGCTGACTATCAAGCAACCAATATGAGGAGTCACACCTACACTTGAGGAGCAAGATGACTTGCTCAGCAATCCAGACAGCCGATCCTGTGTTCCAGTGCAGAGAAGGTAAGTCAGAGCACTGAACACCGGGGTGATTAAATAAACACTTGCCTCATTATTGGGCTGGTGTCACTTCCTTTGTATGAACCTGAGTTACTGCTACTGGGAGAAGAAACCCCATAATTCTGATGGATGTTAACAGGATTCTGCTGACTTCTGCACAGTGTTGACAAATGGTCCTTTTCACGGGAAGCAGGTGGGCTGGCTCCAGACTTGTAGGATGAGGATCCACTATTCCGACCATAAGGGCCACGACTGGAGAGGAACCAAAATGGTTAAACATACTGGATTATACTCGTCACACAACCCGTTATGTGTCTTACTTTACATACAAAGTTGTCTGAGATACCACTAAAACATATAAATGATTATGAGTGGCTTGGAAAAAACAAAGACTTTATGTCATCAGCCACTGCATGTTCTTTTGATGATTGTGAGGATCTCGTTTGAACTATGTGATGTAGGGAAACCTCTGGCATATTCACATTTCTCTGTTTGCAGTAGTTTCTAGTGACTCCATCAGATCATCTGTGTTCCCTGAACCTCTGACTCCATTAAGTAATCAGAGGACTGTAAATTTGACTAGTTCAAAAAGGGCCACTTTTCAGCTTTCTTCTTCCAGGCCTCCTTGGAGGCTGGTGACGGGTTGTAAGACTTCTCTCATGATTCTCAGCAAGCAGCCTGATGGATCACAGTGTGAAGGAAGATTTTGTTTGAGCCTTCGTTCTTCCGTGCCTTTGGCAAACTGGGTGTTTCAGCTGTCATTATCAGCTATTCATTTGCTCATAGTTTGGACCCTACTGAGAGCAGGCTGAAATAATATTAAAATAGACAAAGAAAACACAGTTTCTTCTTTCCTCCAGTTTCTGTCATACATATTTACCTTTCTTTCCCCCATCTTTACTAAAAAAACTGCTATTCACGTGTGCTTTAATGCAATTCATATCTGCACTTTCCAGTAACTGCTGAAGAACTGAGGCACTGGAGCCAGCTTTTAGAGGTGCATTCCTCACTTGTTTAGTTGATTTACTTTCCTACACTGCTACCTTCACCCTCTACTGAAAGTTGTTCTTCTAAACTGCAGTGAAAGGCAGGTTTCAAAAATATGGAAAAAGGCAAACCAAGCCAGCAAAAAATAAGGTTTGAACGTAAAAATTAAAATACCACAGAATTATGAAGCAAAATCTCTTAAAATTGTCTGAATTGGTTTCCTCCTTTCTCTGAAAATGGAACAGTTTATAAGGAACAGATGGCTGACTGGCTGTCCTGCAAGCCTTCATCACAGCGCTGTGGTTTGGGTGAATTCATAATTATTTTACAATAAAGTGAAGGGCTGGTGGTTTGTGACAACACTGAAATGTTTCACAGTGAGTTTATTCAAACAGTTAAAAAAGAACATGTTAGAGAGGAAACATCTCTTTTCACTTTGTACAGCACAGCATCAACTTTTGTGTAATAACACAGCAGTGCGTTTGAAGGAGCACTATTACAGAGGACTCCTATCTGTTTAAATACGTCAGTATGGTCTAATTTAAAGTTATATTTAAATACACAATAACACATGAAATTCTACATGTTCTTACCGAAAGTAAGGTCACTTTAGAGCTTCATATTACACTTAGCAGGGTTCCTTTCCTCAGCCCATAACTTGTTAGATTTAACCTACAGAGAACTTAACTACTGTTTCTTTTTCTAACCACCTCATGATACAGATATAACACTGTTCATTAAGCATCATTCTGCTGATCTCTGTATGCTGGGGCACACTGCGATCTCACAGAAGTCTGCATGACTTCAGCATATGGGTATCCTGCTGCTGGCCCCGGTCTGCCTGCCAGCTCCACTCCCGTGACTCCACAAAGGGCAGGAAACAAGTCTTGTCAATTTGAACTCTTTCCACCTACTCAAAAAAGTGGAGCAGCAGGGACTGCGTGGGCAGAGCACAATGCTCAGTGACTGCTCCATCCAACACCCCAGTATTCACAAGCTGTCTTATTTGCTGTTCACAGATGATACAGAGAAAACTTACAGAAATCTTTCAACAAAAGGTTCATTTAGATGGATGACTATATATATATATATTTAATTTGCATATTGCTTTGTTGATATAAAGGCTGGGTGAGAGTGTTTCAGAAAAGAACATTAAAGACAATATTGTTGACTTCTTCCTATAAAAAATAAGGACAAGACCTGGAAAGTTACATGCTAAGCTGACAATTTATAGCAAGCCATAGCAAAAAAACGATCCTTTTTTATGACCAAAAAGGTTAACAGTTAAAAATACTACTGTTAACTGCTGTGTACCCAGTTGCTTCTTCCTCTACTCCAGCCACTGTTTCTTCTGTCTTTCCTACCTGTATCTCCAGGACTTGTTATGGATAAAAATCACTATCAGTCAGCAGATCTGACATCTTGACAATTCTTGTTCTAACCAATACAATCATTTGTCTTTCTTCTATCAGAACTTTTTTCAGTTCTTATCAGCATTAGTGCTGCCCAAGAGCACAGCATTACCCAGACTGTTTTAAAACTCATAGTAGTGATACTGTATGCACAAAGTGCAAGACCTTGCATAGCAGTCCATCTTTGTACTAGCTGCATTTGAAATATAAAGGAAAATTTGCTTACTTGCGAGAAAAAGAAGATCTTTTACTTCCAGGAGCAGACATATGGACTTCAGGAGCTGAAATACTGCCCGTGCTGCTTGAAGAGCTAAAATCAGCTTCACTCCCTGGAAAGGAAAAGGGAAGAGTAAAGACATGGTGGAAATTGTAACTCAAAGAGTGTTTTCAAACAACAATGAATCACAAGCATCCTTCCTTTGTCTATCTTGTGTGAATTTTAGAAGTTGCATAAATGTTGAAATATCCCCAAGGACAAGCACTGGATATGTTCCAGACTTTCAGTATTTCTTCAGAACTGGCACTTCAACAAAAAACTTTGGACACGAACTGCTTCACTCTACAGAAACCATTTTAGAACTAGGCTGCTAAGGCAACCTGTTTGTTTCCTCACAGCTATCAGGATATGATGAGGCTGCTTACATGGCTCCTTCAAGAACACAGTGATTAAAAACATTCCATTGTAACCAGATTTCTACTTTTTTAAACCACATGAAAATACTATTTGCTGGGAGGAAAGCTGCTTCTATTTTGGATTCTGAGCTGATTGATATATATGTATATGTACATAAGTATAAATACATATAGCTTTACATAGTATATATGTATGTATATGTATAAACATATGCAGGTTTTCATGTGGTACAGAAGCATAGTAGGGCAGTTCTAATGGCTTTAAAATAATCCAATAATATTGCATGGCTCTCAGCTGCTTCTTGGGTGTTAATCTATCTGATTACTGACTTTCTATGGATTACAGCTTGCATTTCCCAAGCCCTTTTATATACAAGAAAAGCACCCTCATTTTTCTAAGGTCAGCAGTACATAAAAGTATTAACAAAGTATTCTTACCCGGAAGAAAGCCCTGAAGTTAGGATTTATTTTCAGTTTGTTACTCAGATGGCCATTGAAGTATGTTTCCACGAGGGGGAGATGCAGCTACAGCTGCTACAATCCCCATGTTGGTAAATAAAGTCCTCAGATCCTGCAGCCTTAAAGCTGATGGGCACACCTTATGCTCCTGAGTACACTTGGAAGGGCACTGGCGGAACATCTTTTCACAGAAACAGGATGGAACATTCTGCAACCATTCTTAGTGGCCTTAGGACCCCGATCTGATTTAATTTCCCAGTTACACAGTCTGACAGGCAGGATTCACACGACTTGTGGCTCCAACCCACACAACCGGTCTCAAACAGCAGTTGGCCAGCAAGGAAAGCGCTGCCCTTCCTGTGACGTCCCTTCGCCACACTCAGATGCAGCAGGATTGAGCTGGTTTTGTTGTTCTTCATCCAAGCTGCAAGCTATAGATCAAGTTTATGTACCTGGCACCCACATGGAAGCAAAGAAGTGTCAGAAACTTGGGTACAACGCTCTGTCTGGTCTCCAGTATTTACTGGGGTCTCATGCAAGGACCTCGAGTGCTGTGTTCAGTTCTGGGCCCTTTGCTACAAGAAAAACACTGGGACTCTGGAGCATGTCCTGGGAAGGGCCACGAAGCTGTGAGGAGTCTGGAGCACAAGTCTTATGGGGAGAGAAGGAGGGAACTGGGATTGTTCCATCTGGAGAAGAGGAGACTCCGGAGAGACCTACTGCTCTCTACAGCTGCCTGAAAGGAGGTTGTGGTGAGGCGGGAGTCACCTTTTCTCCATGGTAACAGGGATGGGATGAGAGATAACGGCCTTAAGTTGTACCAGGGGAGGTTCAGGTTGGATATGTGGAAAAATTCCTCTGAAAGAGTATTGGCGCAGGCTGCACGGGGAGGTGGTGGAGTCATCATCCCTGGAGATGTTCATGAGATGTGTAGATATGGTATGCAAGGACATGCTTTAGTGCATGTAGTGTGACGGGCTGACAACTGGACTTGTTGATCTTAGAGGTCTTTTCCAACCATGATGATTCTGTGATTCTATGGCAGGGCAGAAGACCACTTCAGAGCAATCACCAGAAGGACACACATTTCAGAGTCCTGGCTGCTTTCACATGCCAAGAGCTCTAATTAAAGAGGTACTCAAGGCACATGTAGCTTTGTGCAGCATCCCACCATAAAGGACACGTGCAGGGACAGCTCTCAGCAGAGAGCAGCCTGCACTGGGGCAGCTGCACTGTGCCCCCAGCCCCTGCAAGCACCATGCCTGGTGGGAGCGGGCAGAGGCTGGAAGCAGCAGGCAGGGAGGCCAGGGGCTCAGCCAGAGGTCTTGGACAGAGCAGGTGACTGTCCCTCGCTGCTCCTAAAGCTGGTGGACCTGTAAATCTTACACATGGCTGCAAACTTCACTCCGTTTCTCTGTGCTGCTTTATTAGCCCAGCCCATTCCAGAATAACTTCAAAGCATGGAAAAGCACAGCCCAGAATGCCATCACAGGGACCCAACTTTACAGCCTCTAACCAGCCCATGCCCAGCTCAGCATCTCTGATAACCAGACCTGGACTATCCCACGTCACTATGGCCAGGAGCAAATTGAAACCACATGCAAGGGCAGGGAAGGGCGGGGAGGCAGAGCACAACCCTGCTTTGTTCCACAGAGTATTTATATCGTGTCTACAAACGCAGATGTCGGTAACCCTCTCCTTAGGGATGTAAAATGACTGTTGGACATAATGGCCAAAGCTGCAGCAGCTTTCCTGATAGACAAAGCACTCCCATCTAAGAGATTACTGCACGCACAGCACTGTCTCACTACCACACAAATCTGCTTTTGCCAACCAGACCCAAACAGGCAAACCCCTTGCATGGATTCCATACCTCCGGTGTCTGGCCCCCCAGACATTGGTGCCCCCGCCGACGCCAGCAGCTCCCAAAGCCCAGCACAGACAGCGTGAGCCCTGCAGGGCTCATCTATGATTAAGCAACCCATACCATAATCAGATCTTGCTATTGAAAGCATCTCAAGGAAGCAAGGTTTAATAATAGCCTCTCCCTGACCCGCTTGGCCGGCAGCGCAGTGCTGGGGAGGGCTGCCAAGACAGGTACTGCAGATAGGATTTAGCAGAGCTTGGAAATGCAGCCACTGAGGTTTCTGAAAGATTAAAGTGCATATGAAACCAGGAACTGTTCTGCAAAGCAAGAATTAACCTTTGTGACCCCGGTTATGATAACAGCTGTATACGATCTGAAGGCTGAGACTACTTATGCTCAAAATTGGGCATATGTATATTCATAAGATCTTCCAGAACATTTTTATAAACCAAAGTGGTCACTGACAGTAATGTTTCCAAGTGTGTTAGTTATGTTCAAGCCAGCTTTGCATGTAACAGAGATCGACAGTAATGTTACTAGGAGACCTAAAAATATTTTCTCCTACTTGGTAGACACTGCTATGTAAAATAACAGGCATTTGCCCATAAATTGCAATATATTATTCTGGGTTAAGTATTACTTCCATCTTACAAATGTTCTTAACAAAGAGGAGAAGCTCCCCCTCTACCAGCAATGTGGATAGGGCCGGAGCACAGCCCCTCACCACTCCTTCAGCCACCTCCCAAAGCAATAGGACCTCGGGAAGCCTGCTGGCTGCTCTGTGACTGTGACAGTGTCACCAGAAAAGCTCACAAATGCAAGCAGTGGAACAACCCCCAGAAGCAGCACTAGCCATGAAAGCAGCTAACGTTTCTCAAAACCAGTCTTTTGTCCTAACTGGCTACCTAGGATAGGTACGTGAGGAGCAGGAGTGAAATGGTGCAAGACCCAGCATGGCACTGCTCCATGGGCAGTGGCGCTGACCCAACAGCATGCTGCCTCCAGCTCTTTCTATTTGTGCACTGCAGCCATCACATCTACATTTTGGAGTGTAGAAATACCACACCATTAACCCTGCTCTATTTACTGCCTCAGCCAGGACAACCATACAGCAAAGTGATCATTCAGAGCACTTACAGGCAGAACAGATTATATATTATGCTGTACAGATATATTATATTGAACAAGTTATATTGTATATAGGCTCCACCAGGACAGTAAGCTGTACTGAAATACCACATCATGCATGTATACATGTATATCACAGAATCACAGAATCATAGAACCATCGAATCATAGAATGGCCTGGGTTGAAAAGGACCATAATGATCATTGAGTTTCAACCCCGCTGCGATGTGCAGGGTCGCCAACCACCAGACCAGGCTGCCCAGAGCCACATCCAGCCTGGCCTTGAATGCCTCCAGGAATGGGGCATCCACAACCACCTTGGGCAACCTGCTCCAGTGTGTCACCACCCTCTGTGTGAAAAACTTCCTAATTTCCAACCTAAACCTTCCCTGTCTCACTTTAAAACCATTCCCCCTTGTCCTATCACTATCAAGATTGAGAGGTACCACTTTGTTTCATTACGAGTGGATCCGAATTTTGGCAAAGAAACAAATTTTTGGCAAAGAAACAAGGGGGAGAGACAGAGCCTGAGTGCAAGAACTCCAGCAGAGCCAGTGGTACCAGCTGGAAAAGCAGAGGGCCTTCTGTCATAATGCTTCTTTTAAAAGTTCTAGGAGATTTGGTTTCCTTTATCTTGAAACCTTTAGCACAGCTACATCTCTATGTCTAACCTCTAACAACATGAACAGTATCTGCCCAGGAAACGGTGATGCTGCATCCTTTCTGTTTAACATGGGGGGTTCCTGCAAGGCTGTCCTCACACACCACAGGCAACCTGGAGAAGAACTGCCCAGTATTCACTGAGAAAAGTAAGCAAACAAAGCTTGAAAGAAGTCATGAAGTCTCACTTTAGCGTTTCATGCTTTTCTTCGGTAGCACCCTTAAAGAAGACTTGTCGTAGGGACAATGTGTTGCAGTAGGCCTCGGGCTTGATCTGCAGCACCAGGCCCATAGCTGACAGTGGGCTTTGTTTCCAGTCCCTGATCTTTGTCTTACTGCCTATTTGATGATTACTTCAGAAGAGACTTTTATCTCAGGCGTGCAACTACATTTTACACCACACAGTGATGAGGTAAGAGTAGATACAATGCTGTGAGCTACGAACAGACAAAGGACTCCCTCCATGCTGACTGCTCCTGGGCTGACACAAGCTGTCCAGCTTCCTCTCCTTCTGCCCATGTCTCATACCCTTCCCTAGCACTTAGGCTGAAGTAAATGAAGTCTGCCAGAAGTCTGCAGTGTCAGAATCTCTTAGGAGAGGTAAGGATCTGAACTCCTTTAACTTATGGAAGGCACTGGATTCCAAGCTTTCCCTTGAGCACCAGCTGCTCAAGGAAAATACTTTTGGGTAACCTCTCAGTTATGGCACTAAAGACGGCTCTAACACCAGGGCTGGTCATGTTTTAAAGGAATGAAATGTCTGAACGGATAAGAGGTAGTCCAGCAACCAGCACACTGGTGCAATCAGGACCAGACGGCTCTGTATGGAGGACAGGCCCTCCTCTGGCATTTCCTATGGCCTGCAGGAGGTGTGCCTTGCCTGCTCACTGCTGTGAGTCCTGGATTTTAGTTCCTCACTAACCCCTCTGTGTGCACTGTAGTCATCAAGCTCAGAGCTGCGTGCTGCATGCTCAGAACCAGATGGGCACAGCAACCCCTGGCTTCATTAATCCCAAAGGGAAAAGTAGGCCTCCCCTCCCCTGCAGCCCAAAGAGATGTGCAGCAAAATGCTCACTGTGAGTTCTAAATCATTCAGACCTGCTGGGCAAGGAGATTCCAGCTCAGTTTCAGCTAGAAGACTTCAGGGAAGATCTGCAACACAGACCCTGCTTTCCTGTTTGGACCTAAACTTGATTTTATAAATGATCCCTTCCACTCAGACTGCTGCTTGTGCGATCTAAACTAATTATTCATCTTGGCTCATCCTGCTGGCTTAATCTTTTTACTTCAGAAGATTTGTTATCAAATAATATAATCAAAATTTATCTCATTACGCAGTTTTCAAATCTCATCTAAATACGGTAGTTTTGATAATAATCTGAACTACATTAATGCAAATTATAAGCACTGCAGATCTCAAAATGAATACAGAATGTGACTTGCGGATGCTGTACAACCACAATCAGTCAAGCTCTTCTCCAAAAACACAGTCACCACAAACTAATTACTGATACTGGCAGAGAGCCATCATGTGCATTTTGTGATCACTGCAATCAAAGCTTGTGTATTCCTTAATTGTTGGTTTTAGCTCACAGATTTGTAGAGCAACTACAGCCAAATGCTGGAACTGATAAAAAGCACTTCAAGTAGGTTTTTTTTTTTTTTTTTTCTGCTTTATGTAACTTAAGCAGATCCTCCGTATAGAAATCTGCCTGACCCAATTACTTTCTGTGCTGCTATGTGCCCTTTGAGCAGTTCTGACAGTACCCTAAAAATGGCTCCCAGGAATTTTTTCTCATCCTGAAATGCCCCTTGTCAGGGGAACGCGTTCACAGAGCAGAAGGGAAGCCTGGGGAGCCTACCTTCCTCTCACACAAACAGGCTCTTGAGATCAGAGCCACAAGGATGCCACTTTGCTACACTGATTTCACTATCTACATTGAGACTGGATGTTTGGAAAATAAACTGATAGCGATGTAATGTGGTACTCAGCTTGCATTTGACAGTTTTATAGATGTGTGTGTGAATGCACCTATATACAAATATCTTTTACAAGTAAGCCTGTACTGTCATCTCAGGAAATCTTTTGTTTTGTACCTGGCAGTGCTATTTGCTCTGTTTCAAAGGAAGTAGACAGGCTGGTCAGATGTATTTTTAGGAGCTGGATAATGTCATCTTTGGCAGGGATGACTTAGCAGTACACAGAAAGGGAGTGAACTCCATCACGGACTGGGAAAACATCCCAGCCCTCCTGTCATGCTGGTGGCAGAAGTTTAACAAAGGGCCTTCAGAGGGCCTTTCCACACATCTAAATCTGGTTCCAATACGCAAGGAAGAGAGAAGCTGCCGGGTCTACAGCAATTAACTGTACAGGCACGTGTCCACGGGAAACATGCAAATGCATGGGCTCACGTGCTACACCCAATTCAGCTGAAAGCTTTTGCACAGTCACTCTTAATGTCAGGCATATGGTTTTCATTCTAGTGTAAACAAAACATTTTAAACCAGTTTGACATGTTTTCAACAGGGAAGAGACAAACACTGGAATAAGAAACATATCTGGGAGGTAACAAACTAAACAACTCTGCAGTCCCAAGGATGAAAAGCAAAATTCATCATACTGTAGTCAAACATCTACCAAAACACGCACATTGAAATGATTACAAAAATAAATTGAGTTCAAATATCATTCACTGCAAAGAGCAGTAAAACCCTACCCTGTGTATTGATCGGTTGCCTAAACAATCATTTTTATACTAATAAAGCTGAGTTAGTTCTGCAGGCAATACATCTCAAGTTATGACTGCTGTTGTGGCTTTTCTCCCCCAGCAGTGCTGATCACTGAGAAGTACTAATTACAGACATGAAGCAGGTGCTTTTGAGCTTATTAATCCTTTAGAGTTTGTGGTCACACTTTATTCTTCCAGTTCCATCAAAGAGTCACAGCCTGATGACTTCGCAGATTCAGAAAGCTAACAGCTTAGTATTACTTTAAGAATATGAGACCTGAGGAATAGGAAACTTGAAATTAGATGCTTCAGTGCTTAAGAAAGATAAGGTTCATAATACTAAAAAAAAATGAAGCAATATCTGCAGAATTTTCATTTCCATTAAGTACTTGTTACACAATGGTACCATAAAGTAGGGTGTTTTTTTTTTAGGTTGCATTAAAGTTGATGCACTTCAAAGTCTTTTTGAAAGTGATGCCCATCTTGCAGGAAGTGAAGACCAGACTGATGAAAGAGCACCAGATCCCCAGCTCCAGCAGGGGATTTTTCAGAACAGCCTTGTCTCTATCTGTCACCTACCCTGGAAATACCTCCTGCCAGTGAATCTGTTTCTGCCATCAAAGCCTCTCAGATGTGCTTTCCAGGTATGCCTAGAAGTGGGTCGGCTGCAAAAGCGCTCAACAGCTCAATACCTGGTTCATGACACGGTTTTCTGAGTCTGAGGTGAGTGTTTCACAGTACACCAAACACACCAGGGTCCCCATGAAAGTGATCCTAGGAAAGCTCACTTCTACTGTTTACTTCAGTGAGCAAAGGACTCACCTGGGATCTGCAGGGTCAGACTCAGCTTTGAACTTGGTGCAGGTTGTACCTTTCCCCACTCTATCACTAGGGGCCCACACAGCATCCAGCAGCAGGATCTGGATGGAGATGGAACTTCCAGCCCTATTTATGACAGCTGTCTTCAATACCCCTTGTTACATCAGCAAATTCAAATGGGTCTGCACCTCCCCGGTTCAATCTCCAGAAGGAGAACCAACTCAATTCATGCATGACTGTGCACCATTTCCATCAGAGCTCTCTGCAGGATTTCACAGATATGTTACACACCTGGAACAGATGTGAGAAAATTAAGTTCTACAACCTAAAGTTTTGGACAAAGATGGGCAACCTCTATTCACTCTCCCAGCTGCTAGTTTTTATTTTTCTTTTTATTCTGGTATATTTTTTGGAATAGCGACTGGAGATACATTTCTCCTTTCTCCTAGGCTCTTCCTCAGCTCAGTATAATAACATTGAATGAGAACAAAAACACAATGAAGACATGTGAAACATGACTTCACCAGGATTTGCTTAAACAGGCCAAATTTAAGCAAACACCACTGCTATCTTCAAAGACTTGCTTAACTGCTTCTGGATGAGCTTCCACCTCTGAGCCCTGTAAACACCAGCTTATCTGATGTCTTCATACCATGGTGAAATAATGTGAGATTTGCAGGACTAAAATAAAGACGCTCCCTCAACTCTCCATGCCTACATATAAATACAGATATACAAACATAGGGAATATATAGACATGTTCACTCAACACCACTCAGAAAGTGTTAGAAGCAGTCACTAGGATGCAAACAAAAATGTTTAATGGAGTAATGCAATTACCAAAACACAAAGTTTAGAGAACACTGAAACTACTTACTATTTGAAGTCAAACATGGCCAAAAAAGGCAAATCAGAATTTTCCATTTTTTGTTTGAAATGATGCTTTCATTTTGAAAATGGTCACGTTTCTTTCTTCTTTTAAAGCCAGTTAAAAACATTAAAGTATTTTCCCAAACATTCTAGACATTTGGATTGAATATCATCTTTGTTCAGTCACAAGCAAAGGTTTTGTTTAATGTTTAATTTGAGCAAAAAACCCCTGAATCATCACAGAAACACAGAATCCTTAGAGTTGGAAGGGACTCTAAAAGATCACCTAGTTGAACTCCCTTGCAATGAACAGGGATATCCACAGCTAGATCAGGTTGCTCAGAGTCTGGTCCAGCCTGACCATGAATGTCTCCAGGGATGGGTCCTCCACCTTCTCTGGACAACCTGCCCCAGTGCCTCACCACCCTTATTGTAAAAAGCTTCTTTATATCCAATCTAAACCTCCTGTCTTTTAGTATGAAACCACTTCCCCTTGTTCTGTCACAAGAGGCCCTGCTGAAGTATGTCCCCTTCTTTCTTATAGCTCCCCTTTAGATATTGAAAGGTTGCTATCAGGTCACCTTGGAGCCTTCTCCGAGCCGAACAGCCCCAGCTTTCTCAGCCTGTCCTCATAGGAGAGGTGTTCCATCCCTTGGATCATTTTTGTGACCCTTCTCTAGATACACTCCAGTTGGTCCATATCTCTCCTGTACCAAAGACTCCACATCTGGACACAGTGCTTCAGATGAGGCCTCACCAGTGCAGAGTAGCAGGGCAGGATCACCTCCCTCGCCCTGCTGGCCATACTTCTTTTGATGCAGCCCAAGATATGTTTGGTCTTCTGGGCTGCAAGGGCACACTGCTGGCTCATGTTCAGCTTGCCATCCACCAGTACCCCCAGGTCATTTTCAGCAGTGCTCTATCCTTACATCCTCCATTTTCTATTGACAGCAGAGGTTGCCATGACTCAGGTGCTAAACCTTGCACTGGGATTTGTTGAATCTCCTGAGATTCAACTGGTCCCATTTCTCATGCCTTTCAGAATAGCATCCTGTCCCTCAGGCATGACGAATGCCCCACACAGCTTGCTGTCATCCACAAACTTGCTGAGGGTGCACTCGATCCCACTGTTGATGTCATTGATGAAGATACTAAAGAGCACTGTTCCCAATACTGACCCCAGAGGGACACCACTTGTCACTGAACTCCATCCGGACATTGAGCCAATGACCACGACTCTCTGGGTGTTATCTTGTTACCAGTTTCTCATCTATCGAACAGTCTATCCATCAAATCCATATATTTCCAATTTGGAGAGAAGGATATTATGAGGTACAATGTCAAAAGCCTTACTGAAGTCGAGACAGATTACATCAGTGGCTCATCCCTTGTCCACTGATGCAGCTTCATTATCATAAAAAGCAACAAGGTTGGTTGGGCAGTATCCTTGCTGAAACCATGCTGATTATCCCATATAGCATCCCTCTCTTTCACAGGTCTTAACATAGTTTCCATGACAATCTGCTCCATGATCTTCCCTGGCACAGAAGTGAGGCTGATGGATCAGTAGTTCCCTGGGTCTTCCTTTCTACCTTTCTTAAAAATAGGTGCTATATTGTCTTTTTTTCCAGTAATCAGAAACTTCACCTGACTGCCATGACTTTTCAAATATCATCAAGAGTGGCTTGGCAACTACGTAAGCCAACTCTCTCAGGCTCTGGGATGCATCTCTTTGGGACCCATAGTCTTATGTACATTCAGGTTCCTCAGGCGGTTGCAAACCTGATATTCACTTACAGTGGTACGAGCATCACTCCCTCCATGCCCACCTTCTGAACCATCCACTTGAGGGCTGTGTGTAGAGCAGTCGCTAGTGAAGACTGAGGCAAAAAATTTACTGAGTACCTTAGCCGCCTCCTCGTCCACTATTGCTAGCCTACAGGGGTACACCCTCCTGGACTATTCCTCTTCTGACTTAGGTACCTGTAGAAGTCTTTCTTATCCTTCTTTGCACCCCTTGTCAAGTCCAGTTCCAGTTGGGCCTTGGCCTTACCGACCCCATTCCTACACAGCCTAGCAGCATCTCTGCACTCCTCCCAAGCTACCCGTCCCTGCTTCTACTGCCTGTGCATTTTCTTCTTGCTCTCTAGTTTGACCAGCAGGTCTTGGTTCAGCCATGCTGATCTCCTGCTTTCCTTTATTGACTTCCTACAATTGGGAATGGAGAGTTCTTGTGCCCTAAGGAAAGCTTCATTAATGATTTGCCATCTCTGCTCTGCTCCCTTGTCCTTGAAGACAGACTCCCAAGGGGTTTCGATGACTAACTCCCTGAAGAGTTAGAAGTTGTCTTTCCTAAAACTAAGCTTCCTGATTTTACTCTCTGCCTGTCTGATTCTCCTCAAGAGTGTGAACTCCACTGCTCACTACAGCCCAGGCAGCCTCTAGTCCTGATGTCACCAATCAATTCCCTCACAATGGTGAGCAATAGGTCCAGCACTGCATCTCTCCTGGTGGGACTGTCTATTACTTGGCTCAGGAATTTATCCCTGATACATTCCAGGAGTCTTCTGGATCGCCTACAGCTCGCTATGGTACTTTTCCAGCAGTAAAAAGAAGTCCCCCAACAGGACGAGAGCCAGCAAACATGACGCCTCCTATAGTTGGAGGAAGAAGGCTTTATCCACAGACTCCGCTTGACCAGATGGCCTGAAGTAGAGACCAACCACAGGGCTTCCTTTGTTGCCTCAGTCTCTAACTCTCACCCATAGGCTTTTGATCTGCTCGTGGCCCTTCTTCAGGGACAGCTCTTCACAATCTATTCCTCCCTTGATGTAAAGGGCAATGCCTCCTCCCCTCCCCCATCTCCTGTCCCCTCTGAACAGCTTGCAGCCATCAACAGCCACATTCTGGTTGTGGGAATCATCCCACAAGGTTTCAGTGATGAAAGTTATTTGCATAGCTCCACTTTCAACATAATAAGATGTCAGACAGAAAAGAAATAGTGAATGTAAAGGAAAATGAAAAGGGAAATAATCTATCAATTTTTGAATAAACATCACTCAGAAAACAGTTTAAATCCCAGGATTCTCATTATAAAGGCATTAATAACCTGGAGGAATTCCAAAGAAGGTCAACAATAGTGATAATAGGATTATAGGGCACTGTTTATGAAGGGAGATTAAGGAAATGCAATTTGTATACTCAAAGATAAAACGAAATACTGGCAACAGTGTTTATGAAGGGAGGACAAATACAGCTGGAAAACTGTAAAGAAAACAAGGTAGCAGCAACATAGAATTCAGGCTGTGATGCATGTGACTTGAAATAAAAACTGATGGTTTGTGGGAGCTGTGCATAGCAAAATTTAGCTGGAGTATACTCAGAATACTTCTAGTATAACTGAGGAATTAGAAAGCTATTCTAAACACTGACATCAATAATACTGATTGTAATTTAAAAGCAGAGCATGAAAAAGACATCTCCTAAGGGAAGATTTATAATGACTTCTTTCATATGCATAGTATTTCATTCTATGGAGGTGAAGCAGGCTGAAAGCCACAGTAAACAGCCAGGAGTAGAAAATTTGCTGCAGTAAATACACTAATTGCACATCATGTTCAAGCTTGACCTCATACATACTTCTTTAAAAGAAATACTTTAGAGTGTTCAGCATATGTAGCATTAGTATGTCTTTTCTTTCAGTCCATACTCCATTATGGATTAGCAGAAGAGTGAAAAAACCTGCTCAATTAAAGGTTACAGCTACAGCCATCTTCCATGAATTTCTAATTCTATGCTAAGAACTCAGACACCGTTTCCAGACACAGAAGCATGTACCAAGACCTGTAACTCTATCAAAAGGCATCTGGGGCTAAAAGATGGATCAACTGGCACAGGTCTTCATATATCCAGCAGCCCAGACCTTCCACGGACAGACAGCAACTTCAAGAGCCAGCCTGCAGGGTATGCTGGAGGGAGAATCTCCTTTTGAAGGTGGATGCCCCACTTTAGCTAAATCTAGAGTGATACTGGGATAATTAATGGGCCAGAGAGAGAGAAAGGAGTTATGGCTTGCCTGCTGGGAACTCAGCTTCAAATTCCCAATAAAATAGTTACTAAATTATCCAAAGTAGAACAGCTTTCCTGGGAAAAGCCTGTACAGCCCCTCACCTTTCCTTGCAGCCTGGTGTGACGGTCCTCTTCTTTTATGTACTCAAGTCCATTGTTCCGAAGAGGCACAAACAACTCTAAAGTTTCTTCTCCCTTCACTCAACCAAGTAAAGGATTCTCCAGTCTTTTTTTTTTTTCCTTCTGTTAGAAAGGATGTAACTTAGTAGCGCAGTCTGGTTGGAGGCCAGTAGCTACTGGCGT
The DNA here is from genome assembly GCF_016699485.2 of Gallus gallus. Classification (NCBI taxonomy): domain Eukaryota; kingdom Metazoa; phylum Chordata; class Aves; order Galliformes; family Phasianidae; genus Gallus; species Gallus gallus. The sequence continues at coordinate 131,602,736 of NC_052533.1, forward strand.
TCCCCAGGGATTGGTATGAGGTCCAGTCTTGTTTAACATCTTCATCAATGTCCTGGATGAAGGGATAGAGTGTATCCTCAGTAAGTTTGCTGACGATACAGATCTGCGAGAACCGACACACCAGTACAGATTAGGGGCAGATCTGCTGAAGAGGAGCTCTGCAGAGAAGGAGGCGGGTGTCCTGGTGGACAACAGGTCGGCCATCACTGTGTCTGTGTGGCCAAGAAAGTAAATGGTGTCCTGGAGTGCATTAAAAATAACATGGCCAGCAGGTCGAGGGAGGTGATCCTCCTCCTCTCTTCTGTTCTGGTGAGGCCTCTTTTGTCCACTTCTGAACTCCTCAGTTCAAAAAAGACAAGGGAACTTCTAGATAAAGTCCAGTTTGTTTAGCCTGGAGAAGAACTAGGGGGGATCTCAGCAATATTTAAAGACTGGGTGTCAAGTGGATGGAGACAGGATCTTTTAAGTCATGCCCAGAGCCAAGACAAGGAGCAAATGGGCACAAAAGGAACACAGGAAGTTTCTTATGTACACGAGGGAAAAACTTCTTTACTTTGAGGGTGACAGGGTACTGGAACTGGCTGCCCAGAAGGTTGTGGAGTCTCCTCCTCTGGAGATACTCAAAATCTGCCTGCACGCTTTCCTGTGTGACTTGTTCTAGGGAACTTGCTTTAGCAGGAGGGTTGGACTAGATGGATCTCCAGAGGTCCCTTCCAAACCCAGCAATTCTGTGAACTATCTAATTGTGAAAAGATTTGTGCCCAGTACCCCTAATTGCTGGTGGTCTGTGACATCAGCCTAGAGCTGGCCTTTACTTGCCATTTCTTCTTCTGATGGGATACCTCTTCTTTCTCAGATACTATATTTTCACCATTGCACCTGGGTTCTTGGTAGAACCTGAGTATCTTCTGAACAATGAGAGATACACATCTTAAAAGTCCGTGACACAACTACTCATCTCTCCTAAGTAACATCTAAATGATGTTTTTAGAAGAGGAAGATCATAAAATTTGTAATGCAGAACTAAAGAACTGTTTTTCTCGGTCACTTAAATTGGAACGTGTAGATTTAGGTTGAAAAATATGAAATATTTTAAAGTCAAAACACTCTATCTAGCTACTACTTTGCTTATTCTCATTTAAAAGAAATACTATTTGAACTTGTTTATCATGCCAACACAAGTACATTTGTTTAAATCAAAACTATACATCTAATCTATATATAGTTGCAAACTAAAAATGACAGTGATATGGTAACAGTTATCCTTTTTGCTCAAGAGTATACTCTGATTATATTCCAGTATTATCTATCAGATGTTATAGGGCACTTTTTTCACTTCAGTGTAATTTAGTTAGCCCATGTCCTAAAAATGCTTCACTTCTGCTGACAAATGAAATTTGCAGTGCAAAATGAGATACAGAATCTTCCTGAATGATGCTAGAGACCTGAGGCAGTGGTCATCAGAAATAGGACAGAGGGTGCCTAAGCCTTGAAGGGATGAACCAAAGAGTGGATGCATCTAATTGGAATTAGCGACCTACACTGAGTAGCCATTAGCTTCCAAGTGTGATCTCGGTCACTAATAATTTTCTGCAGCTAAATGCCTATGACTGACTTTCCCTACTGTTTGAAAAAAAAAAAAAAAAAGAAAAAAGAAAGAAAAAAAGAGAGAGACAGGAGAGTTAAGAAGGATTGTACTCAGTTCCAATAAGAACTAACGGCAGAGTTGACAGAGATCTCATTTAGAACAGAGGAGACGTGGGTGGGATTAATTTGACGAAAATACCTCTAACGTAGTCACCTTTGTCTGAGCCAACCTACGTCCCATTTTTAGTCAATGAAGAGTTAGTACAATCAGTGAGTTTAAAGTACTATTTATCTTATCCTAAAGTAAGTACTTGTATTTGACCACAAAGACTGCACACTAGATTCATTGATTCTATGGATTATATCTTCTTTATCACTAAAGAGGACCTTAGTCAACCTGGGCATGCAAAGATGATTACAAGCTACAATACAGATATAGAACTGAGGTCAGATAAATTACAGTCCATCATTCTAACCAATGTGGCTCAAGATCATGAATTCATCTCCCTCACATCCAAAACAACTTCTATAACCACCGGAAGAAGAGCAAATGACAGATTCAGCTCTTACAGCTGTTTCATTTCCTATATTCAACTGGCCCAGGCACTGGATCAGAGACTCAGTCCCCATCTACAGCCCTGACCTTCTAAAAGTAACCAAAGGAGATGCAAGAATTGAAATCTCCCCTTTTCTGAATCACAAATGTTCAGAGATTTATGCAAGACAGAGGAGCTCCAACAGGATCTCCCATCCCCATGGGATCTGATCTGTTGCTTCAACTGAAAGACCATTCCAAAAACATAGTGGTGACAGTTCTGAAGCAGGCAGGGACAGGTGATGAAGACCCTACTGCACCCACGGCTACCACACACAAAATCTTGGCAGGCGGATACCTCTCCTTGCTTAGCTCTAGGATACGAGACATCAGGATAGTGCAGGCTTGAACCAGAACGTGGCATTTGGCTTTTGAAGGCAGAGATGTGTATTTTAATCTTCCTGTGAAGTCTGCTTAGGTCCTGTTGTATCCATGGAGACAGAGTCTTTAATAACTCCCTGTGCTAGCAGGTCAAGTAAGCAAATCTACACAGCTCCATAGCAACAGACATGAAATTAAAGTGGATCCCATCAGTAAAATATGCAGAAGGGCTCTGTGCATACAGAATGATTATCTGGAAATGCTTTTATTTTAAAAATCAGCAGTAGCTACCTCGTGTAGGCCCACCATGAGATGCTAGGAGACTAAAGAAAAGCCGAAGTAAATGAGAAAAAGGACTATGGCCAAAATCCACCACAACTGTTTCTGTTAGACTCTACATTACAAAAGATTTTAAGAACTTTATTGTCCCAAATAACATGATGAAATACTGAATAGAAATAGAAAATACTGAATAGAAATAGAAAAACTGGAAAGGGTGAAATTAAAATTCTATAGCAAATAAATGTTGCGTACCATTAGATCTGAATGTGAGAGTGGTTGCACCGTCTACTCTCAGACATGCACAAAAGCAATGCAGTCAAAGCACACACACTCTTCTGAGAAAGATGACATAAGCTTCCTCCATTTTATTGCCAAGGTGATGTTTTACAAAGCACATGAAAAGCCCTCCAGAAGCACAAGTAATTGACCACTGTGTATTGGTTCTTTGCCAAATATTGAGCTGCTTAAAAATCTCATGCTCAAGTTAAAGTTATCCTCATGAGGTTTAACTTACTCAGGGAAGCTGAGCTTTTGCTTTTCTTCTTCTCGCTTCTGCACACTCTAGAGAATTTATGTTTTACGCTTATAAATCAGCACAGCCACACCAAGTGATTTTTTGTTATTAAATAAAACACTTTATGAAGAAAGAAAAGAAACTAGTATATGGACAACTTATGGTCACAGGAAAGATGCTCCAGAAAGTTATTATCAGAAAGAAATTATAGTGAGGCCACTCTCAACATGGAAGTGAAAGCAAACTCAGAACAATGAATCTCTTTGCATGACACAGGATCTATTCCAGTTAGCACATTCTGTAAATCTGTTTTTGTATTCTGTACCTTTGTTCCTGAACAACAGGGACAACAGTTCTATTATTTTCCCACTGCTTACAGAAGTTCAGCACTGAGAATGAACAAAGCCCATGCATATAAGATGTTGTTGGATAAATGCATCAGTAAAACATGCTTTTCTAATATTTTTTTATTCCTCCCAAGATGAAACACAGGAAAAGTCCTATCATTAAACCCTTCTGCAATCATGAAGGTGGAGTTCTTCAGGATGAAGCTTATTTCCAGAACTGCCTCTAAGAAAAACCTCTCAGTGAACTCATGCACCAACTAATCTGTTTTAAAGATGAAGCACATATATTGTATTGGATTATTACTATTATTCCTATCTTATTACATTGAAGTGAGCAAGAGGGCTGACAAAAGATCTGTAAAATCATACAGCCAGATCTTAGCAATATAAGCAAATCAGACCTTTTCAGTTTTGTTTTTAAAACAGCAGAAGTGACTCTGCTTTTAGAATACATATAGATATGGAAGTAGAGCACCAATATAGATAAACTTATCTGTTAATTTTACTATACCAGATTAACTTCTCACTAGCCTGTGCTTGCACAGAATGTCCCCAAGCGTAAGTTCCTGGACATTTAGTGTACTGGGAATCTAATGCTCACACACCAAACATCACAAAAAGATCAGCAGGAAGAGCATGATGCTTTAACAGCTAGACTTGCATTTCCTGTTTCATCTGTTTAAGTTATTTAGATCTAACTGTAATGTCTCCAAACGCTATGAGTCCTATTTTTGTTTCTCCTTTATGTTAACTGCGATCAGCTCTAATGTCAAATAAAGAAGCATCTGCACCTACTCAGCACTCATGACCAACTTATGGCCAATACAGCCTGCTCCACCTGCCCCTTCTAAAAATCCTAATAGTTCTAACACCCTCTAAGATTAATCCACTCAGACTGAGACATCCTGCCCAAAGGCTCATTTCTTTGTGACTTGACAAATGTACCAGGAAGACGCAGAAAAGATCATAATGGAAATACATGCTGAATACAGTGTTACTTCTAATGGTTCAAAGTTAAATAACTTTGAATTGAATACTGACTGTCAGAATTACTTTATGTATTCTTTTATGTCTATGAACTTATTGTAAGTAAAACGGCAGTACACAGAAATTAAATATAGTGCAGGAAAAGCACAAGCTGTGCCTTGCAAGTACTTAGCAACAGATCTGTGCAATGAACTGTTTAAAGGAAAAAAAAACCCTCCGAACAACACAGACTCACAGAGTCACTGGGGTTTGAAGAGACCTCTGAAGATCCAGCACTCGAGACCTATCTGCCCCACTCATGTTTAGCTGGAACAGGCTGCCCAGGACTGCGTCCTGCTGAGTTTTGAACATCTTCATGAATAGCCACCACACAGTATCTCAGGGCACCCTGTACCGCATCTGATCAGCATCACAGGAAAAAAAGTGTTTCCTTGTGTTCAGATGGAATTCCACATTTCTTAATTTGTGCTCAGTGTCTACTGTCTAATGAAGGTAGGTGTTCTGAGTGGTAGAAGCCTCTGAGACTCCCTCATTAATTTAAACAGAACAAAGTTTCAATACCTGCATTCTAACCCAAAGTGCTACCAGTTTAGCCAGAGCCAACAATAGATTACCAACAGTGAAAGAGAATAAATTTTTGTAGCTTGCTGCTGAAACGAGCTGTGAATGATGAACAGCCAGCCTTTATAAGACTTGGGAGCTGACCCTAACTGCTGCTCACCTAGGACCCTTTCATGCAGTTATGCATACATCACAGAATCATAGAATGGTTTGGGTTGGAAGGGACCTATAAAGTTTCAAAAGGGACAAAGATGGGAAAATCTTAATGCTTTATAAGTCTTAATAATTTAAACTTCAGTAACTCAATGGGCTCTCAGAGACAACTCCAACCATAGCTCATTCAGTAAGCTGGACCAAGGCTGCCCACAGCATCAGAGGTAAGAAGGCAATGATCAGAACTTTTGCCAAAAATGCTGAATATATTCTCAAGTTATGATGCTCATGGACATTGAAATGAAAGTATGGTTTTGTGTTATTTTAAACATACAAGACTTAAAAAAGTTAGTGACACAACTCTTGCTCAAGATTCCTTTCTTTATCCATATATTTTTGTTAGTTTACTGTGACTTTCCAACTCGCAGGACTAGATTTTGAACCCTTGCACCAAGCATTCTTACAGAAGGCAAAAAAATGAGATGAGAAAGACTGTCAAAGCAAAATAGTTCCACTATTCTTAACAAGATCTAGACATGAGGTGTGGGAATTCAGGATGGATCCTCCAAAGAAGAAGCAGCACAAGACGGTGAATACTTAGAAATGTTTATGCTCCTGTTTGTTTAGTTACAGAAGCTGTAGGATTCAGCACAATATCACGACACAGAATTAGGACTAGTGTTAATTAAGCTTATTGAGTCTTATTGCAGAGCCATTTCCTGTAGTGCATTTTCTGTTGCTTTTATTATTGCAAAAATGAAGCACACCCCCAAGAGAGAAAGACTTCTACAATCTTGAAATTAAAAGTCTTCCAACTCAATCCTGGAGAGGATTATATGTATCTTCCCTAATGTAACTGTCTTCTCCATTCTTTCCTGGGAAACAGCCACAGATTTTAAGCTAAATTCACCTATAATGCTGCTGTGGTTTAGATTTTAATGCACAATAAAAACATTATCAACTATTATCAACAAATGCATAACATTTTTATGCTTACAAATCTTTCAAAGCTTAGCAAGATGTAGTGATAATGCATTCCAGGATTAAGTATGGTTCATTATGCAAACAACATAAATTATGAAGGACATCCAAATCTTGTTTGACAATACTTCAAGAACAGAGTATGACTTAGATTCATATAACAATGTCTTGGGCCGTTAGAGAAAAGAAACCTATGTCATATTTCATAATTTGAAGTGTAGAAAAGAGAGAGTAAGTGACATTGATAGCATAAAATAAAAGCACTGGAGCTTGGGAACAGCCTAAAAAAGTCCCAAGGGTTCATTCACAGTGCTATCCCACTCTGACATTTCCTGAATTATCTAAATATTTGTGTGAGTGTTACTTCTGAAATTCAGCATGTTCCAAGAAGACAACCCTGGAAACCAATAAATTTTCTGCAAAACGATATGCATTTTGAAGGTGTACACTGAAGTACTCACACAAAAAGTGTAGCACAGGACACAGTCCATAAAAGTTATAGGTAGACTGGATTTTTGTATCTTACATCTGTCTCCTGCTATGTAGTCAACTGCTATGTAGTCACCATCACAAGGCATTCCAGATAAATAACTGTGTAGAGATTACCTTCATAAATCAGAAAGGACTCATGGTAGAGATAAAGATATTATGCACAACTCTTTTTGCACTGAAATCTGAGGGATCCAGCTGTATATAGAACTAGGTTATGTATGACAAGGATATACTGCTGTTACTCTCCCCCCACATCCATTTCCTTTCTACTATTCCCCTGTTACCCCCTGAAGGTTTTGCTACAAGACAATGCCTTCTCTTTGTACAAAGGCTGTATCTTCCCAAGTCACCAGAAATTCATGCACAAAAAAGTCACAGGGAATGGACTGGATCCACTTGAAACCAAGAGACAGCAATGGGAACCACTTCCTGCCTGAAGTTTTGATGGATCCCAGGAGCAACAATCCGGAGCTCTAGAGATCAGTTTCCAAACTTACAGGTTAATCAGCACAGAGGTACTGATGCCTACTCTGCCTATACGAACACGCCACATTAAGAGGAAGTTACAAAGATAACAAGTTAAAGCTACAAATGAATGGATGAAGATGTCAATATGTCTGTTTTGCCAAAAAATAACACTAAAAGCAGTCTCATAAGCAGTACACTAATGAAACAAGTTGATTTTGAATCCTTTTTATTGACTATTTTTTCACCTAAAGTGTATTAAAACTCTACTCAGATTGCTTTTGTTTTGCCCTTTTAGCCTTTCAACTGACATTTGAACAACCTTACTGATGTTTCTACTCTTTCAAAAATTTAACTGAAACTGCTCAGGTAACTCAAAAAATGTAGTGAGGGAGGAGGTACAGGCAAATATGAATATGTGTGCAGAGAAGAGCAATAAAGCTGGAGAAAGCAGTAGAAAACAAGACTTACGAGGAGTGGCTGAGGGAATTGTGGTTGGTCTCTAAAAGAGAAGGCTGAGAGGAGAGACCTCCTTGCTCTCTACAAGTGCCTGAAAAAAGATTTTAGCAAGGAGAGTGTTGGTCTCTTTTCTCAGGTGACAAGTGATAGGGATGCAAGGAAATGCCCTCAAGCTGCACCAGGGCAGGTTTAGACTGGACATTAGGAAGAATTTATTTATGGACAGAGCGGTCAAGCATTGAAACAGTTTGCCCAGGGAAGTGATGTACTCCTCATCCCTAGAGGTATTTAAGAGACGTGGAAGTGGCACTAAGGGATATAGTTTAGTGATAGGGCTTAGTAGGTCACACTGATGTTTGGACTTCATGATCTTGAAGGTCTTCTCCAACGTAGACAATTCTTTGCTCCTATGATAAGCCTTATATTGGAAAGAAACTGTCTAAAAAGTAAATATTTTTGAACACCTAGACTAAATCAGTTGAAAGGTCTGAAATCATAGAATCATATAATCATTAGTGTTGGAAAGACCACTAAGATCATTTAGTCCAATCATCAACCCATGCCTGTGACCACTCTAGTTCATATCACTCAGTGCCACACCTATCCTTTTCTTAAAAACCTCCAGGAATGTTGACTCCACCACATCCCTGGGCACTTATCCTAAAATCCTACCCAAACCTCCCCTGTTGCAACTTAAGGCGATCATCTCTTGTCCTGTTGCTACTCACCTGGGAGAAGAGGCCAAACCCCACCTCACTACAACCTCCCTTCTGGGAGTTGTAGATAGCGATACAGTCTCTCCTGAGCCTCCTCTTCTCCAGACTAAACAATCCCAGTTCCTTCAGCCACTCTTCACAAGACTTGGGCTCCAGTCCCCTCATCAGCATTGTTGCCCTTCTCCAGACATGCCTCAGGGCCTCAATGTCTTTCTTGCAGTAAGGAGCCCAAAGTTGAGCACAGCACTTGAGATGCAGCCCCACAAGGTCCAAGCATAGAGGGATGATCACTTCCATACTCCTGCTGGCTACACTATTTCTGATACAAGCCAGGATGCCACTGGCATTCTTAGCCACCTGGACACACTGCAGGCTCATGTTCAGCTGACTGTCCACTAACTCCCCCAGATCCTTTTCCTCTGCCCATCAAGCAAAATGAAGGCTACTTCTGATTACTAATGGCAAAGTCTATTAAATTACCATTATTGTTTAAGTGTAATAATTGAAAACAATGAAGTCATTTATTGAAACACGTGCGTAACTCTTCCATGTGTAGAGTACTCTTCAGTAGAATAAACTTTAAAAATTCTTTATACACATTTTCTTAAGCTACGTCTGCAAGCATATACAGAATGGTTTTGAGAGCCACGTTTGCAGATTTGACTGATGTTTACAATATTCTCTACATTCTACCTGCATCAAATTCCTTGATTTCAATGAAATAAGAAACAAATCTTAAAAAATACATATAATCTAGCGTCATTATGCAGACTAATGAGAGCCTGACAGCACACAAGTAATACAGGAGCTATGAAATGATTTGAGGAACTTTGTAAGGATAGAGGTAAGTCAGACTTAATCAGCCCTTTCAAAGACCAAGCCAGTGAAGAGTTTTTGCAACTGATTCTCTGCTATTTCTGATCTCAGAAATACAGTCCTGGAAAATCTGAGATGACTCCACATGAAAATGTCTAAAATGCTTCTAGAAGCAAAATAACTCTGGAAACAATACAGCCATGAGGTATCTGAGCTCATAAACCATGTCAGTTCTGCAGCTGGCTCTGCACAGAGTCAAAACACCCTGTCTCTGAGATTAATTAAATAACAGTGAAAATCTCCTGGCCATTTGTAATCAAGAGCTAAAGGCAGAAATATCCTGACAATCTGCAATCAAGAGCTGTCTGTATGTGATTCACAAATACATTTTATATCTACTCATTAAAATTACAGCAGCCCATGACACACCAGGACATTTAGTCTTGGATGTGTGACAAGCAGGTGCTGATTTAATTGGTGGTCCAAGGTGGCCCATTAGCTTGAGGCAATGGGAGACAAGCTCTTCATTCAGACAATGCACCATGGAGTTAGAAATGCATAACTCCCACATGCACTCTACCCATTATCCTGTCTTGATTTGACAAGCTGTATCCCGAGAGCCATCGCAGCCTGATGGCATAAACTTTAGGCAGGGTCTAACCATCAATCTAACAACATTAGAGGACTATAATTTGTTGTTTTGATAGTAAGATTAATTTATCCTTGACCAGTGAACTATGTGTGCAATTACCATGAAATAGGATAAAATACATTTCAGTTGTTATTTGACATCACCAGCAAGCCTCATAAAAGAAAGTGAAGACATCAATTAATTACATTTCCATGAAAAAGCTAATACTGGTAGTGTTTTCAAACCTTGCAGGTGGTTCCATAGAAATAACCCAATTATCTTTTTTATTTACTATCAACATTAGCTGTATCACAGGCAGCACAATACAAAGCATCTGGATACCTGTAGATGTAACTGTCAATTAGAGAGTGTAATTACTTAAATGAAAGGAACTATGTTATACTCACCGGGCTTTACAAGGATTGTCTTTGTCTCCTTCTTGTATCGAGCCAGCTGAGAGTTTCCTTCACTCATTGTTCCTGCATTGAACTTTTTCCTGGAGAAGTCTCCATCACTACCGGTGCAAAAACTGATTGGACTGTGTCCAGCATCAGAAGGAGTCTTAACTGGAGATACTGACTGGCTACTAGGACAGCCAGTGTCATCTGAAGAGAAAAGGGAAAACATCAAAATTTCTAAGAAGGAAGTACAGGAAGTTAACAGAATATATATATATATGTAGGCTACTTACAGTCTTACAGGACACATCTAAATTTGTCTCTGAAACCTGGCAAGTACCTACTGTTTTCTCCCATTTGTGATTAAGTTTCCAATGACTTATGGTGGACTAAAATGGTGAGGGCTTGCTTCATATGTCTAACAAAGGTAAAATCAGGGGCTACACAATAACAATTCATACCTAAGATAAGCTCTTTTGAATTAGCAATGTTAGAGATGCTATGGCATTAAGAAATGTGCACAAGACATGAGAATGGCTCGTGTCATTGTGTCTATAGTGGATGGAAAGTGAGCAGGGGACACGTATGTCCCATGTCCCCATCTGAACAAGAGAACTATCAACTGATAGAACTATCTAACATAATCTACATATACAAAGTCAAGATTTTCATTTATCTGCAATTAGTAAAGGTTTCTTAAGAGTGTTTTTTCTTTTAAAGGACTGTGATCACAGAGCTTTTTCATTTTTAACAAGAGGATGTGTGTTACCTCTTTCTGAAATAGGGCACATTACATATGGACTGCTTTTGTTAAAGCAGAATTCTGAGGGAACACTCGTACTGCAAACACCGGTAATCACTGCTTGGAATAGAGCAGCATTTCTGATCTCCAGGAATATAAACACTCCAGCTCTTAACAATTACATGCAAAGTAGAAAGTCAGAGTTGAGACAAAACCCACATACCACTCCCCTCACCTCCTTCATCTAAATCCCTCTTGAATAATCACTCCTCTTGTAAAAGTCACGGTGGTTTTAAAGAAAGGCAACAAAACCAAACACACTACCCTGACTCCGGGAACCCTCCAATATTCTCTGCAGGAGAAATGTAATTGTTTGCTCTTTCCCAGGACAAAATGAAAGCTGCCATCTTACTTATGCAATTGCACTCTGTTCCCAGTGTATTACCTTTACCTAATATGAAACTCAAGTACCCGCAGCTGAGCCAAGTAATTTGCATGACCATACTGTACCTACTACTTCCATCCTGTTCATAACAGAGGCCAAGCCCGATCCTGCAATGAGCTTTGCATGGGCAGACTGTTCAGTCAGTACACAATTGTATGTTTATGAAAAGGACACCCTAAACTGGCTAATCCCTCAGTTCCATCCCTAGCAAAGAGAAGCCTTTGCTATTGTTAACTATTGCTCCCTCAGTACAGTGTAATACCTGCATCCTTCCATGTGCAAAAGCTTGCCCTTGGTTTCTCTACCATTCTTTTCCTTTTATCCTTTCCATTCATATCAGCATCACAATGTAACTCAGAGTACAGAGGAGGCAGCTTTCTGTCAGGTCAGGGCCCATTTCCTCTTCTCAAGGGTTCAGAGTCTCTTCTGCAGGCTGAACAAATGTTACTGACAGCAGAGTGAATCAGCATGGCTGAGCAAGCTTTGAAATTGTATATAAGCAGTCTTCTCTTTAGAAGCACACCAACATTTATAATCAAATATATTTATGAAGAAGTGCATATTCACACCGTTTGATTTTTCTTACAACCTTTGCACTTTCTTTATGCTTCTTTATGTAGCATCATTTTCAAAACCCTATGTTAAAAAAACAAAACAAAACAAAAAACTGAAGAAGGCAACTGCAAAATAAACCAGTTACTTCATATCTCCATCAACAAAATCACTGTAATTCCTGTCAAGGTTCTGCAGACCTTACTGAAGTGTTTTACATGGGAGATTTCATTGAGCTATGGGGATTCCACCTGGAGAACCTCAAGAACCAATGGAACCGTGTAATGATGAAATACCTAAGCTGCAGCATTAAGAATTAGGGCATTAAAAAACAAGACATCTCTGAGATATGAAAACAGAGTAGCTAAAGAAAGCATGTGAGAATAAGCATTTTAATTTCAAGCCCTCCTACCACTGCCTCTTGTAACACATCACATTGTACAATCAGATTACCCCATATAGCCTACAGAACCTTAACTTATGCTTAAGGACTAAAGCATCTGCTGCAACAGGTCATTTATTAAATGAGCAAATGAGCCTGGCATAAGGAACAATAGATCTCTGCGCACACCACTCATGACCTTTAGACCCACTGATAACCAGCTGAGCGTTCCCATTCCAGCTGAAGTAAATGAATGATTTCATTGAACTTCCATTCTTCTGATAGCTTGTTATTTTTACCTCAGGTATAACTTCTATCCTTCTATAAGATACTAGCCAGAAGAACGAACAAAATCATACATTTTCCAACATTTTCAACATTGCAACCCACCTCTTTGTCAGCTTTTTGTGGTGCCTCTTAAGTAATCAAAAAGAACAGCTGCAAGTGAGACATGGGATCTCATCATTGAGGGCAAGTGAGGCTGTGCTGTGCAGAGGGATGCAGCTCCCCACCAACCTGCACCTCGCTGCTCTGCTACAAGGAGAATCCTAGGGAACACCAAGGTGCCAGTCACAAGGTGCCCAGTGCAAGACAGATTCCCTGCACTTACTTTCATTTCTTCTTGCTAGAGAAGTCTTCAGGGATGCAAGGGCGGTAGTGTGGGACTGAGATCTCCCCCGTATCTGTCCAGAACTCTGCTAGCAGCTCTGACAGAGGAGGTGAAAAATGCCAAGCTGTCCAGCATTAGACCAAGGTAAGGAATCTGTTTCTAAAGCCGCCTATGGGGAAATAGGAGTGAGTGAGCCAGAATGGAATTTATCTTCTGCTGAAAACATGGTGAGAATGCAGTTTTCGGCAAGGTCTAAGGAGGATCTTATAGCTTGTTAACTTTTACCCAAAAAGGATTTCAGGTACAACTTCTCAGAAACACACTTGATTTATCTTTGGAGGCATGAGTATCAGGATAGCAGAGAGACAGCTGGCAAAAACTGCTGTGAAAGTCTACTGATCTTGCCTGTATAATCTACATGCCAAACAGAGGGAACACGTGACTTTCATTGCTTTCTTTGCTATATCCATGGTGGTTTTTTTCAGAGTGGTCTCCCGAGAGCATTCTGGAAGCAGCTCTTCCCTTTGAGCATCAGCTGGACTTCATCACCGAAATGCTGTGCCTAACCCCTCTCCCAGTTCAGATACGCTGGCCAAGTTCCAAAGCCAAACATGGGATGGTGTCTTCTCAAACATTCTCAGAAATTGCTCAGAGTACTCTGATGTTTGCGTGTACTGACTAACTTTCAAATACTAAAGTCTAAAGTGTTAAGGCAATAGTACTCTTAACAACTGACAAAAATTTCTCTCACAGACTGTAAGACCACACGTGATATTCTTCTTTGATCCTCTGAGCTCAGAGGCTTTACGGTTTCCACTGCAATTTTGTTTAGAGCCTTCCTTAGAAAAATACTGTCGTTTCCTCAAGTCTTCAAGAAATACTACATATCCAACCCCCTTATTTAATCCATCTAAATAATTAATTATGCTCTTCCTGTAGAAGCACTCACTTATTTCTACTTTCACTCCTAGCTGTCAGATTTAGTTTTGTGTTTTTACAAGGCTATACCACCTGTCCTCTACCTGACCTCTTTTCTACTGTCACATTTTCATCTTCTCTCATAGAATCATAGAATCACAAAGGTTGGAAAAGACCTACAGGATCATCCAGTCCAACCATTCACCCATCACCAATGGTTCTCACTAAACCAACGTCCCTCAACACAACGTCCAAATGTTCCTTGAACACCTCCAGCGTTGGTGACTCCACCATCACTCTGGGCAGCCCATTCCAGTGCCTGACCACCCTTTCAGAGAAGTAGGATTTCCTAACGTCCAGCATGAATCTTCCCTGGTGCAGCTTGAAGCCATTCCCCCTAGTCCTATCACTAGTCACACGAGAGAAGAGGCCAACCCCCAGCTCACTACAACCTCTCTTCAGGTAGTTACAGAGAGCAGTAAGGTCTCCCCTGAGCCTCCTCTTCTCTAGACTGAACAATCCCAGCTCCTTCAGCCACTCCTCATAAGGCCTGTGCTCCAGACGCCTCACCAGCTTTGTTGTCCTCCTCTGGACACGCTCCAGGGCCTCGATGTCTTTCTTACAGTGAGGGGCCCAAAACTGGACACAGTACTCGAGGTGTGGCCTCACCAGTGCTTAGTACAGGGGGACAATTACTTCCCTGTTCTTGCTGGCCACACTATTTCTGATACAAGCCACGATGCCATTGGCCTTCTTGGCCACCTGGGCACACTGCTGGCTCATGTTCAGTCTAGCATCAATCAATACCCCCGGGCCCATTTCCTCTACACAGTCTTCCAGCCACTCTGCCCCAAGCCTGTACCATTGCCTGGGGTTGTTGTGGCCAAAGTGCAGGACCCAAGGTTCCTCTGATCAGTATTCAAACTCTGCACTCTGTTTTTCTCCAAAGAGATGTGGATTCTAGAACTAAACACAGGATTTTAATGAACTTTAACCCACTCAGCACACTGAGACTACATCCTGACTTCTATCTGGCAGTTCCCTTCCCATACATCTAGGGCCCTGTGAGGATGATGCACCATGAGCTGGTTATTCAGCAATGAAACCATCAAGGCCATCTCACGATTTTTCAGGATAATCTCTCATTCTGCTGGTCTTCCCCACAGTTTTAAATCCCTAAGAGTTGTTTTTGTGTTCTTGTCATTGCTGGTCTTGTAATGTGTGAGTCTTTATGAATTAATAAAAGTTGCTAGCAGACACCAAAGAATGTATCACCTAAGATCTATTTGCTAATGCTCTTTCTATAGTAAACAGAGAGGAAAAGGCTCCTGTAGAGGCTAAGTCAGCTGTATTTAGACTTCTCCAGAGTACATAAGCCATATCATTACCTCGAGGACCTGTCTTCTCCATTGACTACATCAGCCACCACACTGACTTGGGCAGCTACACCAGTGGGTGCAAGGGCTCACTCCTCCACTAGGAAACATTGGTAACAGGAGACTGACAATTATATCCTGGAAAAACTGGATCATACTGAGAACCAAAGGAAAGGGATGAAGTGTAATAGTTTAAATGAAAGTGTCCCTAAAAAGACAGAGGTGGAGCATACTCAAACCCACAACATGAGGCTATAAAAGGAAGGAAACCAGCTCCCACTTCAGCGTAAGTCAGGCAGCACAGCCTAAGGCAAGAATGTTCTCCTCAGCTCCTGTCTGTGTTACAGCATTTTGTTCTTACCACAGCCATTCCAACAGGCTACTTCACACACTCTGGATCATTAGACATTTGCCACTAACAATGTGTCACCTGCAAACTAGGACAATTTTACAGAATTACAGACTGTGGACAAAAATATTGAATTATTTCACTAAAAGAAGAACCCTGAAAATGCTACTAGTTTTAGTCCATCTGATCAATGCCAAATTCACTCTAGATTTTTAAGATCTACTAGGGTTGTGTTTAATTTCTGCTGTGCTCTAAGGGACAGTAGAAGAGCAACCAGAACTACAGCCCTGTCCAAAAAAGAGAAGAGGTTTATCTGACAAGGCCTACTTATATAAAATCCTGCTAAGCAAATTAATTCCACATTTAATCCCCATGTCTCCGCAGACAGAACTTGAATTAACTCTGCTCCATTTTGGCTACAGTGAGGCAGGCTAGCAGCTCACCACTCCCTTAGGGCACGCAGGAAGGTTACAGAGACTCTTGTCCTTGAAATGTCTCAAGGCTCGGGCAGACAAAGCCATGGCTGATGTGACGTAGTGCTGGCAATGGTCCTTCCTCAAAAAAGAGGTTGGACAAACTACATACTCAGGAGTTTACTTCTCCTTGATTTTGTATATACTCCACAGCTGGGGACCATCCTTATTTTTTTTTTCTCCTCCCAATCCATCTTCCAAGCTATTTTTATGTTATAGGTGCAAAAACTAACCCAGTAGATAATATCAAAGACCACACATCTGCAATTCCTTTTCTCTATTCCTACCATGAGCGTATGGACACCCCCAAACCTGTTCTTTACCAGCTTGCATTTGTCATGCCAAGAGCCTGACCAGGCACTGCTTACAATTCAGCACACGAACTGCTCACTGCATTCAGCAAGAGGTGCCCTCTGCTCACTCGCAGCATGGTGAAAGTGTGACAGGCTCACTCCCTGCAGAAAAGGGGAGAGAACGATCAAAGAAGATGGATTTATCCCTTCCTAAATCTTAGGAATCTTTCACCATGCAGTATATCCCATAAACATGTCTCGACAGATATCAGCTAATGACATCTGACTGACAATAGCTGTTACTCTAAAGCAACAAATTTTAATTGACTTTGGCAGCGAATGATGCCTTTGCTAGTCTTCATTATTTTTGAACACTTCATTAATAAGCAGGACTGATGTGTGTTCTGGGAAACCATCTGAAAAAGGGCTATATAATTGCAGTTTACTAGCTTTGTAATTAAATTTATAGCACAGCTAATGGTACTGCTATTAGAGAACAAAAGCATGAAGGCCTGCTAGCAAAATATCAATAAAAGAGTGCTGTTACTAGAACGCTGTGATCGGGAATAGCACAGCCCCTGAGTTTTGATATCATGCCATAGAAAACATTTGGGCAAGGTATTTAATGCAGTAAAAGACTGAAAATCTACCTGAAATTTTTAAAGAGAAGTTTTAACTAAAGTAGAGGAAAGCACAGAGTCTTAAAAGAGAGAGGGAAAAAAATAATTCATTAGTTTTTAAGGAACTTTTGCAGAACTCTCTGACCTATTCTGAGGCCAATAGTTGGCAGTGGAACTGCTGCTGCTATTTGACTACATCAAATGCAACTAACATTGTGCATTTCGTGTCCACACCATGTGAAATACACATGCATACAGTCAGTTTTTTTGAGTGTGTTTACTTCCGCTGTGCAGCAAGGGAAGAAGTGATAAACATTCTACCCAGTTTTGAAAGCACCATTTTTGTAAAGAAAACATATAAAACAGACCACAAATAAAATTCTAACTGTTCATCAAATGGTATAAATGCTATATTCCTTGTTTCCCATACTGCTCTATCTCCATGGCTGACAGTGCACAGCTGTGAGCCTTGCAGCTTGAACATCACCTCCTAAGGTTGCAGTGTTTACCTTCTAATGCTGCTTGGAAGCCACACAGAGTCTACCCACTGTTGCAGTATGTGTATTTCTTTTTATTTTTTTATTTTTTTAATTGTTCTATCTCAGACTGGCATTTAGCATCACCACAGAACCCACCGACTGCATTTGCTGATATACATGTCAAAACACTGATCCAAGATGTTAAGGGCAGATATCAACCTTTTAAGTGTGTGGTTATAATGTGAGAATTTCTTTTAAAGTGTCATGATTCCATTATTTATTTTAATCCAAAAGTAATCAAAAACTTATGATTATATAAACGTTTAATTTCATCTACAAGCTGTGATGTTCTTCAACAGGCATGACACTTTTCAACTCAACACAAAATTGCAGGAAAACTACTTTAAAACAATAGTATTAGATTATATATTGGTAGTGAAAAAAAAACATACCGTACAGCCTAGATTTTAGCCGTTACAGTCATCACAGGACACAGCAGACTGTAACAAATGCTAGTAGAAAGGGACCAGCACTAAGTGTTCTCAGGACATGGTCCAAAATGTCCCAGAGACAATGGGAATGCTTCTGCTGACTTAGTAGGATCTGGGTCAGGTTGTAAAGTGCTGACAGATACATAAAAAGGTAACAACAAACATTCAAAAGGTCAAATATTTTGGCTTCCAGATGTTGTTGTGTGGTATAGACACAAAAGAATAGTTACATAGTAAGAGGCAGTAAAGACTGAAGTTGAAAGGGATCCAGAGAAAGGCCAAACACAGAGGAAAAGGCAGGCTGCGCTTCTTAGTACCTAGGCACTTTTCTCACTTCCATGTTTGGAACACATCTCTGCTGCACAGAAACAGAAATGGTGGATAACAGCATGAAGCAATAATAAATTATTGCACGCACGTTGGCCCAGCAGGAAATTCTCCAGGGAAACAGCAGTGAGAAAAGGAAGCATGTCACCAGCATCGCCTTTATGCAAAGGCCATGAGTGTGCTTTTAGAAGTAGATTTTGTTTCAGTGTTTTTGGAAAATTAATATCAGAGTGATTGCTAAACTGCCTTACAGAGTGCTGCAATCACATTCTCTGGGGAACAGCTCTACTTCAGAAGTTTGAAAAGATGGCAAAAGCGCTGTGCAAAAGTGCAGCTTCCAGCAGGAGGGCTGGAAAGAGGGGTGAGCTTTCAGAATCAGGCATTTGAACACTTTTAAGTGTACGATTCAGTAACTGTGAGGAAAAGAGAAAAAAAAAAAAGAGCCAAGAAGGATCTATTGAAACAGAACATTTCTTCTTAGAACAACAAACAAGAAGAACGGAACAGCTCACTGTTTTCGCGATAACATCTGTATACATAAACTTACATACACAAGGAGTGACAATATATATATACATATACATCAGTAGTAGGGTAATTATTTTAGTAGTTCATACTATTGCCCTAGGCTTAACCTTCTTGATTGTTAAAACACTGCAAACTCATTTTCATCTATTTTTTTCCTATTCAGAAATACAAATTTAAGTACACACGCTTCAGTTTTGGAGCCTCTAGGGCTGGCTGGTTTGTGATACAACCCATTCCAATGCTGTAGCAAAGGTATGATTTACGAGGGTGACAGAAGGTGCAGCATTTTGCCCAGTAACACAGGTTAAGGGACCTTTACAAACTCCCCTCTCCTCCAACCTGTGGCTAGCGGTAGTGCAACCACACTACTTCAATAAGCCTGTTGGGAGCCCACGCCCTTTTTTTGGCACATGCACTATGAACTCAGCCCCTCCAACCCTCATCAGCTTGTCCAACTGGCACACAGTTTCAAAGCTTCAGTGGACCGTGCATGGCAGCCACTGAGCAGGCAACCATGGGACAGAACTTCCTGCTGCTGCTATGTTACGCTCCAGAAACTATAGTGCAGCCACATCACCAGAACACATTTATTGCACTACAGGCTTGAGGAACACATTTTTAAAAGATCCTTATACCAGGAAAAAGAAAAAAAAAAGTTAAGAAATAAAGACTGAATCCAGATCTGGAAACTTGAAAGGAAAAGCAAAACACTCTGGGTGAGTGAATCATCTCATCTTCATCTCACAGAGAGATACTGCTGTCTTTCAATGGCCTGCAGTCCTACATACTCTAGTTAAAAAGGAGATCTGTAGACAAGACTACAAAAAGTGGAGCATTTTGCTACTGAAATAAAACAACCTGTCTGGCTCATAAAGTCTGCTGCTGAACTGATGGTTAAATGCACAAGTGCTTCTTGCAAAGCTGCCCTACCTGCAGAAACTCGGCCAGCTGGCTTCTGGACGCAGGCTGAGGAGAAGGCTGAGTGTCTATAAAAAGGCAGCATTACAGAACTCTTCCTCACAGTAAGAAATTCAAAATCTAAGCTGTTCAGAGGCAGAAAACAGAGGGAAGAAAAAAAAAAACAAACAAAAAAAGCAATATCCTAATGAACTTCCTTTTAAAATTCAAAGCTAAGCAGACTATTATTGAGCTGGGCAATTCCAGGCTGCCTTCAATCCAACAAGCAATTAGCCAGTATCAAAAGGATGTGTACACACAGTAAAAGCATAACACCCCACCCCCAGTATCCTATTTTTTATAAGACAAACACTGCAACTGCAATGGCCAGAGGGAGCCTCCTTCCTCCTCAGTGTAGCCCCTCAGCCAGAGAACCATGAATTAATCATATGTTTGTGGAGCTAAAATGCACTCCTCTGGCTGACGAGGTGAGGGTGCGTGGCAGGTTCAATACCAGGAGATACTTAGGAGGGAAACACTCATGAGATGGGGAATGCTCAGCAGCAGGCCAGCCAGTGCTGCTGGGAGAGTGTTTTTTCATCACTTGACATATGAGTTCTGTGGCTGACATCCAAGCCGAAGGAGAGCAGAGGTTGAGGGTAGAGCAGCGTTCTCATATCAGATGACAAACAGGACCCCAGATGTGCTAAGATGTTAAAGAGGGATTGTATGTGGTGAATAGTGACACAAAGACTCAGCTTCCCATACCACATTCAGAGCATCCACTTTAGTTTTGTGCAAACAAGGTATACTAAAAATACATTATATCAGGAATACTGCAGGAAAAATGGATTGACAGACCCACTGTGGTTCATGCAGTCTTACAAAGTCAACTGTAGAAACTTGACCAACACAAACAACCGAGCCTCTGATGCAGTCCTACAGAACAAGGAGGAGCCGGTCAGATTTAAATCTTACCTGAGCCAGAACTAACAACTTCTTCATAAGAAACTACGTGGAAGAAAATGAAGCACCTTTTGCCAAACGCTGAGCAGCACTTTTTGCTGTTGCCACCATACTCACACTATGACAGTTCCCAAAGGATCTTATCTTCCTGTCCTTCACCTTCCTAAAGCACCTTTAATGATATATAGAAGGCATTGCTGCTCTGAGTTACAGAGAGAAATCCAAGACTTCACTTATGCGTCAGGACCAATATAAGCACACAAGGAAATGGACAATGCTAGAAAGGAATCAGACTCTCTAGGGGATGCTCTCTAGGGAATCAGACAGGAAATACATATTTACTTGGGCTGAGGAAAAAAACTGGATCTTCTGGTGGGAAAAAGAAATCTACCCATTGTAATCACTCGGTGTCAATAATAAGGGAAGAAAGGCAGATAGGAGGTTCAAAAGGAAAGGAACTGTACAATCCCTATTGCCTACCAAGAAACTTTTGAGTCTAATGATCACTACGGATCGTACAAAAAAGACATTTATCCAAATGCTCAGGAGCTTTACATACTGCCATCACACTGTCTTTCATCACACCCTCCATCTGCTCTCCTCTTCTGCTCCAAGTGCACTGCCACTAATTTTAAATCCACTTTCTGCACGTCACCCTCCAGTGAAGATGGAGAGGCTGGCTGGAGGCCCTGCTGCTGCCGGGGATGTTCAGCCTACATTGGGCATGCGGCAGTACAGAAGGACTCTCAGTGAAAGGCAGCAAAGGGGCTTCAGAGAATGAGAAAATCAGGTAAGCCAAGCTAAACCAAGGCAGCATTCAAAGAAGGAAAGATGAATAGAAGAAATAAAAGTATTTCCAGTTGAGCTCAAGAGGAGGATTACGACAGCAGCACCACACTACTCAGTGTCTCTGTGAACACTGTCTGACTCCCACAGCAAGCATAGAGCTGCTATGGGGAGTCGTGAAATAGCCGATACAGCGTGGTGGGACAGCTTTGGTAGCACCATGCTGAGTAGATCTGGAGAACGGGATGCAAAACCAAATGATTGGGGAAGAAAGAAAACAAGAAAAAAACCCAACCATTTATGAGAGATCGTAAAAAATTAATGCATCTGTAGAAAGCTTCAAATCATTTTACTTCTTGGTTCCCTATGAGGGAGCAGGTAAAATGCAACAGGTAAGATGGAGGGATGCAGGCAGCGTGGGATAAATGCTTCAGCTCTCCTCAGAGGGAAGCACTGTTTGTTTAACGACCCGCATTGTTTCACAAACAATAACCAACAGATCACTGCTGAGCCTGGATTGCAAAATCTATCCAGGCTAAGAGGGAAATACTGGAATCAGGCACAGATATTGTGTTCCTCATCTGGGGAAATTCACTGTTTGTGTACACTGCTCAAGTACTGATTCTTGAGAGAAACAGCAAATTAGTGAAGAAAATGATAAATGTAACGATTTCTGATTGGGCTCAGTAACTTAAATACTTAGTGAAAAAAGAAAAGGAAAGTTGAGGAACTTGCTCTGAAATGGAGTCTTACAAAACACTCATTGCAAGTCAGAGTTTTAGTGAGATAGAGAATGTTTCCAAAATACCAGCTATTAGAAACAAACTTTGAGTCACCAAACTATCCTTCAAACCACCACATGCATACAGTGCCAAGGGCTCCATGATCTGACCCTCACAGCCACTGCCCATGTGCATAATTTCCCATGGGATGAAGCATTCCGCTGAGCTGGGGGATTACTCACAGCTACTGAGCATCCGAGTGACTCACTGCTGGATGGGGACTTAGTGCTGAACTCCACAAATGCCAAACGTTCAACACTGAGCAGTCCCTGACACACACACTGGGTCTGGAAAGCAGACCCAGCAGTCTGTGGTCCGCATTGATTCCCTCCGCTCCGTGACCCAGTGCCTGTGTGCTGCCTGGGGACAGAGTGAGCCCTCAAACACCCGAAGGTAACTTCCATGGAACAGCAGCACTCCACCTCCACGCTGCGCCCCGGCTCACGCATGGAGGTCAATGTCACAAAGACAAATCTGACCCACACCTTCGGCAGCCACCGCCCCACCTTGCAGGCTCCAGCTCATGGGCTTTCCACAGTTCCTCACGCAGATGCTGTGGGTTTTAAGGAAAATCTTTCTCTTTAAGCAACTATTCCACAGCAATCAAACTGCCAGCTTCTTAGCAGCGGAGAGCTAAGCCCTAGGAACTCGAAATGGAAACATCTGGTGTCACTTACGGACACGTAGGAGAAGAGCAGATCTGACTGCAGTGGGAATCGGGGGCTGCGCTGCCGTAGGGCCGGGGCCCGGCAGGTACCTGAGCAGAAGCTGTTGCTGCTGATGGTCCTGGCGGAGCCCCCGGAGGAGCTGGGCGGGTTGAACTCCCGGCTCTCCTCCTCCGAAAAGGGCGACTCGGAGGCGGGCGACACCTTGTGCTGCTGCGGCGGCTGCGGCCGGAGGACGAGGCGGGGGATACGGCTGCGGGACACCTCCTTCTCCGGGTGCGCCTTCTGCTCCTCCTCGGGAAGGAAGGAAGGAAGCCCCCCAGCCGTCAGCGCCCGCTCCCGCCCGCCGCCCCTCGGACGCGCCCTCCGCCGCCCGCGGAGGCGGGCAGGAGGCGGCCTCCGCCCCCCGGGGGGGCGCGGGCTCAGCCCGGCTCTGCCCCGCCGCCCGCGGCCGCCGCGCAGCGGGAGAAGGGAGAGGCGGCGGCTGCGGCGCGGGGCGCCCCGAGGCGGCGGCGGCGGATCCCACGGGCCCAGCCCGAGCCCCCGCCCGCCTCCTGCGGCACTCCGGCCCCCGCCTCACCCCGGGACTGCCGCCCCGCAGCCCGGCTCCAACCCCGGCCCCGCAGCCCCGCTCTTCCCTCAGCCCGAATTTCCCCGACCCCGCGGTTCCCAGCCCCGCAGCCCGCCTCTCCCCCGCAGCCCACCGGTCTCGCCGCCTCCCGCCGCCCGTACCCCGCCGCAGCCCTTTCCCGCCCGGCTCTCACCTTGCCGCTTTCCCGCAGGGGCCCCATGGTGCTCAGTCACGGCGCAGCCCGGCCCGGGCACCTGGCATGGGCGAGAGGGACGCGCTCAGCGGCTGCTGCGGCGGCCGCTGCGCTGCGGGTGGCGGAGCCCGGCCCGGCCCCGCCGCTCCCCGCCCCGACACGTGGTGCCGCCGCCGCCCGCCCGCCCG
This sequence comes from Gallus gallus, assembly GCF_016699485.2. Lineage (NCBI taxonomy): Eukaryota > Metazoa > Chordata > Aves > Galliformes > Phasianidae > Gallus > Gallus gallus. The sequence goes on from NC_052533.1 coordinate 131,626,674, forward strand.
CCTCGAGGCGCTGAGCGCGGGGATCGGCTGCGGCTCCGGCCCGGGTCCGGCGCTGCCCTGTGCTGCAGGTGCGGGACGGGGCCGCCCCGAGCAGCCGCCGCCGCCCGCTGAAGCCTGCGGGGATTGTAGCGCGTTGCACGCGAGCAGCCCCAGCGCTGACTTTATTTGCAGTTTTATGGATTTCACGCTGAGGCGCCGGAGCTGAGACGTAACGGAGGCAGATGTTGTAAGGACGGGCGTGATGAATGCTCGGCTGTATAAATAGCGCAGTGTGTCAGAGGTTTTCTGCCGCTTGTTATTCGGCGACAGCTTTTTTACGGAACGTGTAGCGATGCAAAAACCCACTCTATCCTCAGACAACACGTTGCGTGGTATATTTAATGACTGTACTGTCTCACCTTTCATCGGGACAGTTTGCGGCTGACCCTACACCAGCCAACGTGTGTGTGCTCACCCTGTCTGTCTGCTGCCCAGAGAGCAGCAGCGCTGGCCAAAAGCCAGAGGTGCATTAGCAGGACTGCTGGTGAAGAGGACCCCTCATCCACAACGACGGAGGTGAACTCAACACAGAGTTCTTGTGGGGCTCCACCCTGATGTCTCCTTACGGCACCCGGTGAACTGCAGGAGCTCTTGGGGCGGAGATGTCCTTCACATGTCTGTCTGCTGTGTGCAAAAGACCCCAGTTTCTCTTGTGAGCTTGTGGTCGCTGTTCGAGCGTAAATGTTAAATGCTGCCTCAAAAAGAATTAGGAGCAAAAGTGTGCTTTCTGTGCAGCACCGAGCACATACTGTTGGCGATAGGAAAGGTGATGCGTGTTCCTCTGGTCCTCAAAGAGGAAGGCCGATGCCAGTGAGGGTTGTCACACCAATTGTTTGGCGTACAGAGAGTTATAATAACTAATTGATTAACCTGGTGCTAGGATTAGATCCATTACTTACGGAGAGCTTGATGTTGTGCTCTGCCAAAAAATGATACCATCCTTCCTGGGCAGTGCCAGGGCATCTGTAATTCAAAGTGAGGTGGTTCTATTTTTAGAAGTGCTTAAATCTCTCTAGTAACAATGTTGTGTGCTTATAAAATGTCTTCTAAGCAGTGGCATATACCTTCCTGAGGCACAGAACAGGAGCTGTACTGCGGACCTTCCCCTAATACTCCAAGACTGTTTCCATGGAGAATGGAAAATTGCAAATCACATCTTGTAATCCCCCACGTTTGCTGTTCCGTTCAGCAGAAAGCAGGGCACCTGGGCACGTGGCTCCTGCCGCCGCACGTGGCACGTGGAGGAGCGCTGCTGGGCCTGCGGTGGAGGAGCTGAGAGGCTGTGCAGCATTGCCATAGTAACTCCTCTACGGTTGACGGTGATGGTTCGATTGCTGAAGCCTGCTTTATTTTCTTCTATTTGGAGCTCGGATTTTTTTCCTCGCTGAGAGGGATGTGAGAAGTGAAGTCCCCAAGCTGCCTTGGGAGGCAAAATGGGATGTGATTCCCTTTGATCTCCTCTCCTTTTTGCATAGAGATTTCAGGCCCTATCATAAATCATAGAACAATCATTAACATTCAGGCACATTTCTTTTTTTCCTTAACGGTCTGTGTACATATAATAAATATTGGGGAATTTATTCACTGTTCAGCTTATTAAAATACTATTTCTGTGCAGTACTTAATTATCAGGACTGGGAGGAACATATACCAGAAAAGACTGTAGGGCATCACTCTTAGTCTCCTCTTTGATGTACTTCTAGTCCTGTAATATTACCTGAGCTGATTCGCTGAGGTAATTCGCTGATTTTTCTGATTTATTTGCAACTCTGACTCAAACTGTGTTTGCTGTTGAAAGGAAAAATGTTATAAATTCCTACAGGCCTCAGAAAACCCACAGAACACAGTGTCAGTGTACTCCTCCTGAGCAGCACCATCCCCAGAGGAGGCTGTGTCTGGCTGCAAGCTCAGCAAAGTACCGGTGCTGGAGAAGCTGCCAGGGAAGGATGGGCACTGAGCCAGAGCTCTTGGTCAGGCCTTCTGCTTTCCTAGTAGGGGATCAAGGCCTGGGGCAGTCCTTTTCCTGGCCTTGCTGCTCATACCTGCACTCAGATGGGTGCTCTGCGGGAAGACATCTCAAGGGAAAAAGCAGTGTGCCACCCCCTGAGGCCCCTTTGTGTTCCTGCTGTGCCAGGAGCTATCCCAGTGGAGAATAACATCCTTCCAGTTCAGCCAGATGTTATCAGCCAGCAGTTATTCTTTCCCGTAGCACACAGAAAGGAACTTGGGGCACTGTTGCTTCCACACTTGAGCTATGAAGATAAAAACTTCAACCTGAAGTTTTTACAAATCTTTCAGTGACATTTGGCGAGGTGTGGTGACAGGCTGCCCAAGGTCACTGTCCATGGAGCTGTTCAATAAGAGGGTAGTTGTTGTGGCACTGAGGGATATGGTTTAGTGGGCATGGTGTGATGGACTGATGGTTGACCACTAGATGATCTTTGTGGTCTTTCCAACATTCATGATTCTGTGATTCTATGATTTGTTTTTGCAAGATTGTTTGTCCCACCTGGTGGTGCATTGACCCTGGACATCTGCAGATGCAGGCTTCCAGTCTGACTGCTTGTAGTGTGATGTTTTTGCTTTTGGCATTTCAGAATAACAGCAGCAGAGAAAGTCAGTTCAGGAAGGGTCTCCTCTGCTCAGAATTGGGCATTGCAGAAGATCAAGCCCAAGACGTTCTGAGAATTGTGTGGAGCTCGGCAGTGTGTACTTCCCATCCACCAGCACAAGGAGTTTACCTGTGCTGTTTGCAGAGACCAGGACTCATCAGAGACCGTCCCTGTGGCACAGCCTTGCACTCCATCACTCCAAACCCATGAATTTCCCTTCTCTATGCAGAATCTCAGCTTCAGCAGGAAGGTTTCCACTCTTCATTTATTTTGCTTTTGGCCAGTCCCACGTGGAGAGGGACAAGGCAGGCCTTGTAGGAAAACAGAGGCCTTTTTCTCCCCAGGTGGCTGAAGGAATGGGCTGTTTTATGCTGCGGTTATTTGGCAGTGTTCTGTGTTCTTGCACAGTTTGGCTTTATGGGAAGTGTTGTGCTCCTGCCATCAGATTATTGTCTGGTGGAAGCTGGTTCCAGACCAGGCCTTCTTGTTGCTCAGACCAGAACAGCTCCATGTTTTTATACAACTGACAGCACCTGGGGACATTCAGGATGCAAAACCAAATTTGTTGTGATCTTAGATGTTTTTCATAGAATCCTAGAATCATTAGGGCTGGAAAAGACAACTGAGATCATCTAGTCCATCTTGATTTGTTGTCAAGTTACTTTGCATCACAGAATTTGAAAGTTCTCATGCCTAGTGGCCTGTGGGCCTGCTGTTCCCCGTCACAGACACAGATAGATCTAGAGATAACTCTGTGACACCTAGATTTATTTAAACACATTCCAGCGGGTTGCATTTTTCCTTTTCCTTTGAGTTTGCTGTGGCCTTTTGGTCAAAAATATGCAGGCAGTAGCTCATCCTGCTTCAGGACCAGATTTTGTTCTTGAATCACATCTCCCTCTGAGGTCAAGGGAAACAGTGAGCAGGGCAGAGTGCAGATCCTGAACAATTCCATTAATGCAATCAGAGAGCTGATAGTGCTCTGTCTGTGACCTAGAGAGCATCTTTATTTTACTAGCTGAGGCCTGTGGTGCTTTGACCTTTTTTCCCCACCTGAAAGATGAGAACAATGCTGAAATTAGGTTTTCCAAGTTTGGAAATGGGCAAATGTTGGGAAGAATGTGAAAGCACACCAATCCAGGGAAAGATGAATTAAACACAGCAGACTGTGAATAGTACAGATAGTTGACTTGGTGATCTTATTTAAATGTTTATTTTCTAACCAAGTGTTTAGAATGTGAGTGAGAAGCACAATGAAGGTATTGCTAAGCGTACAAGATCGTTCATTCGCTGTCATGTGTATCAGTATGTCAGTAAGGGTTAGGATAGATAGAAACAGTGAGGAAATTAGAACTGGAAGTATTAGAAGATTACAAATAAATCTACATTTTAAACATCAGAATCAAAATGCTTTTGCATAGATTGTAGATGGAAAATCAGTGCAAAACAACCAGATAAGAATAAAAAGAGAAGAAAACAAAATATAAGCAAATGAATATTCATTTAATCTATTTGTATTTAATATTTATGAATGCTATTTTTACAATTTTTTAGTTTTGTTGGGTGGTGCAAAATGGATGCTTTTTCTGTTTTAGAAATAAATATGTCTCTATTCTGACTGACCTTATTTGAATAAGTTCAAATTCCCCAGTAACAGCCTCTGGTTTGCTTATCAGGTACGTTGATCCTGATTTTCCACTCATATGGACCTCAAACATTTCCCAGATGCTAAAAAGAACACCAACTGGAGCTAAACAGTGTATTAAGTTACACTTAAGGGTCTTCTGAGAATTACCTGAAAAATTCTTTCATCGTCTGTAAGAAATACTGGAGATGAGAGAAAAACGATAAGACTGAGTAGCATTGTAATATATAGAAAAGAGCAAAAGGGAACTGTAGCTTCATGTCAGTCAGGCAAAATAAGAGAATAATTTATTTGAGACTGTGGCAACGCAGGTCAGAGGTTAGGAATATAACTAGAAGCTATCAGGATATCTTTGTGGGAAGTACATCTTGTCAAAAGCATCATTACATAGAGTGAATAGTAATGATTTTAAAAAAATGTCTGTGACAAAGTCAAAGGCTCTGCCAGCAGGATGGGAAAATGTTTTGGAAAGCGATTACAAAAAAACAAAACAAACAAACAAAAAACTTTGGAGCCAAATACTTGAATGTCTCGATGTGAATTCTTCAACCCTGGCTGTGGTTAAAGGCAGGAATGCCTGAGGATGGAACGCTGAGCTGGAGGAGGGGAGTGATCTTGCCTGTGCACATGGCGTCAGTGAAGATCTCTGCTGGAACAGGGTGTTTGTTTCCAGTGGGGAAAAGTTCAAGGGAGATGTGATTTTCTGCAAGACATTTATTTAACCTGACTTCTGATAAGAACTGGGTAATCTGTTTTCACTGGGCAGATCAGTGTCAGTATTACTCAGTGTTACACAAGCCAGGAGGCAACTGCACACCCTCAGATGTTTGTGTAGCAGCTCGTGTACCTGGCAATGACTTGAGTTGACTTGTATGATTTCAGGCATCTGAAGTTACTGTGTGAAATTCTGCATTATTGAGGGGCAGAGTCATGGCCAGCAGCAGGCCTGTGTGTTGCACTAAGGACAGAGGTGAGAGGAGGGCCATGTGTGAGAAGGAGCCATGCTCAGGGGCTGGCTGGGCTGAACTGCTTTCCCCAGGGGCTCAGAGCTCTGCCAAATTCACAACTCAGCTCTGCGTCCAAACAGCTTGGGAAATACAGGCTGAGATGCAGTTTGGATCTGCTCTTGAAATATAATATAAACATCATAAAAACAAAACAAAACAGAAAACCTAGAAACCAGTGTTTCAGGAATTTATCTAATTCGTACAGCAGGACATGCCTTTTGATAACCTCTGTGAAGATGTGGCTTGATCTAGTGTTGAGGTCTAGGAGCAGCCTTGTTACAACAGCTGAGCTGAGTATGTGTGCTTCCTATACCATATGGCTTTTTCTTATGATTTAAACTCTACAGAATTGCAGTAGAGATTGCGATGAGGCAGTGGCAAGGTCTTGAAAAAGGCGATGGGTTGCGGCTATTTCAGTTAGATGAGCCCTGGTATAAGCAACAGCTCCAACTGTTTGTGGGCTTGGTGCAATGCTGCTAAAATACAAGTACTCAAGGAAGATTGATCGTTCTGAGATGGCCATATACATTGTGATTCCTATCTACTTTCAAAAGCTATTTTGCTTTGCAACAAGTGTTCTGCACTGCACTGTCTTGGCTCAGTGGATATCAGCCAACCATCACTGAAACTAAAGGATACAAGTATGGTGGATCAGACAGATGTTTTTAATATGAAATCAGAATAGGTGAGAAAGTAAGCAGTAGTAGTATTAATTATTTCTGAATGATGCATCTCCTGGAGTTATTGAGAAAATCAAGTGTCTTGTTTCATTTTCACAGAATAGTGGAATCATGGAATGGTTGGAGGGGACCACTTGGAATCACTTAGTCTTCCCACCTCCACAGCTTTAAGCACAGTCACCTGGAGCCCATTGCCCAGGATCATGTTTGGACAGGTTTTGAATATCTCCAGAGAAAGAGAAACCTCGATACCTGATGCATCTTTACAGAGTGTATTGCATTTGCAGTGTAGAGTGGATAGAAAAAACATTTGGTTGGAAATTTGGACTGAATCCACTTGGAGAGGAACAGTTGATGTTTTTAGTTCTATCTGTAGACAATTGTCTCTTGATGAATACAGAACTTGTGAGTTTTTTACCCCAAAATAGGGGTCTGAGAAGTGTCTGCTCATTCACCTTGCACACCTATTTATGTCTCTCTGTTCTGATGAGGAGATTTATTTCTGAGCTACTTTATTCTGTTCTTATCCTATGAGTAGAAAGGAGTCTGATTTCAAATGCTCTTCAGTGTGGGAAAGACAAAGGATGCAGTGATACTTGCATATCAGAAATGTTCCCAGGAAGTGAAGTACACTTTTGCAGAGAAAAGTCTGTAAGTGAGCATGAAATTGGTTGATGGCATTCAATACATTTAAGAGGATAAACTCTCACTGACCTGGAATCTAATGTGGTTATTATGAGCTCTCTGCTTAGAATCAAACCAATTGGTACATGCTTCTGGCAAAATGTAATGGTTGGAGCTAGGACAAATTTAATCAATTTATCAGAATGCTTACACAGTACCAAAAGGCAAAATGAGAGACTTTCATGACAGAGAAAGAGGTGATGTCTGGAAATTCCCCATAGGCTCCTCTGTGTGAGCCTAAAAGTGCTACACGAGCTGTAGCCAAGAGACATGATGCAGGAGGAACTCAGTGATAGTCCCTGCAGGGCAGCCAGTAAGGTAATGGGGAAAAGGCTATTGGTGGCACAGATGTGATCCAGGACGCTGCTGGCCAAAATAATGTGATTTCTCATGCCCTCTGTGTGAAGCACAAATCCATCTGAAGTGCCTCTGAAAGGAGGAAATACAACAAAAATGGTAGTTATCAATGTCAGTATCTGTTCAACTTAAGGGAATAGCTGAAACTGTATTAGCAGAACATTATAATTTGAGTTTGGAGTAGCTGAATTGGATTTTAACCACATTTCACAGGTAACAGTGCTGAAGAATGGTCAAAACTGAGGCTTTTTGTCTTGATAGTGTACTTCTAAATGGCAAAAACATAAACAATACTCTAAATGGAATTTAAAAATTAAGAACCTTATGAAAACTTATATATCAATTATCACATTAAGTAGCAGATTAGCCCTTCTGGGATTGCTTTAAAAATAAAATTAGGGATATGCAAGATTTTGTTCAGTACTGAGGTCCTGTTAAAACAAGTAAAAATGTATGTATGGATATTCACATTATATATTAACTCATGAAAGCATCACTAGTACAAAAGAGGAAACAGAAATGTGATGAGTTTTTTTTTTCTTTATTTATCTGATGAATATATATTTTATATCTTTTTATATCTTGATGTTATACCTCTGATCCCGACCTCAGTTCTGTCAAGCTCGCAATATAATGTATAAAAGCCAAAGATCATACTACGATTAATCTGCCCTTTTCCTTTCTGTTGTTATTGATGCTCTTACCCAGCAGTGGCCTCCCCAAAGACATTCCCAAGGCAAGTTTAGAGTCTGAGCTGCTGCCTGTGAGCAGGGACAAGGCCTTTGGATCTGTTTTTTTTTCCTCTATCTATTGCAATGTAGTCTTGAACAGGGACATGAAATGCTTGTCCAGTATAAACAACCATAGTATTAATAGTAGTAAATGATAATGCTTAATGCCTACTACATCATAAAGATTGTTGTGATACCAGTTTGTGCGTAAATTCTTTACACAATCAAACAGGTTGCTGTAACCCTTGGCAGCTTTTACATTACTGGAATAGAGATGTTGGAGAAGTGTGTTTGTGGATCAGGTATGTGGTTCCTGAGGGATTCATTTCTGCTCAGCAATATCCCCAGTGTGAATGGGTTGTTACCATTCTCACATTTCCCTTCAGTGAGATAATAGTGCTATATGTGACACTTCAAAGTCAAATGCCACTTTTTAATTTAGGCATTTGCTTTCATACAAGGGTAACATATTTTCCACAACTGTCAGTAAACAGCAATGACACTGCTTTGATACAAAGGCTTAGAAAGTTTCTGAGAATCAGTAAATATCTGAAGGGCAGAAATACAGTGCTCCACTTCCAAGGAAAGATGTGTGTTTGTAGAGCTGTGATTCTTACTGTGGCTTGAAAACATTAAGAAGAGATATTGCATTTTATCTGATCGCTTTATGATCTGAGTTTGTGATTGTATTTGCATTTTCTCTAGAAACAGACAAGATAAACAAGAAGATACCAAGTCCACTTTGCTTCCACTGTATGGAAAAATGAGCTGAACTGCAAGGCTGTAACAAGCTGTCACAGAGAGGGTCTGTAGAAGGGATGGGGACAGAGTGGAAGCCTGTTTGAGCTGATTTAATGTCCTGTTCCCTGCAAGAACAGGGAATTCTCCTTCTTTGATCTAGTGACCTGTCTGGTGAATGAGGGAAAGGCTGTTGATGTAGTCTACCTAGACTTCAGCAAAGCCTTTGACACTGTCTCCCACAGTATTCTCCTGCAGAAGCTGGCAGTCCGTGGCTTGGACAGATACACTCTTGGCTGGGTAAGGAACTGGCTGGAGGGCCGGGCCCAGACAGTGGTGGTGAATGGAGTTAAATCCAGCTGGCGACCGGTCACGAGTGGTGTTCCCCAGGGGTTGGTGCTGGGGCCTGTCCTGTTTAATATCTTTATTGATGACCTGAATGAGGGCATTGAGTGCACCCTCAGTAAGTTTGCAGATGACACCAAGCTGGCTGGAAGTGTCAATCTGCCTGAGGGTAGCAAGGCCGTACAGAGGGATCTGGATAGGCTGGATAGCTGGGCTGAAGCCAATGGGATGGGATTCAACAAGACCAAATGCCGGGTCCTGCACTTTGGCCACAATAACCCCAGGCAATGCTACAGACTTGGGGCAGAGTGGCTGGAAGACTGTGTAGAGGAAATGGACCTGGGGGTGTTGATTGACGCTAGACTGAACATGAGCCAGCAGTGTGCCCAGGTGGCCAAGAAGGCCAATGGCATCCTGGCTTGTATCAGAAATAGTGTGGCCAGCAAGAACAGGGAAGTAATTATCCCCCTGTACTCAGCCCTGGTGAGGCCGCACCTTGAGTACTGTGTCCAGTTTTGGGCCCCTCACTGTAAGAAAGACATCGAGGCCCTGGAGCGTGTCCAGAGGAGGACAACAAAGCTGGTGAGGGGTCTGGAGCACAGGCCTTATGAGGAGTGGCTGAAGGAGCTGGGATTGTTCAGTCTAGAGAAGAGGAGGCTCAGGGGAGACCTTACTGCTCTCTGTAACTACCTGAAGAGAGGTTGTAGTGAGCTGGGGGTTGGCCTCTTCTCTCATGTGACTAGTGATAGGACTAGAGGGAATGGCTTCAAGCTGCGCCAGGGAAGATTCAGGCTGGACGTTAGGAAATCCTACTCTGAAAGGGTGGTCAGGCACTGGAATGGGCTGCCCAGAGAGGTGGTGGAGTCACCGAGCCTGGTGGTGTTCAAAGAGCGTTTGGATGTTGTGTTGAGGGACATGGTTTAGTGAGAACCATTGGTGATGGGTGAATGGTTGGACTGGATGATCCTGTGGGTCTTTTCCAACCTTAGCAATTCTGTGATTCTATGATTCTAAGAGCTCCCAAGGGGACAGGAGCGAGTCCCTGCCAGGATGCAGTGCCCCTGGACACATCTGGCACAGCTGGCTTCCAACATCTCCAGCTGTAGGGCAGATCAACTTCATTTTGGGGAAGTCTAATGGATCAGGCCATGTAATTCTCAAATATGATTCAGTCTTGTGGTCCTCCTGGATCCGTAAAGACCAGAAGAGCTGCAAAGTTGGATTCTGCCCTTCTCTTCCTACCAGGCTTAACTTTGGATGTCATCTATGGAAGAATTATCTAGATAATAACAGTAACTCACATAAGTATAACCCTTGTGCACCCACTGGTGATATGAATATCAGAAATTCAAAATTCTCTTTAGTAAAAACATCCATTATTAAAAATTACCTATTTGGTTTCCTGATTTTCTTGTACTTTGCAGTGTCCATCTGGGCCTCGAATGACCATTGAGCCTTCTTACTGCTTTGAGGCTGGCTCGGTGCAGAATCAACTTGTTAGTTTCAAAATTGTTACTTTTCCCCTTGCAAATATAGTAATGCATAGATTCTTTCTTATTCCTTATGCCTCTCAATCTTTGTCATTTTCTTGGATGTATTTAATATAGCTATTTTATAAATCAATGTGAGAGACTGTCCTTACTGCTTAATGCTTGAATTGAGAGCTTATAGCAGCAAAAAACACCTACTCAGCTCACTGGATGCATTAGTCCTGTCTCTTCGAGGAATACAGATTTAATCTGTGTCAACACAACAGCCTATAAATATATGAGCCTGTCGCAAGAAAGATTGCCATCAGTTGTATCAACAGTTATGCACTGGTGGCTTTGAAAGATCTGGCCTCAGTCCTGTATTGAAATTATATCACTACTACTAGATGACTTTAAAAAAATCTGCATAAACAATACTCAAGTAACACCCAGTGTTATTTTTTATGGTATCAGTAGAGTTAAAAGAAACATACTTTGAGCCTTGACTCAAGAGAGAACTTGCGACAGAATGAAATATAGCCTGCTCAAGCCTACTGTAAGCAAATACCACAAGCTGTGCCAAACCATTATACTAGTTTCACTGTAAAAGTAACACCAAGAAGAGAGGACTTACATCTTCCTATCATCATTGTTTTTAAATGGTACACCCATGAAGAAGGCTCAAAATCATCTAGCTAAAAAATCATTATCCAATATTCAATTTATACAAATACTGAATAACTAGAGAAGTTTTAGGGACTTATTTTATAAGGAAAATGGATCTGAATATCAGATCTGCTTCCTAATCCTATTTTGTAATGTTTAGAAACCCTGCTATTATTTCAGAATTTAATTTTCATGATGATTTAAATTCTGTTTGGCTCCTCTGAACTGGTATAAGATGCCGACTCATTTTTTTACATTTTGTTTAGAAAAGCTATGGTGTAATGCATCTGCTATTTGCAGCAAAGCTGCAAACATGGGATTAATGTTTACTTCACTCCCAGTACCGAACAACTTTTATAACTCTGTAAATGGAGTTCTGTGGGCACCTCTGAACTGATGAGGTTGTATGTACTTGAAACATCAGCTGTGGGGTACATGTGTCAAATACAGCAGCTTTTGATGTTCTCTTGCCAAAAGGAACTAAGTTTTGGATGCTTGTCTAAGAAAAACAAGGCTGACATCTGATCTGGGATCACATATTCTTGGCTTAGGGCCCCTGGTGCAATTTCTCATCAGATATTCCAGGGCTTTTTCAAACATTCATTTTCTGTAACCTGACCTCCACCTCCTGCGAGAAACTCCTTTCTCCACTGCAGCAGATGAAACTGGCTGTAGCTGGAGAATGGAGAGCCTGATAACATGGGGGATTTTATCTCTACACACTGTCAGAACACTCTATGAACTGTTTTGGTTTCAGAACTGAGGTAATTTTTTTTTTAAACAACCCTTCATTTTTGCCAACTGGGAATCTTTATGAATATTCAATTTTAGCAGCGCTTCAACAAGAGTACAAATATCTCAAGGGTTTTATATTGATCTTCTCCAAACGTTCGTATTTTGGTTTATTTTTAGCCCCAAATATTGTATACTGGAATGTGTCTTTTCATTGTACCGCACTAAAATTGTTTCACAGTTTGTCAGAAGTCAAAAATATTCACACAGCAGTAGCCACACAGTCTGATCCCACCAAAAGTTACAGGATTTCGGTCACTTTCTGCATCACATAGCAAAATAATTCCATTGATTTTCAGGGCTCCCTTCTTTATCATCTCCCATGTACTACAGAATTTCTCAGTGTTGTGGTGCAGAGTAAATCAGGAGCATATATATGGAGGACACAAGATGAAGTTCCAGTTCTGAAAGTGGATCAAGTATTGTCATTATTAGTAAAAATTCCAGTGCAAACTTCAAGCTTGTAGTCCTACTTTATCAATAGTGTTTTATTATTTTCCAACTGATCCTACTATCAGGCTGTAAGAGAAAACTGGAAAGCACTTTACATGCTCTGACTATTCTTATTTTAGTTTGCATTCTAAAGGTAGCTTAAATCATAGTTTCTCCTATGACCTCAGCTGGCCTTGAAAACCACAGTATTTTTTATGGGTGCTTTGACATGATCTATAAAATGATCTAAGTTTTTTAACAACTTCACTGAAATGTACATTTTTAACAGTGCTTCTATTTGCCAGCTTCCTGTGACTTAGGAGGCACTGTGCAGTGATGACATAGTTCTTGAAGTGGGCAGGCATTTCTTTCCTGTTTTCATGGTTAAAACTGATGCAATCTCCCATAAATAAATTTTATTAAAGGACACAACAAATTACAAGAAGTTACTGACAGGTGTGTTTCATGATGCAGCTTAATTTAGATTAAAGAATGTTAAAATATGGGTCAATTATAAGAACCAGAACCATGGAAGCTGTTGTATGGAAATGACCACCTCTAGTTCTGTAGCTTGGCTGCTAATATTGGTTAACTTCTCGTTTCTTCATCTGGTTATATGTGATGGTCCAAATTCCTGTGAGGTATTCATGGTTTTTCTAATGTGAACAATATCCTGCAGTTTGGTAGAATTTCATCTCTCTACTTCCAAGTCTAAGAAGCATCAGTTCAGGAATCTGAAGTTGGTTTTAACCTATGATAAGAACATTGGGGATTGGAGAAGCAATTAGCGCTTTGTAGGGTACAAACATCCATTGGCAAGCTCCACTTTCAGTGACAGGCAATGAATAGCGTCAGGAAGGGTGTTGGCATTCCTTGCTTCTACAATTAGAGACTCACGTTCTGTAGAGATAGAAAAAGTAATTATATCTCTCACTGTATTCATGCTGCAGTGCTTCACTGATGCTGCTCTCAGTCCCTGTATGTTTCACATTTCTCAGACTCTTCTTTATGATCTCTTATTTCTACTTTTATTAAAGCCCTTATAAGCTTTCCCCTGCTCTTTGTCAGAAGCTACTATTCAGTTCTTAATAGGACCAGAAAAAAAATTGTCTATATTTTCCATATGAAATCATACTTGGAATTTTTCCCATTCTCAAAATGCTTTTAGATTAAAGAGTCTGACATCATTTGATATCTACATTTATTAACTAAACCTGAATTCATTTTCTTCTGTACAGCAAAGAAACTGAATGAAGTTTGCATAGGAGTCGATTAAATCATTCTTAACATCTACTTCAAGGTTGTGGTTCTTGGTGAAAATCATTGTGCTTGTGATAATGGTAAATGCATGAACTAGTGGTGCAGGTGGCATCTTATTCTGCTGCTTTTGGTATGGCTGTTAGATAAGAATGGAAGCAGCCCTGACCCCATGGGCAGCAGTATGCGCTGTGTCCCACAGGGCTGTGCAAAGCACATCTGGAGGTGTTTGGGATTTTGCCGATGTAATGAACATGTCAGCTACGTTCCTAACACTGTGTGCATGTGTCTTTATTATCTCCTTTTTCAAATATATTATATAATAATGCCATAGAATGGACAGCAGTGTGTTTCAGCAGTGGCAACAGAGGATCACCTGCACTGGTGCAGATTTTTACAAGTGTGGTGTGCAGACTCTTGTTCATCACTGGCAAAAATGCATAGCTAGTGGTGGTAACTATGTTAAAAATAGATTTTTGTAGCTGAGAATTTGATCAATCAAACATTTTATTGTATCTGTTGTAGTTTCCATGGAGATAAATAAATGACATTGCTTTCAGAGTGGCCTATGTATATCATCTTCAGGCTTAACGCTTGTATTTTGTGCAAGCTTTTTCTTGAAGGTCACGTTTTGCAGTCACCCTTTCATGCTTTCTGGATTGCTTTAATTGAATCAGCCCTTAAGTGACATCCAAACCTGGACACACTCCTCCAGCCCAGACCCTGTGAGCTCAGCAATTACTTTGTGCTTTAGTGTCTACAGAAACCATTGGGCATTTTTTCCTCTCCATATGAGAGTGATGTTAGCTTGTGTTTCACAGTAATCCCAATCTTTTGCTGCAGAACTGCTTCTTAACAATTTATTCCTCTTACTGTAAACATCCTTATTCCTTCAGTAATTTTCATCTATTCTTTTCAGAAAAGCATCCTATTATACTGAGATGATAAGTTCGTTAGGATTCTTTTGAATTCTGAGCATTTTCCCAGGTATTAACAGCCCCATTCAGCTCAGCTGTCTGCACATTAATAATGTATTCCTTATTTCATTATTCAGGTTGCTCATGAATCTTCTTGCCAAACCCAGGGCAGATCCCTGAGGAATGTAGGCTGCCATGCTTTGCAGTGAACCATTGATAACTGTCCTCCTGATATGATTTTGTAACTGGTTTTGCAGCCAATCAGTGGTACTTTTGTCTCAATCATGTCCCTAGTTTGCTTTGAGGATGAGCTGTCAGTACAGTGTCAGAAGAAGTACTAAAATAAAAAAATATGACTTCAGCTGTTTCTGTGTTGCCCACCAGGCCTGTCACTCTGTCACAATGGAATTTATATTGCCTTGTCATAATTTATTCTTAACTAATTCACTTTGGCTGTTACTCATCTGTTGTTTCTTCAGATGCTTGCAGATAGTTTGCACAAAAAAAAAAAAAAAAAAAAAAAAAATAATAAAAAGTTTGTTTAGGTAAAGGCTGTGGGGCACCTGTGATTCTGCCAGCACAGTGCCTGGCTCCCAGCTGAGTGCCAGTGGATGTTAGCAGAATAACGTACCCCTCTTCGGGCTCTTCCGACTCATTGCCCTCAGGCTGTGCAGGCATTGTTGCTGCCCAGGACACTGATGAGAGGGATGTGCTTCTTCCTCCTGTGCCCACCAGCCTTGGTTCCAGAGGTGGCCTCCTGGCACATCTTCTCCTTCAGTGCAGCTATGGTCGTCTTCGTCTCCTGTGTCCTTCCTCAAAGCTGAGATCTTCCACACTTGTTACCTGTGGCAACCACTCCACTGGTAAGCTGTTTTTTTAGTGGAATGAAACTTAACAGCATCTTCTGTTCATTGCCACTGAGTGGTACCAGGTCACTTGGTTTTCTTTTTCTCTCATTATTAAAGTACTCCCAATGTCCCCTGTTAGCTGCATTACATTTTTTTCCACTTTTATGAAGCAGTTAAGTTTGTCTTGTAATTATGACCTATCATCTGACAGTTCTGTTAAAGTAAACTTCCACTGAAGTTTGCAGAGGTGTTCATATTCATGAAAACGTGACAACTTAAAATGTATGTTCATTTCACTCTTTTAAAACAACCTCTGATGTGTTTATTTCAAAAAGGTGTTACTCTCAGATACGAGTACAAATACCAAAAATCAACATATATATATAGGCTGCTCCTAAATTAACACTTCTTATTTTATTATATTGGTCCATGATGTCAGGTAGTATGGCAATTGAGGGATTCCCACCAATACTCCATTACTTGTTGTTGCCATGTGGCAGATGGCAGCAGAAGGGTAGTCTGAAAAAATAATGTCTGCTGTGAAAGAGCATATGAAGCAAAGGTGGAATTGAATTTCTCCATGCAGGAACAGTGGCATCCATTGAGACTCATTGGTGTTTGCTGATCATTTATGGAGACCAAACAGTGGATGTGAGCACAGTGAGGCTCTGGGTGGTGTGTTTCAGCAGTGACAGCGGTGACATGAAAGACAAACCACGTTCCAGCTGGCCGTCACACCATGAAATGAAGAGTGTCTTGATCAAGTCATCTGCTTGAATTGGCTAATTGTAGTGGCTATGCTGAAAAATAGAATTCTGTAACTAAGAATTTGCTCTATCGAATGGTGTTATTGCTCTTTGCAGCTTTTACAGTTACTATGGAAATAAATAGCAGGCATTACCTTTGGAGCAACCCACCTTTTTTTTTTCTTCTTTTTTTTTTTCCTTTTAAACACATAGGAAAAGGGTGCAAATGAAGATGCCATACTGGCAGAAGGCCTCCAATATTAAATGAGTGTAAAAATGATACTGTACTGTCAAAGGCGCTTTTGAAATGTTGGGACTAAATAATTTTATTTCCTTCTTATTTTCAATTTTGTATTTATTACCATGCAAAGACTTGAGCCAATAAAAGGCCATGGGAGATGGGGCTAAAAGCCTGTGTGATACGGTATCCATCTGCCAATGGCCAACAGTGGGTGTACAAAAAAGAATGTAAGGGCAGGGTCAAGTATGCAGTGGCATGCTTGCAAAATATTTTCTCAGCCTCTGGTGATTCATAGGTCAAGGACTTTCTGTAGCAGGGCTAATGTCATTGCATTTTATGTATTACTTTATAGCATATGTGTATATTACAAAAAATCTCAGCTGGACTTCTGTTCCATGGATTTGCCCAGTTGTGTTCTGCAACCATTCTGTACTCTGAGAATGCACCACCTTCTGCACAATCAAGTTAGTTTTTGGGACATGACAGTATTTTTCTCGATTCTTTTCCATGCCCATCTGGCCAAATCACTCTGCATCTTAGTCCACTTCTGCAGTAGTGCTCAAGTGACATGCATCTCAAGCTGAACAACTCTATCATCAGCAGCACTGTACCCACTCTGCTTTTTCACTCTGTGTTCTTCAATTGCACCAAGCCGCTGGGTTACGAAGGGGTGGCCTTGCTCTGACTCCTGCACTGTCCTCAACAGGTTGGACTGGTGGACTATGCACCCTGCCTCCTGTTAGGAGTTTATCCTGACAACATGATGGCTGGGTGAGCTGCATTCCTCCATATGTGATCGATCAAATGAACTGTGCCAGAAAAAAGTAAATTTGTACAGTATGACAAAGAACTCCCTTGTGTGCCTTGGTGGGTGACATGAGGTTAGTAAGAGTGGGGCTGGAGGTGACTGTACATGTGGAAGTTGCCAGTGATATACAACCAAGGGAGCAGGGACCTCATAAACCCTGACTTTTGTACTCCATAAAATCTTCTGCATCTGTTGTCATACATGATTTTCCACCTGGACTTTTTATATATGCAAGAATGCAATGCCATCTTTCCCGTGTTTATTGTTTAATTTTCTTATTGCTGTTTGTCATTTTCTGAAGTCAGGGAATCACAGCAGCATTTATTATAAAAGCAGCAAAACTATAATACTGTGATAGTGGTTGGTTTTTGTGTTTTTTTTTTTTCTTCCACGCATCTAAAAGTATCAGAAACTTTCTAATTTAAAAGGTGAGACTGTGCACTATTTTGTCGAAACACTTCTCATTTCATAAGATTTCTGTTTCCTAATCCCAGATGGCAGGCTAAGACTGTTAACATAAAATCACAGAATATCCTGAGTTGGAAGGGGCTCATAAAGATCAGTGAGTCCAACTCTTGACTCCACACAGGA
The DNA here is from genome assembly GCF_016699485.2 of Gallus gallus. NCBI lineage: Eukaryota > Metazoa > Chordata > Aves > Galliformes > Phasianidae > Gallus > Gallus gallus. The sequence goes on from NC_052533.1 coordinate 131,644,279, forward strand.
TCAGATCATACTTTTCAGAGTGTTGTTCAAACGCTTCATCAACCAGTGCCTGACCACACTCTGGTGAAGAACCTTTCCTGATATCTAGCCTGATACTCCCCTGACACAGATCCATACCTTTCCCTCTGGGCCTTTCACTGTCACCAGAGAGCAGAGCTCAGCTCTGCCTCTCTGCTCCCTGTGAGGAACTGTAGGCTGCCATGAGGTTTCCCCTCAGCATCTTCCCTGGGCTGAACACAGCAAGCAACCTCAGCCACTCCACATAGTCTTCCATTCTAGACCCTTCACCATCTTCATAGCCCTCCTCTGGACACTCTCTAATAGTTTTATGTCTTTTTTGTACTGTGGTGCCCCAAACTGCTCACAGTACTCAAGATGAGGCCATACCGGTGCAGTAGAGAACAGGATAATCTTTTCCCTTGACCTCTTGCAATTCAGTACTTGATATGCCCCAGGGTACATTTGGCCATCCTGGCTGCCTGGGTGCACTGAAGACTCATGCTCAACGTGCTGTTGATCAAGACTTTCAAATCTCTTTCAGTGAGGCTGTTCTACAGTGTCACATCCCCCAGCCTGTATGTTTAGCTGGAGTTGTCCCTTTCCAGCTGCAGAATCTGGCATCTGTTCTTGTCTTCATGTGGCTGGTAGTTGCCCAGTTCTCTAATTTGTCTAGATCTCTCTGCAAGGCCTCTCCAGCCTTGATGGAATCAGCAACTCCTCCTAATTTAGTATCATCAGCAAACTTGCTCAAAACACCTAGTCCTACATCCAGATCACTTGGAAAATGTCAAAGAGTACTGACCCTAAAATGAAGCCCTGAGGATCCCCACTAGTGACTGGACACCAGTCTGATGTAACTCTATTAACTACAACCCTTTGGGCATGACTTGTAAGTCAGTTGCTCACCCATCGCATTATGTTTTTGTCTACCTGTATGCCGGACATTATGTCCAGAAGCATACTGTGAAAAACAGTATTGAAAGCTTTACTGAAATCCAAAAAGATAACATCAACAGTCTTTCCTTAAAACTGTTCCTTGGATTTTGGTTGGCCAACAGTAACAGGAAGATGGGGGGGGGGAGCAGCTGCAATTTCACCATCCTCTTTGCTCAGACCTCTGCACAACTCCTTGTCCCCTTTAAGTCTGTTCTTAGCATGATCTGGAGTCAGGACCCACCAGAGGTGAGATGCTCCAAACAGACACCCCAAACACACTGTAGTCTGTCATAGGCCTCCTGCAAGCCCAAGGCACAGCACAGCACAGTAGAACTGTGAGAAAAATTTTCAGAGAAATTCAGAGAGATTTTTTTTTTTCAGAGAAAACTGAGTCAGTATCTTTATTCTGATCCCCAAAACTGTTTGCAGTCTTTTGTACACAACCTTCAAACAAGAATATCAATAAGGCACCTGCATTATTTGACTTTTAAAATTAGAGGATGTTAAATCCATGCCAAATAATAGATGAATCCATTTTGATGAAATCCCAGACCTGAAGAGATGTGTGTGCATTACTGGCCCATGCTTGTAAGGTGTCATTTGAAAGGAACAGAGTGGGCAGCACCAAGCCTGAAACAGTAAGGGAATGAAGTGAAGAGATGGGACAGCAGAAGGACAGAATGGCTTTAGTGGAGTTTGGGCTACATTTTCAGGAAAAGAACTCCCCAAGGAACTGGTGCAGCTTCGTTCTCCAGCACCCTCTCCTGGCTGGCCCCAGCCTTAGCAAACGACAACTGCTTCGGCGGTGTTTGGGTGGCAGATACTCCTATGTAATGTACATAAGGTCAAAATGGAAACGAGAGGGAGGAGACAATCAAAAGAATCCTCCTATTTCCCAGAGAACCTGAGCCTCTTTACAGGATTAGAGAGGGGATGAATTTATCATAAATTGTTATTCATGCTCTGTTGATAGAAGCAGACACGGAAAGCCACTTGCAGTACGCTGTCACCGAATGCTGTGGAGCTGATGCCAACCAACCCATGTCCCTTGCACACCCCAGCACTGACCACACTCCCCAGCACAGTATGGGGCTTTCAGCTGCAGATCTGGAAGGAGAGGAGTGAAGGAGAAAACACAAATACTGCTGAAATCAGGCTCCTGCCTAGCATGAATAATTTTTGCAAAGTATGCACAATGGAAGTAGAAAGAACTCTTTCTAATCAAGCAACCACTGACTTGAGCTGCACATATACTCCTAAGACACAGTGATTGTGCTTCCCTTTCACTTCATTTGGTGCATACAGATGTTAGGATGTCAGGAAATGAAAGGCAAGGCTCAAGATCTGACTGTTTTAAGAGAACACTGACAAATTATACATTGCAATAATGCATCGTAAAAATAAAATTTAAATATTTTTCATGACTTCAAGGTATTTTATGGCGATGTTTATACTGAAGGATGTACATGAAAGATAAGATTAAATGAATATGAAGTAGTAATTTCACTTGTAGACATTTCAAATATTGCCAAATTATAAGAAGTTTTAAAATCCTGTAATCATTTTTTTCATAGCTACAAGAATAAGCCAGATGAAAGGCATTTGTTTATTGAAAGCTATCTATGGTTAGAGGCTATTTGATATCCTTAAAATATTGATCTGAAGAATAACACACAAAAAAGGAAAGTATTTTGTTTATTGAAATGACATCTCAGTGACACTCTTTGATTTCAGCCAACAAATGAGCAAGTCAGCTGTTAGTGCAAGGTGTAGTGTAACCCCATTATGCAGACACATAGCTTTAAAAGCCTTTTAAGTAGGGCAAGAAGAGTAGATGTATTAAAATAGCTTATTTTTCTTGAAATAACAATGTAATGTAACATCCATAATTTAAATCTTGTTAAATAATTACTGTAAATCCACTTGAAGCAAATAGCTTTATCACTTCCTGTTCCACAGATTTCAGCTGTTTCATATGTAGGCACTTAGTTTAGTGAGACACTTGATTACAGCACTCAGTTTTTAGAGGTACTGTTCCTTTTTCACAGACTAAATGCACAGAACCTCTCTATAATACATAGGGTCCTATTCACCAAAGGTGCTGGAGAGATGCTTGACTTACTAGGAGCAAATGCTGAAGCCTGATCTTATGCTGTGCCCTCCGATCCCTCGTCTGATCAGCTGTAGTAGTCTTTCTCTAGCCTGTGTGGATGTGCCTCAGGGAGCTCATACCTGGATGTTTGTCTGAAATGAACCCCCTCTCCCACAGTTTTACCAGTTGCAGGTGTCAATGCTGTCCTCTCCATATACATGATTCAGTTTGAGATGGATGATCCTTTTTCCTTGAAGGGATGTGAACTTGATGAAGAGTAAAACAGAGTGCAAATGTGTTGGTATGATTTTATGCAACCCACCCGTTCAGCTAGGATGAAATGTTTTAGTCATTCCTCCAAGACTGCCGGAAGGTCACCTCTTTCCCAGCTGCAACTACAAATGATGATGCTTATATGTACTCCATGGCTTGGTGACTATAATTAGGCTGTGAGCATAGGAATGGCTGCCTTGGGAAGAACCACACTCCAGTGACTTGGAGGTATATTTGTGGAAAAATATCCTTAATAAGGAGAATGCCCAGAGACATCTCGACTTCAGGGATTGGGTGATGGCAACCAAGCTGGTGAACTGCATCAGAGATCTTTGCAGTGGGTGGGGAATCCTGTGATTGTACCTCTAGCTTCTCCTGTGTAGCTCTTCACTACTGAAGTCTCCTAACTGTCTAACACTGAAAATTAAATCTATTTTTGACTTTTGTAAACAGAAATCTTTCATCCCCTTACATGTCTCATAATATACAGAATTTACTTTGGAAAGCAGGCTTCTAAGCACTATGGGAGAAGGGCAGATCAAATAACCTGCAGATGATGTTTCAGAGAAACAGTCTTTGAAATGAACAGAGCACAAACTATAATTACAAATTTGTTTTTCTGTTTGGTAGTACTGGAGACATTTTTTCTTGACACAGATACAGTAAATTTGGTCAAAATTTCTGAATACTTAATGTTGACACTGAAGTAAACCAATCTATTTTCCCATATTCTTCAAGGATTTGTGCAACTTGTCAGTTCTTAATAAAAAGTCATGTAACACATATATTATTACATTAAGGAATGCTTTTTATTACACATTTCTCTCTCTCTCTCTCTATTTATCTGCCTGTCTGTCTACCTATCTATCTATCTACCTATTTATATACAAAGATAATTCAAAGTGGAGTAAGAAAATGAACTTTTTTCAGTCATTAAACCCATCCTACACTCACAGTAATTATAGTCACCCACCAATGTCTCCAGACACATTCATTTGACATTAAATCTCATCTGTTGTGCTGTATGAGCATCAAAAAGTAAGATTTTTCATAATACACATCTGTTTCCACTGTTAGAGTGCTGTTCCTATATGAAAAAAATTAAAATTACCTTGTAAATCGTTTATCAATTTTCCTTCAGTTTGTCATCTATTTTTTAGCTTCTTTGGAGAAATGATGTTTTTGTAATTGTACAGGAAAAGAGAAAGTCCCTCAAAGATTCACTTATTCAGGCTTTGGGGAGACAAATGCAGTTGTCCTTTGCAGACTCCTTCACTACTGAGGTATTGGTGTATGTCAGTTTCAGCTGGCATAGAGTTTTCTTTGCGGTGTCTGGTACCATGCTGTGTTTGGCTCTAGGAGACAAACAATGCTGATAATGCATCAGTGTTTATAGTTGCTGCTAAGCAGTGTCGTACAGAGCCAAGGCCATTTGCAGCAAAGGGCCCAAGGAGCTGTGAGGGAACAGGATTAGGACAGCTGACTTAAACTGTCCAAAGGGATATTCCATACCACGTGACAACATTTTCCTTTTCTCTTAGTTAATACTTTTATCTCAACCCATGTGTTGTATTCTTTTTTTTTTCTGATTCTCTTCCCCATCCCACTGGGAAGGAGGGAGTGAGCAAATGACTGTGCTGTGCTGAACCACCTACTGGGTTAAACCACAACAACATACAAGGTAATTAATTTCATGCTGCCCAACCTTAAATGGAAATCATAGTAATATCACTGAGTTAATAGAAAGTATTACATATCAGGTTCTATTTTAAAGGATTTTGTGTGTTTGTTTGTTTGCTTGTGGGTTATTTTTTTTTTAATAATTCAGCCTATTACACCTTGCTTTCAATCTCTCTGTCTGCATTCAAAGGAATTACATTAATGCCTTCCAGAAGTACTGCAGAAATATAGGTCAGAAAAAAAATGCAGTACTACTCTCTATCTTAAAAAATGTAATAGTGTTATAGCAGTTTTCAGGCTATCAATTTTGAAGAAAATTAACTGAAGTAGCACTATTTGAGTGACCCACTCATGATAGCACCACTGTAGCTCACATGACTTGAATTAACCATTATTATTACTTAAGATCAGTGTCAATTGTAGGATCAGGGAATCATAGTATCATAGGGTCATAGAATGGCTTGGGTTGGAAAAGACCTCAAAGAACATCTAATTCCAGCTCCCTGCTACAGTCAGGACTGCCAACCACTAAATCATGCTCTAGATCAAGTTCTCTAGGGCTCCATCCAGCCTGTCCTTGGATCTCATGAGCAATATTGCCAATTTTATTCATATTGAGATTTAATGATACCTTCTAAATCTTAATATTCTACAGAACTGTAAAAACTCTTAAGCATATTGCACTGACAAGGTACTGACTGGACTGTGAGAGTTGTGCTTATAAAAGGGCAGCAGTGATATGGAATATAACACATTTATATAAAAATAAGATGTCTGTTGCTTCTCTGACTATGCTTCGCATATGCATCTGGGAATCACTCCTACACCTGTATTCCCTGCATGTTCATGGAGATGGCCTTAGGGAATTAATCTGTGAGAGATTGTAAAAAACCTAATTCTTCAGAGCCTCTGTTACCTGATTTCCCAGACTTTCTGAAATTTTCAGCAAGAATACATCCATGGATCCTTAACATCTCCTGACTGGCAGATGCACAGCTTCCTGAGATTCCACAGTCTACAGCTAATCAGCGTTTGGAACTGCTCTGTTTAGATCACTGGCTCTGAGGACAGACTGCCCTCTCTCTGTCTCCTCATATAGCCAATTGATGAGAAGATTGAGCACCTTAGTAGGATCTCCTTTACATCAGTTGAGGAGTTTTTCCACAGCCAAGGAAAAGGCAACACTTGAGAGCGCTGATAATTCTCACCTGGAGTTCACCCAAGCTCATATACCATAATCATTCAATCAGTATAAAAATATTAATTAGAAACAGGCAAAAAAAAAAAAAAAAAAAAAAAAAAAAAAGCTTCTTAAACAAACAGAAGCTCATTTCAAAAATAATTTTCTAAATGACTTTTTTTTTTTCTTGAAGCTTAACAACGTAGTGCTAAATTCTTTCTATGAGCACAGAATTTGTCCCGTTGTCTGCACGCACATTTTTAGCAGAGACACTTACGATCTGCTGATGGATAGTTAGTGCAATCTGGGGCAATTTTCCTCTTTCATGCTAATTTTTTATTGATGCAATTTTGCTGTATTCATTGAGAATACTAAAAATCTTTGATGATGCCAATGAAGGGAAAATCATCTCTTTAGCCATTTTTTGAAGCTGTGGCATACAAAAGTTACACAACGTGATGTTTATTAATTGCTCAGATTTATATGTTAACAGAAGGTCTTAGAGTAAACCAACTGCCATTAATTCTTCCATAAAAGTAATAAATTGAGTATCATAATTCCATATGAAATAGCTCTGAAGCAAGTAAACAACATTTAGAATTTCAAAACCTATTATCATCCTTTGAATTATCTCTTCAAGCACCTTTGGTCTAAGAGGATATGTTACCTTGCCAGTTATCTTCCTTGGTATCATGCATAGCAATTTGATCAAGTTCAAAGCAATTTTTTTTCTGCTTCCTTACACTAGGTGGCAAATACAATCCATTTCTTTTTGCTAATACAAACTTTATTAATAAAGTCCTTGAAAATACTTGTCAGTATAAGAGACTTTCCAGTAGTTTTGTGTCACTCATCATTTGTTATTATTACAGGTTATGTCTTTGCTTGTGGGCAGATTTGAAACGAGTGAATTCCTGAAAAACTCCATTAATCTGTAATTCTAGTGTTATATTTACCTGTAAAATTGTAAAATTCATACTACAACACAAGCACCAAGGTTCCATTCTAGGCACATTTTCAAATGCTGCACCAAGTGCAAAGAAAAGTTATAATTTTATAGCCTGACATCTTGTTCTTTCTCAAGGTCAACATAGACTGAGAAACGGGGAACAGCACCTTCTTCCTGTTGAGGCTGTGTATACTGCCAATAACTTTACGAGCTGGTTATCATGTTCCTTCTGCAAAAGTGATGAAGGAAATCACCTATACAACTAAAATTGCTCCTTTGATGATTCTACATAAAAGAAAGGAATTAGGCACAAAGTTTCTATAATGTAGCGAGTTATATTTCAGTAATTGAGTAACAGTAAAAAATCACATGCTTATTATTATGACAGATCCAAAGTCACTTGAGTTAATTTAACCTTTCCTCAGTGCAGCCTAAAATGTCTTGAATGACATCAATCTTGTGCAAGACTTACAGCTTCTGTAATTCAGTTGATAAACTTAATCATTTGTTTGAGATGTGGTTGCTTTAGTTTGTATGGAGCATTTTGTTTGTATTTGATTTGAATAAATGTAGATACTTGAAAAATTCTGTATTATTCTGTGACCTTTTCATTCTGAAGAGGGAGGATAATTTACACTTACATAATGATACGTTACTCAGATAATATCTGTAGAGATTTAAAATCCAATCATGATCTTGCATACAACTGCTAGAAAATTGGAAGTTTTGAGCTTTACAATTTTTTTCTAAAACATGAGCAGTGGTTTAATATATCCCAGTTTAGACAGTGGAAGATGGTTCTAAGGTTAATCAACATGTCAGCAGGCTACAGAACATCGTCAGCTTGCAGCAACTGGCTTTGGAAATGCTTATTTCTCTCAAATGAATCAGCAATTGCCTTGTAAGATACCTTCATTACTTAACACTTTAGGTAGTGGGAAGGCACAAGGACCCTTAAGAGGAACTTAAAGCAAGTAAGCGTAGCAGGTCAGAGGGATCTTTCCTTTTGATTCTTACTCCTTAGTTATTGATAAAACTAGATTTTCCTAACTGACACTAAGACTCACATGACTTTCAACAAATAAGAATGTAGCAAACTCATTTCATATATTCTTGGTGTAGGTAAAAGAATATGCAGAGAACTTGTAATTAGGTCTTCAGTACAGCAAGGATGTTACAAGCTGTTTTGCAACAAAAATGAAAACAAGAAAGAACTGTGAGTATATCTGGGGCAGATTAGAGAGATAGTAGATTCATCAAGATATCCATTCTTTATGGTATACAAATAAAAAAAAAATCATTCTTACAAAAACTCCATATAAACTCTTGACATGAGTCAGGTAGTTCCAGTAAATTTCAAATGACACCATGCTTATCTATATAAGACTGAAAGCTGACATTCAAGGTCATATTTTTATTTTATTTATGCTGACTCTACCAAGAATAACTGTGCAGTGAAGCAGAATTTGAGTGTGGTTCTGCGAAGCACATGTCTGTGAGCATCCTTGGCTTGGAGGACTTAAAATATAAATGAGAATTTCAGCTTTCATCTTCCTGTGAAGATAGCTCAGAAAAGGAAATGCAGAAATTTCTCAGTACAAACTTATGACAGCAAAAACTAGGGCACTTATCTGCAGTGCTGTTGCCCATACTTTATTCAAGCTGATATGCTCTTCCCACAGAAATTCACTGTACATCCTTTTCTTCCCATAGCATGTTTTCAGCTTCAAGGAGGAAAGTTACAGCAGTGAACTTCAATATATGCCCACAATTAATCTGCTTGATGCTCTTCTAAAATGCACACTAAGTACCAGGAAGACCTTGCAATCAAAAGCAAAATGATTTGTCATTGCTTGTGAGCCCATATCTCCAAATCAAAACATGGTGCCTTACCAGTCTGGCAGCGTTATGGGTTAAACATATTGTATGTACCCATTTACAAGTTTTGACCTATTATTAAATTATGACTTCAACACTTTCGTATTTAATCTCAAGATTTCCTAGAAGAAAAAGGCAAAAATATTTTACATTAAATGATTATTTTCTAGCTTCAAAACTTAGCTAAATTTAAAAAGACAACTTTTATGTCACACCTTTCTAATAAAGTTAAAAATTACTGTGGATTTATAAAATTAAATAATAAAAGGTTAAGTAATAATCTTGAAATATACATAGGGCACCTGCAGTCAGATTAGTAACTGTTCTTTTTCTGTCGGACACTTTTCTAGTCATTCTGGATTGTACAGCCAATCTGGGATGCTTATTAACTCACACTGAATGTTGCTAACATTGATAATGGCTATTAAAATCAGCTAGTGTGAAATCCTCTCTAAAAGGCTAAAAGGCATCCAAAATAATAATTTTAGAATTATTTCAACAGTTTAAGATTAAGAGTTCTATGCTACTTGCTGAGATGAAACGTGGTGATTTCTTGATTCCTCTATTATTCTGAAGATTTGAACATGAAGGATTTTCAATATTATGTTCCTCCCACAAATGTTATTTTCTTAATCTTTTTAGTGTTGATTCCTGGAACAAATCCATTGATTTGATTCAAGAAATCAAGCAAAGCTTGGTTCAGAGTTGTCAGTAGAATAATGGTAAGTCTTCTTACTTTAAACAAGAGAAGACTTGCCTTTTGATAAGAAGAAATGAGGTAACACAGCAAGAGCTGTGTTCTTGTAGAACCATGTCTTGGATACACTGGCAACATAAATCTTCTTTTTTGATCTGGAATCAAAGAATGAAGTAGTTTAAATACACTTAGTATACAGCTGTTGTGTCACAGAAAACAGAAAGAAGAAAGATGTATACTAAATTCTTAGTTGCAGAACCGTATATTTGTTTAAGGCAGAATACTAATGGAAAAACACTGCTTCACACTGCTTCTTTTACTTTGCTTAGCAATGATTTGATCTGGCAAAGAGCTTCCAACCAAATATTTTATTAATAAAATAATACCCACTTAGCTGCATCTTTCTGGAGTGAAAGTGGACCAAAAAAAAAAAAAAAAAAAAAAAAAGCCTAAAACAAATTCACAAAACAAACAAACAAACAAACAAACAACAACTAACAGTTAAAGGCATGAATAAATTAAGTTGAAGAATGTCAAAGCCCTGTATGTGGAATTGCTTCTTGCCCTTCCCAGAAATACTTCTACAGTGCATATACAAGCAATGAAAACACAATTTTAATGTTGACTAATTCCTTCCCATTTTTAACATGCTCGCAACAATGACAGTGAGCCTCTCTCTAAGGTGGTCTGAGTCAGACATGTCAGTATTGCTCCTGAATAGTACACACCTTCCGCAAGGGGGATATAGTGTTTACAATGGGGAAAAAAAAAAAAAATTGTAAACACAGGAGTAAGTAGATGAACTGAAGGCAAGCAGAATATGATGTAAACACTTCCTATCCTGAAGTCCATTATAAATCCTAAGAAATTTAATTCCAGGTGGCACAAAAGACCAGAATCTGTTTTGGACAATGCCATCTATTCCATGGATAGTGTCACATCTGGGACTGTGGAAAATCCATCTCTTTAATGGATACTTTCAGCACCACAAGTTGGAAAAAAGTTGGTTACACAGACATTCAAATCCATGGATTTTGATCTTGTTTTCTAACTTATGTAAATATCTATAAACTTCTACTTAGGAAGGGAAAAAAAAAAAAAAAAAAAAAAAAAAGGAGGAAAAGAAAAAAGAGCTACAGCTGATGAAATCATAGGGTAGCAATGGAATCGATTTTTATCTTAATCACTAGTAAATAACAATCCTAAAAGATCCTCCATAGATTTTCCAGGCCTACAGGCTTGGTTGTCCTTCTCTGGTATCACTCTTTTGGATTTTCAACTTGTTTACTTTGTCTCAAGGAGAGTTTTTCTGCACTATTTTTGAGTATAATTACTTTTATTATCTTTGTTTATATGCTCCTCACTCATTTACTTCTCTGGTGAGTTGCTAGCCAAAGAACAGCTTTCTATGTCCCGTTCCTCTTATTAACCCTCCTTCTCAAGACTCTTGGTGTCTCCATATGAAGGACCCACTATTCCTCTGTGGAAGCAGCTGTTTCTGTGTATGCTTCCTTGACTCAGATATTTGACCCTGTCTTCCTTTAACGTCTTTAACATAGTTCCAGAAAGAGAATACCACCAAAAGCCAGGTTTTTTTTTGTTTGTTTTTAGGTTCTCTCTTAGAGTGCACTGTTAAACCTAACTAACTTCTTACAATCTCAAGAACTCATATACAACTTAAATACTATTATTTGCTTTAGACATATGTCAGATTCTGAAATTATCACTGTAAGAAATAATGGCAGAAGAATGACTGGAGAAAGCTGGTTTTGTTGTACATATATCAATATCAAAATGTGGCCATTTTGCAAAGGACTAAGTGTTGTTTTAATCCACTTAAGATGTATGTTTGTACGAGAGTGAATGTTCTCACAGAGTCACTAGCAAGGATTATTTTTTGTTAGTGATTATGGATTATGTTTTGTCAGTGCAGGTAGAATTGTCTTGCAATTTTCCTGGCTGCCTGCATTCACGGGTTAGTACAATTAACAGCTTCTGCTGTGCCCCAAACCCGTTTTTCCCTGCCTCCGTGAAGGAAGGGAAGCAGCAGCATTCCCTCTGCAGCACCGCGGACAGCGCCCGAGCGCGGCGGGCGGCGCCTAGCAGGAGGGCCCGGCAGGCGGGAGGTCAGCTCCACAGCTTTGTTAGAGCCGTCCTCTGAAGTACGCATGATGTATGCGTGCGACTGTCATTAGTCCTCATGGGATGTAACCTAGACTCCAGGCTTACGGGAATTGTACTTATGGAAGGAGCATGACTAATGATAATGGAAAATGGGCTTGCCCTTATACATACCAAGTAGGAGAGCTGAGAGTGCTTTGCACCTCTCTGAAAGTAGCATCAAAATGGCTTTAAAACAGCGTAATACTAGCATAAAAGGCCACGATATTTGACCATTCAGCATTACATGATATATATCTCATCGACTACACAGCCTGAGCATTTCACTTGTATGAGCAGAAGTATGTAAATCTCCATAAAACTTACCCTCAAAGTTATACAGTATGAATTGCAAAAATGAAAAGGTACATGCAAAGCATTATTTACATCTCACATCCATCAAAGGATGGAATATATATAACAAATAATAATAACAGGTGTGATGATATGTAACATAATTCAATAAAGTTAATTAAATAATATAGAATCATAGAATCATTTGAGTTGAAAGGGACATTTAAAAGTCCAACTCTTCTGCAATGAACAGGGACATCTACAGCTTGATCAGGTAGCTCAGAGCCTGGTCCAACCTAATCTTGAATATCTTGAATAGTGAAGTGGGAATCCAATTCAGTGGAAAACAGTACATGTCTTTTTCATTGTAAGAAAAAATGAATATGTGGTAGTTGTGGTCATGAAGGAATGATCTTGACCCAGTAGGATTAAAGCAGTTGTAATTGTGGTAATGTGACAGATTTGCTAAGGACCGAATGCTCATCCACACTTGAGATTATTGGAATTGTTCACACACACCTTAACTTGGCTTTTATACATAGGGATATAGCTGCTTCTCCAGTCTTGAAAGAAAAAATGTCTTTGAAGAAATGAGATGTAATTCTGAAGCAGTGCATCCTCTCAAGTGTTGTTCACAAAGAGAAATCAGCATATGACCTACTTCTGTGTTCAGTGTGTTAGCTAAAATATTTTTGGCACAACAATGAGAGAGAGATGGCTCCCTGCCATATGTGTCTCATACCTGGAACATCTGCAGCTTAACTCTTCTCCATTTCTCCCTTACTCTAGCCCCAGAATACAAAATATTTGAAAAATGTATGTTATTCTTGTACATTTATTACAATGCTTTCACATTCTCACATTAAGTTGAATGTTTATAATAGACTTTTCAAAGATGAGTTGTTAAGGCATTCTCTACTTAGCCTCTTAGTATAGAGATAATTCACAGCTGAGCTTTTAAAGGTGTATGTCCTTAAAGAGTCAGTCTGAGTGTCACACAGTCCCGGGATGCACTGACATTTAAACAGTGGTGACTTAATACTTCAATAAACCCATGTACAGATGAAAAAAAGATCAGTTTATTCATTTGTGCTTGTGAAGGACATGGAAGGTATGAGCAGACAGTATTGCAAGCACCCCATCAGAGCTCCTGTTGCAGTTATGGAGATGGCAGAGCAAGCTACCTGGCAGCTTTGCCATCACCATAGTAACAGAAAGGAGAGGATGATGATTCAGTATTGAACATCTACTCTTCCCATTGCTATGCAACCTCCTGCCTTGGGATTTTTTAAGTGCAGTCTCCAAATAGAACCTTCGTTTTACTCTAAAACATCTGAAAATGCAGAGATTGCAGAACAATCTTGTACTGCTTGGCAAGCCTGAATAAACAGTGGAGAATTTTATGTCAGAAGGCTAAGCCATCACAATATACAAAGCATAAACATATTTGCTGAAGTGGTTGCAGAATAAATCCTACACTCACTGAATAAAGAGTTAAGTGATAATACAGTGCTTTTAGATACCTCTGTATATTACAGGCCCCTCCCCGCTCGGGAAGCTGAGCTGTAAATCAGTTGCTCAGGGAAAGGAGATGAAGAAGTCTGAAAGTTACCCAGACCATTTCTGTGCATCACAAGTCTGTTGTTTTTCCTCTCAAAAGAGAAAAGCAAAAATGGCTTAAAATTAAAATACCTGAAAGTTTCTAAAGGAAAATGTATTTTCTAGGCACTATCTGAAAAATCTTCAGTAGTTTGGAATCTGTTTACTTGTGGGTCATTACCAGCAGACTGGAGCCTGCTACATCCAGTCCCTACCCACATAGCAGCTTTCTCCACTTTCCTTCAAGTTAACTGGTAACCAGATTATTATATTAGTATAAACGTTTACTACTGTGCCTGTGTGTGCAGACTGTCTGTTGTGCACACCACAGCTTTTGAGGTTCAGACAAAGTGAGAAAAATGTTACTCCTGATGGCCATAATTTCACACATTTAGTTTACTTCCTTGGTCCTTGCAGTAAATTGAAGTCCAGACATACATTTCATGCAACACATGCTCAAGATTCAGCTATCCTTACACCAAGGGCAGAATATTATACATCGTACAAAGGTCTACAAATGAAATCATAATTGCCTTGTCCTTTATTTCTACGTTAGGAAAATAGATAAGTGTGATTAGTCCTTCTCTTCATTCTCTTTCCTTCAGATTTTGTCCTTCTATTGAGACCCTTCTGATTTCTTTTTCCAGCAAACTAATATGTTTTCCCTCTCCCTATATGACAAGGTTTTCATTATTTTATTATTTTTATTGCTTCTTTCTCAGGGAGTTTCTACTTTGTCAGTATAGAGAATGTTGACATGGTCAATAGCCATAAGGATGACAATCACTAAGGCAGTAAAAAGTAGTAATAAGTAATCTGGTTTGCATAGTATTTTCTGTAATGGTGAATCTTTCACTGAAGCATTGAAAAGAGGATTTATACATGGTCAAGGATTTGAACCATAGTTCCCAGTTACAAGAGCATTAAATATGTAAGAAATTCACCACGGAAACATTATTGCAAGTATGCAGAAAAAAATTAGGTATGTATAGCTGCCTATGTTCATTTCTTCTAATGACTAAATTCTGAATCTTTTTCCTAGCTATAGATGAAAGATTTTAATTACATTTATTTTTAATCTGTGCATATATTTTTACAGAAAACAGCATGTGGTGAGAGATAAAACTGCATGACTTAAGCAAATAAGAAGTAAGAAATCATCTCAGATGATTCTGTGATGCTGTTTTTGATAGTAACGTTTACTGACAAGTTTGTTGCACTACACAGCAGCGCTGACCTTATTATGCCAGTCTCATTTTCAAGCATCCTCCATGCTGCAATGGAAAAAGAGGGCAGGCTATTTTTATAAAATACAAAATGTACACAGATCACAGTGCTCACTGAAGCAAACACATCTTATGATAACTTTAGAGGAGCAATAAAAAATAATAATAGGATTTTTTTTTCCTTTAGATTGTAAGAGGAGAGCTACTACTGAAAGCATTGCACTGGAGACGAACTGGGGCAGATATGCAGCAGTTATGACTAAAAATTTAATCAGTAAGACATTTCAGAATTAATCTCCAAGCCAGACATTACTGACATCATAGTGTGCTTCAGTTTGAACAAACACACTTAAGACTGGCAAGTTCCTTTCACATCCTTTTTTTTTTTTTCTTTTCTTTTTCTTTCTTACGGGAAAATGTTCTTTTATCTATCTATCTATCTATCTATCTATTTATTTATTTATTTATTCCTTAACTTTAGAAAGGTACCAGGTATAGGCCCTTTTTTTCCTATGGAAAAACAGTTCATATTTTTAAGTTGAGTCTTAGAAGATTTTACTCCCATGTAAGAAGCTCACCGTGGGTAGCTTGGACTTTTTGCCCAAAGTCCCTCCTTCCTGAACAGAAGAGCCAACCAAATACAAATCTATGCACTTGAAGCTAATGCTCTAGATTATGCGTGGCATTCAGATTGTACCAGCGGTGCAAAGACACCTTGGTTTTATTTCTAAGGATGGAGGGGACATATTCATTGTCTATGTTCTCAACTCTTGTTTATCTTGTAACAGTTCAGTCCTGTTTAAAAGAGCCATCAGAAATCCAGAGTAATTTGGTAAACTGGTTTGAGTACTTCCTGGAGGGAACAATAAAACAGCTAATGAAAGAAAATTCAATCTGGAGGATTAGTTTTACTTACAGAAAGATTAGCTCTTTCTCTCTAATCCAATTTAACCTACACTTGCAGATAGATTAAGATGATATGAAGTGGCAGGAGATACAGAGCTACTGATCTTTACCACATATACCAATAGGACTGTTAGAAAAATTACAACTGTTAGCATAAGTTATGCTAGAGGACAAAAAATTGGTGAAAACTGAGAAATTATGGACTGTCCTAGTGCAGTCATTTTTCTGTTATAGGCAATATACCTGAGATAGATTAATTCAGTCTCCTAATGAAGACTGCTGCTGGATTCCTCACTAACATTAAATCTTAAGCACTCAAATTTAACTTCTGTTTTTCCCATTTTCCTGCTGCCTGTACAACTTTGAGGTTGACAACATGACTCTGCATAGATCTGAAGTCTCCAGAGTTTAGGAAGCTGCAGCTGGTAGTCACCACCACAGCTTTAGCAGCAATGGCTGCCACAGGCACATCAAGCCAGTCTCCATTTAGTGCTGGCTTCACAACTGAGTATCAAATGAAATTCAAAATCTTTGTCTCTTATTTTCACTGTATTAAAAGTCTTGAGATCAAAGAGCGTGAGAAGTCATTAAACCTTCTAGGCTAAACACAATAACTGAAGATAAAAGAATAAGAAAATTGCACAAGTTAATCACCTATGCTTGATATGGTACCAGAAGAACTTGTATTATGGCAGAAGGTGAGAGGAAAAGACATAGATGCCCTTGGTGATAGTCAAAATGGAGGTGATATAAACAACCACGACTGGTTGCGTGTGATAATAAGAGAACCATGCTTGCGAAAGGTCTGATTTGTCATAGCTAACCTGATACTTAAGTTGTAGATGAAGGATTTATGTTCCCAGAGCTGTCATTTTGATGAACCACAATGTCTCATATCTTCTAAGCTGCATCTGATACCTGCTTGATGGTATTAGCTTTGCAAAGCTTCCTGAAGGCAGAAGCATGTTCTAGTTTGACTCAGATGCCAGCTCAGCTGTTTACCATAGAGTAAGATCTTTAGAATATTCTCTTCTACTCTGTGAGCAAATTTCATTTGATACAGTACAGTCTGGAAAGGAATTTTACTTCCTATTTCCTATGTAAGCTGGAAAAAACACAAAGCGGAAGAAATATACACTTTTGCCAGTCAGCTATATGGATTCACCTGACCCCAAGCTGTAGTCTCTTCGAAATAAAATGTTACTTACATGGAATTTGTCACGAGTACTGTAGATTCCTGGGCTTTATAAGAGAAGTGATGGTGACACCATGCAATGAATATTTTAAATTTTACTGAACTTCAAAGAAATAGGACAAAGAGAGTAAGGAGAAGTAGGGAAGCTGAGCACCAGTCAGAATTTCTACCTGACAGAAATTATATTTTCATAGAATCATAGAAAGGTTTGGGTTGGAATGGACCATTAAGATCACCTGGTTCCACCCCCCTACTATGGGCAGGGACACCTCCCTCTAGACCAGGTTCCTCAAAGCCCCATCCAGCCTGGCCTTGAATACCTCCAGAAAGGCTGCAATCACAACCAATCTGGGCAACCTGTTACAGTGTTTCACCACCATCACAGTAAAGAATTTATTCCTAATATCCAGTCTAAATGTACTTTCTTCCAGTTAAAAACCATTTCTCCTTGTTCTGTCCCTACATGCTCCTACAAAAAGTCCCTTCCCAGCTTTCCTGTAGGCCCCCTTCAGGTACTGGAAGGCTGCTATCAAATTCCCCGGAGCCTTCTCTTCTCCATGCTGAAGACCCCAAACTCTCTCAGCTTGTCCTCATAGGGGAGGTGCTCCATACCTCTGATCATCTTCATGGACCTTCTCTGGACCCACTCCAACAGCTCCATGCCCTCCTTGTGCTGAGGGCCCCAGAACTGGATGCAGTACTCCAGGTGGGGTCTCACGAGAGCAGAGTAGAGGGATAGAATCACCTCCCTTCACCTGCTGGTCACGATTCTCTTGATACAACCCAGGAAACAGTTAGCTTTTAGAATGAAGGTATTATTTATGAACAGAAACTACAGCCCATTTCATTAATCAAAACTATTTCTAACACTGCAGTGAAAATAGTAGAACTTCAACATTTTTTTTTCTTATTTTTTTCCCATTATCCTAAAACATGGCTGTTCTCTGTGCTGAGAAATTCTGGATCAACCCTCACACAAGCTTTTTTTTATCTGTTATTTTTATTTTTATTGGAGATTCACAAAATCTTAGGCATGTGGATAACATCTCTTCTTCCACATCAATCCTGTTTGTTGATGTGCTGAAGACACTTCTGGAGTTGGTAACTCATGCTGTGGGCTCTGTTATGTGAGTCAGCCTGAAGAGATCCTAACTTGACCCAGATAATCCTCTTACCCATTCTTCTGAGCTGGTTTTGCAGACAGCCAATTTATTTCAACAGTGTTTCCATTCCTAATCTTAAGCACTGTGTCAATTCTGCATATAACTGTAACTTTATTGCAGAATTTAATCTCCCAGATACTTCGCATTCTATCTTAAATAACTAAATTGTATCTTAAAAATTTTATCTTAAAAAATCATGAGAATTTCTTTTACATTATAATGTAGTCATCCTTGATGCAGGGTTTGTCTAAATTTGGTGCTGAGTACTTCTGATCTTACATTCAAAATTAATAAGATACAAATAGGTAGCAGTTATCAGGCCACAAATACATCTACAAATGCTCTGTAATCTGTACAGTCTTAATGAAAGACAGAAGAACTAACAGGCAGTAAAGTAAACAAAGATCACAGTAACTTTTTCTTTTTTAGGCTGTCCAGCTTTCCTTGAGCTTGTCATGCGGGCTGTTTTTCAGCAAAGACTCTTATGCTGCTTTGTACTGCACCAAGGAATGTCAGAACTGATCAAGTAATTGTTATTCATGATGATTTTCTTGTCAAAGACAAGTACTTAGGCTCCTTTGCTGCTGAAATAAAAAGAGAACAAAGTCATGAATACAGGCAGATTCTGAAAGCTGCTTAAAGCAGGCTTGACCATCCATTCTGTCTCTTCACTTTGGCAGTGAGCATTTGATGGTCTTCTATGCTGAAAGCTTGCTAAATCCATACCCACCGGTCTCCAATGGGAGCTGAGTCAGTCATCTCATCATAAAGCTGTCAGGCTCATCAGACCTAGTGTACCTTGATAAATCTGTGCTGATCATTCCCAATCAGCTTCTTGTATTTCATATGCCTGGAAATGGCCTCCAGGAAGACTTGACTCTTAATTTTCCCGTGGTCAGATGTTAAGTGAACTGGCTACCCAGGTTTTCCCTCTTGCCCTTTGAAGAAGGGCAAAACATTTCCCTTTTGCTGTCATTGGGGATTTCACCTAATGTTCATGATCTCACAGTGATGATTCAGATTGGCCTTACAGTGGATTACAGCATCTCTCACAGTACCTACAAATACAGCCCACCCTTTCGTATGGGCTTATTTACTACCACTTTCTTTAAGTGGTCCCTAATTTGATAAAAAAGGCCAGAGTTGACTGTGTGGCAGGAAAGTATCTTCATATTTGTACATTACTATGAGCTAATTTACACCATTTCCATTACACATGGGTATTGTAAAAGCCTCTGTAAATCAAAACCAGTTTAATGGGTTGTTAAAAGGGCTATGACAATATTGCGCCACCATCTTTAAGTTAAATGAGACTACATTTATAGCAGAGGTTTTCTTTCATGAGTTTCATAATGTATTTTTTTGTTATTTGAACTTTTATTCTGGCAGCTGTAATTAAACGAACAATTATGTCCGACTTTGAATTATTCAGCAACTGTCGATCAGTAAACTTGATTAGAAAACAAGTGTTTTTTAAAGACAGAAGATGACAAGGACTCTTGAATACCATCTAACTCTGAGATATTTCTTTTAGCTCATATCTCAGTGCAATGAATAAAAATAAAAGAAAATCCCATGAATTTCAGCATGAAATTGTAGGTCATGCTTCAGGGGTCAGTGTTCTAAGAACATGCTATGTATTTCAGATTGAACTTGTTAATGTACAATGGTATGAATATAAATCCATGTGGGACATAACACTCTGATTTGCATGCATGAATTATCACTTATTTCTGTTTTCTCAAGAAATTCAGCCTTAACTATATAATTTCTTTTCACTGATATTACGGCTTTTTTTGTTTTGTTTTGTTTTGTTTTTTTAACATTGGAGACTATTCCCAATAGAGTAATAATGAGATTATATATAATTTTATTTGAATATGATTATCCCTGTATTTGAAATAAGCACAGTAAAACTATTGTTACATTTGTTCCTCTATTTCATCATTGAAATATTCATGAAAAATATTGTAATTTGTTTATAAGATTAAACTATTATAGCTCTATCAGGAGAGTTCCACTGTTTTCCGACTGCTGGCACCTTCACACTTTGTAGTGTTCATATGTTTACATATATTTTCTTTTGTAAAGAAAAAGATTCAGTAAAAACTGCAGTTTTGAATGAGTAAGTTCCCACTTTGGAATCCTCAAAATGCAATTTCACTGTTAGAATATGGAGTACTACAGACCCAATGAAGATAAAGGCAAGATTCCAGAAATATCTCACATGCCTGAGATACCCAAAGAGGGTAGAACCAGGTCTTGATGTAGTATGATAACTACAATCTAGGACTATGTTCAATCTTTATGTCTAAAAAATCTCAGCCAGTGCTCTAAATTGTTAAGCTAAATATCTTCAAATAGGAGTTTTCTTTGTTAATTTCCAGAGACTCCTTGTTTTAGCCCCTGTCTAAACCTTTGGGGATCCAGAAAGGCTTTCTGCTAATCACTACTTTCAGCTCCCATCTCTCTTCTAATAATCATCCGCTTCCCAATTTATAAATGAGAGCTCTCAGTCAGTAACTCACAATCCTGCTTTAAGCAGAGAATGGTGTCATTGCATACTCTCGAAGAAAGAATTTAGGGCTGCAGGTCTAGGGGAGTGAAGACACCTGTTTGCAGTAATAAGTCCTTGAACAGCTACCTCTGCCTTGAGTAAGACAGCAGTTAGCATGCTGCCCTTAGAATTCCTTATAGGCTAGTCTCTCATGGAGGTTGGGTTCAAGGGCTGGGATCGTAAGGACCAGAACATAGGATTTTTCTGCTGCAGCTCATATCTTCAATCTGTCAGAGACCAAGGATGACAGTCAAGAAATGAAAACCAAGACAGAAATGGACTACCTTTAAATATTCTTCTTTCCTTCTTCCTGGAGATCAAAATAAGCTTGAATCATGGTCTTTTTACAGAGTGAGGATCACCAAATGTAAGCATTGAGTTTAACCAATGAAAGTTTGTAATCTTGCAATTTTCTTGTCTTACTTGGTTGTCAGTGTGATGTTAGTGCTTGTTAAATAAAATATAATTGTGGTCTATAGTGTACCTTGGAGGACACTGCTACGTAGCTCAGCGGGTCAGATCAAAATGTAAAATCATCTAGTCAGAGAGATTTCCACAGGACATGGTTGATACCTAGTTACTGAGATCAAGAGGAACTTTACTCACAGATCCTCTGTGCTCACATACCAGGAGATACAAAGAATCACCCCTATGAGGTTCCTTCAAACCTACTGGGTGCTCGGAGAGTTGAGTGTATGGAGAACTCTATCACTGAACCTACATGAGTCACACTACGAACACATAGAGCTTGAGAACTTACTAACATGCATCAGCTGAGTGACTGCAGGCAGGAAGAAAAAGCTGCGTATAGATTTTGCTCACTCAGTAGTATATCCGCAAAAGATTAGCATAGCAGGTGATTGAACTTGTTCTGTTTCTCCTCGTTTTCTGTTTCTGCCTCATGGCTTGTAGTCTGGATGCCAGGAAAGAAGGTGTATTCAGGTTTGAACTTCCTTTCTTCTACATCTTATGAGTGAAATCCTGAAAAAAAAAAATCCCTTTTTAATTAAAAAGAGAATGCAGTTTATACTCCAGCAAGTTATTCCAGTTTACTTAAGAATGTTCACAACTCAGTCCAAACTGTTGGTACTACTTGAGAAAGAGAGCTAGAATCTCTTAAAATCGATCTAGCTTCACGGCTGCTTAGAGACAAGTGATGCTGAGGACGGTGTAAGTATTTCCAAATAATGGGAAATGCTGACACCTAGAGGAGTGGTCATGCAATATTTCACAGCGAATCCAGCAAATGGGAACACTAAGGAACTGCGAGAAGGGATTCCAAGCAAACTAGTTACATACTTATACTTGTAATTCAGGTAATTCGTTGCATAAAAAGAAAACAGACAAACAAACAAAAGTATATAAACAGTATATTTTAAAAGGAGGTGATATGGACCCCTTAAAACTCTTTATTTCTTGTAGATGGCAAATGTTACAGGCAAACAGCTGCAGCTTCAGTTCTCCTTCTCCCACATGAATCATTTCCTCTTCAAATCAAGGCCACTAAAGCCACCACTTACCTCGAAGCCCTTCTCAAGATTTCTTCTCCTAGGATGTCTGAATTAAACAAAGAAATAAAAACAACAAAAAACAACCAACATACTAGATTACAAAGTTTTATTAAAGAGAAATTGTGTGGGTGGTTTCCTTAGTCTATTATACAAGGAAACTTTACTGGAATTACATTAGCTAAGAAGGAAAAAAAAGTAGTAGTAAATAAATATACTTACAATTGCTTTAATTCACCACCTTTGTTTATGTCCATGACAGATAACCACTCCTCACACCCCCCAACACAGGACTGCATTTCTTTATTAGTTAGATTTTGTTACTACTCATCAATGCTACTATCATTCAAATTCTAGTTTACAAACTGATCAATATATTCCTCGTCCATCCAAAATAATAACTTATAAGTTAATTAATTTAATTTCCGAAAGGAATGTCTAGTGTTAATCCTATTTTACAGACAATGGACAGAAGCAGACTGAGAGTAATGCTGAATATGTCTTAATTCTGATGCTCAGCATTAGCCAAATATGAGTTGATTTTTAAAAAACCTGTGAAATCAATTTGACACATTATATATACAAAGCACTAGCAGATTCTAGGGTATAAAGACAATCTTTCTGACCATTGGGTCAGTAAGGAAATGGGACAAGTTTCCCAGACAGTCCATGCAGTCACCATCTTTGGATATACTCAGACAGGGCTGGATATGGGCCTGAGCAATTTTGTTGTACTAGGAACTTCCTGAGATCCATTGGAGCCCTGGATTGCTCTGTGATTCTGTGACTGAGCAATCAGGAAGATACAATACATGGGACTAGCGACTACTTGAAGAAGGCCTGGCTTAACTGATTAGCTCAGCAACACTGTGTGATGACAGAGATAAAGAGCAACACTCATCCACTCTGATCATACTACCATTTCATCTCTTTCTGGAACAAGGCATGAATAATCAAGACAACTACCTTTTAACCTGAAATTCAATCAGCCTGGGAAGCTGCAAAATATGAGAAAATACCGGCCCATTGTCCATAACAAGATTTCATTTTAAAGAATAGGTTTGTCCACAGAAACAAGGCTAAAAACATAATGCTTAATGAGCATTCATTGCTTTGCCTGAGGTTTAGCTGTTTATAAATTAAAGGTTCTCTGGGCTTGTTCATCTGCAGAGATTACTGTAAAATATTCAGCAGTCCTTGAATTACGGAAAATGCAAGGGAAAACTGATCTAAGCAACAGATTTTTCTTCCTTTTATCATAAAGTGCCTGAATTCCACGTGCATCACCCAGAAGTAAGTATGTCATTGTTTAATTAATGACTATGTCATAATGCTTCAGTGCTGGCATTTCCTCACTTCCAAGTGCCTCACTCTATATTATTAGTAATTATTTGTTCCATCAGAAATGCTATCACGTAGGATGTGTGTAAATGTTGGCACTATTAAATTCACTGCAAATGGATTTCTTCTTCCTTGCCTTTTCTCACTAGACTGTTCATCTTAACAGCATTTGACTTCTATGTTCCCAGTCTTAGCACTCTGCCCTCACGAATCTAGCCTACAGACACGAGCTGTGCTCAGTCTCTGTCTGTTTTTCTGAGTGCCCAACCTTTCCTGACACTGGGCTGTGCCAATGGTGCAAGTGCTCACTGCTGACAAGCAAGAAAGGAAGACTGGTGGATTTGATGCAAAAGGTTCTTCATGTGTCTGAAATGGCTCTAGCTGGGATAAAGCAAACTGGTGTGTAGGATGGAATGCTGCTGGAGGCAATAGGCTATCTGGAGAGCCTTGTCTTCTGCTGTGGCAAATTATCTGCATGGCTGAATATGTTATTATACAGTTCCAGTAGCAACAGTAACATCTGGTGTGATTTTAAAAATACTCCTCTGAAACTGGGGCAGAGCCCTCTGTTTCCTCTGCTGCCCTTTCCTTCTGCCCTTTTGTTCTTCATGACAGCTGTGGCCTGTTCCTCATATTTGAAATGGCAAATCCAGGGTTGTCTTGCCATGAAGCCATGTCCTGTCTCTGATCATGTCTTGCTTTATGCACCTTTCTCTTTCACTGCTGACTCCCTGTCAGTGTTCCCAAGTCTGCCTGTGGCAGCTACTGGTTCTGATTCACCAGTGGTTCTCCTTTCTACATTGTTTCATTATCTCCCCCACAGACAATTACAGCAAGCAAACAAAGCCTTTATCTGTTCTGTGCAAGATTTAATTTCCAGTTCTGTGAATTGTCCAGTTAACATTTTTCTAATCTAATCTAGTTTCCCCTTCTTGCTCTGAACATCTTCCAACCTGCTGACAAGAAAGTTTTATTTTATACTTGTTGTGAGGTTCTGAAGAGAGGGTGGAGACCCTGCTGCTTTGAGTGTACCTGAAACACAACAGGAGGTGCTGTTGAACACACTTAGGGTTGTAAGGAGCATCTGCAGAACTACAGACCCACCAGCCTGACCTCGGTGCCAGTATCTTGAGATCACACGGCATGTGTGGGACAACTGGAGGATCAGGCCCAGCCAGCATGGGTTCATGATGGGTCCTACTTGGCCAATCTGATATCTGTATATGATCTAGTGACCTGGATGAGAGAAAGGTTGTTGATGAGGTCTTCCTAGACTTCAGCAAAGCCTTAAACACTGTCTCCCACACTATTCTCCTGGAAAAGCTGGCAGCCTGTGGCTTGGACAGATACACTCTTTTCTGGGTAAAGAACTGGATGATGACAGTGCCCCGAGAGTGGTGGTGAGTGGAGTCAAATCTAGCTGATGACCGGTCATGAGTGGTGTTCCCCAGGAGTCGCGATTGGGCCTATCCTGTTCAGTATCTTTACTGGTGACCTGGATGAGGGGATTGAGTGCACCCACAGTAAGACTGCAGACTTACACCAAGTCGGAAGGAAGAGCTGATCTGCTTGGGGGTAGGAAGGGCCTACAGAGGGATCTGGACAGGCTGGATAGCTGGGAGGGGGCCAATGGGATGAAGTTCAACAAGACCAAGTGCCAGGTCCTGAACTTTGGCCATAAGAAACCCAGGCAATGCTATGGGCTTGGGGCAGAGTGGCTTGAAGACTGTGTAGAAGAAACTGAACTGGGGGTGCTGGTTGGCACTTAGCTGAACATGAGCCAGCAGTGTACCCAGGTAGCCAAGAAGGCCAATGGCATCCTGTCTTTGTATCAGAATAGCGTTGCCAGCAGGAACAGGGAAGTGATCATCTTTCTGTACTTAGCACTTGTGAGGCTGCACCTCGAGTGCTGTGTTCAGTTTTGGACCCCTCCCTACAAAAAAGACATTGGGGCCCTGGAGTGTGTCCAGTGAAGGGCAATGAAGTTGGTGAGGGGTCAGGAGCACAAGTCTTATGAGGAGTGGCTGAGGGAGCTGAGATTGTTTAGTCTGGAGAAGAGGAGGCACAGGGGAGATCTTATAGGTCTCAACAACTACTTGAAAGGAGGTTGTGGTGAGGTGGGAGTTGGTCTCTTCTCCCACATAACTAGTGATAGGACTAGACGGAATGGCTTCAAGTTGTGCCAGGGGAGATTCAGGTTGGATGTTAGGAAAAATTTCTTCTCTGAAGGCAGGCACTGGAATGGGCTGCCAGGGAGGTGGTTGAGTCACCATCCCTGGAGGTGTTAAAAAAATGTTTAGATGTTATAGTAAGGGATATGGCTTAATAGGGAAATATTGGTGGTAGATGGATGATTGGATCTGATGATCTTGGAAGCCTTTTCCAGTCGTGGTGATTCTATGATTCTATGATTTTATACAAGGGAACAACTTGAAACTGTAGGATGTACAATGAACTGGTGCTTTGCTGTGTGTAACTTGGTCTAGAATGACGGTTTTAACGAGTTGAATTAAATGCTTACTGCCACAAGATGGCAGATGGGAACAAGACAAGACTACAGGGAGGAAACTTAACAGAACTGCAGACTTTTCTTATCTTTGAACCAATTAATAGTTATTGGCAGAGATTCCCCTACCTTCTTAGGACACAAAGAATCTTCATAGCAAGCAACAAAGTTTTTTCATTGATGTCAAAGGGAAGCAGAAGATATTCAGGACACAGTTGGCACTAGAAGAATAGCGTAAAACCAGCTCAGAGACTAACAATATCAAGATTCAGTGTAGCATTCTGGCTTCAATAATACTGCTATTTTAAATAAATACATTTAGTAGGTATGAATCTCATGTAAGAGCATGATAATAACAAAAGATCAATTAGTTGTGGGGTTTTAAATTTTTTAAATTTTTTTTAAATTAATTCAACTAAACATATGCATCAGGATGAAGTCCCCTTCCTGAAGTGATGTGTGGCCCATTTGCTCTTTTCTGTTCTAGCTTCATTCACTCATCATAGGCTGCTCCCTCTTTCTCATTTTAAGCAAAACTATTACCTCCCATCTTAGCTGGTTAAAGCCTGATAAATCTCCTGCTCCAAGATGCTGCCATGATTAGGCATATAAACTCTCCATAAGATCCTGAGCTCTGTTGTGTTTGGCCCTGAGTTACTCTGAGCATTCTGAAAAAATGGTGGCACCTGAGACCCCATGCAAACAAGCAGCTCAGCCCATGTCTCTCTACATGGTCTCTGAGACCAGTGAGGTACAAGGACTGGTGCTGTGCTAATGCGCTGTCACATGTACAGAAAATCTTGGAAGCAATTTACAGGTCCGTTTCCAGTGCATTCGTCTGGCTGCATGACCTACAAACGCTTCTGTCAGTGTTTTGCTTGAGAGAAGTAGGGGCTCCATGTAGATTTAACATCATTGTGAAAAGTAAGCTGTGTACAAATACACTGATACAGTGTGCCTTTGCAAGACGCTGAACAGCATCACTCTGGCAGCCCTCCAGACTCACTGAATTACAAGTGAAAATCAAGTAGACAGAGCAGCTTTTAAGCCTTTGCCCAGACAAAGCAGCCTTGTAAGTGGGTCCACAGCTTCATGGCCCTGGGCAACAGCAGTGTGCAGATGCAGTGAGGATGACTGCAGGCAGCTTTGGACCCTCAGCTCCTGGCAGCCTGCTACTTCTTTCTTGGAAGGTGTTTGTGCTCCTCAGGTTTCACTGAAGGAACTTGTGGTATATCAGCCGTATGGCCTTGAGCAGAGCTCTCACTGGATCAAGGTATTCCCTGGGACAAATGCCATCCTCCCTGGTGCTCGCTTATAGTTGAGGTGGGTTTGCTTCTGCAGCTGTTACAGCACATAACAGTGCATGGTTAGTATTGAATGTATCTATGATACATTCTGGAGGAGACTGACTCTGTTGTCAGGGCTCTGCAGGGGTCAGCAGCTCCCTGAGGCTTGGGCTGTGGGATGGCAGACGAGGTGCCTGGCAGACAAGGTCCTGCCCCAGTTCCAGCCCGTACCCCTGCTGTCAGACCTCTTACTTTTGCAACCCTCATGAAACCGTATAGACTTTTTGCTGATTAATTCCTATATTCTGTTACTTGGATTGATTTCCACTACTTATTCAAGTGGCAATTCCAGCTTTTGGTTTTACTTAGCAAGTCTGTTTGAGGGATTATCAGTGTTGGCGTGTAGATGGAAAAATGGATTCCACTCTGCAGACTACCTTCACATCTGAAGGTCCAATGTTCATTATGGAAACTGTGAACCAAAACCAATGCCTTCAAAGTTCCAGATGGCTAAAATGCAGACTTCTGAACAACCACCAACAGAAAAGACCCCACTTTTCAGGCAGAGCAGATGTTAGGAGAGTCTGTTATGTACAAACTGAGTGATCGATGGCTGAGGCCGGAGGACAAGTCTCTCTTCAGCTTGCCTAATTGAACTGATCTGCTTTCTGTAAATAATTAAATATTCATTAGACCTTTGAGCTTTGCAGTACTTTTCTAATCCCTGCCCTGCCTCTTCACCACTCTGGCTCTCCTGGGTTAGCCTCTCAGTTGCAATCCACATGCATCTAGGGAGCCCTTGAAGAGATATTTTTATGAAGCTGGATATATTCTGAAGGAACATTGAAGTTTAGATGGAAGTGATGAAAAGCTGTCCACCTTTTTGTGGGACAAAATGAGTTAAAAATATCTTAGGGATGTTTTAACGTGATGTCCTTCAGAATAAGAGCTAGAGAGTGCTGTCCGGACAGTCTCTTAGTCTGGAGCCATCTTACTATTTGTATTCAAACAGCTCTATTTTTATTTATTTATTTATTTATTTTGGTTCTCAAAATGTGCTCTATTGCCTTCCCAAGCTGTTGTAGGAGGAAAAGAATTTGGGTGGATAGATGATTTTGTGGAAATGGAGAGGGAAATTGTTTCTGAACAGCCTGGAAATAAAACTGCTTGCTAAAAATTGCTATTGTCTCAGAAAGTACCAGGGAAAAGCAAAAAGTATTGCGTTCCTTCCTCTGCAAATATACATGAAAAGCCACCTCTATAACTATTCTCTTTCGTGTTCCCTATTTCCCTAAATATTTCATGTGGGACTTCTCCAAAGGAACTGTGATTCAGTTTATGTAAAGCAAAAAGAATCTCCCACTTACCTTATTCTAAATAAAGTTTATTTTAGTTGAATAGAGTGATTATAGTCCCAGAGGAGAAATGAATGTTTGCCTTTTCAAGCAGAGGAGAAGCAAAAGAACCCTCAGAGGTGGTGAGATCCTAAATGAGATTAATGGTGTCTCTCGATTCATATCCTGGCATCCTCAAAGAAGGAACAAACTCTAGGTCACACTGGATGCTCTGTGACTTTAAGCCTGGAGAGTTGCTATGCCTTTCAGATACCACCTCCCTGTGCAAATAATGAAAATCACATAAATGGCATATGTAACCTTTTTTTACATGTGTATACAATTTATACATACATGCATATCAATATATATACATACATAAATGTCTAGCATGTATATATATATGTGTGTGTATGTATGTGTATAAGTATACAGTTACACATGGTATACATGTGGTTCCAATCCTTACAAAAATCAAGCATTTTATAATCCTAAGCTATTCCGTAGCCATAATTCATCTCTGTTGCCTAGAGACTGATCTCAGGAATGAAAGTACACTCCTCTTAGTCTGTTTCTTTCAGGCAGTCTCTGAGAGAGATACCCAACACTGGAACAGAGATCCTAATTCCTGATTTCTGAGACCATACATATCTTGCCTTCTAGATGCTGAAGTGCTAATAGCAATAATCATACCATGAACTGCACTGTAAACAGGATTCTTAATAGTACTCCTATAGACTCCTGCTGATTATGGTTACAAACTACTCAAATGCAAGTAAATTAGATGTGCCACAGGGGATTTCTTCTGTGAAGAGCTGCACAGTTGCATCAAGCCTGAATATGTCAGGCATTGCCATGTCAGATCATCATATCCACCTTAACAAAAAAACTCATCCTCCTCTTTTTAAATACTGAAACTATTACTAAAATGATTCCCCAGAAGATCTACATGAGAATGAAGCTTATGGCTTTTCAACAACAATCCATTTCAGCACTTGAGATTTTATTCCAAGAAGATGGAATTTATTCCTCTTGAGCGTGCAGAAAAAAATGTATTTTTGATCTTTTTCCTAAAGAAAGATGATTATGGGACTTCTCTGCCTGTTTGTAACTTCCCTCCTTCCAGTAGCTTTTGAATCTAAAGCTTAATTTCAGCCATTTTTAATGAGTTATTCCATTCTCAAAGCTTCAATAAAAATTGATGGCAGGGAAAGGAGGGAAATAAAATGAATATGTCTGAGGAGATAGAGGCTCAACTGATATTTCTCTTGTGGTTTGCAGGTCCGTTGTTCACTGGAATCAGATAGGTGCTAGGAGGCAGCTTTAGCCTTAGAGAGCACTCAGACAGTCTGCTTAGTCAAACAGAAGATAAACTGTCATGTTACCTATTACATTTAGCTGCTATAAACCCTTGGTATCTGTTCCGCTCCTTTTGCATTCTCTTACAGGTTCAATTCTTCTAGTTGCTTCTGGGATCCACATTCATAAAATAATGTTTCTAGAAAAACACTTGGCTTTTTGTGCTCTTTCACACATTAGCACAATCCAAGACCTTTTCACTGGTGATCCTTAATCAGTTTCACTTAGATACTGGAGCTAAGCCATTTACAATGGAAGAATCCTTATACTTTCTTCTCACACTCTCTCCCAAAAGCTATTTTTTTCTGAGACAGAAAGGCTAGGGTCACATACAGATGAAATTGTTTAGGCTTGAAAATAATATAATTTAAAAGTATTAGTCTATGTAGCAATGGATCTTAACAGAAAGACTACAGATAATACTACTTAAGCTCTGTAATGTTGGAAACTATCTGCACTGTTGCTAAGATGTCCGCAAAGAGGCAGTTTCAGTCATGCTACAGTTGTCTCAATTCTCATTTTCAGCAAAATTAAGATTCTAAGAAGTTAACAGGGAAATTGTTCATATCAAAAGCTATAGTATGTACCTAGTAACAGCAGAAAGATATTTTAACATAATTAATCTGATGTGTGATACCATCTGATTCACATTTGAATTTTTACCATTCCAGGCTCTTCCCATACCAGTAAATAAAGCTGGCCAAAATTTATTGTTTGGTTGTGAGAGCAAGTGGCACTTTATATCCCATACCTGTTTGTCTAAGGGATGTCCTCTAATTACAGGATATCCTGGTCTGTACCACCTGTTGGGGAGGTTTTGTGCTTCATGTTGTTCCCTGAGATGCTCTCAGAGATTCATTTTCTGGTAAAGTATTAGTTTGGACGGGCCAAAAGCGCTCTGTGAGTGTACTAACATTTAAAATACACAGACAATCCTGTTCCAGGGTTTCAAGTGAGGATCTGGCCTTTCTGTTTAGTAGTAAGCACATAGAAAGTTTTTTTTGGTCTAGGCTCACCGCTTAAACATGAACTACATGGTCAGACATTTAAAAGAGTGAAACTTTAAATAACATTTAAATAACAAACAAACAGTATATGCTGCACTTTATAAGGAAAAATGAATAATAAGAACAGTCCAGAAATAAGTAGATGATGACACAAAAGAGACCAATTTTCCTATTTTTAACCATTTTTTAGAAGAATTTGTTTAGTAAGTTGTGAATACTGCTTGCTAGGATTCACGTGAAGAACAAAAGACAGGTAAGACTATGTTTTAGTGTGACCTGTTGCCAAGAAAATATGTGTTCTGCACAAAACAAGGGAGCTGTGCTCAGGGAGGAAAACAACTTTAATGAGAATGGGAGTTAGAGCAGCCTGCTTAATTCATAGTATTAATTGAAAGAGTTAAGAACACGGAGATAAAAATAAAACATTTTCCCTGTTGCTGTCACAGATGTGAATCTTCACGCAGTGAAAAACACTTTAAGTGGTAACACACAAATACAGAGGTGACAGCGAGTGCTCGGAGTCTTGTTTAATTGAGCAAGAGAAGAAAGACATCTCTGGTACATTTGAAGGTGCCATGAGGTTGAATTTAGTGTCTCTGAGTGATTTACTGCTCCTGGGTATTTTTCAAGGACAAAGAATTGGAGAGAATAAAGTTCAAAATATGACTGCCATTGTTAGTACAGATTTCCATTTAACTCAATGTAAGACTCATTAGTAAGATGTACAGTATTTTTTTAGCAAGCAGCATTGCAAGAACTCATCCCATATAAAAGTACTTAGCATCTTACCACTCAAGAGCTAACTCTAATTACATGCATCAAAGCTCCAGAACATTTCTATTGTAAATGTGCAGTTAATTTGCATACTAAAATATTTGCATACTAAAATATTTGCAGACTAAAAATATTGAATGTCCTAAAAATGTCTTAAAGCTTAGTTATGGAGAGACTATTTCACAAAAACTGGACTCAGAAAGTAGCCAAAACTGGATTAAAGAGATACCCTTTTTAGGTTGTCATAGGAAATTTTAGTGAGATTTTTGTTGAACAATGAAACACCTGAGAAAAAATGCCTGTTATGAGGCTTTGTATTCCCAGATGTTTATTGCTATTTGTGTTACCATATGAAGAGGCAAACAAAAAGCATGACAAAACAGGATTTTTTTTTCACGACTTTTCTGCTGAAAACAGTCAGTAATGTTCTCTGAATGACACCCTTTCATGGCATCTTCATACTAATCCAGAAGAAGATTACTCTGACTGATGAATTATGTTAGTGCTTTATTTGGATTAACTCTCATTCTGTTGTTTTCCCCAGGTGAGACAAGGAGGTAGAACATTGTCTCTTATTCCATAAGGATCACTGTATTGGCTTTATCCTCAAAAACACTTTGCAGGCTTCTGAAGGGATGCACACACTCAAAGCAAACAGCAGGAAGCTAAGCTCAGATTGTGGACA
Organism: Gallus gallus; assembly: GCF_016699485.2. Classification (NCBI taxonomy): domain Eukaryota; kingdom Metazoa; phylum Chordata; class Aves; order Galliformes; family Phasianidae; genus Gallus; species Gallus gallus. Next base: position 131,676,864 of record NC_052533.1, read on the forward strand.
TGGTCCTGGGCAATCTGCTCCAGGTGTCCCTGTTTAAGCAGGGTTTGGACCACATGATCTCCAAAGATCCTCGCCATCCTCAATCATTCTATGGTCTTGTGACTTCTGAACCTGGAACCAGGGCAACAGAGAAAACAGTTGGATTACTTTTACTATTCTGTTTCTCTGCATGTTAACTATAGCTATTGTTTATGCTTGAGCTTAAAAGAAATTTCCTTTTTGTGATGAGTAGTGGGAAATGGAGACCTGCTGGAATGTGGAAGTGGAGAAAGTCATTTGGAAATGTTGTGGGAGAAAACTCACCATCTGCTCACCGCATTTTAACTGTGATCTTTTCACTCTTTTAAAGGAATGTTACAATTAAGGTTTGAAAGATCTTAGACTGAGTCTTTTAAGCAGTTTTCCTCACAAGATTCCCATTACTAACTAAATGGCATTTTATTGCTTGTGTTGTTTTGATGATCAGACCCTTATAAAAATGGATTTCAAGAATAAGGCAATATCTGTAGAGGTCAAGATCAAGAAACATCTTTATCTCTGAATTTAAGAATTCATGTCTAAGTAAACTGAACATCTGAGGAAAGCAAGTCGATTTTAACATTTATCTAGGAGATAATAAACCCTGATGTTCTGCAGACAGTACCATGCTCTTGGACCTAATCAGCACTATCTGGGAAACCTTCCATAAACCCTAGCTTGGAGCTTTGTGGCTAATTTTTATCCAGATCTGCTGGGTAATGTTGCTGAGGCCTGTTCAGAAGGAAACAGAATGCCAGTTCTTCTGAGGCAGCCAGATGCTGCACATCCCTTCTGAACTGAAAACTGAGCCAGAATATAGCAGCTGCTCCCTAAAGGACAGAGAAATCACTAATAAATACAAAGTCTCCCACTAGAAATGGGGACAATCTTGTTGAAGTTTAAGAACGTGCTTTGTGTACTTCTCTTCTAGGTCTGGGCTGTAATTCGTGTAATGTAAATGTGAGGAACCTTGCTATAGAACAACCTTAAAAAAACCTGCTGGTTGATTTAAAAAAAAAAGCATAAATATGTAATATCATTGATCAGATGGTGAGGATTATTGTGTGTTACTTGACTGCCTTCAAAAATGAGCTGCCAAAAGCTCATGACTTCTAAGGAGCCAAACCAAAAATGCAAAGTATGGCTGTGGAAAATAGATGAACTCCCTTTGCTATAGCTCTCAGTATTACGTTCACCCCTTCAAGGGCACAAATTGTGTCTCATAATGTCTCAAATCCAATCTGCTAATGCCATTTAACCAAAAAAAAAAAAACCCAAAAAAACCCAAAAAAACCCAACCCAGAATAATCAAGCTATTGCATTGAGAAATTCATCTTATCCTCTCAGTGAGTGAAGTCTGACATATTCAGCTGTAATGGGCTTAAGTGTTTTGAACAGTTATTTGAAATCTTTGAGTCTTTGATTAGAGCAACTGTTCCATCAAGAATATGCTTGAGGATTTTTGGGCATAAGTAGGTGAATAACTGTACAGATCTAAATGGGCCAGAGGAGATATTTTCACATCAGCTGTTAGGGCTTTTTCCCTCTTGAAAAAATAGAGATTTGAGGTGGACGCAATTTTTACTCAACCTGAAATTAAATCCTTCCTACTTTTGCAGCCTTCTTTTCTTTCTTATTTAGGTAGCAACTTTGGCTTTGTTTTAATTAAGTGCAATTAAGAAACAAAACTGGTACAGTCTTATTATTGTATATTTAGTATATGTACATTTATTACATACAGTTTTCTAGTAGAAAAAGAATATAGTAAATTCATTAAGAGTTTAAGTTTACATGAAAAGACTTCTTGTTTTTCAACAGAAAAAGAAAAGTTCAGCTATATCTTTATACCACTGTTACTTATATTATCGCCTTTGGTAAATGATTATCTTTGATTTGCTTTTATATAAAAGTGTGAAGAATTATTGCAAATTAACAGATATTTTCTAGCTGTGAAGGCTATAGTGCTATTCTCCCTACTGCCAAGGACATAATCAGCCATTTACAGCAGGGTGTACTCTAGAGGTCAAAGCTGTACAAGTATCTTATTGTCACAGCTCTGAACATCCTAGTATTTAATTTTGTCAGAAAAAAAGGAATAGAATCAAGAAGAAACATGCAACATGAAACCATTTATTTATTATAACAGTGAAGGTGTTAAAATTGCATATGCTCAGATTGTTTCTGATGCCCTATGAGATGATGTCCTTCTCAGTGTCTCCAGGGATGGATTGTTTCTCCTAAGCTTTTCCTTCATGGTTGTCAGTTTGAGGAATATTATTCATATGAGTAATGCTGCATCTGCTGTCTCTATGAATTTGGGATATTCCCTGTTGATAACAACTGTTTTTTTTTTTGTTGTTTTTTTTTTGTTTGTTTTTGGTCTAATTAGCCATTTAATTGAAAGCTGAAACCACATTTCATATTCTGATTTTCTGAAATCAATATGATCAATATGGAATGACCAGTTCTTGTCTTTAAGACAAAAGAGCCAGCCAGTGCAAATGACACTGGAAATTTGGAACAACTCAAAACCTTTCTTGGAAGGAAACTTTCTTCATGGGGATCTCATTAAATAATAGTGAAACACACTGGATAACTTTTAATTCCTTTCTCTCCTGGCTGCTTCATCTTCAGGATGAGGAAGGAGCAAGTGTGTACAGCTCTTGGTCCAACGTAGACACTACTGGTTAGGGGCTAGAACTGCAGAAAACTCTGAGAGCTAAAAGTTAGATGTTGCAGTAGCGTGCCTCTATCATACACTGCAGATCCCTGCTTTAGGTGCTCATAATCTGCTCACAGCAAATGGGGAGAAATAGTCTGTCACTGGGTTTAAAATAATGCTTATATTGGCCAGGTAGCTGTCTGAAATCAGCCAGTAGATAACATGCAGTGTAGCATGAGTCTGTCTGAAATCCCAGTCTCCTCTGATCCATATGTATCTGACTTAGTGGAAGAGACACCTTCTTTCCTTCAACTGGAGATCTCTACTGAACAGAGCTTTTTGGATCTTTATAAGCAATAAATGTGTGTCTATCTTTAAACTGTAGTGTAGGCTGGTGGCTAAAGCTTGGATTTAGGAAATGGAAGAAAAAATCATACTGAACTACAAATCAAAAAGTTATTAAGATCTCCAAAGGGAGACAGAACAGAAGCAGGAATACCAGATCCATCTTTTGCAGTTCTTCTGACCAATGACTCTTGTACACATTTCTGCGCAGTGGTATAGACTTGGCAAATATGATATTTGAAGTTTAATGCAGAGCTGTGTTAAAAATCAGAACCTGGGGCACCCGAGCACAACTTTTAGTGTGTAAGTCCCCTATTTTACCAAATATCTGGGTCTCTACCTTGACTGCACGGAACTCAGAGCATAGACATCCCACACTGCCTGTATTGCGCTTTTGTTCACAGAAGGGATTAGTGCATTCCACTCCACAATCCTGTTGCAAATGGCATAAAAGAAAAAAAAATTCACGGGCAATGTGGCCACATTTAGTCTAGTTTATAAAAACAATTTTAAAAGCTGTATACACTAAGAAGCACAAAGTATTTGAATTCTAGATAGATTGAGTCTATGAAGGCTTCTTATACCTTGACTGAAAAAAAAAATGTGATAGATAGCGCAAACTACTGTTTTGTTTCTGATTGTGAATTATTTCTTACAAGAATCTCTCAAAAGAAAACAAATTTCAATCACTAAGAATCTTGGATGTAAAGTAATTTAAAGCCATTACATTTTAGCAATTCACAATTGGTGTATTTTGTTTATATCATCTTATTATCTTACAACCAGAAGAGAAACATAAAATGTGTTGTAGGGTAGGAACTCCTGTAGGAATAATGCCCCATTCTGCTTTCCTATAGCAGGAATACTTTGATTTGAACCTCTGCTTTTCTTCAGTTTCTAAATCTGATTTCTGAATAGTTATGTGCAACAAGAACATTTATTTTAAATGTTTGAGCTCTTCTGGCATCTTTTTGTTAGGAGGCTGGTAGGGTGTTTTTTAATGCACTCTCTGATTCAGTAACTATAAAAAGGACAGCTGGATTTCTTCCCCGTGATGAAGAAATCACTGTTACCAGGTATAGTCTTCATACCATCACCAATGCAGAATAAATTTAACTTGCTGAATGGTTTAGAAGGATGGTCTGTGGGCAGTGTATAAACTGAAATCTTTCCTCTTATGTTCTAGTGAAGAACTCTGAAATGTTATTTAAAGTGTAGGTCACAGCTCCACTACTGTCAAGCCATTATTTACTTTCAAAATATATGTCCTTATTCCAGAGAGGTGTCTGATCCATGAATCATAGTCTGCTACAGACACGCTCAAACTTTGAAGAGGTGTTGGTTATGAATAAGATTAGTCCTCAGCTATCTTACTGACTGATTTTGCCGCTTCCTGATGACTGCCATAGCCACTGAGGTCTTTTTTCCCCAAACATGATGTACCGTACATGCCTAAACTGACATGAATCTTAACTAAATCAAGAGGATAGATTTATGTTTGGGACATGTACTACACATTGCACACCTTTCCTAAATTTTTCACAGAACCTCAGCTTAAAGGTAAATCAGAAACAGACTATGAGAGAGAAGATAAAAAAAAGTAACAAAATCCAAGAGAAATGTATTTTTATTCACTGTATCGGGATATTCATGAGTCTGAGTCACCACAAAAAACCTTCCACCTAAAATTCTGTAAATACACTGTGTGATCCAGCGCATTAAATAAAATTCATATAACTAGGATATGAGAGAGGCTAAAAGAGTTTACAGAGTTCAGTTCCAGGGGAAATGAAAAAGAAGAAAAGTTTTGGTGCAGAATCATCATTATAGAACCATAGAGTAGCTTTGGTTGGAAGGGACCATAAAGATCATCTGTTTCCAACTGCTCTGCTGTGGGCAGGACTATCATCCACAAGAGCAGGCTGCACAGTGCCCCATCCAGACTGGCCTCGAACACCTCCATGAACAGAGCATACATATACAATCCCCAAGTCCACCTTGGCAGGAGTATTCTCATCTAACTGTATCTAGGATTGCCTTGACCCAAGTGTAAAACTCTGCACTTGACCTTATTGAATCTCATTAGGTTCACAAGGGCCCAGTTCTTGAGCTTTTACAGGTCCCTTTGGATGGCACCCCTTCCTTCTATTGTATCAACTGCACTTCTGAGGTTAGTGTAATTAGCAGACTTGCTAAGGGTACACTCAGTTTCACTATTTAGGTCATTGATAAATATACTGAAGAACATGAGTCTCTTGGAGGACACCACTCGTAACTGGCCTCCACCTGGACATAGAGTCATTGACCACAACCCTCTGGCTGTGACCATTCAACCGATTTCTTATTCACTGAACAGTTCACCCCTCAAATCCATACGTCTCCAATTTAAAGAAAAGGATGTGATGTGGGACCATACTAAAGGCCTTGAAGAAATCCAGGTAGTTGACATCAGTTGCTCTTCCTTTGTCCACTGATGCTGTCACTTGATCTTAGAAGGCCACCAGACCGGTCAGGCGCAGTCTGCCCTTGGTGAAACTGTGTTGGCTGTCAAAGACGATGTCCTCATCTTGAGTAGTTTCCAGGAGGATTTGTTTCATGATTTTCCCAGGCAAAGATGTGAGATTGTCTTGGAGGTTGTCTTGGCAACCACATCAGCCTGTTCCTTCTCGTCTCCAGATTGCATGTCATCAGGCCCCACAGAATTGTGCACATTCAGTCTCACGAGGTTGTCTTGAACTTGCTCTTTGCTTACCCTGTGGGGGATTTTGCTCCTTCAGTCCCCTTTAGAGGTTTGGAGAGTGCAGGAAGTCTGACTGCTGGTGAAGATTGAGACAAATAACTTGTTGAGAATCTCAGTCTTCTCTATGTCTGTTGTTGCTTGTTCAAACTTCTTATTTATCAGAGTAGGTATACTCTCCTTGGCCTTCTCTTCTGACCAGTGTAGCTGTAGAACCAATTCTTGTTATTTTTCACATCCATCACCAGTTCAATTCCATCTATGCCTTGGTTTTCTTGATCCCATCTCTGCACATCTGGACAATATTCCCATTTTCTTCCCAAGCTACCTCTTCCTGCTTCCACTGCCTGTGCATTTCTTTCTTCTCCCTCAGTTTAACCAGAAGATCCTTGTTCAGTTTTACTGCTTTCTTGTCTCCTCTGATTGATTTGATATGCTAGGAAATGGAGAACACTTATTGTCTCTTAAAAAGCTGCCAGCTCTGTTCCATACCTTTGTCCCTAGGGACAGTTTCCCAGGGGATCTCCAATCTGATAATTCCTCAGATGGCCAAAAGTTCACTCTCCTGAAGTTCAGGGTCCTGACTCTGCTCTCTGCTAGGTCCATATTCCTTGAGATCACAAACTCAACCAGGGCAGGATTGCTACAGCACAGACTGCCTCCAGTGTTAACCTCTTTAATGATCTCCTCTGCATTGGTGAGCATCAGGTTTAGTAACGCTTCATTTCTGGTTGGTTTGTCCAGTACCTGGATCAGGATATTATCCTCAACGTACTCTAGGAGTCTTCTGGATCACTTGCAGCCCATCGTGTTAATTTCCCAGAAGACATCTGGGTTGTTGAAACTCCCAAATTCTTGAGAGATTGCTTCAGTTGCTGTTTTGTACTTTGTAGGGCTCAGAAATAGCCAAACAACGGTGTGCTTTCTCTAAAAAGCAGGTAGATAGTGGTCAGAGTTGAACATACAAAAATGATTGTCTTAACATTCAGCAGAGTAACTCTGCAGTATGATATGTAGTTGTATTGGCTACTCAACACTAAACTATTCAAATTTATTAAAGAGAAAGATGTAAACAGGATTAGGATTCTCCTTGCAGGAACGGTACCAGAAATGAAAGATTCTTGTAGCAATTTAGGGCTATGGGAATAGCAGTGGCAAATCTGCTACATAATGACACACTGCACATCAGTAGTACTGTCCTTTCACTAACTCAGATATAATGAAATACCAGTCTTCGTCCCATTGCCAATAGAAATTGTTTAAATTTTTCCATAAATACAGGAACGTCAGGAGTGAATTTGAACAGTGTTATTTTTTTTAAAAAAAGTCATTCATTTTAAAATAAATCTTCGTGTAATTGGGAGTGAAATGTATACCACTCCTCACTGAAGAATCCTGACAATATGGATGAAATATTGATCACACTGCATTTAATATGGTATTAGAAAATGTTGCAATGACTGTTGAAAACCGCTTGCCTGAACAGATACTTGTGGGAGAAATAAATAGATGGAGAGGTCAAGGCTGAGCTTAATTAACCTGAAATTAGAACTGTTCTTATTGATTAAAACCAACAATGTAAGCGTACTAAGCTGCATCTACGGACATTTTGAGTGAACATAAGTTGATTTTGTTGCAGGAACTAATGGCATTTACCTTTTCTCACAGAAGTTGTTCTTTTAGCTCAGCAATTAATGACTCGGTTGACAACATTCATATTATTCAATGCACTTCAGACATCAGATATCTCATCTGTGTGTATATATTTAAAGGAAGATATTAACAGCAGTTCTTTTTCAACATGGGAGACAATATCAAAATAAAAAAGAAAAAAGCATGTGTTACCTAATAAGCATGATTAACCAGCAGTCTTAATTGAAAGATAAATGAATGTAGGGGAGCTGCTATAAACTTAAACCCAGTGTCAGGCAGTGAGGAAGAACTATGGCACTTATGTAATGTATGCTAAGGAAACCAGAGGGACAATGCCATTCTCTTTTTTGCATGACAAGTGATTTCACATAGCTTGTGTCCATACAACCAAACTCTTTATGCCTCCAGAAAAGGATGGCTGGTCCATGCTGCTTCCTGTGAATTGTATTTGTCTTTTATTGACTGCATTCCAGGTACTGTCTGGAACAGACCAAAAACATGTCTGGCATGGCACACTTAATGTGGATGACTGTGTGCCTCTGAAAGAACTTGTGCCCTGATCTTTTTGGCAAATGAGTAAAAATGTAACTGTTGTGTCCAGAAAGTTCAAATATTCACACAGGTTACATGCAAGCAAAGGAGTTAACTACTGAAAAAAGCCCAGGCAATTGGTAGATAGCCAATCAAGAAAAAGCAATATTCCAGGAGTTTCGTCTGCACAAATTCAAAGCAGACATCTTACTAATCCTAAGGTATAGAAGGAAGATAGGTTAGAAGAGTAAATTAATATGAAAGATGGGATTAAAATAAACAACAAATCAAAAACAAATCCAACCAACCAAAAGTACCTGTGAGGATGTGAATTCGCAGTGTAAAGTTCCTCCAGATTTCTGACTTTCTGAATACACCCTAGTTCCTCCATGATGAAAAAATATTTTCTTCATTTTTTGTTGCTCCTCTTGGATATAACCTTATAACAAAATAAGAGGGATCCTGCAGTTAATGCTTAGGGTTAAGAGACATTATCAGAAATCCATGCTGGACAGCTCATGAAAATCTTGGTAGCAGTACACTCAATCTTCCCTCTAGATGAGTATTTCCTTTACATAAACATTGAACAAAATTCCAGCTAAAGTAAAGAATTCAAGGACTCTTTCCCAGAAACTGCTGAGCAACAAGGTGCAGTATGCAGAAAATTGAACACTATTTAATGGGCATTATTATTATTATTATTGCTATCATTGAGTAAGATGGGTGCTTGGAACTATACTGTATCGAAATATTATAGGCTGTTGGTTTTTGGTGCTTTTTTTTCCCATTCAAAATTACGTCATATTTGCTAAGGTTAGATGAATAATGTTTCCGACCTAGTTAACCAACTAGCACATACAGCAAGTTAGCTCCCTCTGAGATTAATATGAAAAATAGCAGACTGTGGCCTATTTCAGCTATAAATAGTAAAATAGAATATTATTTGTAGACATGAATGACTTATTGTCACTCATGCAAAATTATGCATGAAGAAAATGAGTGTCTAAGAAAGTGAAAAGTGCTAGCTGCCAACTGAATTCTTTCTAAAACTTATTTTTTTTCATCAGCCCTGAAAAAGGCTACCTCTGCTAGGCTCTTTTATTCAACTTTGGATGTGTTCAGAGAGTAATGGATAATTATGCTTCTATTTATGAGTATTGTTTTCTCTGATACTGATTACAAGATTCTGCTTTTATTTTCCTGTCAATGTTTCTGTCAGATGATTGCTGTGGCAGAACGAAGGAATAACAGCAAATTAAAATGTTCATCTGAAGATCAGCTTTGAACACATATTGTTCTCTTTCAATGATTCTTTATTGCATGCCTTCCAGTTTGACATAATCTGACCACCTTTTACCTCAGATCTGTGCCCTGCCACGTAAATTGACAAGACAAAAGAAAACGTAAGTCAGGGCATGGTTACAAAATTGTCATTCAAACGTGCATTTTAGGGCTAACAAGATAACTGAGTAATGCCTCAGTCATACCATCAAGTATAGCAGACTGCGTATGTCCACCCAGGCATTATCTGGCCTAAGATCTGAGGAACACAGCTACTTTGCACTTGGGGAATTTTGGGCAGCTCTATGAAGGCAAGAGTAGGTAGTAGTGGTGGACGGTCAGTTTTCCAAATCAGCTACCACCCAAGAACTACGTTTATTAAATGCTTAATGTCAGACAAAGGCAAGGTGCCTTCTGCATTTCTGCACAGAGGGATTTATGTGTCTTTTCCATCTACCACCTAAGCAAGTACAGCATCAGCATCCTGGCTGCTCATCTGCTGGAACTGCTGTGATGGCACAGCTGCACTCAGACTCCTGGCACAGCTCACTCCTGCTCCTCACAGACACTAGATCATAGTGGAGATGGACTTAGCACGTGCTGAACCATCTACATTGATAGGAAATCTTCAGTGGGATCTCCAGTGAAGAGCAGCCTGTTCTGCATAGTGTCTAGGGACATGCTAGCTGTTTGGGACTGGAGTGATTACTGGAAGGGAACATGAAGGCTGGGAAAAAGTTGATGTTTATTTTAACACACGTGAACTTACCCCTAATTTGGTATGGTTGACAGTGAACATGATGACAGAGTTTGAGGAAGAAGGATGTGTTAGGCATCCTGACTCCTGGCACAGACATCAGTCTTTTTTGAATTGGTAAGATTTATGAAGTATCATCCAACCAGGTGATAAACATGGGGAGTGTCATACTGAGCTTTGCTCCATGAGCTTCTTTCATTATACTGACATCAGTGATAGGATTCATTTTCTTACCAGCTGCCTCTCACAGCCAAATCCACTATGAAAAGAGTGAAAAAGCATATTACTCCTCAAGGCTGCAAGCGGTGGTGGATAACCAGTGTCTGAGCTCAGTTGGAACTCTATGGGTTCCAACTGGCAACCCTGCCTGATGACAGCTCTAGTAAGGCATGCAAAGTATTGGAGAGAGTATCAGCTCAGCACAGATGAGAAAAACAGAAGATTCCTTGTTGTGCCCGAAGCATACAGAAATGACTTTTTTTTTTCAGTGAAAAAAATTCAGAAATCAACAGATTTTTTTTCAGCAAATTCCAGGTGAAAGTTATGCTGACATTTCTTTGTAATTAGGCAGAATCATTCAGAATTGCATGACAAGGCTGAGATTTTCCTTTTTGTTTTTAATCCCCTGGAAGTGAGTGACAGTCTAGAAATGAAGTCATGTTGTCATGAAGATCAGCTACCTGAATAATTACTGGAAGATTTGGAAACTCATTTTGCATTTATTTTGGAGGTCACCTAATTAGGCAGCCACTAACTACACATGACACATGCGTCTTGATTTGATATAAAAAAATGTTGAGGTAATTCAATTATAGGGAAAGGAGTTAAGGTGGGAAGCACATAGAATTGTCCTGTGTGATTTTATTCTTACAGTTTATAATATTAAGAATCAGGTGGCCAAGAAGGCCAATGGCATCCTGGCTTGTATCAGTATTGGTGTGGTGAGCAGGACTAGGGAAGTCATCCTGCCCCTGTACTCAGTATTGTTGAAGCCTCACCTAGAGAACTGTGTTCAGTTTGGCGCACCTCAGTACAGAAAGGGCATTGAGGTGCTGGAGCAGGTCCAAAGAAAGGCAACAAGGCTTGTGAAGGGCTTGGAGAATATGCCCTACAAGGAGAGACTGAAGGAACTGGGGAAAAGGAGGCTGAGGGGAGACCTTATTGCTCCCTTCCAATATCTGAAAGGTGCTTACAGCAAGAGTGGAGCTGGTCTCTTCTCACTGGTGACAGGTGACAGGATGAGGGGAAATGGCCTCAAGTTGCACCAGGGTAACTTTAGGTTGGCTATCAGGGAGAACTTCTTTACAGAAAGGGTTGTTAAGCACTGGAATAGGCTCCCCTGGGAGGTGGTTGAGTCACCATCCCTGGATGTGTTTAAAAACTGTTAGGATGCAGTGCTCAGGGACATGACTTAGCGGAGGGTTGTTAGAGTTAGGGTAGTATGGTTAGGTTGTTGTTGGACTCGATGATCTTTAAGGTCTTTTCCAACCTGAGCAATTCTATGATTCTATGATTCTATGATTCTATGATTTTGAGTTACTAAAACTGTGTTGAGTCAGGGGAAGGGGGAATCTTTTCTTAAAGTGTCTCCCAGATATTTGACAATCCAGTGAACTCAGCTACAGCTCTCCTCCTAGCACTCAATCTAAAATGACAAGTTCAAAGAACACGCAGTGTTTGTTTGCTTCTGAATCCCAGCTCTAAGCTGCATTTATTAAAACATTTTAGTACGTTAATGTTACTGTGGCTAAGTTGGTGCCTGTTCCACTGCTGTAACTCCACACCAAGGAACATGAATGCTGTCTAGAAGTTGCAGTAACTGTCAGACGCTGTCTGAAAGTAACTGATACTGATCATCTAGTTAGTGGCTTGTTCCATTGCGTTTTCCCAACAGTGTTCTGTGATATCAAGCTGAGTAATTCCTCTATGAAAGATTCCTGAAGAGCAGACACTACATTCATGAGCTGATTTTCTATTTTCAGAGTTTGATCCTGTATACTTGTATTCCAGGATGCAATTAAGATGGGAGCCTTCAGTGTGAAAGGGTTGTTCCTCTGTTTTCAGTGTAAGTAGTTACTTCTGTTCTGATCAAATGTAGAGCATGTAAATAGAGAACAATCTGTTTTAATGAAGCCAAATGAAGAAAGAATTTAGGCTTATTCAGGTATTATATTGACATTCTGTTTTTTTTCTAAAACAAATGGTTTGAGAAGTATTACTTAATATTTCAGCTCTGCTCTCATTTGCAGATAATGCTCCAAGAGTCTGACTCTTCTCATCAGTGGTAGGACTGTCATTTAATTCACGGTTTACTAGTTCAGTCTTTATATGGTGATCCTGAATGAAAAGCAAACACAACGATTCTAAGCTATTGTTTATAGATCCATTACCTACAATTATGATGTGAGGTTTTAGTTATTTTTTTCTGAACTCAGGGTTTTAAACTATGACAATGATTCTTTAAGATTCATTTTTCATGTGTGTATTTTGCAAATGCCATCTGAAATCAATACAGCTATTACTTTTCATCATCCAGGTTTTCTGTGTAACTTGACATGCTCCTCTTAGACTGCAGAGAGCTGTTCATCCTGAACTTCAGTTTTCTCTCCTTTCTTTGGTAATTGAAGGAACATAAAAAATTTACTTAGATTATTTCCATCTCTCAGACAAGCACAAACATATGAATCCCATCCATCACCTGAAAATTCTGAGAGCTTACACATGAGCTTTGCTTCTGAAAAGGGCCAGTTGTGTTTGCATTCTCAGACAGACGTGATCCTTAATGTTCCCAGGACTAATACATGTGCATTTACAGATGAGCAAGGAGCATCATGCTCTGCATGGTTTATTTATTTATTTTGTATTTTAAAGGAATCAAGAGTAATGAAAATAAATGAGGAAAGAGATAAACCAATAACAAAAAAAATGTATTTTATTTAGGCTTATTATTATAAATAACAACCCATAGAAAAAGATCAATACAACACAATATCAACCTAGTTCTGAAGGTAAATGCTACATGAGCAGTTTGGAATTTTTTAAGGCTATGAAGGAGATCAGTATCTGCCTTAGTTACATGGCTTTAATGATTTTCCTATGTCCTTCATGCTGAGACTTCTCCTAAGCCCCCATGAAATGAGGCCATCTCCCTGGCTGTACCATTTGAACGTTTCATGAATAGCATTCTTGAACTGTTCATTTTGATTCACGTAAGTAAGTATGATAATTTATGAGCAATAAAGAATAGAGTCTTTGAAAATTTAAAGTTATTTCCATTTACTTTTGGCACAGGCAAAGCATTATCCATTTGTGCAAGCAATTTCCCTGCTAAAAGAACACTTCTCATGGGAGCAGTCTGATGATCACAGGAGAAATGCACACTGCATTCCCAAACATGCTTTCTTAGGGCATTATAATACAATAGGTTATGACTAGTAAAGACTTCTTGAGATAACTACTGCCTAGCTATGGTGTGTTGTTTTCATGACAAGGGAAGTAATGATGATTAAGGAGAAATAATGATCTTGGCCTTCTATAAGGACAGAGAATAAAGACCAGGGTACAATATCTCATCTACATTCCTGTTGCTGTTCTTCCTCTCCTTACACTTTTCTCCAACCCTTCTCATTCCTTTTGTCTTACCTATACATGGCTAACTCCCCGTGTTACTTACTGGTAACTGGATATAATGCAAGACCATGATTTTTTCACTTGGTCTCAAGTAATAAAAATGCACTTTATGTCCTTCAAATCTTCAAAGTCTCTCAATGTATATTTTATGATTGTTGTTGAGATTCTCCATCTCCAAGGGTAACATCCAGAGGTTTCTAATCAAACATTCATGCTACCAAATGTTCTCTTTGATATAAAACTTTCTATATTCTGAAAAAAAAAAAAATTGATAGGAGGGAAACTTTAAGAAATATAAGCATTTTAATCTTCTGAGGTAAAAAATTCTCACAAATGGTGAAAATTAACAAATTTACATTTATTGCAATTCACCTGGACAAACTATACAACATGTCTATACAAAGTATAGACATGAATGTCTCAGCATTTTAAATGTTTTAGATGAGTGTTCAACGTCTTTTTTTTTTTTTTTAATTTAAAAACCTAATTAACTTATTTCTGTCAAATTTGATGTGAGAATCAGAATTTCATTTTTGAACCTCAAACATTTTTACTTCTGTGCAGTCCTCCCACAGTGCTAAATACAATGAATACTTACTTAGTGAACAGCAGAACATCTTCTTCCTTAATCTCAGTCCAGCATCTTTTCAAAACACAGTTTAAGTGATTTAAGGATCTCAGGGTGTGTCCTGCAAGTTTTATTGGCACAGATCACTCCATTGCGTTTCTGTGAAGAAGTGGAGGCAAGATTAATTTTATAGAAATAAAAAGGATTTTTTTGACTTATTCTTAGAATTTAGAACTGTTTCAAATGCAGAGTTACATCAAAAATTTCAGGTAACAGACAATATTAATAAGTGAAGACTTCAGACTGCTCTAGTCACTTGGGATGCAATGATTTATTGCCCAGCTTAATAAAGCAGAGCATAACATAACAGCATAAATGATACATGTAATGAGTAGTTTTTGGTTTGCAGCCTTGTTTTCAGGCTTCTGACTTGCAAGGCAAAGAGAATCTGTGCAGCTTGCTTGATAGTTCTTCAGCCATCACCTCATACTTTGTTTAACCTAAGCTTATCTTTTTATTGCATTTTCTTTTCAAATCAGAATATTGATGATAATATCTATATAACTACACTGCAAAGTCCTTGTCATGGCTGCACCCAAACAGTTTATTTTTAAACAAATGATGGAATTCTTTCTCATTTTCACACCTACTTCAGAAGACCAACAGTCTTCTGGGCACAGAAATACTTCCCTCGATCTCCTCATGAAGGATAATTCATCAAAATGTACCTGAAAATGAATAAAGATTCTTCTTAGCCTTCCTCTTACTGTTAATATATTTGTAAAAAATTTTTTTGTTCTCTTTTGCTACAGAGGCCACGTTGATGACTTCATAAAGATGAACTCTAAAAATCTCTTTAGGTCATCAGAACAGATTATTGAACAACTAAGTGTATGAGGTTTGAACTATCATAGTGGTGTGGCATCCAATGACTTTTTGTGTAGGATAATTTGATGGGAACAGGAAAAAGCCCTACTGTCAGCCACCATACCCAGACCTGTGCTTACTCTCTCTTTCACATTCTTTGTCTGACAGAACAGCTTCTGAAGCACTGCTAAGACTATAGTACCTAGGAAGGAGTTAAATCAGAAGTCTATGGTCCTGATTTTGGCATTTCATTTCAAATATTTGAGTAACTCTTTTAGCTTATATTTTATTTATTTTATTTAAAATAATAAATTTATATTGATTATTTAAACTTCTACAAGTTTAAATTTAGTCATTTTCAGGTGCATTTTGATGAGTTAATCTTCACGAGGAGATCAAGGAAAGCATTTCTGTGCCCAAAGCTAGACATATGCCAAAGAAGCTAGGTGATTCAGTTTTGTAACTAAGCATTTGTATTCTTTAATATATAGATGAGGCACGCACTCAGACACAAAAAAAAATTAGTTTTAAATGTCTCTGGATTTTGAAGTTCATTGTACAGAACATAGAGAGAAGACACTCTGTGTACCAGTGAAGGGCAGGATTTGTTCATTATCTAGTTGTCAATCTATCTATAAGTAGTCATCTGTTCAATTGTCAGTAGAAAGAGATTAGGAACTTCTGAATTTCATTTTATCATTCCCTAATTCGAGTGTTTAAGTAGGATGGGATTAGTTAGATTTTGCAGATATCTGTCTGTCTTCTTTTGCTACAGTGGGAGCTGAAGTAATCAGTTCAGTACTGTTCAATCAATGGCATCAACTGAAATTTCATTCCACCACAACAGATTTCTCAGTATTTGTACTTCAAACATAACAAGAATATTATCTGTCAATGAGGTCAGCTGATGTAGTTTGATATTCTTACTAGTGAATATATTTTCATTCCAAGACACTGCAGAAGTTTAAAAAGCAACTGGTAACTATGGGTACTGTATCTATTGACCTATGTGGTCTTCTTCATGTCCACATTCTATTTAAATTCAAATTTTGGGGACAAAAGATAATTTTCCAATATAAAATTATGCCGCATTTATATATAAGTAAAAGCACTTATTACTGGAAAAAACTTTCATTCAGAACACTTTGTTATAATTTTAAGTGCTCTCCTTCTAGTTTTGTTTGTTACAGACACGGGAATGTTGATATACAGCTTGAAAACATAATAACTTATCAGAAAGCTCTTAGGAATACTGAAGTAGAATATTTCTAGGCAACCAATTTCCAGACCCTGTAAATCAAGACAGTCTGGATAAGATAACAACCAACAAGTTCATTTCTTAGCTTCTAATGTTTCTCTAAACAGTAGTTACACTCCTACACACTGCAAGATAAAATAATTATCTTAAACGTTTGCATTTATCACTTATTATGAAAGTTTGTCCTGTATGTCTCATCTGAATTAGTATGTGGTAAAAACTACTTATCCAGAAACACTGCCAGTCAGGAGCTCAGTTCATACAGCTTTTGCCATCTGTGAAAGAAGACGTATGTCTGGAAAGAAAAGAAAATTATGACTCCTTAGTGAAATTTATAAATTTCTCTCCTTAACACAATAATTTATATTTACAGTAAGTAAGAGAACTACTAGTGGTATGAAAGCCATCCGATAGCATGTAACCAGTGAAAAAAAAGGGGGGAAATGAGTTAAATTAGAAATAAGAGTAGTAGAAAACAGAAGGGGAAGCAGTGGTACAGTAAGACAAGGGTTGGTGCCAAGGACATTGTCTATTGTACTCCCACGTGCAAGTCTGTTGTGCTCTGCCACTCAAACCCATTTTTCCTTTCCTTTCTAGGGTAACTTTCAAGACACTCTTTATAAAATTGTATTTTATTGAGTCAGCTGAACCAAATGTTTTTTAGAAAGGCACATGAATTTCTGCCCTATTTCAATTATTTAAGCTACAATGTATTATTTAGTGTTCTGTGTGTTCATTTGTTTTTGTGCTATCAATCTATGTGTATCAAAGAAACGACATTCTTATTTGAGTGCTTTTTAAAATAGTATTAAGAGTTACTCTCAAAAAGAACTTTTAGAGCTCATCATACTTTGGGTATTTCAAGGTATTTTTGGGTATTTACGAGGCAGGATCTGGACCTTAGGCTCCATCCTGCAAAATTCCTCTGTTGCATTCTGTTATAGGCACAGTTAGTGCTGCCATGAAGAATGACACTACTTCTTAGATGTGGCTATCTTGGTAATTTCCATTTTGTAAACCATGCTAACATGTTTAGTTGCCATTCAGAGAAAGCAGTTGTAATTTAGAAACTTCCTGTGACAGGGTAGTAATTTCTAACTAGTTTTAGGAAAAAGAAACAACTCGTACATTTTTCATTTTTTTGGCATACAGTGGTGTGAGAATAAGGCAGGTTTCCTGGAGCGGGAGGAACTGTTAAGCACTCTGTGATTGAGCAGGGAGTTTGTAAGCCCTGAGGGCTCAGCATGTGCTTCAGGCTTCCCACCAGGCAGTCTTCGCAACAAGAGGAAAGATCCCCTTCGTGATGCAGCAGGTACTACAGACTCCTTGGAGTCAGGTATTCAAGAGTCCTCAAGTGAGCTAGCAGGATCTTTGGTAGAAGCCTATACATATTATTTCTGAGAGACATTTTGAAGACTTGTCATTTTTTTTTTCATGTTGAGTTGTCTTTATTAGAAAATTCTCAACCACTTCCACTACTTTTCACACACAAACTTCACTAGCTGTGCAAGTGTTTTTGTGAATTTAGTTTACACTTATATTTAACTACACTTAAGAGGAAATCAAAAGTTAGAAACCAATTTCCTTTTTTTACTAATAATAATACTAATAACCCCTCACTTGAATCTTATTGATTCGACTGACTAAGGAACTAGGGAAATAAGAATATTATCAGTCAGTGGAGATGAGAATTTAAGTTCTTTTGCATCTCTGTTTTCCAGGCTTTCTTTGCTTCCTCATTCTCACTCATGTATGTATCTCTTCAGTGAGTTTAAATTGCAAAAAGTCTGTTCTATTTAAGTAATGAACAAAGTCAAGTGATTTTCCTTGTTATAAATGTAGCATTGCCTGCCTGGTATTGTATCTTGAAAAATGACTTTTGGGAGTCAGAATATAAATTTTAACAGCAAGAAAGTTGAGGACCAGATGAAGTGCGATTCACTGCAGAGAAATAACTCAGAGTAAACTCAGCTTGATTTATTTCCAAAATCTCAATATAATACCGTAGTTTTAACTATAAGATGCCTTTTTTATACAAAAGCATACTCCTTCCTTCCTTCCTTTATTCCTCTCTTTCTCTCTTTCTTGTTCATTCGTTCTTTTATACATAACATGAAATTCTACAAAGCTGTTGCTATATGTTCTTAAAATAATCCATGATTTGGATTGACACACAAAGTGAAATTCCATTCCCTCCCACCTCCAGAAGCAGTCTGTGGGAGTAGCTTTGCTATTGGATACAACAATGGGATATACAGAAATTAACCATTTTTCTAATTATCATGCCAGGTATTTTAGTAAAAAACAGGTTCAGACCTTTAGCCAGTAGCTGACATAGCAATTGGCACTAATTTATGCCACATAAGACAATGGAACAGCATTCTCATTACATAAAAACACTACCAACTTTTGTTACCCTAGTATACTGCCTGTTTTTTATTCTGTCACCAATGTTATAATTGATATCTTTATTTATTATCTCTTGACATATTAAAAACTCTATTTGCACAAAGGATAAATTATATTTCCTTTGCCAAACATGCTTTATAAGATGAAAACTTCCCTCTTCTCCCCACCCCCCCCCCCCCCTTTTTTTTTCCTACAGTGTACCAACAGTTTTCTATGGAGAAATGATTTGTCAAAGGAGAAAACTGACAGCATGCAAAGTTAATAAGTCAGAAAATCCTGTCTAAAGATCACACTTCATGTATTTCACATTAGGCTGTGGGCCAATGGTAACTGGGTAACCATGTTTTATTAAAGAAAAACTAATAGCTATATTCTTCAGTAGATCCTGCTGTCCTTGCCAGATGGAAACAGAATAACAAGCAGCACTGCTGATGGAAGCAGGAAAATAGGGACATATGCACCTGCTCTTCCTACTGCTTTGGTGATAAAGCATTACTCATTTTACCAACCATGATTGCATTAAGAGACAGTTTTGCCATGAGAAATCAGCACTTGCTTTTTATGACTTAAATAAAAATATAATGCTGCTCTGATAGCTTGAGACTGTATTGCTATAGAGTTAATGTCTACAAGCTTCTAAATGCTGCCCTTTTTGATTACGAAAATCCTTCAGATCAATAGCAAGAGGCACATCTCCAGCTGCACCCAGCCTTAAACTTCTCTTCTGTGGTTGCTGGAAAGCTTGAGAATTTAAGTTGCTGCTTCTTCCTCTTCTGCACATCTCTCTTATTCTGTCTATGCATATTTTCTGTCATCTGTTTTCGACCATTTCACTTCGAATAAACCATCAGAGAGCAATATTATTTTATTGTAAAGCTTCAGGGCTGTTGCTAAATGTCTTTCTCTCTGGGTCACTGGTAACATCATCAGTTTCCTAAAACAGGTGGTGTATTTTTCCCTGTTCAGTCTTTAAGTGTCTCACCAATGATGGCAACTTATCACTGAAAGTATCTGAAGTACTGAGGTGCAAAAAGCCACAGAGAATCACCTGCAGTTTTCCAGAAACTAATTCCTATTTACTCCAGTGGTATGTTGATATTTTAAATATTATAAAAATATCATGGAGTCCTTCTAGTGATCTAAAAATCTATCTTACTAGCACTTACTATTGATCCCCATTCGGGCTAGTATATCTGTATTTGACTGTTAGGCAATTACTGTGTCGACTTTATCTATAGATTATAGGTATATCTATATTTGACTTTGTATGTCTATCCATTGCTTGTTTTACTCTCATATTTGTACTTACAGTGCTGGCAGACCAGCCTCAATCCCTGTCTAAGATTGCATTGCAAATGTCCATTTTCACTAAAGAATAGCCTTGCAGGCTTTAATGTTTGGTTATACATGATTAGTATCTTCTAAGAGAAGGAAACCAATATTCACACCAGCTGAGCGTGTCTGGTCATGTTTTCCTTCCTATCTGCTAGAAAATGAATAAGCTTAATGTCGCACAGCAAAATGGCTAATCCTTCCACTAAATTTGTGGAGTCTTATTCCTTGCTGTTGTAGCTCCTGCTTCCAGTTCATGTGGATAAACCGTAGGATATAGCCAGCATCTAAAGTTCTTGCCAATTGTTTTTTAAGCACTGGAGAGACTCATTTTTTATCTATCTATCCATCCATTTATCTATCTATCTATCTGTCTATCTATCTATTTACTTATTTACTTATTTTTAACACCATCCATGAAGGACATTTATCTTTCATAATTTATAGAAACTCAAGATTTAGTAAATCATATTTTTCTGGTCTGAGCAAGACAATGTCACATTTAGCGCCCGCTGCGCTGTAATGAAACTACCTCATCTTCCCTCTTTATTTATTGACGTACTTCCATATAGTAATGAAAAACAGCAGTAGTAAAGATGAAATAAAGAAAAAGCAAACATTTCATTTCACTGTTGGTCTGACAGGTATACCTAGGTGGAAATATTGTTCTAGTACCCAAATCTTTATTATAAATGAAACCAGGAGCCTCTTTTCTAAACTTCTGCAGACAGTGAAGCATTATTAAGCCAAACAATATTTTCTTGCAATAGCAATGCCATTTTATCACTGATAGAAAGTTTCTTTTCTTTAGAGCAAGAAGAATAACTGTTTGAAAGTCAGCCCCTTACTAGGGAGGCTGATTTGTGTCACTGAGGATTCACTCTGTGAGAAGGATGAGGTAGATTTAGTGGATGAAAATGATTTTCTGTGTTACTGACAAGTAAGTTCTGTCCTGCTGGTGGCTATAGGGATTTGCTGCTGTCCATCCAAAAAGCTGCCTTAAGTCCTGAAAAGATAAGTTTTTTTCCACGTGGCAGAATCAGCGTTAATGGATACTGACTTAATTCAAAACAAAATTTTTGAAATGAATGCTGCTAGTTCCATTGGTAACTCTAATTGTAAGCTGAATTTTCGTAGAGACCTCAAGGGAGAAAAGAGTTAGAGTGTGTGGCTGCTCAGACTTCCAAGCACAGAGTTCAAGCTGGGAAAATGTCAACATATCACAAAGTGTTAATCACATTTTATTATTTTAGGATGATCTTGACAAAAGGAATCAGAGAATTCTGCTTCCAGAAAACTAAGCAATACCCATAGGTATATTTTGAAGCAAAATTATCCTCTGCAGGTGGACTAACAACCCTGTTGTAGTAGTAATGAATACACATTTCAACCTGAGATTGAAAAGCAGTAAGAAAGTTGCTTTTACAGGCCTATAGGAATGATGAAAGAAAATTATCAGACTGCCCACAAAAGACTGAGATGGGTATAACACAGCCACACAAAGATACCATTTTAGTTTCCAATCTATTTTTTCTAATTTCATAATATATTTTTCTAATTTTAATCCAATGAAAAAATAAGAATATGAAGTATATCTAATGAAACAATTATGATCATATTGATAAATGATACAATACAGGTAAACAAAGTATGCGTTGTGTAACTTGTAGCTAATTTACGTTCACAGCTGCATATACCACAGCTATTATACCATACTAAAATATACATTCATAGATATGTTCTATAAGCTTTCATTATATTTGGTCCTATGGCAATTGCATTTTTTGTAATTTGGAGGATGCCATTTTAAATTTTGCAACATAGAAAGCAATACAAGGAAAATCTTTTAATGGAAATTTTCCTGAGCGCTTACTGGTTTGATATCTTTAAAAAACACAGCTGCTTTAATATTATATATCCATCATCTTTATTTTTGTCCACATAATTGCTCAGAGACAACTAATCAAGTATCTAATATGGTGAACCCCAGGAAGGTCTGATGAAATCAAAGTAAAATAAGTACTGAGAGATGTATCAATTCTCAAGGATAATGAATTTATGTTTGCTATCTGGTATCTCAGGAACATCAGAGTTCTAAGAGTTATGAGATAAAATCACTTTTAAAGTGAGGTAGTTTGCCCCAGGACAATAAATATGTAAAAGGAGGGATAAATGTACATGTCAGATGGAGAAGTTTGGCTCTTCTTCAGTGTTGGGACAATACTTAAAGAACATGACACAGGACTGAGAAGAGCATCTGTAATTCTGAAATCCACATGGTCTTTACTTTGTCACTGTGCTGATTCCGTTCCCAGGCTGGCCAATCCCATAGGAATATGAAGCTAACTGCATGCAGAACAGGGACCTTTTGAGGAAGTTCTAGGTGCAAACCTGTCCTTACCTTTCCTTGGTGTACTTTGGCACTGAAATGTGGTCATCTTCACAGTATGTCTTTGTCTAAGCTTGTTGGAACAGGGATCATCACTACTGAACATTTAATAACAGTAAAAATAAATAATAGTAACTAGGTTTTGACTTGAGTTGATCTGAGTACATCAGAAACATTGTTTTTGATATTTGAAATAAATGTTTTTTTCCCCTTCTGCTTTTGGCATACTGAAGAAAATCTTTGCTAAAATAATGAAATGTATAAAACCTTTTCAATTCTGGGCAGGAAACTATCACCAGATATTTTCATTTTCATTTACTGTTTGAAACCACAAGCTTTTACACAGCGTCCTGAAGTTTATTTTTTGGATCACATTCTGGATCACATTTTGTACTATCAGAAACTGTTCTTTACCTGTTCCTACATATCTTTTTTTTTTTTTTTTTTTTTTTTTTTAATTATGAACTATTTTTTTACTTGGAAAGTAGAAAAATCCTGTAGGAAGCAAATGTCTGCACAAGTTCCCCTGTAGTTACAATAATATTCCTAAAAAAAGGGAAAAGCTGAACCTTTAGATGTGGCCATTCACAAGTTCAGATCTATTCCTTTCCTTCCATCATGAAGTTCTGTTGCTTTAGTGCAAAATGCAATGGATGACATCAAGGCCATTACTGAAAGCACTGCGAGATGTGTTTGAGTCTTTGAAGAAAACCTGAACAGTCGTGCTCAGACATGACAGAGTACTTGGAAAAAGTAGCCTTTTTGATACGGAATTTGTCAATGATGATATAAAAATAAGACAAAAAGAAAGATTAGGAAGAATTTGAGAGGAGGAAGAATGTCATGAATCAGACAGACAAGATCAGTTATATATATTTTCTGGGAAGTTTCTGACATAATGTGTGCTAACTGAAAACTTCTCCAAATTGGCAATCTAAAGAATGACATGACTAAAAAACCAGAGTTTAGAATACTGCTTTATGAAAGAGTCACTCTCTATGTAAGTAGAAATTGGAATCTAAATTAACCTCGGAGATATCAGTTACTTAGGAAATCCATGTTTCACAGCCTGAAGGTTGTAATTTAAGGCAGTTAACATTAGACTTTAAAATACGATTTTGCATTTGTATGGTCAATTCTTTCATTTATTCTAAAAAATCATTGGGTAAGTCTATCTATGTATTTATTTTAGTAAGAAGTACAGTGTTGAAAGAAGTAATTGGGGAATTATCCAAAGACTGTAACCTAACTAAAAAAAAAAAAAAAAAAAAAAAAAAGAAGCTCTTCATCAATTGCTGTTAGTTTTTAGCTCAACAACAAAGAGTTAGTATTGGTATGCAACACAGACAAGTATCACAAAGCTATCAGCTCTCTACAGATTAGAAGAGCAATTAATTTTCCAGCACTCTAAAGCAAGTATAAAAGTGGTGGTATCAAAATTACCATATTAACGGATTGTACTTCACAATAAAAGCTGATAACAACCTCACACAAATACTATTTTAAGCTAGTCCTCAAGTCGGCTGCAATTTACTGTTATTATTTAACATCCAATCATGAAACCAATCAGTAGATTATCAAAATCCCTTTGAGTTTATGCCAACTGATGGATAGAAAGAATGAAAGCGCCAAAACTTGGACTCTAGGAGTGTTTAGATTATTAAATTGATATATACTGAAAGTATTAAAAAAGATAATATGGTCCACAGCAGTGCAGAAGGAAAAAATAATTCCTGAATTATTTTTTAATGAAATATTCTACTAATTTGAACTTCAAAGTTCCCAATGTTTCTCCAGAAAGAGATTAATTCTGCCAAATTCATTCATAAACAGTGATTCTCTAAATATTCTCTATGAAAATATCCATTAATTTGACAGGCCTCATACAAACAATTAAGGACAGAACAGTTTCTCTTTACTTCAGTGGTTATACATGACTCTGAAATGTAACTGGAAGAGCTATCAATGCTAGGGCTTTTGAGTTTGCTGCAAAATAATGTTGGAGACAATTGATAATAAAAACAAGCAATTTATTGTATTTAACAGAAATTTCCTAATCTATTCCAATACCTGCATACCTAGTAAAGATATATATTAATTTTCAGAAAATGAAATTCCATGATCAAGTAGTGGAAAGACATTTCTTGTCTGTCAAAATCTCCTTTGTATTCCATTGTAAAGGCTGTAGGCATTGACCATCCTATTTACTAATCCCATAATCTGTTCCATTTGGCTAAGAAAGCTGTATGTACAACTAAATGGCTTGATTTTAAAAGGAAAATAAAAGCTACCTTCTTGTAGATGTGATTGAATTTGCTGTTCATAAAAATCTCATATGAAAATACATCAGTGTTTGAACTGACTCTCCCTTCTACAGTCACACATGTTGCACAGAGCACAGTCTGAGCACCACACATGTCCCTGCCTCGGACACTGACACTCTTGTCATTGACCACTGCGTGACCAAGCAAATCTTCTTGCCTCAGCTCTTCACCCTCCTGATTTGTCTTCAGCTTTCTGAATGACATTTTGATTATCTTATTTTCTCTCATGTATTCTAAGCTCCCTCTGCTTGATGAACTATATTTGTGCCTGAACTCAATTTGTCTTGACTGCTCATACCTGTAATAGAGTGGAAGGCAGGTCCAGAACTTAACTTTCAGGCACTGACTCCAAAGGGAACTTTAAAAGCTTCCCTTGATCATATCAGTAATGGAAAAACATCTCACAAGGCTTATGAGGACTAAGCAGATCATTTTATCCATACTTCGAGGTGCTATGGTTCATATTTTATCAGGGAAACATAGAAGGATGTCACAGATTCATGTCTCAAGTCAGTGATGGCAGCTAGGTGCAAACTAAGAAATTTATTTTGTATAATTTAAGTAAAATGTTTTGTAGCATCACTGAACAAGAATGGCTGTAGAGCTGGCTCCTGAGTTGTAATTCAATTTCTTCAATTTCAAGAAATTTACCAATAATATAAGCTAGTTTGATTTCTAACTTCTAGTAAAGCCCAAAAAACTAAAATAAAAATCAGCCCCATACAACAGGGAAGAAATGAAATCTCTTTTGAAATAGTTTGAATAAGTAAATTTTAGCTTAAAAGTTCTCCCTCGTGGCTCTGGGGACCTGAAAGCCATTAATCCCTGGCTGAGCTGGAAGCTGTCCTACTTCTGGGCCAGCTGGCTCCTCAGGCTATCTGACCCTCCAGTTCCAAGGCAGGAAGGAAACTTTCTGACATATATTCACTAAAGTCAATTTACGTATTCATATTTCCATAGGATATTTTGCTTTAGACAAATCAGTCTGAAAAAGTTTCAATTGGAAAATATCCAGCCAGCCTATTTTGAGAAGACAACTATTATATAGAAAAGAAGTGAGGTGTTATCTCAAGTTTATCTCTGAGTTCTTAGTCTGGGTGACAACAATTTAGAGCTCTGTCTGCACAATTCTTCTAAAAATACCAAATGCAAGACTATTCCCAAACCAGCACTGAAGACTCAGCATTGGAGATAAAATTCAGTTTCTTTGGTGCAATGATAAGAACTTTACTGCAGTTGTATAATAGTGCTCTTCATCTTGATAGATGATGGAGTATACAAACACAATTTTAGAGTGGTGTAAAGGATTTTATATCTGGCTTCTGCTAGTAAGCTCTTCTGGCTGCAGCTCTGTCTGTGAATGGATGCCAGGGAGCTTAATCCACTGAACCACTGACATCTGGTTATAGAAAAACTACCACTACAACATGGAAAAACAGCTGGAGTATAAAATCTGCATGAAGTGCTCACAAAGAGTCATAATTCATCTTCAACTCAGAAGAAAATAAAGAGATTAATACAGATGTGTGTATGCAAAGGAAGAACAAGCTAGAAGCAGACATGACTTGGTATATATTAGAGGCATGAGCCGTTCAATGCAATTGTGTACATTTGCTGTTTGTAGCTTTCCAGTTTGCATCTCCTTTTCCCTCTAATATAGGCATTGATAACAAGAAGGATATACCATACAATTGGCAGATTCATCCATTTCTTCTCTTCAATTTCTTTCTTTGTTATTAGATCATTTCCCCTTTCAGTCTCTTCTACCTGTGATGAAAGTCCTTGATGAGGCAATGAAACCACTGCCTACAAAGTCTGTCCAGAAATGGCTGCATTACAGAGTATTCACAAAACTAACAATCTTGTCTTTTCACTGCTGAGAATAGGATTGCTGCAAGATCAAAGTGTTTCAAGTATTCCATTAAATCCTTCAAACACAGTACATGTGGAGAACTGAACAACAAGAAGGGACTTTACAGGTACCTATGTCAGAAGAGACAGACCAAAGAGAGCATACCTCCTCTGCTGAATGAGAAAGGAGAACTAGCTACAAGAGATATGGAGAGGACTGAGACACTCAGTGAGTTCTTTGCCTCAGTCTTCACTGGCAGCCAGGATTCTCACATCCCTGAACCTCACATCCCTGAACCTGAACCTCTAAATGGGAACTGGGGGAGCAAACTCCCTCACACTCTAAGGGCGGAGCAAGTCTGAGATTGACTCATGAGACTGAATGTGCACAAGTCCATGGGGCTGGATGACATGCATCCCAGCATCCCAAGGGAGATGGATGATGTGGTTGCTGAGCGACTCTCTGTCATATCTGAAAAGTCATGGCTGTCAGGTGAAGTTCCTGGGGACTGAAAAAAGAGAAATATCACTCCCATTTACAAGAAAGGGAGGAAGGAGGACCTGGAGAACTACAGGCCAGAAAGGTATAATTGCAGGTGGTCCAGGATGCTTTGAAGGTGAATGGTGACACTCATTTTAGGCATCATAGAATTGTAGATGGATGCATGTCATAATTACATAGAATGACAGATCCTCAGCATAACTGACATCAGAACTCTTATTAAATGCTAGTACCTCAGTATCTCTGGGTATTTAGATTAAAGGTTTGGGACCAGAGCCTTACAGTATACACCAGAACAATCCTACCCAAGCCTGGGAGAACACGATCTAACAAGCTGACCTGTTGACCATACCAGTCCCTAGAACACACGTTAAATACCTCTACTTGGTCAACTTGGAACAAAGCTATGAAGCTCAGTATGCTGAAGTTCATAAGGATATCTTAAACTCTTCCAGAGGTTATGCAAAAATTGAGGGAAATATTTTTGAACAGTTGCAGTTTGGCTCTTAAATCTTTTTAAAAAATATCCAGACAGTAGTTGATAAAGATCTGAATCACTTAATTAATGCACTTGGTTCTCCATTTGCTATCATTCTGTGCATATAAATTACTGTGGGTTTTTTGTTCTGTTTTATTAGCAATGCTGATGAATATGAAATATTTATGTGCCTCATGTAGTTATACTTCTAGAAATTTTTTCAAATATAAACATTCAATACCATAATACAGATGATAAAATGTCACTGCCTGATGAAGAATTTATTATACATAAGTATGTACACAAACACACGTGGGGACATACATATAAATGCAGCAAATATGAGAAATTTCAAATCTAAGTTTTTAATGTTTATGCTATGCTAACCAGAAATCCTTCAGGAACCTCTTTACAGAAAAGAATTACTTTTAAGAATGCTATGTGAGAAGTGCTTGATAAGTGGTTGCTTTATTCTTGTCTTGCAGGAGGACAAACACTTACTAAATGATGAGCTTCTGCAGAAAGTAATTGGAGATTCAAGATATGAGAAGCTGATTTTGTTGGTAACAGCTGATAATTCACATAATTTCATGGCTAAGTAAAATGCACTAATTTACATTTTGGAGGCACAGAAATATTTTATCTCCTGAATAATGTTTTTAAATATGATTTTAAAAATAAATTTGCTAAATAAAGCAGGTGAATCTTTAAAGGTGTACATATTAACTTCAAAATATTAATGTAACAAGTAATTGAAACAGCTCTAATTGTGGAAAGGTCTATGTTTACAGTTGAAGTTAATATTTAATTTCAAGGCCACAGTTTGCAAGGCAAAGATACAGAAGTTAGTAAAATCTACACATTTGAACCACACCTGAACTTTCATTCTGGTGAAGCAAGAAGTAGGAAGTTTGATTCATGTTGAAAGAGACACGTGAGGAAATAAACTTTTAAATGAGTTGACTCCTTGTCTCTGACTAACCCAGCAAAATGGCATGGCCTAGGCAATGCCAGGCAATTTAATCTGTTTTAGCAAAAAATGGCCCTTCGGGAAATGGCAAGAAGGGAGCCAGAATCTGCCCAAAGCAGTTGCCAAGGGACCATCCCAGCACATTAATTCTTTTGGCATGCACAAACTCACTTGTTCTGGTTCCTTCCAGAGACTATTCTGGGATGGAATGGGCAGTTTCTGTAAAAAGTATGCTAGATTGTTGCTTAGTCTGACTACTGCATATCTCAGGCCTTAAAACTGCTCTGAGCTGTAATGTAAACATTGCATTTTGCTTAACCATTACTTCTAGGAGAGCCTCTCATACTAACTTGGTGACACAGAGCTGGAGGCTTTCTGCTTTCCTTGCCCGTGTGTTTCAATAGTCACCTATACTCGTATTTCATATGAATTGCTGCTTAGTATCCATCCCCTGGCTCAGTTTTTACCTTTTTGTACCAGCCCACTGGTATTCCATCTCCATAAAAACATGAGTATAGTTTAATTGAATTATCTCTCAGTTACCATGTTAACAAACTCAGAATTGTAGCTGCTCTTGTGTTCTGCTTAGCCTGGGAGCAGCTGAGCTTACTTGGAGCAATAGCTGCAAACTGAGGGACTGGAAGAATAGTAGAGAAAGAGAGAAGTCTGTGACAAGATCTTGTTGTGAACAAGATTCTGAACAAGGCTTGCTCTACAACTACTATCAGATAAGATTTTGAACAAAGCAGGCAAATCAAACAGATAAGAATACAACTTTTTAATGCTGTCTCTACAGCCAGGATCTTTACACTGCTTTGCTATTGACATTGAGAGTCATAGTCACTAGGTTACAATCCCCTTGTCATGCATTCATCTCTAGTCCAGTAATACACTGTTTCTGAAAAATAAATGCATAACTGCAATTAATGGATGCAGATTCTATATCTTGTTTAACACACTCCTCAGGAGAGGAGATGCAGATCTGAATTTGGTTGGGTAGTGACTTTTCCTTCCTGTGTGCTTTTTACATTCTAAAGAACAAAAAAATAATGTTGAGAGATTTCCAAGAAATTGAAGTCCGGACTTTTCACCATTCTTAGTCAGTCCCTCACCAAACTTCAGACTTTTCTCATGATGGAAGATTGAGCTTGTCCTTAGTAAGCTGGCATGGGGATTGTGATTCAGAAACCCAATTTGGTTAATGCAGTGAAATGCAGAGCATTAGGGAACAAAAATGAAGTTCACAGTTCTGGGAGCCTGTGTACAGTCATCTTCTACAGTTCTGTTGTTGCAGATGAAGATGGGGAAACTCATGGCCCAAGGCTGCTCTTCAAGCTGAGGGGTGCATGTGAGGAAAGCAAAGTCATCGTTTGGGTATAGGTGAGTGAGAGTCACTTGGCTGAGCTGTGCTGAAGTTTGTCAGTTGAACCTGCAATCACAGCCATTAAGGAAGGAGAAATGTTAAGGGGTGTCTGGAGGAGGGAGACCAAACCAGCCAAGGCCACAGTGCACCTTTTGCTGCTCTATCCCTAGTCCAAGATGTCTCCTGCCTTCCTGCCCTGTGGCTCTTTCTATGCCTTTCAGGATACAAAATTGACAGTCACTTCAGTTATGTATTGCACCAGTTCTGGCTTGCAAAACCAGTATCTGGAAAGAAGAAACACATCCTGTTGTGATGGTACTTGGATTTTTCTCAGAAAGTAGAATTGTCCATACAAAGTTGAAAAGCTGGATTCCTCTCAGGTCCAAGTATGTTTTTCTGTCCAAGCAACAACCTCATCATTCAGGCAAAGCAGAAGCATGCAGCTGGGCAATCTCCATATTTAGTGATATGCCCTTTCCCTTTCAAAGAGGAATGAGACTGTCAACAATTCCACTTTTTGCTATGTATTTTTTTCTTTTATCCTGTGATTATTTCATGCAAAATGTATCAGCAGTCCCTGGAAGAAGGACCTGAAGGTTTCTGACTGGCACTGGTATTTAAAGAGAAATTCTGTTTTATTCATCTGTATTTCATCTGGAAATGGCCACAAGGCAGGATCAGGTTGCTTTGTACCTCTAATAAAACGTTCTTGTACTTGGATAAAAAGACATCATTCTGTTCTTTTAAAATACACAAGGAAATCCTGAATATAATAAATTAAGAAAACCAATGTTTACATGGATAGAATATACTTGTAGCTTTAATTTTTAAAATTATCCTTGGTCTTATACTGATTGCTGTTGTAAATATAGTCCAGTTATAAAAAAAGGAATAGCTCTGATATTGCTGCTAGCTGGTAGAAATCATACATCAGCTATTCCAGCTCTTCAGCCATGTAATAAAATTGATCCACCACAAGGCCTAGAATTAAATTAAAATGAGGCATAAAGAGTAGCCCAGCGAATGTTGCCAGGTGACCTTCTGAAATATAAATACAGCTTGACCTAAGCTTTATTGCTTTAAACCTGCAACACATGCAGTTTTACACAGGAAGCATAATCCTGAGATAAAACCCGATGACTAAGGAAAAGTGTTTAATTTTCCACACAGACTCTGAGCACGATGGGTTGGTTGTTTCTCCTGCAGGGGCCTGTGTGAGGCTTGTTGCTTCCTCTTGGCCTACACAGGCTAGGTGCCCTGAGGTTTACTTTTGCTTTGAGTGTTTCTAATAACTCTGATTTTAGAGATGGGCTGAAACATTGCATTTCTCAGTTAAATATATCAAAATGTCATGTGTTTTATAAAGGAGAGATTTCTGTGCTCTCTATCATGCCCTCTATCTTTGTGCTTTGTTTTCCTTAATGATATTCGTCCCCCTGCCTTTCAGTGGGCACTAGTGAAAAGAACCTGCCTGTATCCTCTTGGCACTCTCCGTTCAGGTATTTATGGATACTGACGAGGTTCCTCGGAGCCTCCTGTTCTCCAGGCTGAGCAGTCCTAGCTCTCACAGACTTTCCCCACAGGAGAGGTGCCCACAGGCCCTTCAGCATCTTGGTGGCCCTATGCTGGACTCTCTCTAATATGACCACATCTCTCCTGTTATTGGGAGCACAGAAAATATACATGTTTAGGAGAGTGCCTCTGTAAAAGTATAGATATACATGTAAAAAACCTTCAGGATTGAAAGAAATTTTCGGTAGTCCTTGTCTCACGCCTGCCTCCATCTGAAAGGTATTTGTGGTTTGTAACCAGGGAGGCCTTTCATGTCCACGTACTGAATTTAGGCATCTTCACAGCGCAGCATGTATTTAATGTCCATTTTTCTGGATCACAGTTCTGCTGCTGCAATCTACTTTATGTACCTGAATATTTCTTTTTGATGTGGCCCAGCTTAGCGTTAAGCAAGAGTTTAAGGATTATCAGCACAAAAAGAGGTAAAAAAGAAAGAATGGTTAAACACTTTCAGATGTTAAATATTTTTAAAAGAAGTAATATTACACTTAGAAATAATAATGGAAAAAAGTCCATTTTTTGAATAAATACGTGAAAAGGAGAAACAGCTGCTGCACTAAGAAAGATGTCCATGCTGAGTTTTGCCCTAATTCAAAAGCTGTATATATATATCTGCTGTATATATCTGGTTGTCTATATATGTGGGTTCTGTGAGAAACAGAAATAATAAAGCAGTGAGAAGTTAGGATGATGATGGAAAAAGGGATTTCATGGTTTCCCACAAAAGGATAACAATACCCAGAGATCCCAACTGAAGTATCAGTTAGGAGAAAACTAAGCCTGTGAATTTTTAATTAGATTTTACAATTTTAAAAAGGGAAAACTGAGCTACGTTAAGGCAAGTATGAACCCTTGAGGGAAGGAGATCATCTGCTTTGTGAGATCCAAGGAAGGGTTATTTTTTACAAACCAAGTCCAGCAAGTTGGATCAGAGAATCTTAGAATCAGAATTGCAAGGTTGGAAAGGACCTACAAGATCATCTAGTCCAACCATCCTCCCACTACCACTGCTACCACAAGCCACTAAACCATATCTCGTAGCTCCTCATCCAGACGCCTCTTGAACACTGCCAGGGACGGTGACTCCACCACCTGACTGGGCAGGCCATTCCAGTGCCTGACCACTCTCTGAGAGAAAAAGTTTTCCCTTATGTCTAATCTAAACCTCCTCTGGTACAACTTGTGGCCATTTCCTTGGGTCCTGTTTGTTGCCCAGGAGAAGAGGCCAAACCCCTCCTCATCACAACCTCCCTTTAGGAAGTTGTAGAGTGCAATAAGGTCTCCTCTGAGCCTCCTCTTCTCCAGACTAAACAATGCCAGCCCCCTCAGTTGCTCCTCATGAGACTTGTGATCCAGACCCCTCACCAGTTTCATTGCCCTTCTCTAGACACATTCCAGGGCCTCGTTGTCTTTCTTATAGTGAGGGGCCCTAAACTGAACACAGTACTCAAGGTACGGCCTCACCAGTGCTGAGTACAGGGGGATGACTACCTCCCTGCTCCTGCTGGTCACACTATTTCTAATGCAGACCAGGATGCCGTTGGCCTTCTTGGCCACCTGGGCACACTGTCAGCTCACGTTCAGCCGGGCATCAACCAACACCCCCAGGTCCCTTTCCTCTTCACAGTCATCCAGCCACTCAGCCTCGAGCCTACAGCGCTGCATGGGGTTATTGTGGCCAAAGTGCAGGACCCGGCACTTGGCCTTGTTGAACCTTACCCCATTCACTTCAGCCCAGTGATCCAGCTTATCTAGCTCCCTCTGAAGGGCCTCCCTACCCTCAGAGGACAGATCGACACTACCTCTCAACTTGGTGTCATTTGCAACTGAGGGTACATTTGTACTGAAGGTACACTCAATCCCCTAATCTAGGTCATCAATAATGATATTAAACAAGATGGGCCCCAGTACCAACCCCTGGGGGCACCACTTGTAACAGGTCGCCAGCTGGACTTAACTCCATTAACCACTACCTGTTGGGCACAGCGCTCTAGCCAGTTCCTTACCCAAAGAAAGGTATACTTGTCCAGGCCACGGGCAGCCATTTCCTCAGGAGAATACTGTGAGGGACCTTGTCAAAGGCTTTGCTGAAATCGAGGTAGACTACATCAACAGGCTTTCCATCATCTACCAGTCTGGACACCCAGTCATAGAAGGAGATGAGGTTGGTCAAACACGACCTGCCTTTCATGAACCTGTGCTGTCTGGGCCTGATCCCATGAACACCATGCACATGCCGTGTGATCTCACCCAAGATGATTTTCTCCATAACTTTCCCTGGTACCAAGGTCAGGCTGACAGGCCTGTAGTTCCCCGGGTCCTCCTTACGGACATTACGTAGATGGGAGTCACATCAGCAAGCCTCCAATCCTCTGGGACCTCTTCCGATAACCAGAAGCACTGGTAGATGGTAGGAAGTGGCCTGGCAATCACCCTCGCCAACTCCCTCAGCACCTGAGGGTGGACCCCATCCGGTCCCATGGACTTGTGACAGTCCAGATGGAGGAGGAGCTCTCTAACTGTCTCCACCTGAATCACTGGGGATGTATTCTGCTTAGAATGTCCCTGAAGTGTCAGTCCCTGAAGTAGGATAAAATTGTTAAAGATCCATGACCCAGTGAATTGGCATGAAAAACCTGCTTGACTCTAACACACAGAAAAATATATTAATATACCATTCAGTGTGGTTTGCCTGTTGGACAGTAGCATCACCCCAGCTGTATTACAAATAAATGTTTTTTAAGAAGCAGTTCTCAGCACTTTTCAAGATAAA
Source organism: Gallus gallus (assembly GCF_016699485.2). Classification (NCBI taxonomy): domain Eukaryota; kingdom Metazoa; phylum Chordata; class Aves; order Galliformes; family Phasianidae; genus Gallus; species Gallus gallus. The sequence continues at coordinate 131,711,134 of NC_052533.1, forward strand.
GACCCTGTGTCCTTAAAGAGAAGCCATCCCTTCTCTTATGTTCACCTCTGTGTTCATTCCACAATGTAAGGACTCTCAGTGTCAGGATCCACAAACTCCTTGGTTCACTTGGGCCTGAGCCAGCTCCTCTTTTACTGGTATGTCTCTGCTGGTCTAGACAGCAGATTTTGGCCAGATTCAAAAACTTGCTGAAGACAGTAAAATTTCCTCCCTCTACTATTAGTAATAACAAATTACTGCACATGTTTTCATGGATTTACAGGACTCAATTCCAAATCAGCTTTCAGAGCACAGAGGTACAGCTGCAATGAGCCCTGTTTGGGGTCATGTCATCCTTGTGTGTGTGCAGGGAAGGGACTCAATTGCCAGCACAGACCTGTTGCTGAGAAGACTTCCTGTGATGCTGTAAACAGCCTGGCCCCATTTCCAGCTACTGAAGAGCCTATGCCCTGAGCCAGGAGCACAGCTACTCCTTCCTCCCTGTTTTCTCACCACCTGGGTGAGCACTGGGACTCCACAGCTTTGTTCCCTTCTGCCACTCCCCTCATCCCTAAGGAGGGGCCACCTCCTGCTTGCTCCGTCCCCCCCTGCTTTGGTTGGCCCTAACCCCACGTCTTGCTCACATTTCGGGGGTAGGAGACAAAGGGCGGTTATCAGCATCCTAACCATAACATGGGCATATTTTCAACATTCAGATAAATGTTGTGTTTTGTTCAATATCTGCCTTGTGGTCTAAACAAAACTGCTGAAACTGATGTGCATGCTAAAGCTTAGGAGAGCAGAAAAGGGCACCTTGCAATCACAGCTCGTTGCCAGTTTGTTACTGGCTCAGAGCCCATTAAGCAGACAGGCTCCAGCTGCAGCAGAGAGCTCCCACACACAGGAGTTAACTCTTCTTCACCATCCTTTAAGGACCCTGATATGAGCCTTCACATCTGCCCTGTGACTGCCTTGCAAGATGAGTGCTGCTGACTGCTTTGCCACCCACATGAGATTGTTTTCAACAGATGCAAGTTTTTACCAATTACTGAATGCCTCACTGTGGAATACATTTCTGTTTTCCACATGGAACTATTGTGTGAATTCTCTTTGCCTCTGTAACCATCTGAAGGAGAACCCTGTGTTCGCTTGTCCTTACCTATGCCAGCTGGAGGAGCACTGTTTGTCTCAGGGGAATTACGTCAGCTGACCGATATGAAAACTCCATACTGTGATAATTACACATGGTTAGAATGAGCAGAATGTGCAGCTGCATGTTTGGGAAGATATGAAGACACATGACAATAACAAATCGATCACTGAGTGTTCATACGAGGGAGGAAAATTTAATGCTTCTGTGTTTTGTGTGTGAACGGCCTTCCATGTTTGGGTGCATGAAGAAGCATGTGTTCAGGGTTTTCCCATTGGTGTTGTGTCTGATTTTTAATGCTCCTGAGATTGTTGAACAGCCGCAAACTGTACCTGGGCAGAAGAATGTGTCTATCAACAGGCTGCCAAGCAGATACTGTATCATACATTGCTGCATATTTTGTTTGTGTTAGCTATCATTTACAATTCAAATAACTGAAGCATTCAGAAATTATGTTGTTATTTGTGCTAAATTTTAATCCACACATTTTTCATTCTAGCGTAGGCATTAGGTCTTGATTTGGTGGGGAGTTTATAGACATAAAAATCTTCACTTCTCAAAAAAATCCTTTGAACTTTTGCTGATTTTCTTTAATCTTATATTAGTTTAAAGCAAATAAGAGGGAACAGTACTGTGACTGTGAAAGAGAAAGGCAGTTTCTGCTCTTGGAAGCTCCAGGTTAAGGACATTTGTTTTCAAACATGAGATGTAATGACAGTATTAACAGTTTTACAAGACTGATTTGTAACACTCACTTGGTATATCTTTGACCTCTATAACTGACACATTTGTATGTCGGGTTTGATCTTTTTTTTGTTGTTGTTGGTTTTTTTTTTTTTGCTTTTTAATAAATGAGAATGTCTGTCAAGAGAAAACACAAAATGACCCAAGTAAAGCTGAAAAAATTATGTTATTTCAGATAGGCCTAAAAGGATTTTCTGGTTTTCATAACATCAGACATGACCTAGTACGTATTTATTCCTTGATCCATTATTTTGACTTTTATTTCCAGCATATGTTTATTTTTTTTATTTTAATAAAACAACCGTTATATCAGGAGATGAGGATCTCAGTAATTAAATACCTTAATCTCCTGAGTTCAAAGACTGTTTGTTACTCTAACAAGGAAGGCTAAGGTGAAGCTTCATTCAGTTCAGTTTTCAAACATATGGAAGAAACTTAGTTTCCACTGTAATTTATGGAAGTTGAATGGACTGCATGTAACAAATACCCAATGCCAGGCTGTCTGAGCTCCATACCCAGCCTGATGCCAACCCCTCTTGCAAGTGGGTGTTATCTGGGAGAACACTGGTGAATGTCCTCCGTGATGAAGTATTCATCCATGTGTAAGATGATTCTTCCTAGATGTTAGGAGGAAGTTTTTCACACAGAGGGTGATGACGCACTGGAACAGGTTGCTCAAGGAGGTTGTGGATGCCCCATCCCTGGAAGCATTCAAAGCCAGGCTGGATGTGGCTCTGGGCAGCCTGGTCTAGTGGTTGGTGACCCTGCACATAGTAGGGGATTGAAACTAGATGATCTTCGAGGTCCTTTTCAACCCAGGCCATTCTATGATTCCTCAAAGAGATTTAGCTCACTAATTCTGATTATTTCTAGTTCAGGCTTTGATGTCTCAGCATGTCTAAATCCCATGCAGTGAATGAAAACATTTTGCAGCTTTGTCTCCCACATGTGCTGACTCCAAAGGCAGCACATTGTCCACAGAGAGGTTTTCTCCCAAGAGAAAATCCCAAAGCTCTGTGTCTCCTCCTAAAGCCCATGCCAGATACTATTATTTCCAAATAGAAACATTGGAAGGTAAGCAAAATAAGCTCAGAAATGTCTGCCCTAGCTTTGGTGAAAAGAAGGCCTTTTAAAACTAATGTGATGTTTAGTACATTATTATAACTTCTTTTAACACAGCTTTACCACTAATGATCATAATGTGTCATTTTTTTATTGAAGAACATTTATCCTCTCTGACAGTCATATGAATGTCATTGCATACAGATGTCATCATGATTTTAGAACAGCTCAGACTACAGAAATGTCAGGCTTGCTTTTGAAAATTCCCCATGGACAGGAGGCTAACATTTTATCTCTTTGGTAGTTATGCTCTTGTGCAATGGGCTGATAAATCTGAGTTGTCATTTAGTCACTTTAATAATGCTTTTCGCAATCAACTTATGAGCAACCGTGCGATAAAACTTATGTTAATTATATTTGGTAAAGTTGAAAACTGGATAGAAATGCCTTTGTTATAGCATAAGCTGGCACAAAGAAGAGTGGGATCACTGACTGGCTGCTGTACACTGCAGATAAAGCTGTGGCACCCAGAGAATATCACTGAGAACTTTGGGCAGTGATGGAGAGGGCAAGATCAGCTCAGAGACTGGGCAATAAGTGGGGACTTCCCTCATAAAAAGTAAAAAAAAAAAAAAAGAAGAATCAGGAAAGCAGACCTAGGTATGGGCATTAAAGATACTTCACACTTAGAGTCTGCACAGCTTCAGATGATGGGAGTTTTAACCAGGGTATTAATGGTACCTGGACGATATACTCACATATATATTTCAGTGTGACATTGAATTAAACTTCATGTTTATTTTGCTTGATGTTTCAAATACCAACACGTTTTTTTTTCAGAATTATTTTTCGTAAGTTACACTAAAAAAGGATGGAAAATGGTAAAATATATTTAACTGAGAATACAGAAGTGCTGGAGGTTAAAGCTTTTGCCCCTTACCTATTGTTAAGCTGCAGAAATCTTGTGAGAAGAGCCCTTATGCCTAACACTTATACTCAGAATCCCTCATGTGAGTGCTGGAAGTCTGAATAGTGCATAAAAATTTAGCGAGGCAGAGATGGAAAAGTCTTTTCTAATTTTTTCTCTGCTATGTATTAAGTGGCTGCAGATAATTAAAAACTTATTTTAGAAACTGTAGAGAGCAGTAGGAGGATCAAATGTCTTCCTATAATAGTTCTGTTTTTATTGTTTACAGCTGAAGACACTGTAGCTGAAAACACCACAGTTGGAAGTACTTGAATGCAGGACTACACAAAGTTTTCTGAGGGTTGGAGATTTCCTTGTCTGGGGAAATTACACTGTCTTGGGATTATGCTCTCTTTACACAGCCTGTGAGGATAGTTCTGAAGATGCTGGAAAGAAAAGAAATAAAACAGTGATTTTAAATATCTGACCGTTTGACAAGATCACTACATTCTGTAACTGGTATGAGTGCTATTGCTTTGGCTTATCAAATTTGGATTTGACATTTCTTTGTTCCCAAGTTAGTTTAATCTGAAATTTCATATTTTTACAGCTTCTAGAAAGGACAAGCCAATAGGAAGCAGTGTGTTCTGGATATAAATGGAGTTTAATCTATGTTAACACATCTCTTGACATGTACCAGAGGAAAAGCATTTCTGATATTCCAGTATTCCTGTAAGTTTCCAGTTATGGTGGAAATAATTTCATAGAAGTTCTCTGGAGAAAAGATTAAGGGTAGTGAACGCTCACTTCCAGTCTTGGAGCTTTGAATCCCTTTGAATTCCTTTGAATCCCTTCCTGATGACAGCTGGAGGAAAACCTTAATCTTACATTTTGAGCAGATAAGTCTGGAAAATCCAGGTGAGATAGGAGGCTCACTGTACTGAATGGGTAAATGAATGTTTCAGGAATAATTGGCCATCTAAAGAGGCATGAAGTATTAACCTGTCCAAGGCCAGGCAGGAGGACATTTCTGAACCAGCAGTACAAGGAAGGAAGCTCACATTTCCCTGCAGTGTGCTCTGCACCACACCAGCCCCACAAGAAGAAAGTCTGTGTGGGATGAGAAACCCAGGACACATCTGCAGACACACACTGTATCTGTGCTGGACGCTCCTTCCTGCTCAAAGCTCAGAGCTAAAAACTATGGTTCCAAAATATATGGTCATCCCAAACAAGCAGAATTATTGTCAGACACCCATTGACTGATTTTACATCATATGAGGTTACAATAGATTATGAGATGGTGCATTGAACATCACATTTTCTCTTGGATATTTTTCAAAGAAGCAGTGATTTCCTTTGACATTTTTTCTAGGCGTGCTATTGATCTGGCCTATCTTATTACTTTATTTTCCCTTATGATGATACCATTAATTCTGCAAACTCAGCTGGACTGGATAAAAGCCTGATGTAAATAATTTACAGACAGCTGAGAAAGGTTGTGGTTGGACTTGATCTAGAAGGTCTTTTCCAACCTCAGCAATTCTATGATTCTATGATTCTAAAGCATATTTAAATGCTTTCTGATAGCTACTTCTTTATTATTAATATCTAGATATTTTTACATTTTTTTTCTTTAAGTAAAAATTTTGTCACAGAAGTTTGAGAGTGTATGGCCAGCATTTCTGATAGTTTCAACTAAGAAAATCTGCTCTGTGAGTTGCAAAGCTGTTGCTAAAATCTACTGACTACTACGCGTGTGGTCTGCTCTCCACAGAACTTAGTCTGAAAGAAAAGTATTCCCTTAAGCAGTAGACTGACAATCATCAGTCTAGAGTGTCCAAAAGGTTTTCTAAAGACTTGAGTGGAAATCTCCTCTTTCCCTAAAGTAGCTGGAGCCTGTACTGAAGAAATATGTTCTAACCTATAAGTTACAGAATACGAAAGAATAGCTTTTTCTCATCACCACTATCAGAGTTTTTCAGCTCTGGAAACACATTTACCCATCCGTTGAAGAACAATGTAGTAAATACAGTCCTTTTTGCTGGCTGCCCTGTTGCAAGGACTCAGAGTCATTGGGGCAGCAGACAGGCAGCCCTACCCCATGCAGTCTTAGCTGGTACTTTGCATATTCCCCTTTCCTGGATCTCCCACATCATGCATGAGTATGGACTATGAGAAAAATACAGGCTGTCACTGCTTGCCTCTTCTGAGGAAGGTTATTAGCTGTTTTTGAAAAGAAATTTAGAGTGTTACTGGCACTCCTCATGTAACTGTACTACACCACACATACTTAAAATCCAGTCAACCTATTTTTCTGACAGCTAGAAATAACTTAATTTGGGAACTATGAAAGGTAAGTGTATGTGAGTCATATTTCTATGGGAAGTTGCACAGCCCCATGCATTTGCATAACTATTATCAAATCTATTATAAACTACATGATAAGCTATAAAAAAAAATCTAGATAGGAAGAATGTCTTCTGAGAATGAAATTTAATTAACTACTTTGAGACAATTTGAATTGGCAGAGCTTAAAATGAAATTTAAAAACAATTACGAAAAGCTCACATAGATAATTAGATAAATTGAAAAGAGAAAATTTAATTGATAAATAGTAAATCAAAAATATCATGGAACATAAGTGATATTATCTTTAAATAAAAACCAAAGATAATTAGACTCTCCTGTGGAAGAAGAAAATTAACACAGTGTCCACAATATTTCAGTGGTTTTAATATCCACATATTCTTGAAACTGAAGATATGATGGAATGGCTCAAGACAGATTATTTAAGTGACTACTGATCTGATGCATCTTTTGCACAGAACTTTCTTGGGGGTAGAGTCTTTCAGAAAGTAGCTGGTTTTAACAAGTTCCGAACACTGCACCGTTCCAAGGTGATGAACCTCAGAATCCTGAAGCAAACAAAATCAACTGTCACACCTCACAGCATTGATCTTTATAAAAACTTTGTGTTTATCCATTTTCTTGATGTGGAAGCATTTAAAAATTAATTTCTTCAAAGCTTCTTGCATTAGCTATGCCAAGGCAAAGACAGTTTGGGCTATAATCCCAGAAACAAGACATCACACAGTAATCACAACTGTAGAGAAAATATGTTTCTGAAGTCTACTCAGGAGGAATAGTGGTCATATATTTGGCAGGATTTAGCTCAAGATTAACATCTAAAGTAGTACTGGCAATGGAGTTCTAGTCATTAAAATCAAAACCACAATTCAGACCATCCTAAGGTAAATACCCAACACCTGTTTATGAAAATAGCTCTTTACATTGACAGTAATAACACATGATTTGATTACCTAAACATAAGTGGCTTATTATGAAGGTGTTACAAACTATCCTGCCTGGCCTTCTGCAGCATTTGTTCCAAAAGGCCTTGAGTATCATGTAGCTTCTTGTGTCAGAACTGGAGAGACACCCTAGAGATGCCCTGGATAATAAGAACATCTTTATTGTTATTATATGGTGAATCTTATTGCAGAAATGAATCAAATCTGAGAAGTCCACTGGCACAGATGTTTAAAACTTAGCATCCCATACTGCACAGTGGAGTGAATAATTGTACAAATGGGAGCAGGCTGCAGATTATAAAGTGGTTGAATGATCAACCACATTGCTGACTGCTGTCAATTAGTAGGCCAATAATAGCATTAGTAGTAGTAATGAAGTCTTTGTCAAAAGATACCACACATCTTTCACTTTATGTGAATTAATTTGGTAAACAAGCAAATCTACAGAAATAATGCACAAAAGATGAAGGTTTGTGAGTCTTTCTGTAGAAGCTTTGTGGTAATAGATGTATTGTCATTATCTGAAAATCTTCTTTTTATTGGTGGAAACAACACCTCCATCACTGTACCTTGGTAGCCCCATGCAAGTACCCTGTGTACACAAACTGTAACTAATGAAAGGACATTCACAGAAGTTTGTGGATGTTCTGCAGAGGATTAATGAAGCTGCAAAGACAATGCATAAATTTAACTGGATTGCCTAGCTATGTAGGCTGAAGAAAAAACATAAAAATTTCGTAAGTTCATATGGTTGGAACCAGAATTACTTCCAAATGTCAGTGAGGTTTGGTGTACATCCCTACCATGTTAAAACCTCACACTGGAGGGAATCTAGCTGTACACCACCATCTAGTTGACCAATGCTAGTTTTCACAGAAAAGAAACTTGAAATGCAAGCATGTCATGCCTAGCTAATTAACTAGGTATGTACTTTTGAATCCAATTCCATGAAAAAGAAATGTAGGTTTTGAGTTATTTAGAAGAGTAGGTTGTATCTTGCTATCTCTGAAGCACTGAGGATCCTTACCAGCTACCATTTTATTCAGATCTTATCTTAAAAAGCATCATAATTTCTCTCCTTTCAGGAAGGAATACTGAGATGAGGAAAATTCAATTAAAAAGCTTCTAGAGGAAATGCATCATGTGATATCTGAAATCATTGTCCAGAATAAGTCAATATGACATTGGCATTCCAATATAGTGCTGCAACACAGAAGTATACCATCGTGTATCATAGAGGAGGCAGTAAGAAAGACCCTGTTTGGTATAAGCTCTGAACACTGTAAACTGATTTATGCTGTCTCTTTCTGCTTTGAAGAGTTCTGCTGTAGAGAGAAAAGATGGGGGATTATTAACAAGACAGGCTGTTGCAGTCCATTGACTCAGTCTCTGTGCTATTGGCAGCAGAGGAAAGATGTGCAGCCAGCACTGAATCATCTGGCTGCTATTCTCTCCATTTGTTCTCCATCCAAAATTTATTTGAAGCATCTTTTCAGTACAGCTGGCACCATAACTTCCATTGGGTGCCCTTTCACAGCAGGAAAGATTGTAAGGGCACAAGGTTTGAGGATCAGAAAATAGGCTGTAGCCAAACCTTCACTAAATGGTACTGCTTCTCAGTCTGGGCCTGTTCTTACTGTTGAGTCTCAATCTTTACTTATTTCTTATTTATTTATTTACCGATTGCAGTGCAGAGGTACACTCTGTGGAGTTTTTGTGTTGGAACACAATTCCCAAGCACCTTTTTGTTGTACCACCTGGAAAAGTGTTGAAGAGAGCACCTGCTCCTTTCTGCCCCCCTGTGCAGTTAGGCTTAACTCCATTCCATCTGGGCAACTTGGAGATCTGTCCTACCATGCAAAGAAGCAAGGCGAAGGAGCCTGTTTAACTGTGAACTGTGTGCAGGGGAGTAAGTATGGGTGTTATTCATGAAAGCCCTTTCAGATGTTTATCTTCACTGATTGATACAGAGTCCTTCCAGCTGACAAGAAGCCTGGTGCCATATGAGACCTTTTTTCCTAGGGACAATTGGCGCAGTGCTGGCAATTATTAACCATGTCTGGTTGCCTTGCCAGTAATGCAAATGGCTGCCAGGTTGTAGAGATGCATCTGGAACAGTCATATGTCCTTTCACTCTATCCTCCTTTTTCAACTTTTGAACATTATTTTCTTTAGTAGAGAAAGTGTTGTCAGCCTTTTTAATTTTACCTTTTTCTTTCTGTTGTATAAGAAGAAAATGAATCACCACACAGCTGTTTTGATTCAGTAGCAATCAAAGCATTTCATGTTGTTAGTGGTGGTGTTTCTAGAGGTATGTGCTAAAGGGTTGGCCCAATATTATGAATCCATATGGGTACTCCGTAAGGCAACACAGAGATTGCAGGTCCCTGCTCTGGGAGTTGAGGCTTATTATAGGATTCTAGGGAATCACATCCTGGAATTGAGTGAGACTTACTATGGAATGGTTGGAGTAGGAACCCAAGAAAGGGAAAAAGAGGGACAAGCATAGTGAAATAGAAGGATAAGAGGATCAAAGGGGCCATCTGCCTGTAAAAATTCGCTGCTCAGCATGTTTATCTGGTCTTGCCCCGTTCCTGGTTAGTACTGTCTTCTCACTGAATTCCATTTCTAACTCCTTATTTGTGAGACGGATCTCTATATTGTGTACATGTGTGCATTTAAAGTCTGAATGCAGCTAACTGGACTCAGACCATGGATCAGAACCATTCTTGTGTTCATGGTGCGGTAAGTGGAGAAGCTGGAGTGTGTGCATATGTAGCATGTGGGTATGTAAGTCAGGATTTGATCAGCAGTGAACATTAAGCCAAGCTAACAAGTGAGCTCTTCGGTGCATTCCCTTTTGCCCATAGCAAGTTTTAGAGTGTAGCAGAATAATGAGCTTAAGAAGAAGGAAGAAGTGCAGTGACTGCATTTAGATCTGCCTTGGAGGTGGGTGAGTTTCAGAGGCTGGTATGTAGGGTACTCTTTATGGTATGGAGAGTAGGTCACTGTCACTGGCAGGGTAACTGGGACACTGGTTGTTGGAGTGGGGCTTTGGAAACAAAACTTTCTCATATTTCTTTGTTGTTCTGATCCAGTTTAAATCAGCAAATTGAAATTTAGCAATTTTTATTATGTGGGCAACATATAGCTGACACTGATCGAGGCAGGGAGCCTTGTTCCTGGGTACAGTAGGTGGTGTCTATGCCACTGCTTTTCCTGAGTGTGCCCCCAGAAAGCTAGGATTCAGGTCTCCCCTACAAGGAGGGAGGCTGGCCATGGCACATACTGAGTTACTGTGCTGCTTGGATGCTGTCAGCACCTCTCCTGGGGCCCTTCCCACATCCCCTGTTAATTGGAAGCTGGTGATTTGCACTGGCATGTCCCCATTGCTAAACTCCTCAGGCCTCCCTTCCTCTGATTCCTCACTCCAGCTGTGCTGTTGTCCTCCCTTCACCACTGTCATGTCATCAGCTGCCCCCTTACCAGGTCCCCAGCCCTTGGTTCCAGGATACTTAGGATCCACTAGCTGCGCACATCTGGCATTGTGTTGGTGTGGATGCAGGACCAGAGGGGGCCAAAGTGTAGGGAAGATCTTATGCAGAGTTGGGGCTTACTTCTCAGAAAGGAGGAGCCCGACTGGAAGGAAATTTCTTCAGGTAGGATCAGTGGATATGTGTTCTGCTCTTGTCCCTTCCTCAATGCAGTTCCTGGGGCATCAAGCTGAGACCAGACACCTCTGATGTCTGAATTGGTCACCTTGGGTGAGGCAAACATCATTTGTGACTGAATTTTGTTTTGTTGTTTTGGTCTCTATGGACCCATTTTTCATTGGCAGTTTAGTTTCATATCTATTTTCCAACTGCTTATCTTTGAAGTTCCTGAGATATCTGGGTCTGTGTTTCTATGGTTGGCCTCATGTGGCCTTTTCTATCATGCATGCTAGATGGCTAGAGTGCAGTCTGTATTCTGCAAAATTTTTGAGAAGGTTTGCTTCCTACCTCACCTTGCTTTTATGCAATGGGAGTGCCCTATGAGTAAAAAACACTCTGCTCTTGAAGAGGAAAATCAGTAGTTGCTTTTAAAAAAGGAACTGAAAATTACCACTGTTAGATTATCTCAGATTTGAAACTGTAGTCTTGATCTTTCAAAACCTTATGAAAGTGTAAAAACATTGCTTATGATAGAGAGAAATTCAGGTTAAGAACTTCTGAGCAGCCAATCTTTTGGTGATTTCTGTGTCTTTTTTTTTGCACAGCAAAATAGTGCCAAAATGCATTTTCAGTTATTATTTGTGAGTGAATGGATTTAATGCTCATGCATTAAAGAAGTGTAAAGCTATGACTGTTTAAAGTATGTCTTTGACATGTAAAGGTAAACAGGTGCACATAATTCATAACAGAAAATTATAGCATGGTGCATTCCTATGTGAAGAGTATAACATCTAATTCTGATGTACTCAAATGCTTTAAATCTATTTATGGAATATTTTGTGATTGTTCGTGATCTCTGATTCATTCTCAGATTATGTTTTAGCTTATTTTCTTTATTCACTTAAATTAAGCTATTTATAGAAGGATAAAGGTATAATTCTAAATGAATTCAATGCTTCCTGTTCAAAATATCTTTGAACGTTTGCTTAATGGTTACTCATTGAAATGTTTTCTTTTCACTCTCATCTGGAAGAAATAAATACAAAATAATGGTGAGATGCTACAATGAAATGCACACAATTAGAATTCAGTAGCACATATTTTTGATAAAAGAAAACAATTAAAGTACATATCAGTGATGCACTCAGATAAAATTTCATGAAGCCCTTCAGAATATTAGAATTTAGAATACGAATGTTTGTACCTCTTTTTGATGAGCTCAAGTCATTTTTTCAACACTCACCTTTGGGATTATTTTTTCTGTCCTAAATGATTTTAACTGCCAATTTCATTATGGTTCCCATCTGGCATTTCTTATATAATACTATGCTTTTGCTTTCATGCATTCATTAAGGTAATTATAATCCAAGGTAATGTCTGAAAATAAGCCTTTTAGCAACCACTATCTTCCTAAAATGTTATTACTCTTTGCATATACGGCACTAAAACTGTCAGGACTAATAATTCTGCGCTACTTGGCTTTTTTTCTATTTGTTAAAATGCTCTTGCTGCTTGTTATTTCAGACTTGTTGCTCTGAGTGTCTAGGAAGAAGAAATAACAAAGTTTGCTAAATGGACTGGAAGACACTGAAAGTGCCCTTTTCTTTTTCTTACCTTAAAAAAAAAAATCAAAAAAGCTTTTAAAATCATATAACTATGTGCTTTTAAATCCAGCTTTGAGATCTCACAGTAAGAGCAAGTATCTAGAGAGCCTGTGACAGAAAAGTAAGGCTCTATGGTAGCACTGAGTTTCCTCAAGGATTTATCCAGTCTTATTCCTATGAATCTATGAGCATTTTCTCCCTTCATCTAATCCCAGTTTCCAACTGGTATTTTAATATCTTATCTTAAGATAACTCCTCCCACGAGTAAATCACTGAGATTAATCTTCCAAGAAAAGACTCCTGTAGAGCGACTGTGTGTTAGCTCCTTGATAGATGGCAAAAAGAAATATATAAAAGAATTTCCACCTGGAAAAAAAAGGCAAAGCTTTTTCCAAATGTTCATTTTCTAAGCTATCTTCTCATGTGTTTCTTCACATTTTTCTTTAGTCAGCATTGTCTTTCTTAGAGGTGTGAGACATCCTATTCACTCTATTTCAGCTACATTTTCCTTATTTTATTGTCTGTTATTTCCCTTCTTTCCATTTTGGTATTGCATTTTATCTGCTTATTTTATCTTCCTTACACTCCCTTATGTTTCCGTTATTTCTTTTCACTGTAGCCATCAGACTCTCATTTTGAGACTCTTTTCTTTGTTTTCTTAATTCTCAGTAAACTCGGTGAAGAGCTGCTCGGACCTTCCTCTGAGAATTGTCACAAGGACTTTCATGAGTCTCCTTGCCTTAGCTTGGGTGGCAACTTCACTTTTGGTATGTGGAACCTCTCAGACTCATAACTGGAAAAGTCTAAATAAGCAACACATCTTTATGTTAGGGATAAGCTTTGTAGAATCTACAAGGCATGAGTGAAACCTGACAGAATAATTTATTTTGCTAACCCTCCAAATTGCTAACCCTCCAAAGTCTTTTTCTGAGAGTTTGCTATTATTTTATTTTATTTTGCTCTATGAATTCCTGAGTTGCAGTTTTGTATTGTGATATCTGCAATCAACACTTCATGAAAAAGCACACTTATTTGAAATCTTAGTGATACAGTTCTTCCTTTGTATCTCAGAATGTGTACACCAATGTCAAAAAAGACTGTAACAGAAATTCCTGTTGACAGTTTGCTGAAAAACCTCCTTTCCAAAAACCCAGTTCCCATCCAAGTGAGCAATTAAGTCAAAGGCAATTACTGTTACCCTTCACCAATGGAAATATATAAATGGATATGATCTTGAATGCATATAGGAGAGTTTAATCCTTGAAACTTTAATCTTTTATTATGAGGTCTGACCATCAGAATCCATAAAGCTGAGAATGTATATGGACGTAAGACATTCATCATGTTGAAGATATCAAGTTGAATATAGATCGTACAAAAGAGTCTTACCAACAAATTCAGCACTGATGAAAGCTTTTGCACATACTTATTTATCTCTGAGACAAGGCTATCACAGTCATTTGGATGAGTAACTGTAAGTAGTTTCTCTGTGAAGTGCTATTATGCTTGACATATTTTACAGCCAGAAAAGTGTATTGTATTTTAATATTTCTTCACTGTGTTGTATGTTCTGAAATAACTTTTCTTCATTTCCTTGTATCTGTCATTAACATTTCTATCTATTGTGTTTAAATTAATACTGTAATCTCTGAAGTGCTATTGAAGATGGCCAACATTACTGTTTATGTATTGATGTAAACAAATCCTGCTTTTGGTTTAAGTTATACTCCTTAAATTACTAGAACAACTTTGGTTCTCAGAAGGTATTTCTTTGGCTAACTGTTGCTTCAAATTATAGGTAATAATGGCCTTGTGGAAATATTTACCAGCTTTTACTAATCCACTATTTTATGAATGAGGGAAAAAAACAAATGGACAAACAAGCAAAAGCATGACAACCACTCTTTGTTTCAAACACTTTCTTTAAGTCATTTGAGAGTTTTCAAAGCTACTCACTGTAATGCTATATTTACATGAACTCTTCCAGTGTAAACTTTAATTACCTTGTAATGAATTAAAGAAAATGCATTTGAAGGAAATAATCTAAACTGAGTTGTTCCTGTAGTACAGTCAGGTCCAGTCAGCATTCAAAGAAGTGAAATTTGGTCAATGTTTCCTGGTTTAGCAGGGATACTGCACAAAACTGGTTTGCATTCTTCATTAACAGTGCTCACTGAAGCCTCTTGAAGATGAATTCTTCAGCTATCCAAATTGTTTTGAACCTGTCAGAAGTTGAAGGCCTACTACCTATGCCTAGAGGAGATGTGCCTTAGAGAGCTGTGCTGGGAATTGCTGCTCCCCAGCATGCACCCTTGAAAAATGTAATCCACACTGCCAGGAGTGGCAGGATCCTAATCACCTACAGAGCTGAATGCATGGGTTAACATATCTCTACAAGAGCTACTCCCTGTTGAACATCTAGCCTTCTTAGTTTATTGAAGAATGAAGGTTCTACTGTGAGTTGCATGCCAGGCGAGCTGCCCTCCTCAATCTAAAAGGAATCCCACTGAAAGACTTTAATAATGGAGGACCATATGAACAGCTATAGATTCTGCTGGAAAAAGTTTTCCTCTTCACTGATTATCTGAGAGCCCCTTGGATGGTAGGCAGCATAGCCATGATGCTCACACTTCAAGACCTTTGATTTACAGAGACACTGTGTCCTGCTTCTGCTCTGCCACTGCTGTCTAAATGACAAGATCAATATTGTCAGAAGACCAAAATTTATATAACAACCTCCCACACTGTAAGAATATAGGAGTAGCCATTCTGAGCTAGACATACAGTCTATTGTTCTCTAAAAGTAACAAGGCGGATGAATTAGGAAGTATATATAACGTAGCAAGGGAATAAGATGTAATGTGTTCACTGTGTACTTACCCAGCCTAGTATTTGCAGTCAGAAATGTTATCTATATGTTTAGTAATATTTAATGGCTCTCTTTTCCATTACATTGTTAAGACTTTCCTTGAATTGAGCCTACAAGAACAAACTGACATGGTACTGGTCACTGACAGATCATCTAGATGAGCAGTGGGATGGTACACGAACCTGTTTGGAACCATTCAGTGCATGGCTGGACTGATTAACCCTCAATTTCTCCAAAAGATTCATGCAGTATAGCTACAGCATTATTAACCAGGTCACAGTAGTACCAACTGTCAATATGTAAGAAAAATAGTAGAGTTAATTAATTGCTCCAGAAATAATGCCTCCTAATTTATTTTCATGGAAACTACATTGATACAAAGAGCACAATTACACTGTTTGATAGAGCTAATTCTCAGTTACAAAACACTGTTTTTCAACATAGTCACCACCATTAGCTATGCATTTTTACTGACAATGAGCAAGAGCTTGCATGCCATGCTCATGAAAATCTGTACAAGCAGAGGTGACCCACCATTTCACAGCTGCTATGACAGTGATGTTGCTGAAATGCACCACCCACCACATTACTGTGCTCATATCCACTGGTTGGTCTCCACAAACATTCAGCAAATGTTGACAAATACCAGTGGATGGAATTATGATGAATTCAGTGACATACCTTTGCTTAATACACACTATCATGTCAGACACCATTCTGTCAGACTGCCCCTCTGCTGCCATTCATAACATGGCAACAAAATGTAATGGAATAGTGGCAGGAAGGTTCAACCTCTGCTGCCATACCACCATCTCCCTCAGATGTTGTGGACCAACACAATAAAATAGGAGGCATTACTTTCAGAGCAGTCCTTGCAGAAAGAATATAGAAATTGATCAAATAGAAGCATTTTTTATTCAGTTACTGAACATCTCATGTGAGCCTTGATATCCTCATATGTTTGTCTCCATGCTGGTCCTCTGGTACCTTTTCCTCTTTCTTGATGCGTATTGCTGTGTGAGTGAACAGTACAATGACAACATGGATAATGACTCCATACAACCCACAGGTTTTCTCCCAGTCAGGTATTGAAGGACTCAGTATACTGTACAGCAACAATGCCATTCAGTGCAGTCCAGATGTTTCAGTATGGCCCCTAACATGCTTATAAGATCCACTTTGGTAAGTGATCTCCTACCTACTTCTTTGCTTTACCACCTGCCTTTGTATGTAAAGATTTCCCTCGCAGGTCTGTCTGGAGAAGATAACTAGTGTTTTGGAGAACAGTTCAGTAGTGGGAATACACAGGCTCCACAAAGTGCTTTTATTTAGTCTCTGAAGACAACTTGTGTTGGGATGTGCCACACAAGCTCCTCTCTGTCTTGGGATTTCTATAGAAAGACATAGAATAATAGGTCAGCAAAATAACTAAACACAGAAACACTTGAAGACTAAGCCCAACCCCTACAAGAGGCTGGGAAGAGTTTGGCCCTGAGCTCAGCAGACTGCTCTGTCTTTCACTGAACACAACAGAAGTCCTCAGTGGCTTGCTCTACTGCTGTCAAGGTTGAAATTGACCTCAGGCTCTCCAGATGCATTTCTAGGATCACAGTACCAAGAAAGTGAGAGAGAATGACAAGTTCTCATAAACAAAATACACTTGTGTTTCACAGACAGGATCTTTTGATGGCTCTGTCCTGTGAAAGGACTGTGGGGCAGCCGCAGTGACCCTGTTAAGGAAGAAATAAGCCCTAATGCGGCAGTCCATCCTCTGTCACCTGTCTGGCTTTGTCCCTGTTGTCCTGCAGGTCTGTGTGTGTGACCAGCCACAGGTCAGCATCCCCTCTTGCACTAAAGTATTTCCACCAGTTTAGTTCAGTCCAGCTCAGTCCAGTCCATACCAGTGCTCATTATTTAACAGTCTCAAAATTGAGTCATTCTCTACTCTGAATCTACCTGATTTTCCTCTTTTTCCCTTAAAAGGGACCTTTCTGGAGGAGGTGCTAGCCCTGGAGTGACTAACAGCCAAGAGGCAAACTGCTGATTTGTGAAAAGTAGAGGAATATTTTAAAAATAAGATTATCCCCTCCTTTTTTTATTTTTTAGTCAAGAAGGTATTAAAATGGTATGAATGACCATGGTTTAGTTCTGAAAAACAAGCTCATGTATGTTAAGTATGTCGAGTTTGTAACTTAAAAAAAACACGCAGCATGTTTATGTCTGTTTTTTTTTAAGAACTCATTCACTATATGAACTGGGAATACAATGTGGTAGAATTAAAAGTACACAACAAACCATAAATATAGCTGCTCCTAACTTTTTTGTGCTTGAATATACAACTTCAATAACTTTCTTTTGGGAATGTTTCCTAAATATTTAGAGAAATACTTTTATTTGCATTTCAGTAATGCTCAGAAGACACAGTTTGGATCATGCTTATTTAGAGTACTGTTGATTGAGACTATACCTTTCGTATTGCAGTGTAAAAATTATATCCTTTAGCACAACGAAAGGACACTGAAGTCAGAGAAAAGCAAATGGCAGTAATGCATACGCTGCTGTCCCATCCTATCTGAAGGTGCCTCTGTTTACAGTGACAGCCTCCTGACCTCCAGTACAATGTACCCTGCAAGTCTTTTCTTCTGCCCACTGAAAAATTAGGCTACCAATACTGAATAAATTATATAGTCCACTGAGACTTCTTAAACAAAATATCCAGTTCATGGTGTCTTAGAGACCTGAATCATCCAGATATGGGTGAACGTGTGCTGTTTTATATAATTATAAGATCATTAAGGTTGGAAAAGTCCTGTAAGATCATCCAGTCCAACTGTCCACCTACCACCAATATTGCCCACTAAACCATGCCCCTAAGTACTACATCTGCCCTTTCCTTAAAATTCTTTCAGGAATGGTGACTCAGCCATCTCCCTGGGCAGCCTGTTCCAATACCTCACTACTCTTTCAGAGAATAAATTATTTCTAATATCCATCCTGAACCTCACCTGGCACAACTTGAGGCCATTCCTTCTTGTCCTATCACTAGTTACCTGGGAGAAGAGGCTGGCCCCCACAACCTCTTTTCAAGTCACTGTAGAAAGCAATAATGTTTTCCCTGAGCCTCCTGTTCTCCAGATAAAACAATCCCAGTTCCCTTGCCACTCCTCATAAGACTTGTGCTCCAGATCTTTTACAGCTTCTTTGCCCTTCTCTGAACAATCTCACGGACCTCAATGTCTTTCTCGTAGCCTAAAACTGAACACACTGCTTAATGTGTCATTGGCCTCCTTGGCCACCTTAGCACACTGTTGGCCCATATTCAGACAGATGTTGACCAACATTCCCCAATCCTTTTCCTCCACACAGCTTTCCAGCCACCGTGCTCCAAGGTGTTGTTGCAGGACCTGGCATCAGGTCTTGTTGAACACATATAGTAGCTGGGCAACTTTAGCTGTTATTACATTTTTTTTTTTTCTGATTTCTATGTCACAGTTTCTAATTTATGAGAATAGCTCTCACTTATGCTTAATCACTCCTAGTCATTCAGTGATATTTCCCATTGCCTTCCTTGCCTCTGCTACCCATTTGGAAAAAGCAGAAAAGCAAGATTCTTCCATAGCCTTTGAGTATACTTGATGCACAGCCTTCAATTTTTGCAGGTGATTGCCGGCTTGAGATGTGAAGTGAGAATGAGAGATGCATCTTCAGCTAAGGAAAAGAAGGTAGGAGCTTGGCAGAGTAGACAAGTAGAAGAGGATTCTCCTTTTCCGTAAAGTTTCTAATTTTTCAGAACATCTTATTAGGAAATATTTCAGTTCAGTTGATCAGGTAAATGCTCTCCACCATTTTTAACAACTTCAAGATAAGTAATTGCCGAGAAAGTACTTCTTGGCTTGCACGTGTGTTAAAAATAATGTTGTATTGTATAGGGAAAAGTGAAATCCAGCTAATCTTGCTTATGTTGAGTGAGTTAATGAATGCCATCTCTAATACACTGTCCAGCAAGAACTGATGCTGCAACCATATTGAATGTTATCCCCTGAAGTACTCAGAGTGATTCTACTCAATATCCCTGGAAAGGCAAATGATTCCCTCCATTCAGCAGCAGGCCTTTTAATAACTTTTCCATAACATCACTGGTTTCTTTTGAGAGATTTATTTCTCTCTATATAATTTCATTTTCTAGGATCGTGTTAGAACATAGCATAAGCAAATTCATCCCTTAGATATAATTCTGCAATGTTGCAGGCTGAAAAGACTTTTGAAGCCATACTGAGAACGTTCTTCTCCACAGTGATAATTTGTTCTTTTCAAATTAGAAGTGATTAAAATAAAAACAAACAAATCATCAACAACAACAAAAAATTGGGATATACTTGTGTAGCTAATTAGCCACTTGGCAGCCATCAGAAATGAACATTTTTATTTCTTTAAACAATGACTGGTATTTTAGAAGGCATCTGAGCATCATAATGATGAAATGGCTGAACAGATACTGAAAAGCAAATGTGTTTTCTGAGGTGTAACAAAATGGCAAGTTGCACAGAAGCAGAATAATTGGTTGGTTAACTGCAATGCAGTGCCCTACAGTTCCTGTTGCCACAAACATTTGACCTTGTTCTAAGATATATACTACATCCAAATGAACCACAGGTAGCATTTCTCTTATATATGAAATACGTATACCATCTTTTCTTGCATAGAAGTATTTTTTTGCACTGGGAAAAAAATCAACATAAATTTTAATCAGTAATTGAAATAAATGTTTTGTCATTTATTTCGAGTTGCTTTGTTTAATCTCATTTGGAAACTGATGCTCACTGTCAGAGACAGATTTACTGTCTTAATTCAGCTTTGTAAAGGAATAAGTAGCACCCAAATCAGTGTCTGCCACAGAATGTGAGAATATTCACAGTATGAGTAACTGCTATGGCACAGACATGTCCTGAACATTACTTACAAGATTTAGTTCACATTCAGTCAGTTGAAGTACTCCACTAAAGGGAGATGAAATTTACCTTTATTAGGATGGCACAAATAGCGTAAAATATGTAAAATTTCAGTACCAGATGCTCACTTTCTCTGGCCTATTGCTTTTTTTTTCTTTTAATAAGAAGAGGCTCATCATTATTAATACTGCTTGATGTTTTGTAATGAAGTGTCAAAGCAATTTTACAGTCATAAGGGAGGTTTGTGCTTTCCTTCTCTCTATATATTAAGAGGAGACCTGAGATTTCTCACTGTTTTGGCAGTCCATCTCCTTGTTCAAGATTCAGTATAGTAAGAACACTTTCCTTTTTTCATTTAGGATTCTGATCATTCTGGACAGCTGATTTTCTGAACAAAAATTCATACTAGTTTAAGCAATGCTGCAAATTTGAAAAGTGACAAAGAAAATGCAAATTATGGTATAAATACAAATGTGATCATATCACACCTACTGGAAAGCATTAGCTCTTAGTTGTTTCTGAGCTGATCCAAAGCACATGAGCTCTGGCACCTAATCCATTTTTTTTCTGTTTACAAAAACCGTGATTCAAAACCTCTTAGAACAGAGGCTTTTTTAGTTCCATTGCTTTCAGGTCTATATATTCATCATTTAGTATAATTATTCACTTAATATCAGAATGTTATCTTAAAGAGAACTAGCTTTATTTTTTACTTTTTAACTTGAAGAGATATCCTATTAATTTGATGTAATTGATCTTCAATGTCAAACACTAGCAGGCTGAAAGGAAGTAGCCAGATACTTTTCTTTAAGCCTCTTCAGGGTATGTTACAGTGAAATAAGGAAATATTTCTCTAATGTGCAGTTCAGAAGAACAGGTTCTTATGGGGACCACAGTTCTTCCTTCCTGTATGAGAGACATACCTTTTAAGAGCAATTCTAAGGAAAGTTCTGTCCATTTGGCTTACAACACAAAGTCTGAATAAAATGAAAAAAAAAAAACCAGGACAGAAAATATAGATGAGATTTTGATGCTCTAATTTTTTTTTTTTTTTTTTTTTGAGTGGTGAGATGCAGCTACCTGGAAGGAGACTGTTCCCATTTCTTCTTCATTCTATTCAGCACATATATAATGCATTTGACAGACTCTTGGCCCTTACAGTGAAGTAAATAGTCCAGAGACTGCATTGAATATATATTCCACTGTGCCATTCTTTAAGCTTTTAAGGCAAACAAAATCATATTCTGCATTCTGTTGGATGTGCCTTTTGTCAAATAAACAGTGCCATCAGTTAGGAGAGGCAAAATACCAGGAAGTTCGGGAATGTGCTGCTGACTGTTCGACTCTGAGAGCAGCACTCCTCTCTACACAGGCCTGGTGTTCAGGGACCTATCTGAGACTGTAAAGCTGCACCCAGAGCAGAATACATCAAAATGTTTCTCCTGTAGTTTAAAACTTCAGAGTTTCACAATATTTAGTTTTATTCTGCATTCAAACATGAAAGAGCTGTCTCATCTACCCTAGAGTATCTAATAGCCTCATGATTTCCTGAAACTCTAGGGCCAAGAGTTTAAGTGCAGACTGTCAAGCTAGCATCTTCGTGGCATAGTTGCCAGGAACCCACCAGTTAGGGGAACGGATAGCATCACTGCATGAAGGAGAAATAATCCATAAAATTGCTTTGTTTAATAAGTGTGAAGACACTGGAGTCATGGATAGAAAAAAATTTTTTAAAGTGGAACATCAGTAAAGGAATCCAAAGTGGTAAAAGGCTACAGTAATAGAGATAGTCTGGTTCCTAAATGGACAGGCTCTAAGATACGATCCTCTGTGCAGGAGAGTAATGAACTTATTAGTTTCCAAGAAGAAATGTCCTTGGCAAGGAATCATTTGTTCAGAGAGGTCTCAATGGTATGGCATTTTATAGAGAGCGATGACACGGTGTCTTACATGAATGCATCATGCTGAGCATATAAAGACAAGTAGCAGTTGACAGAAATGGTTAAAGCATTCTGTGAAAAAAACATTAAAAAATAAACCTGATCCATTGGAGCCTGTTATAACACACGTATCTTCACAGAACAGAACAGATTTGCTCTCTCACTGCCATCTGGAATGGAATTATGTGAGGAATCTCTAAAAAAAAAATACAAATTAACTATTTCATGTGATCCTTTATTTTCCTAGTCACATCCCAATCGTTCAGTTAAGGATGATGACTTTAA
The DNA here is from genome assembly GCF_016699485.2 of Gallus gallus. Lineage (NCBI taxonomy): Eukaryota > Metazoa > Chordata > Aves > Galliformes > Phasianidae > Gallus > Gallus gallus. The sequence continues at coordinate 131,733,590 of NC_052533.1, forward strand.
GGTTGCTGTGTGAATGCTGCATTTGCTTACTGTTCAGATAAGGAAGGTAATAATATCTATGGAACAGAAAAGTGAAACATGAAGGACAGTTTAAATGGAGCTTCTCCCTGTTGTTGAATTAAAGGCTGTTAGTAAGATATAGCTGTAACAGATGCAGCTTAAGCTTGCTAGCACTTATCCTTACAAGTAAAATGAACATCAGGTATGTACGCATGATCAGTCTTTTATAGGTGTTTAAAATAACATGCTTAGAAATTACGGAAAAAACCCCAACCAAAACCAACAGTTAAAAGATAAGTATCTCTCTTTTACTGCTGGAAAGGAACCTACAGTAAATTCATGTTGTTACTCAAATTGGTTATTACAATTAACATTCACTTTTAAAGTAGTTCTACATTTGATTTGGGACTCATTTACAAAGTTTTTCTTAACTATTGTTATTCACAAGAAGTTGTGGAATAATTTTACGTAAATAAGTTTCAGACTCAAGGCTGTTTTTGAAATGCAGTGATAAAGATTTCTATCTGTTTTATACCATGAATGTCTCCATTTGGAAGAGGTGAGCTACATGGAACTGTAATGAAGCAAATGTCCTGTAATATGAATAAAATAACTATTCCCAGATTAACTCCACCAAAATTTAGGCATTTCATTCTTGGATTTACTTCTGATAATGGAAGGGGGCATTAAGGAAGGCTAAAAAGCATTTTCAACTGACTCACTGACTGAAAGAAGGAGAAATTATCAATTCTGATGATTATTTTTGATTCATCAGATCTTCCCAGAGAGGACCATCACCCAAATTGTGCCTAGTTCTCCAACAGCAGCCCAGTTAGACTGATTCAAAGTAGTCCCATTGGGATCCAGAGTGAAGAAATTTCCTGAAATGTTTGTTGAACACATAAAAAGTAAACTTTCTGGCCCCAAAATGGGCTCAAGAGGAATGATTCATCTCTCCATCATTTTGAGTTCTAATGTGTGTCTATGCCTAAATAGTCACTATGAAAGCCCCTTCAGCCAATGGAGAACAATAGGCAATTTTATTTCAGACGTTCTATTTTAAATTAAATGACTCCAAAGTGTCATCATGATGACCTGTTTCACTGCAAGGTTTTCTACACTGTGCATATCTAAAGTTAGATTGAATGACATTCACTCCTTGTTGCAATATAATTCACCTATGCTAGGAGTTCTGCTGTGAGTTTTAAGGCAGCAGGTTAGACCTCAAACTTTTAAAAGGCCTCCCTGATACTTTTTCATCAGTGCTACTTAGCTGCCTCAGGGATATCAATGTCAACAGGAGAGAATGCCGATACAAGTCTTTGTTTTATGTAATAAAGCACAGATTAGGAATCTTATTTCAGATTTAGTAAAAGATCTACAAAGATCTTTGTGTCTCTACAAAGATCACATCTTTAGATTTATCTGGTTTTCAAGGTGAGTTAAAATATTTCTGTACTACATTATATTACCTGGTTTTTGCACAATTCCCTAGAAGTATTCCATGAGAAGTTCAAAAGATTGATCTTAATTTGTAGGACAAAATGATAATTTTGTCTTATTTACAAGGAATAGGATCCATATGCATTAATAAATTGTTGTCATCATGCTGGCAGGTATGCATGGGTAACAGGTCAGACCATAATAATGAAATATAAAGGAGAAGCAGCCCTGATGACCAGATGGAGCACTGCAGGTTAACTTTCTCCAATTAGAGAAAAATACTTGAAAGATCATTTGCATCACGAAGCCTGCAGTGGCAGGAAAGAACGAGTCTGACAGGCTTTTGTTTCTAACTGCTAAACCAAGTATTGATATGTTATCCATGACCAGAAGTATTGTTTACAGGCTTGGTTGCTGTAGTGATAGAATCACATGAATACTGAAGTCAAGACTAAATCTTTCTGGCAGATGAATAGGTTTTCAAGCAGCTTTTAATTGCTTGTTTATGAAATCCTGTACAGTTTTTTGTGCACACAGTCCAAAAATTAGGTATATATCTGTGTAAAGTCTCCAGCAAGGCCTTTCTGTGTAAGGGAGAAAAAACAATCCCAAGTTACACAATAAAAAAATCAAGACAAAAGAAGTCAAAATTCAGTCAGATGGAGAGTGGCACAGCTGCTTGTACCTCCCATGGGACAGGAAGGTGAAGAAGGGTGAACAATATCTATCATATCTATCTTCCTACTAACCATCCTGCTAGCCAGTGCAATCTGTTGACTTAGGCCATTTGCAGCAGTTAAGTACTTCTCCAAAGCTGCTCTGAGTGCTAGTGCTGGTTGCTGACAGCACCCTCCTTGGAAAGACAAGAATGTGCCTGTCAATTTTTGTGTAGCTTGAATAAGCATGGGAGATTAATTTCACGTGCTGCCGTCCTTGTTTGCTTACTGGAGATGAGTGAGACCAATGGAGAAAATTAATTGCTATTCTCTTTTGGTTACTTCGTCTTTTCTGTCTGTCTTATATTGTCTTATGCTCATGTCAGAAACAACAAACTGATTCAACATGCATAAAAAGGAGAGTGCAAAGAGGACGGGGTCAGGATCTTTTCAGTTGTACCGTGTACAGGAGACAAAGGGCATGAACTGGAGCACAGGAGGCTCCATCTGAACACCAATCAGCAATTTTGTGCTGCGTGGGTGCTGGAGCACTAGCACAGGTTGCCTGGAGGCTGTGGGATCCCTTCCTTGGAGATCTTCAGAAGCTTCCTGGATGTGGGCTTGGGTCCCCAGCTCTGGGTGTCCCTGCTGGAGCAGAGGATGGGCCAGATGGAGGTGACAGAGTCACCGTCCCTGGATGTGTTCAAGAACTGTGTTGATTTGGTACTTAGGGACAGGGTTTAGTGGGAATATTGGTGGTAGATTGATGGTTAGACTAGATGATCTTAGAAGTCATAATTTTCCAACCTTAATGATTCTATGATTCTGTGACCCAGGAGTCCCTGCCAACATCAGCCATTCTGATTCTGTGATTCAATAATATGATTATTTGTTTTCTTTTTGTCTCATCCCCTTATCATGTACACTTCTCAGGTGTCTGAAGTAAACATACCCCTTAGCCTTTGTCCTAATGTGAAATTCATCCCAAATTTAGAGCGACAAATCTAAAATATTCCTTCTAAAATGTCTCTAAGGTTTACCAGGAGCCTTCTCCTGGAAAAGAGTCTGCTCTGCATCTATTGGAGTGGGACTGGGGATGTAAACCTGGCAGAACAGACTTTCTGGTAGCATGATGACTGTTCAGCTGTTTTGCTTTTTAAACAAATGCTTCAGATCTCTTTACTCCAAAAAGGGGGAGGGGGGGGGGGAAAGAGTTTTTTTTTTTTTTTTTTTAAAAAAAGTAAAAGATTAATAATTGCTCATTTTCCAAAAGAAAAATATACATCCAGCTACAAGATTTTTTCCCTCACTCAAGGACAGATTTTGCCTAGGTCTATTAAAAATATTAAGTGCTTGAATTTATGTACCTAGTCTGGTAAGCTGGAATCCTACGTGAGAACTTTCCAAGCCGCACACAGTGGCTAAATGCAAGGCATTTAGAAATACTTAGTTATTTGAAACAAGATCTCATATTTTGAATTTGTTTTATACCTTTTACTAGTTTCTCATTTTTCTGCTTTTGTTTTTTTTTTTTTTTTTTTGGCCCAGGTTTAAATTTTAATTCAGTCCTTTATGGTTTTGTCTTATAATTACTTTTACATTTAGCAAACTATCATGTATTTTCAGGTTTCCAGTCTTACTTGCATTCCTAATTGTCTTTACTTTGCTAAAATCTTCTCTTTAATTAACAGATAATATTTTGCCTTTCTAATTGCACACCTCTACGTACACAGGTTAGGTGAGGAAATGAAACTCTCTAGAAAAAGCATAGTGTGGTGGCTAGAATAGAATGCGCAAACAATGCTGTACTGAATGTGAGAACAATGCTTTATCACTGAGCACAATCAAATGTAAGAATGTTTGTTCCCTGGGTGAGTTCAGGGGCATGGAGCGCACCCTCTCAGGTGCAGATGGCCTGCTGCGGCCTACTGAGGCCTCACACAATTGGCCTGTTTGAAGCCTCTTACACAGTTTTGAGAGTCTGGATTGGATAAATGCTAGCAATAGGCAAATTAGAGAGGAAGCAGAGGATATACAGAGCAGCTCTTTCTGTTTATGTGCCTTGAGGGTCTGCACTTTACTGGACTCCTTTAACAACTGCTCGGTTTTGCCTCACAGACTGGTTTTAGGTTGCAGGGTGCCATGAAGAAGCCATGGCTCACTGTATTCTATGTAGCAACTACTGCTTCAGAAACATGCACTTGTGCAGCTTTTTTTGCCTATAATTGCACCTGTGCTGTGATCTCCCGCTCATTTCTAGTAGCACTTGCTAGCAGTTTCATCAGGAAAGTTACTGCACCAGACTACATCATTCCAGCATGAATCATCTAAAGGACTGTGACTAACTGGCTAATGTAGTCTGATCTGAGATTTCTGATGAAGGCAAACAAGAATAGTGCAGTTGCTATTAAGAAACTGAAAAAGGTAATGTTAACGGAAGCACATTATGAAGAAATGAAACTTTCTCAATCCACCAGCTGAAGAAGAGTCTGTAATATGTAATGATGTATGTGATAGGGAAAGTAAGCAATGGTTTCTGAAGTACTAAATTGTCAAACAGATATTTTTGATACAGAAGGGTACCAAACAGATGACACCCTTCCTCTCTTTTACAGAAAATTTTGCTTGCTCTAGTGCTAAGCTGTAAGAACATTCCATAATTGATAGTGAAATGCACTAGCTCTGAACCAGATTAGTGTCTTAGTGATCAGTGAATATAAGAGCTTTCATCTTCCATTTTATTTTGGCCTATATGCCATCACATCTGTTCAAATCAAGTCCCCTGCTGGACAGCTGATGGGAAAATTTGCAGTGGAACACAACCTCCATATTATGATGATGGCCAGTGGCGTTTTGTTAGCTCTGTCTGCCAGTATTTCCATTGTGATGGCTGGCACAAGTAAACTGGGTTCGTCTCCATATGTAGGAGGCAGCCTGCATAACAGAGACAACAATTTCAATGTTAGTTTTGGTCCCTTATGCAGGTTGTGACCCAACCAGACAATAAAGCCTCTTACAGAGAGTTCTGGCTGGAAAGTGAGCAAACTAATCCTGGTATAATTCCACTGCATCACTACATTTGCCATGCTGAACTTGTCACATTGTTTCTACAATAAATCTCTATGAAAGGTTTTTGGTAAAGCTTCTCTCCTTTGCCTTGCCAAGTTGAATATAGCATTTGATTTGTCCTAAAGATTTGGATGGAAGGATCTTTAGGAAAGGGCTGCATTCTTATTTTGCACAACTTCCACTGTGGGACCTTGACTCTCAAGCTTGTTTGCAGTACTGATTATATTAACTAACTGAATCAAGCAGACATGTATTTTCTCAGAATATTTTTTTAAATGATTTTTAGTTTTATTTGTTACTGAAGTTTGACTTCTTATTGATGCAAATAGATGTTTCATGGCAGGTATGCTTTGACTGGCTGTAAGCATAATAGCTTCCAGTAATTCTGAAAACTAGATTTCTGTTGATTCCTAATCGATACTGTCCCTGTAGCTGTGAGTGAAATATCACACTTGTTTCTCTTGACTTGGATTTTGTTTCTAATATAAGAAATCAGACCACAGGTTTATGGGGTAGGTTTATCTACATTTTGACAGTGAAAGGCTGTGATTGGCAATTCTTCCATCTGTTTTTCAGCAACTCCTGCCAGGAAGAGAAGACGGGAGGGTTAAATGAGGAATAACAGCAGAAACAACAAATAGCAAGGACTGGAAATAGAATCAACCCGGTCTCACTCCTTCACTCCTTTAAGCTGAAGTTTATTTCTTGTTTCTTACAACAAGGTGGTTTTTTTTTTTTCTTTTTTTTTTCTTTTTTTTTTTTAATTGATCTACAAAAGAAAAATGCAAATATGAAGCCACATGCATAGTTTGAGGGGAAGACACGCCTGATGTACAGGGCTGAATGAGTAGGATGAGGTATGAAGAATTAATGTTACCTAATTTGTGGTGTGGACAAATGATGCATGTCAGTTAATGAGCTGAAAATAATTTCTTCCTCTGCACTGAACCATGTGTACTTCATTTCTCATGAGAAGATGTAAGAGGTAAAATACATAGTCCGTCACAAAAAGTCACTGGTAAATCTCAGCTGAAGTATCTCAACTTCTTCTTTAAAATTAAAATTAATTTAAGTTTAAATTAATTTGCTCTTCCCTGCTCTACTTTCATTAATTTTCTTCTTATATACTGAGCATTAGTAATGGTTTAATCTTTCTGTTTGGGCTCCAGTAATAACAGCATTTATCACCGCAGCATCCCACAAACCTCAAAGGCCATGGAGAAATCCCATGGAGCCTGTAACTCCAGCAGTTTCTGATAGCATGTACTGAAGTCCGAAACATTGCTGTTAATTTAGAACAAAAGAGGTCTTAGCTTATGAATGCTGCTTCAATGGTGAGCAGTTCTTAAGCAGACACACATTCATCTCTGAATATTTTTTCTGTAATTCAACACTGTTGGTTTGCATAATATGTTTCATACCTCAGGCTCTGAGCTACAGTTTAGGAATATTTAACACAGTGCTTGCTGCAAGGAATGACCTCATTAGCTATCTTTTAACTATTTTAAAGCCAGTTGTCTTTTTCAGCTGTGTTGAAAAAATGACTGTAAAAGTCAATTTGTTGTACTTGCTTTTGGTAAAAATCACAGTAGGTTGTTATGAATGTTCTTCTCAGCTCTCCTTGTAAACTGGTTCATACATTAGGCAATGAAAAGAGTCATCCACACTTTATCCATTGCCCAGGACCTATCTCTGCCGTGCAGTTTGGAAAGACAACTGCCTTTCTCACACATTCAAGTGAAATGAATGTGTTAGTTACATGACTACACAGCAATACTACCTGATTTACCAGCAGATTTAGTCTTACTAAAAGCTGTATAAAATTAGCTGTAGTTAGAGGAAATCCCACACCGTTAGAGATTCTTCTTTGATTTTTAAGGAGTACGATAGCACTTAGGGAGGCTATTTGCAGTAGCATGTTTTTGTTATATTGCAGTATGCACTTGTGCATACAACTAGCAGAATTGCCCATCATACATACCAAGGTCAACTTTATCAGAAAAGTCTTTCATACATCAGCAACAAGTTAATTATAAATAAGTTATTCAGCTTTTACTGATGGAATGCCTTTAATTACTGCTGCTCATCAGGTCAAGATCACCATTTACACCAAGATTACATGCCTCATCAAATTCTTATGAACTGTGCTTTGGTATTAAAGGCAAAACTGTAACAATCACGGGGATGGTTAAAACACTCAAAAATTGGAAAATTAAATTTACAACAGATTAAACTAGAAAAATGCATCTCAGTTCTAGAGAGATTATTGACTCCAATGCTCTTCTTCAATGAATGACACGTTCAAGAGCCCAGAGCCCTGGAGACCCCACCTGCATAGGTGGGACGAAGGAATGTGCTGCTCTGCTCTCAGTGCTATACAGTGAGGCTCTGTGATAACAGCAACTCATACTTGTGAGTATGAGTTAATATTGTGATTTACCTTTTATATTATGGACATTGCTCCTAAATGCACAGTTCACTGAGCGTTGGTTAAGTAAGTGTTGTTAGTAAGTCAATAAACCAATCAATACCTGTGAGTGGGAGTTGCATCAGCAACAGCTGCATTAATGCATTTTAGATGGTGTGCATCCCAACAAAAAATGTTGTAACTGAATTGTTCGTAAGCATACAAACCTCAGAGGATGTTTGCAAGGACAATACTTTAGAAAATGAGAAAAATGTTACTCATGATCAGGATATTATCAAGATGAGAATTTATAGATTTTAAATGTCAGAGAACAAAAATAAATGGGCATTACAAGTAAAAAACCTCACAACTTTCTCCTGTGTGCTCCGTTTTGTATTCAGCCTGATTTGCCAGATCTGCCACATGGCAACCTCACAAATTCAGAGTTGGCCAGCAGAACTCCTGTCCAGCTCATCTTAAAACTGCTCATCTTATTTAGTTTATACCCAATCGAGATTGAAGTGGTTTATTGACTTATTAACAACACTTACTTAACCAACACTCAGTGAACTGTCCATTTAGGAGCAATATCCATAATTTAAAAGGTAAATCACAATATTAAACAGCTGTAAAATGTTAGTAAATAGAGATTTCTAAGTACCTTTCTATAATTTATTCCCAGAAGTTATAAATCACCCCATCCATCCCACATGACGGTTCCCTAAAGTGTTGGACTCTACAGTGTGATACTCCAGTATTTTGCTGAACTCTCTCCAGTATGTCTCTGTCTCTTTTTCACTGGACTCAGTACCCAGCGGTGTCTCACCAGCTGGGTAAGGACCACCTCCCTTGACCTGCTGGGAGTGCTCTGCCTGATGCAGCCCAGGAGGCTGGTGGCCCTCTTTAAAGTGAGAACAAAGAAAAATGTTTAAAAAGTTCTGGTGGGGTTGGACCACACTGTCCTCAACTAAGTGCTGCCCCTAAGCATCTACAAAGAAATACGCAACGCTTTTCAGATTGCTAGTCTGCACTATAGCCTATACCACTGTCTTTTAACTAGAATCATTTCCTGTACTAGTGAACTAAGGCTAGAGCAGGCTGGATTAAGTGCTGCAGTTACATCCTTTGATTGCAGTTTTTGGAAGTATTTTGTGTTTAAAGAAAAAATGCGGAACGTTATTCATGTTCTGACACATGATCCTTTCTGCCCAGTCTACTGTGTGATGGAAATTGCAGAAGAGATGGGAGAACAAGAGGTAGTTTCTTACTTATCTTCAGCATAATATTCAAAAGATAGCATGGTAGCATCCTTAGTTTGGTGCCTTAGTGATGACAGAGCTGTTTTCCAAATCTGTAGTAGTAAAGAAATGGCATAGATTCATGTTTTAGAGTTGTAATGCCCTGTACTGTTTGGCTCAGTATGAATGCTCTGGTCCCACGTATAAGAGCTGAAATCAGAACCAACCTTCATCTGCAAACAGGTAATATTACTGAATGGTCTTGCTGAATAAACGACATGATTGACAAACACTTTACTTCTTTGGAGACTCTGAATTTAAAATCAAGAGGTCTGAAAATAGAAGTTGAAGCGGCTACTGATAAAGTCTCAGCCACGTTTCCCCAAGGGCATTTCTAAGAAATTTTATTTTCAGACCTGGTGAAAGGAGTGAATCAACTGATACATCCCAGAACATTTCTCTCCTTCTTTTGAGTCCTTCATAACAAACACAGGATGCAATAAAAGCAGCCATTCCCTGAAGAGAATCAGTCATCTATTTAACTGCATTTCCTTTCTCAAACAGAGATCAGATACTGTACAAGAAAGCACAAAAGACATTACAAAACAGTCTTCCCACAATAAAAGCTTCTTCCTAATTCTCTATAATTAGAATGACTTTTGAACGAGAAACAGCCTGTACAATTTGTGCAGCTCAGGGACTTCCTGCTCCAAGGAGCTATGAATTAACTTAGAGTGGGCTGCATCAAGCCTTTCCCTGTAGAATAAATTGTGTCTCCTGGACATCCATGGGAGTTTTGTCATGTACTCACAGAATATCAGGGCAGAAGGAAACACTATAATAACATTGTTTGATCTTTGTGTAACACAGATGGTAAGCCTGACTTACAAATTTTCAGAACAAGACTTATACTGGTAGATCAAGACACATTCTTATGGTATCTTACACTTTCCCTTAGTTTTCTCATGCCCCTGATGGCTGCTGCACATGCCATACATCCCAAATCCAAATGCTGGCTGATATCAATGACAAATCAGGAGTTGAGTTTTTATTAAGTTTGCTTCCAGGTTGCAGCCTTTGAAAAATCTGCTTTCTGTATTACATTTACAAGGAATGGGAGGAAAACACATTGCTCCTTTGAAACAAGAGTTACTCAGTATTTATTAAAAGCAGGGTTTTCACCTATTCACATATACTCAAAGACAGTCTAAGCCTTCTAAACACATAAATACTTGATCAAATTAAATAATCCACAGCTAATAGATGCCTCCTTTCAGGTAGTATGTTGGATTAATGCCATATGTAAATGATGTTTGTGCTTACATTGCTGAAAAAATGAAATGAGAGTTTTGTGACTTTTGATCTAACCTATTACAAGATTATAATCCTTTTTTTTACATCTGGCTCACTTACTGGAATACTTCCTGATTTTGACAGGAGATAGATAGAGAAATGAGTAACTTGTTATCTTTTACCATTTCTGTTTCTTCTGGGATCCACTGATGACTTTACTTATGCACAAAATCTGCTTAGCTGCACAAATAAGTTAAGAGAATCAAAACACAAGGAGAAGACATGGTTCAAAGTAAGTTTGTAAATGACCTCTCTGCTGCAAAGAAGGCTGTATTATCTCCTCTAACATCTGCAGCAATTGCAGAGGATGCTTGAGGTTATGGCACCCAGTTCATGACTATTTTACACTTGGCTGCAGATCTTTGATCAGCTTAATATTTTTCACCTATCATCTCCTGATACCCACCATGTATCTATCTGGTAACCATTTACTTCTTCAGATTTTCCTAATGTATTTAACTTTTGCTTTTTTTTTTTTTTTTTTTTTTGCAAATACAAATCCTATAGGTCTTTAAAATTCAAAACACCATGACAATTTCAGCTAAAAGATTTTATTACTATACATTAGCAAAGACATGAGATTCATAGACAAGTGTTTCTAACACTGTTTTACTTTGATGGACCCATTATTTTCTCTCGCACCTACCAAGAACCAGTTCTGGGAGTATGTTTCTGAGCACCCTCAGAGCCTTTTGCTTACACCGGCTATATTATTCTATACAAGTAACTAAAGCTCCAGATGGAAAAGCAATACATTATGTGTTGAATGATAAAAAAACAGATACCACATTTTTGAAGTAGTCTATTTGCTATACAAGGCTAAGTAACTTAAAAGTCAAAACCAAAAGTCATCTCCTCCACTGCTCCTAGTGCTCGCTCGCTCTCTGCTTTTCAACCGTAACATATCCATAACACTGCGTGCATATATGTCCCGCAAATTAACATTGATATTTGAGTCACTGGATGAGTTCTTCATGAGTCTCTTTAAAGCTTCACGCTGCCGAAGAGCAGCTTCTTTTATCTTCAGTGTAAAGTAACAGGCAGAAAACCGGTCATTTATGATAGCTATTGGCAAAGCCAAAACTAGTATTCCTGACAGTATACACATGAAGGCCACTACCTTACCAACAGTTGTATCTGGTCTAATGTCACCATAACCAACAGTTGTCATGGATGTTGTTGCCCACCACCAAGCACCAGGTACGCTTGTGAAAGTTGTGCCTGGCACACCTTGCTCAACAAAATACTCCACTGTGGAAAATATAGAGATTCCTACAGAAAGGAAAAGCAGCAGCAGGCCAACCTCCTCGTAGCACTGTGCAATTGTCATTCCAAGGGACCGCAATCCTGAAAAACAAGAAATGCTGTCAGTAAGTTGGTTTGTGTAGCTCCCTTCAGGGATTCGTGAAACATATCGTATTTGAAAGCTGATTGTTTTATGCCTTTGTTTTGGCTGTTAATGAACATGGCTTATGAAAAAGGGCTGCAGTTCCTACAAGCAAAACTACTGCAAAAATGTGATTTAAAAAGAAACAGATTAAGATGTTAGACTGAAACACTAATATCATCTCACTTTCCTTTATACAGAGCATACAAATTCTCCTTATTACTTATCATTTGAACTACATACAACATATGATTTAGCAAAACTACCCAATCTTGATTTAGTAATTGGCCATAATGGAGAGTCTCCCACAATTTTTATTAAGCTACTTAAACAGCAATTTAAAACTCCTAAAAACATCTGTTTCCTACTTTCAATTGGAATGTGCCTGTTTTCCAGCCATTGTCATATTTTTCTCTTGGTCCAAAGAGCACCCTGTTGTCAAATTCATGTTCCCAGGTAGGTACTTCAAGCCTAATTCTGTCACACAGTACCTTTCCTTTGCTAAGCACTGTTTACAATCCTTTTATAGTTCTCATCACCTCCCTCTGACCCTTCTTCCCCCTCACAGTCTATCAACATCTTTATCTGGAAAGATCAAAACAAATACAGTAGTCCAGCAGCAGCTGTGCTTGTGCCAAAACTGGTGATAGCAAAGCTTCCCAAAGCAAACAAGTATTCTCCTGGTAATTCACTGATGCCCATGAGTTGAACAGGGAATTTATGTGCAGCAGATTGCTCTCCATAATGCCCCACATTCCTTTTAGAGCTGCTGCCTCAAGGCCAGGCTGCCTGACGAAGCAAGCAGGAAAGTAAATCCAATAATGCTGCAATGGATAAATGTTGCTCATAAACAAAAGATAACAGGGTACCAAACTGGTTGAAAAACATGAGAGACTGAAATTATCTTTTGAATCACATCTGATTTTGAATTATTAATATTCTTCTTAAAAACATGCTACATGTTTTCCTTAATAAGTGAAAAAAAACCCACAGTGCTTATCAATTAATCTTCATGAGAGTACACTTGTAACTGAAACAACATTTGCATAGAGGCTTGCTGCTTCTGCTTGCAGACTTCATATGCTCATTGAAGTAACAAACAATTTGATTTGCTTTCCTTCCACAATCACAAAATAAGTTAAAATTTCTTTTTGCTTTTGGCTCAGTTTCTTTTTCCCTTTAGATCTAATGAGTTTTAAAGCTTTCATTTATGTTCAGCAAACAGTGGAAGAACAGACTATTTTATAGGGGATGTTTCCTTTCTCGAAGTTTTCTTCTGCTAGCTTATATTATGGATTTGCCCATATCCAGGTTTTATATTGCTGTAATGATAGTCTGTTGGTCAGAATGTTTATTGTAAGTGATACAGGTTAATTATGTAACAGAAAAGGGGAATAAGATATATCAGACTAATCTTTTTTTCTATTAATATGACTTCCTCCAGATTTTGAAAATACACAAAGATAGCAGTGCAAAAGCAAGGGACAATTGCAAGGACACAGATCAAGATCTCATCTTCCAAGGAAGTTCCTACACTCAATTGCCATGTAAAATTTCATACTGAGCAAGGCAGAAGAATAAATCCTTTCAGGTGACATAGGAAGAAGGTACACCTATTTAAAATTCTCTGTAACATAAGTAAAGACTGTAAAATCCAGGTTTGCCCTTTACAATGGAGCCCAGGGATACTGGTTTAAAAAAAAAAAGAAAGAAAAAAAAAGAAAACAACAAAACAACAGCACAACTTTCTTAAATCTTGAAATAAGCAGGAAGAAGGCTGTGACTGCTAACTATTTGCATCACACTGACAACACCTTCAGCAAAATATTTTTTTAATGGTTAATTATTCTTACTATTATTCTTTTATTGTTCTTTTAAAATTATTCCTAGTTCTATTATCTTCATATAAAACAATGATGCTGAAAAACTTAAGTGTACAATAAAAATGATTCAGTATCTCTGAGAAAAAAAAAAACACAACAGAACTCAAGCTGCCTTAGTTATCAAAACCAGGTATTAAAGAGTTGTCTTAATTATCATGAGGGAAAATAATACCTAAAGTACTCTTTAACTTGTTAAAATCAAAGCAAAAAAAAAAAGAAAAAAAAGAAAAAAAAAATGACTGACCTTCATTTTTTTTTAAATCAAAGTAAATATTTGTAGTAATGGTGCATGATCACTGAAATCAGTGAAGTGGTGGTTCTCCATCACTTCATGCCTTCAGAAGAAGTCAGATTTGTTTAGATGAATCTTGGAATCTGACAACTTACTGGACTCCACAGCTCATTCCAAATGGGATTCAGTTGGTGTATTCAGAAGGATTATGTATTCTGCTTTACTTTAACTTTTAAAAATGATTTATCCAGCCCTAGCATACAGCCAAACTGGAGCTGTTCCATCACAGACACCTCAGCAAGTCTTATGAGAGCTATGAGAGCTCCTTGCCAGGAGCTATCACAGCTTGGTTACTCATGCTGGAAGGTGCTGAGCTGCTGCAACAGCCAGTGTGGTTAAGGCAAGCAAACAGTTCCAGTCTGGGAACCAGCAGCAGAAAGGAGAGGCATTTCTCCCATGCACTGCAAGTTCCACCTCTTTGTTGCCCAGAGGAACTTGATAATGCAAGCTGATAATCAGGAGACTCAGTTTACACACAGTATTTAAATCATCCTAAATTTCTGGCACTGAATTCTGGAAATGCTGAAGTTTTTTCTTTCTCATGAATCCAGAAACATCTCATCCTTACATAAGCTACAACCTTCTCTCAAACATGACCATTGCCATCAGGTGCTCACATCCTGCTTCTCAAGGAGTAAATTTCTCAGTGCTTCCTAGAGGAGGACCAGCAAAGCCTCAGACAAAACATGGCCCCAGAAGGAAGCCAACAGCTGAGGAGCATCAGAAAATGTGAAAAATGCAGGTTCAGTTCTTACTCGTTCCTAACCCATTCAAATTTTTAACTTCAGTATCTCAGAAGTCACCTCATCCTCTAGCTATACATTTTCTGGTAGAAGTACTACTAATTGATCGGTTTTCTTTGACAAGGTACAGCACTTTGCATAATTTAACACTCACTCTAGTATGGCCCAGGTGTTTCTATGCATTACATCTATCTCCTGATAACTGAGTTCAGCTTTCAAGGGATTATTCCATTTTTCTTTCCCTTCCCCACAAAAAGGACTAATCTGCCATTTCTTTAAAAACATAGGAAAGAAGTGACTTAGATTTTTCCAAACTCATGTCTGCCTCTGATAGCAGAACCATGCTGCCAATGGGATCTCAGCTTTTTTGTGGGTCTGCACAGTGACCGTGCAGATGTGACTGTGACCATCCTGCCTTGGTGACAGAGGAGTTGCTCCTGGCAGCCACAATTTTTTTTCATCTCTTTTCATCTGATCTTGCACTCCTTTTGCCACACAAAACAGGTGAGCAGTGTATGAAGTTTCATCTAATCTGAAAGAGCAAGAGTGACAGAACCCTCACTGGGAGGCAGTTTTAAGCTGCCTAGTGCAAGAGAGAAGTGTTTGAGTGCTACTCCTACACTCTGAGATTTATCAGGACTGCCTAGGTATGTGCAAGGATGGTGTCTGTGTATTGTACTTACAGTGTTTATCTTAGCTACTATGGTCAGAAGTGTGTTCGGAACCATGATAGTACAACTCTCTTCCACTACAAACCTCTACTGGTCAGAAATTACGCTTCAGATCTGCTAATCTATTTTTTGTCTTGATTTATTAGAGTTATGTTTTGCCTTAGCAACCACATCTCTTCTGACAGAAAATCAAATTCATGACCTTCCAAATTTAAATTATACAGAAAAGAGGCAGTGCTGATTTACTGTTCTGTGACTAAGTAACTAGTAACTCCAGACCATCAAAGAAGTAAGCAGTGGCAGTAATGCTGTTCTGAATGGCTTAAATAGTGATGTATGTCACTTCTTGTATGCTAAAATTGATATTTTGATTGCAGAAGAATGATGGCAGCTCACTTTCAGAGCAGAAGACTGTATTTAGATAAAATTAATTCCTTTCTTCTACCAAACATGGCAAATGAATTATTAAGCTCTTAACATTAGTAACCAAATATTGGGAAATAAACTATAATAATATTTTAATGAATTTAACTTTAAAAATACATAGGCACAAAAGTTTAGACCATGGGTGTCCAACATTTTGGCTTGCCTAGGAGTGCTAGACTTGGGCTACATACAAAATATATAAAATAGTTAACATATATAAGCAAGAAGGCTTCTTTAAATAAGTTTTTTATTAAAAAACAAACAAACAAACAAAAAACAAACCAAACAAAAAGGTAAACAAAAACATAAAACCAGCGGGTTGGTCACCTATGGTTTAGATCACCTCTGAAAGCACTGAAGCACTGAATACAGCTGAAGTTAACAGTTACTACACAGGCATCTGAAACTTACTTTACAGCTGACAGAGCCTCAGAACTGAATTTTGTGCATTCATTCTGTACCAGTGAAGTATGATGAAGTGGAAACTTTGGAAAGTTTCTAACTAGAATTATCATACTTTTGGATCATAATCTTGTCATTTAGCACCAAAGTGCCTTAATGTGTTAAAATCTTTTTCTTATTCTCAAAACAGAACAAGGCAGGAACACGTTCACATTCATGTAATTGGAAGTGGGCAGTAGGCTTCCTTGTATAGAACAAAAACTGTAAAAATTAAACTGAAGCACAGCAAACTCACTGACAGACTGAATCATTAGCAGCTTCCTCTCAACTGCTTTCCAAGGGACAGTTACGCATCCGGATAGGCATAATCCCAAACCACTATGATTATGATCAGCAGTATTAAAGCTACTCGCTGCTACTGGTATGAAGATTCACTGCTCTTCAGTGGGAACAAAAATAAAGACACATCCTGCTGCTAAAATGCCCACTGAAATAGGGCTAGTTCATGAAGAGGGTGGAGATGGCTCTCCAAAAAATGAAGCAAACCATTACTGCTTCAAGGCAGGAAATTCTGGAAGGACTACATTGGGAGTGCTTGGACACAAAGGGCACCACATCAGAATGCTGGCTGAACCTGACATTGCCACTCTGTGCTGAATCTAATGCCAATTCAGTGCCCCAGTTGTGTTCAACATATCATACAGATTCCAACATGTTCGATATGGTCAGAGAGCCCATCAACCCACTGCTCAGTATGATTCACTTTAAACAGTTTTATTGAAACATTCTCTATCCAACAGAGCCTCATTGTTTTCAAGATGTGCGATGTAGGCAAAATCATGATCCATTTATTTGCATAAACTTTTGAAGTGTAACAAATGATGACAGAAAATTATAAACTGTCATTAGTGAGCCTCTGATAATATAAAAGCATGGGTCACTTCTGTTTCTTCCCTTGCTTTGCTCCCAACTAACTCAAATAAAAATGCTTGAAAAGATTTCTGACGTGAACGACTGGTGAAGGGCTTACAGCATGCAGCTTTGGGGCCTGCTTTTGTAAATGTTCTATGCAAATGAAATGTACTGGCTTTATGAAGAACTAAAATTTATTGAAGAAATCTCCTGACACTGTTATCAATGTCCAAAAGTAAGAGTTTCACAAGCTACCACAGCTAACATTACACTGTATATAAAAGGCAGAAATGCACACAAAATGGGGACAGTTTGTTGGTAGCAAAAGTAAAAACTACCATTGCCATGGCTGAAGTACCTGTTGAATGTCTTCCCAGCTTCAACATCCGCAGCGCTCTGAGCAGTCTCAGCACTTGGACAATGCGCCCCACATTTTCCAGTTCTTGGGAGCTCTCCCCACCACACAGACTCTCTACCAGCAGTGTGATGTAGAAAGGTAAAATAGCAAGGAGGTCTATGATGTTTGCCACACTCCTCAGAAAGCGACACCGATCCCGTGTACACAGGAACCTCAGAACAAACTCCACAGTGAACCATGCAATGCACAGGTACTCAAGGGCATCCAGTAGTGGTGGTGCCAGCCAGCTTAGCTCCACTGAAATCAAAGCCATGTTGGCAATGGACACAACAACAAAAGCCATGGATAAAGTGCCAAAAGTCCTAGCTGCTGCAGAGGAACCAGGCTTTTCCAAAACTTCCCAAAGTTTCTGTCTGACACTGGGACAAAGGCTACCAGAAAAGTCCTCTTCCTCATCTTGAGCATCCAGTTCTTCAGCATCTTTCTTGATGTCTAAGGCTTCACTCAGCTCCTTCCTCCTGAAGTACCTGCCCAGGAATCCCCCCAACAAAAAGATTTTTAATGCCAGTATGCATATGCTTTTCTTATCCTCTACTACGAGAGGCATAAGAACACACATTAAAATATACCTCATCGGAAATTAGAAAACCCTGATGTCAAGTTTGCTATGAAGGATTTTATTAACTGAGACCCTACAGCATGTTTCCTTTGACCTGATGTTCCTGCTTACCCATGTCACAACAGTGACAGTTTGTATGTGCATGCTAATTTTATTCAGATAGTGTGCTACTTATGTGAATCATGTTGACTAAAGTAGGATTAGTTCCATGACTAATGTGCATTCTTATAAGCAACCCAGACCCTCTGTTTCTCCATTAACCTCAATTTTATTGCAGTTTTATTAATTATATTGCAGTTTTATTACACTGGTGTGTATCTGCAGTGCTAAAAAGAAAGACATAATGAAAGCTGTGCAGTTCATGTATGAAGTTCTGATCAATACATGCTCAGATGACTCATGTCATCTTACTTGAAACATATGGGCTGTCACACAACAAAGCATGCATCTTACCGATTGCAAATGCATAGTTGAGCATTTTGTTAGTGTACTTACAGAACTATTTCATGAAACAGCATTCCCAAATTATATTGTAAACATTATTTTCCTTTATATCTGTATTTCCTGACAACTGTAGATATCAGGACTTAAATTAAGGGGCTATGCAACTTTGCCTTCATTTGATGCACAGTTACTCTTGCATATGCCCAAGAGGTCTGTAGCTTCTTGTATCACCAAAGAATTAGGATCTTTCAGTTGTATCTACTACTGAATGAAGAATGGGATGAAAACTAGGATATAACTGTCTCAGATGCAGAACTGAACCATGTAAGGATAGAATAACTGAAGCCTTTTTTTGGAGGGGGGGAGGGCTGAGGGAGAATGGATGTGCTGGATTATTTCTAATAATTTTGACATAACCAGTTTGATCAATAGCAGTTGCACTCTTTATACTACAGACAAACCAGTAATGCTAATATGGGGGATAAAGCAGGTACAAATAGAATTAACAGAAACATCCTGGGGGTGGTTCAGTCAAAACCCACCTTGTTCCTAAACTGTCTGTCACAATTGGTCTCCAACAAGTCATGTTCCCCCTGCTGCTGCCCCCTCCTTGTAATTTGCTACATCCATCTTCGATGCTTCCCCTCACGTCTGCCCCTGCAGCCATGCCACCCACTCTCAGCATAGCAATGACCACTCCCACCTTCTGCCTCTCCTGCTTGGAATTGTGCAGAAAGTACGGGGCAGCAAGGCTCCAAACTCTCCCAACCCGTGACTCCACATGTGATCCCCCTTGGCTAGGATAAAATCTCAATCTGAATGACACTGAAAGTACATCTCTGCTTTGACAGCCCATTCTATCTCCAGCACTGCCACCTTCCACTCTGAACTTTCAGGGCCAGTCTGTAACAAGTGCAGAAAAACCCAGATCCTCCTCATTCCAGGCTCTCACTATCTTGCCCCCACTGCCAACCTGTCCCTCACAGCAAAGGTAAGCAGAGATCTCACTCAACACACCTCTTTGTCTCATTTCCCACTTCCATCTACCTCCAGAGTAGGATTCACTGCTGGATTTGCCCAACTTTGAGGATATTTCTTCTGTGCTACCTTCTCTGCCCTACTGATGGATCTCTCCCTGAACACCAGCCTGTGCTGAGATCACTCAGCCCATGGTCCTGCTCTGTGTCTTCCCACAGCTCACCGATCTCTGCAGCACGAGTCGATGCTGAGCTCATCCAAGCCCCAATACTGGATCTCCTGCAGGAAGGAGAGTGCACACAGCTGCTCCATCACATGCAGCCTCCCTGTCTGGTAGTAGTTCAGGATGTAGTGAAACGCCTGCGAGCTCCTGTCAAAGAAATACTCATTCTCCACCAGGTTAGCATCATCACAGAGCTCAAGGAGGCCAGAGGCCACGTCCCGGGCAGCAGAGACCACCACAGCCAGTTTGCCGAGACGAGTGTCAGGGTAGCAAGACAAAGTTTGCTGGGACATCACAAAGCGGCTGCCTCCCACATTGATCGTAAAGCAGTCCAACGAAGGAACAACCTTCTGCAGCAGGGGCCCCTGCTCCTCCTCGCTGGAGAAAACACTGCAGTCCAGGGAACCCAGCGACGTGCTATTCCCTTGTTCCTCCAGGGACGCTTGGGAATTAAGAGACATGCAGCAGGGAGGCGACTTCATCCTGTAGCTGCCAGCAGCAGCCCACACTCTCCTGGATGGAAAACACAACAAAGCTGCAGAGATGTTCTTAGTGGCGACAGTGGGGCCAGCCTAGAGATGAGGCACTTTCTGATGCTTTGGCTCCTGTCCCCGGAGCACCTCACCATCCCCACTTCCTCCAAATAGTGCCTCCATCTCAGACAGAAGCCAAGCGTGCTGCTGGGCTCCTGTACCAAAGATACCTGAGGTCCGTGAGGCAGCCTCCACTGTGCGCTATCTGGGAGAAGCGCCAGGCACCATCTGCCAGCGAAAACCCACGCGGCCCCTTTGGCTTCATGGTCATCCCCGACCTCTCAATCAAGTGTCCCGAGAGCCGAGTGTGACGGAAACGAACGAGCACGGCACAGCACCAACATCGCCTTCAGCGGGCTGTGCGAGCAGAGCGGGGACGCCCGGCGACCCGCCCCGTGCTCGGCCTCGCCTGACGCCTCCGCCCTCCCTCCGGCCCCACGGCTCCGTCCGCCCGCCCGCCCCGGCCCCCTCAGCGCCCTCACAGACGTACCCTAGCTCCCGGGGCAGCCCGCCGACAGCCGCCGCCGAAGTTGCCGGCCCGCCCGACCAACCCCGTCCCGTCCCGCCGTGGGACCCTCGCCCCAGCCTGGAGCAGCCGCCGCGCACCGTCCGTCAGCCCGGCCGCGCTCCGTCGCTTCGCGCCGCGCCTCACCTGCCCGCCCGCCGCCCCGCTGTGCCACCCGCGGCTGGGCGCCCGCTGCCGCCGTCCCCTCCGTTCGCTCCCCCGGCTCCGAACTTCTGGGCAGCGCCGGCGCGCCTCCATGGCGGGTCATGTGCCGCGGGGTGCAGGCGGGGGCGGCGGGGCTGCGCGGCACGGGGCGGGCCGGGCCGGGCCGCCGCCCTCCCCGCCGCGGGGCCGAGCGTTCGCCGTTGTGGCCGTGCGCGGTGCCTGAGGAGGGGGCGCGGTTCGGCGAGCGGGCGGGCGTGAGCCCGCTGCCTCCTGGCCGGGAGTGCTCGCTTCGAGGGGTTCTCAGAGCCGCCAACTTCTCCGAGTGAGCTCGCGGGGCGATTTGAATACAACTAGCTCTCTGCTGATATACATAAAACCAAATATGCTTCCGAGCAGGTGGTGTGTCTTCATTAACATCTCTATCATGACCGCAGATCAGATTTAAAGTGTCAAGCAGACAGCCGTGGTAATGGCCAGGCAATCTACGCTAAAGAGCCTGTTTTAACCTAAATCCCCTCAGCTTTTTTTTTGTAAAGTAGTTTGGGATATGTCTGACACTGTCCTGTGTTGACCTTTGAGCACCGCTGTATCGTATGGTGAGAGTTAATAGTAACCTTTTCAATGTTGTTTCCTTTCTTGTAGGAAACCATACAGAACCATACAGAATCACAAGGGTTGCAAGGTACCTTGAGATCATCGAGTCCAACCCTCCTGCTAAAGCAGGTACCCTACAATAGGTCACACAGATAGGCGTCCAGGTGGGTCTTGAATATATCCATAGAAGGAGACTCCACAACCTCTCTGGGCAACCCGTTCTAGTGCTCTATCACCCTTACCATATAAAAGTTCTGCATATTAGTACGGAAATTCTAAAGTTTGAGTTTTGGGCCATTGCTCCTCGTCCTCTTTCTACACACCACTGAGAAGAGACTGGCCTCATCCATTTGCCTCCCACCTCCCTTTAAATATTTATAAACATTAATGAGATTCCCTCTAAGTCTTCTTTTCCCCAGCCTGAACAGATCCAAGTTGCTCAGCCTTTCCTCATATGGGAGATGCTCCAGGCCCTTAATCATCTTCGTGACCCTCAGCTGAACTACTAGGAGCCCAGAACTAGACACAGTATTCTAAATGTGGTCTCACCAGGACAGAGTAGAGGATCACTTCCTTTAACCTGCTGGCCATGCTCTTTTTAATGCACCCCAGGATACCACTGGTCTTCTTGGCCACAAGGGCACACTCATGACCAACCTGTTGTCCACCAGGACCCACAGGTCCTTCTCTGCAGAGCTCCTCTCCAGTAGGTCATCCCCTGACCTGTACTGATGCATGCGGTTATTCCTCCCCAGGTGCAAGACTCTACACTTGTTCTTGTTAAACCTCATCAGATTCCTCCCCGCCCAGCTCTCCAGTCTGTCCAGGTCTTGTTGAATGGTAGCACTGCCTTCAGGTGTGTCAGCCAATCCTCCAGCTTTTACATGATTTGTTTTATAAAATATGCATCCATGTGTGTCAGACTGCCAGTACTGTATGCCATATCCCCAGCTTTGTATCCCCCCTCATGTGACCTATGTGCCACTGTGTACAGCTATGTATTTTTTTCACATTTATTTCACAGAGGTGTCCTAATGGCTCATATTTTGGATACCAGCTATCTTCTCTATATTAAGATTAACTGAATGCTTTTCTTATTGCTGTTTTAGCATCAATGACTGCAACAGTGTCTGCTCTGCTCAGTAGTTGCTGGTGCAGGAATCCACTCTGGACAACCATTCATTGTGAAAGTGCACTGATTGAAAGGAATCCAGAAGAGAACAGAAAGAAGCAAGTTTGGAAGTCATGGTGCAAGAGGAAAAACAAGGATGGAACAGCTACAGCGGAGGGGATAGTGCATGACGTAACAATCTTCAGATATATGAAAGACTGCTCACGAAGTTGAAGAAGTCACTTGGTCTTTTTGAGCACACTGAACAGGCATAGAAATAATGAAGTTGAATGACAGGAAGGACATTGAGGATAATGGTCAGGAAAGTTTTGGTTCCAGGATTATGAGGCAGTGGAGGAGATCATTTGTATATTGGTCTGTGTACAGGTCACCAAAGAAGTGCCTGGACACAAGGACTCGTCAAGAATAGAAGAGCTGCACCATTTTCTCCAGTGGGCTGGAATGGTTGGCTGACCTTCTGAGACCATTCCCAACTCAGTAATTTTAAATTTCAGGTGTGTTATAAGGAAATATAAGTACCTAGTTGCATAAATGTTCTGCCTTTTATTGTTTAAAACGAAAATATGAATTCATTTTCTATCAAAATCAGCAAGTGCTGTTAGGAAGCCAGCTTTCAGTTATATCCCATTTTCAGTCCAGGATTGCCATCTGGGAGTGCAGCTTATTTGATGGATAGCACTTAAGCCAGCACTTAATTAAAAGCAATAATTAAAAAACAAACAAACAACAACAACAAAAAATTAAGTAGGCCATCCGTAATGAGAAGTAAGTACCTTACCACAGCAAGATATCTTACTCAATTCAATAGACCTGCAATTGTTCAGTCTCAAAATTACTTACCCATCCTCATTTGAGACTACTCTTTTCAGTAGTCATTCTTTCTGTTAGCGGGAAATGCTCTTCAGGCATACTTTCTCCGTTAGTATGGACAACTGAAAACACTCCCCTCTGTAGCTTTTTTCAAGAGACAGTTACTTCTGCTATAAGTTTAGATCGACTGGTGTTTCTAAGAACCCAATTAAAAGTTTCGCTCTTGTTTAGTCAAAGTGAGTATCTAATTCACAGTATTCTTGATATGATAGATCACTTTTTTCAGTATTTGTGTAAGACTTTCATAGAATCATAGAATCATAGAATCATAGAATTGCTCAGGTTGGAAAAGACCTTAAAGATCATCGAGTCCAACCACAGCCTAACCATACTACCCTAACTCTAACAACCCTCCGCTAAATCATGTCCCTGAGCACCACATCCAAACGGTTTTTAAACACGTCCAGGGATGGTGACTCAACCACCTCCCTGGGGAGCCTGTTCGTGCTTAACATCCCTTTCTGTAAAGAAGATCTCCCTGATAGCCAACCTAAAGTTACCCTGGCACAACTTGAGACCATTTCCCCTCGTCCTGTCACCTGTCACCAGTGAAAAGAGACCAGCTCCACTCTTGCTATAAGCACCTTTCAGATATTGGAAGAGAGCAATAAGGTCTCCCCTCAGCCTCCTTTTCCCCAGACTAAACAGTCCCAGTTCCTTCAGTCTCTCCTTGTAGGGCATATTCTCCAAGCCCTTCACAAGCCTTGTTGCCTTTCTTTGGACCTGCTCCGGTACCTCAGTGCCCTTTCTGTATTGAGGTACCCCAAACTGAACACAGTACTTGAGGTGAAGCCTCCCCAGTGCCGAGTACAGGTGCAGGATGACTTCCCTAGTCCTGCTCACCACACCATTACTGATACAAGCCAGGATGCCATTGGCCTTCTTGGCCACCTGGGCACACTGTTGGCTCATATTCAGCTGACCGTCCATCAGTAGATGGACACCTTGGGAGACCAGGTTCAGTGTTCTGCTTACCTGTGCATTTTTGGAGTAATGACAGTATACAGGAATACATATGTCGCCTCAAGCTTCATTTTTTTTTCTGGTTATCAGTTGTTCAAAATAGGGTTGTGTCTTCAAAGTGCTAGTGGTGCTCTTAAAGCTCTGTGTTAAGTTTGTCCTTTCAGTTAGTTCTGAGCACTTCATATGCATTCTCCAAGCTCACATCTCACTGCAGGAAAACAACACCATCCACAGACTTCCATCATGTCCCTAGCTTCACATCACTGTAATTAGACAAAAGATCTGGATGATGTCTGGTATCTTACTTCTGACTTCCTGCTAGTTGTCAATTTAGGTTTTTATTAAAACAAAACAAAACAAAAAGAAAACACAACAACAAAACTTTTAGAACACTGCTCAGAAAATTATTATCAAATGTACCAATAAAATAAAGCTAGAACATTTCAAGGAAATGAGAAAAATGTTTTATGATTAGAAAGGCTCAGACATAGAGGATTTATTTTTATGCCATTAGAGACACAAGAATTGGGGACTACTTGTGCATTTTTCATTTTCTGGGAAACTCGAACTATCAGCAGTTCTTTATTCTTGCTCACTCATACATGAAGAACCAAAGCAACAGCTTTCATAATGTTATCATTCCCCTGGCAAACTCACTCAGGCAACCATATTCTCATGGAGCAGTGGTGAAAACCAATATTGCAATACAAAGAGAGTCATTTGGTTTTATACACTCAGCCAGATAAGTGCTGTTGCTGAAATTAACCATGGACATTTCCAAGGCTGTTTGGCTCCCTGGATTTATGACATTGGATAGAACCATGTCTGCATGGTTTAGAGATGTGGTTCAGACCAAAACAGTGATACAGTACTGTTTTATCATGTCAGGAATGTCTACAACAACTGAATGATAGTGACATATGTGTGAACTACTGTCTTACCAGTGCTCCAGCTTGTATTTGCCTGGTATGAAACCAGTGACTGAAGAAACATTTCATTATTTCATGAGACAGTATAGAAAAAAAAAAATCTGGAATGCTGAAATGAGTTGCAACCCAGCATGTCTGTTGTGGGAGTTGAAAAATTTGCCTCAGCAGAAAGCCAGCTGTTACAAAACCTCTTTTATAATCTGTTTTCAAGATCTTATGTACTCCTTCATGTTGAAAGCTATGATGCTATGCTGATTTTTTAGTCACATCATCCATCTGTAACACTATTGTATACAGGGAAATGCCAGGATGTACATCCCCAACTTGTCCTTTTCAAATTGCATCGATCCTCTTCTAAGAGAATCTTAGAAGATTCTTCCAATTGTAAATTGCTGGGATTTCTGGCACAGTATATTTCAAAATTTTTAGGTTTTTTTGATTGAAGTGGCTCTCCTGGACCTCATGTGATAAAATAGAGACATAAGGTTAGAAAAAGTATGACAGGTCGAACACATATAGAGAAAATGTTTCTCAGGAACACTTTCATGCTTTCCAGCATCAAAAAGATTTGATGAGTCAGAGGTTGCATCTAGCATAACATCCTAACATGTTCAACAATCTTTTATGACACTGCAAATCCATTTTCAAATCCATTTCTGTTTCAGTGTCCAGAACACTTTTGTGCAAGGTTCTCCACAAGCTAACTGCACTGGGTGAAAGATAGCATACAGTTTTGTTAAATCTTCATTCATGTGCTGTGATTACTGAATAATAGGTCCTATTCATGTTGCCAAAGCCATTCAAGGTTTTACTGGCATCTGCCCTACTACAGTTTCTATGGAAATGTTCAGTGTCAATAGTTCAATTTTTCATATGCATCCAAGATTTATGAGTAATACATTCTATCAAAGGATAAAGTTAATGAGTTAATAATTTCATCATTTGTCTATTGCAAATTCTGTGCTCAGTGCAAGCCTGTGAACCCTGAGTTCCATTGCATTCAACAGCAGAAATAATCTGTATCATAAACTCAATTCCCTTGGCATAGATCAAGAGTGACTTCCTTAACATAACTGAGGTAGTGGCTAGATCCTTTGCTGAATCTTACACTTTGTTTCATATGAAGCAGTGCTCTTCGGGAGCAGTTGTGGTTCCTTCACAATCTATCTGAAGCTTGTCAGTCTTTCATCCACTGCTGTAATCTCAGTCTAAAAGTGAGAATAAATGAAACCTGGAAATACTCTGGACAACTCTCTTCTGTTTCCTTTGGTGAGTGAAATAAGAGCTTATTAGAACCGATTTATTCCCTCTAGGGATATTCTGCCTTTCTTGTGGAAATGATCCAACCAAAACCAGCCAGATCTCACTTTCTTTGAACTAGCTGCATAGAACAGACAGATCAGAAGATACACAGTTTAGTCCACATTGTGTGAACAGTTTAAAAGAGTACGTAACCAAGACTAAGTTAAGAAAGCTGTTTTCAGTATCTTTGAACACTACCCACTTTCAGAATCTGTTTATTTTCTTGCCTTTTACAATGTGGTAGGAAGTAAAAAGGAGAGTAGCTGGGGAGGTAGTTCTGTAGAGCAGCCTACGCACATGAGCAGTGTTATTTTCAAAGGCTAACTTTACATACACTAACTGCATAGGCAGGCATGTGGAAATTGTTTCCTACTGAAATTGTAATGGAAATGAGCTTTTATATATAAAACAGAGTTCAGGGCACGGTGTATGCAGTGTTACCCTGAACTATCATGCTTTCATTTTTAGTAGACTGGGAAAGGGAAAGGGGATTAATAAGAATTCTCAAATTTTTATTTGAATATTATACCAAATACAACAAATTCTTCACAGATGACTAAAAGATACACAATCAGACCTGATCGTTGGCCTACCTAATAAATTTTTTAGAAGATATTATTCCATCCTCTTATCACTGAACAGATGCGACTCAGGAATGCCAAAGAGGATTACATACAAATATCAAAAGAAAAAAATACCTTTTTTCGAATAGGGCCATGGCTTGTTACTCTGGAGGAAAGCTTCAGTATCCTAGCATCCAAAGCAACCTCATTCAAAAGAAATCACAAAAAGATGAGAGAGATGTGTTACTTTTTTCTGCTAATAATTCACATAAAATTTCCAGCCTTTAAATCCCTGTTGTATTCATTCTTTCAATGTATTTTGTTCTAGTGTCTACTTTTCACTGTTTACATTTCTTCACTTGTTTCTCATGTGTTGTCTTACTATGCAAACTTTTGCTTTCCACTAAAACCTTCTGAGTTACTTTTCTAGCTGTATGTAAACTGAGTTGCAAGAGCTTACCTTACCACATTCTAGGATTATGGTCTCAAGTCAACAGTGCCAGAACTTGGATTGACCAACATGTGAATCTTGTCTGTCTTGCATATCCTTTTTAGGGAAGCTGAATTGTGGTTGAATAGGAGGTGTATCAGTATGGATTTTGGGTGTGGTTAGGATTCACACTTGAACTGCAGAGGCCAATCTTTTCACAGATCTCAGAGTTCAGATTCCCTTGGCATAGATCAAGAGTGACTGCCTTAACTAACAGTGGTAGTGGCTAGATCCAGTGCTGAATTTCAGTGCTGCCTTCTGTAAATCACGTCTAATGGTGCTTCAGTTCTTAACTTGTAAGCTGCTCTCATGAATAAATTATTACTTTTTATTCTACAGTTGTATGCCCTACAATTTCTGCCTAAAGTAGTTCTCATACTCTACTCTTCTCTCTCAAAGTTGTTCTTATAATCTGTTCTACTGTGCTTCTCACAAGGTCTAACTCATCAAATTAGGATCTTTGGTTCAGACTCTGCATTTTTTTCTGATGTTTTACATTCATTTGTTCTACTCTGTCCCATGAGTGCTTGCTACTTGAATCCATGTTTCTCCGTGGGCAGTTGCTACATTCTCATGCATAGCTCAATACCATAAATATTAACAACACCTCAATATATCTTTTCAAGGCGTCCCATTTATTTATAAATTTAGGAAATGGTAGTGATTCTGGCTGGGATGAAGTTAATTTTCTTCATAGCAGTCTGTGTAGTGCCATGTTTTATGTAAGTGACCAAATCAATGTTGATAGCACAACTAATGTTTCAAAATGTACCTGAGTGGTTGAATACTTGGGAAAGGAAGTGTTCAAGACAGAAAAATTTTCTTAGTCGGGGACTTTGTTCTTCTAAAGGGACATATGTAATTTTGAAAATATTAAATAAGTATCATTAAGAATATTTTACAATACCGTGGTCAAATATGCAAAAGAAAACAGATTTTTATATGAAGTGTGTGGTTGACTCTTCACTTAGAAGTTGTGTGTGTAAGTTCATTGATATCAATTAAAAGTGGTCTCTTTGAGGAACTTCTGCTATGAGCCAGCTGTGTGCCTTTGTGGCCAAGAAGGCCAATGGAATCCTGGGGTGCATTAAGAAGAGCATAGCCAGTATGATTATTCTCCCTTTCTGCTCTGCCCTGGTGAGGCCACTTCTTTGAGTACTGTGTCCAGTTTGGGGCTCCCCAGCTCAAGAATGACAGGGAACTCCAGTGAAAGGCTACAAATGATGAAGGTCCTGGAGCATATGCCTTATGAGGAAAGGCTGAGATATCTGGGGGTCTTCAGCCAGGAGAATAGAAGACTAAGAGGAGATTTTATAAATGCCTATAGATATCTGAAGGGCAGGTGTCAAGTGGATGGGACCGTGTTCTTTTCAGTGGTGCCCACTGATAGAACACAGGGCAATGAGCACAAGCACAGGAAGTTCCATAGAAACTTGAGAAAAAACTTCTTTGGCAATGACAGAGCGCTGGAAGAGGCTGCCAAGAGACACTGTGAAATCTTCTCTGGAGATATACACAATGCACCTGAATGCTTTCCTCTGCAGCTTGGTGTAGGAAACCTGCTTTAGCCGGGGGCTAGACTTGATCTCCAGAGTTCCCTTCCAACCCCTATGATTCTGTGGTTCTGTAATTCTGTGAAGTTAATTTTTCAGTGGTGTGTTTTGGTAGAAATGGAAGCCAATGCTCTTTTAAACTTTGAACATCTCTTGAGCAATGAAGACTATGCCCTTTGAAGAAACTGGCTCTTGAATCTTTGAACATTCATTGTGCTATGCAACACATCATGATCTTCTGGGGGCATACTGGATAAAAAATGATCTTGCTTTCATAAGCTTTAATTCTGCATTTAGTTTTCCCACTTATAAAAGGATGGAAAGCATAACAGCCAACAGCAAGAATATCTTCTTTAAATTGACGCCATCAGTTCCAGTATATTAATGTAGAGGCAAATGCATATAAATCAGTAACAATCTGAGCAACAGTTAGTATATAAAAATAACTATTTTAGGCAAAACTAACTGTTGTTTTTTAATAATTTTTATAGCACTATGAAAGTATAGACATTGCAGTTATCTCTGACAGAATATGTATTGAGAGATACAGAAAATTTGTACATTGTAATAACTTATATATCTGTACTGAAAGAAAAAGATACAATCCATCTATTTGGGTACTTGACAAATCTCATCTACACCTCTGACAGGTATAAAAGCTGAACTTTGTATAACAAGCAGGAGAACCAGAACAGGCATGTCCTTATACAGGAAAATAATTATAATGGAAATAACTTTAGTTGGTTTTGTACAATGGAAAAGGGAAACATGTTCAGGCAACTTCATTTCTGCTGCAACTCTCTTCTGACTATAAGAGAAGTTCCTTTTCCCCTGCAGTACTGCAGTTTACATTTATATATTAATTTCCTTCAATTAATAATGCAAAGAGAACGTGCTTTTTTAGTATGGAAGGTGACCATTCATAATTTCTTCATTTATTCAAAGTGTCTTAACAGTCTTTGAATTTACAAAGTTGAGTTGAGTACATTGGCTAACCTCATATATATCACAGTAGCAAGAGGAATTCATTTTGTAAGAGCAGTTCATTTTGTAAGACAAATTGTGGTTCTTAAGTAGCCATTATGTGTAAATTGAGTTTCTGTGTATGTGACTGCAAAACTGACTTGCTTTGTAAATGAAAAGCAGAAATTTCTTTACCCTGCCAATCACCTTTAGCCTATTCAGTCAAAGAAGAGAAATAGGTGCTTCAAAGGAACATTTCATTAGTTGTTTTATACGCTGCTGCTGTAGGATGGAATGAATCACATCTTACACAGGTCCATTTGTCTCCCCTGGTAAGGCTAGAGAGCAGAAGAGAAAAGGTATCAGCACTGTAATTATCTGTGGTTTGTCAGATGAATCTGACTTACTTTTTAATTTTTTTCAATGTTTTCAAAATAAAACCCAAAATAGGTAATTACTTCTTACATCGGTTTATTTATTAGTGTTTGCTTACCAACACAAACATTTAGTATCAATGTACTACATGTATTCTGGTAATCATGAAAATGCTTTATACTTTTGGAATAATATCATTTGTTATGGATATTGTAAAGAATTTTAGAAATACAATATTTATTTAATCCACACAGCATCACCATGAAATAGCTAGGTGCTGTTATGATTATACAATTACAGTTAATTGCTGCCCTCTGGGATTAAGCTGTGTGACACCAGGACATCTCATGCTTCTGTGAGTGTCTTAGAGCAATTTGGGTCATACAGGAGTGCATGGGTGCTGAGAAGGGGAAGTGTGTTCACTGATTTCTTAGCTCATAAATCGGAGTTTATTTGTGCCAAGGTTAGGGGTCCAGGTCCTCTAGAAAGTTTTGGGAATGCAATTGTGAGAGAACTTCCACAGGTTGAAATAATCCTTATTTCTCAATTTCAGCATGTCACATTTGCATAACTAGTGCTTCATTAACTAGTCACAGTCAATTTTCCAAGGCTTACAAGTAGTTCAACAATGTGGCCTGAATACCACTCAATGGAACAGTTCCATTGTTGCATACATGACCATGGGCCTAGAGACTAATGATGTTTCATGACATTTTATCATTAGAGAAGACTGGATTCTAAATAACATGATCAAATCTTACTACATTCAAGCAGGATTAAACAATCATAATTTCTGTTCAATAGCTAAAAAATAAACCTGCTTTATAATATCTTGCAGGCTTTACTGTGAAGAGTAAGTCATCTCATATATAATTCCCATACAGCACTAGTAACTGCTGGACTTGGTTGACTGCATGTAACAAGAGGAAATAATGGCATATAATCAAATGTATGAATGTAATCACTTCAAACATCTATGAAACTATATACTCATATTGATTCCTCTTGAATGCAGCATTCTGATTACACTTGCTTCTGTGTCAATATCTTTGGTATTGTCTTATTAAAACTCCAGCAGGCAATGCTTTTATAGATGTCAGTAGGTGTATGTTTACAAGTTTGAGGCTGTCAGAAAAGATCTGTTTAATGTTTCCAGTTTTTAGGAGTCCTTCATTGTTGTCAGACAGAATTTTCTAGGGGTGATAAGGGTGAGCTTATTGATTTCACGTCTTCAGGTAGCATGTTAAAATTTTGATCAAACACGTAATCTTCACAAACTAGAGAATTCATAATCCATCAGACTCCAGGATGTTTCCTTAGCTACTGCTAATAATAAATTCACAGACTATAGTCCTAAATGGTTGAGTGCTCAGGCTTTGGGTTCCACTGACAATTTCCAAGAAAATTTTATAACACTAATTCCACTTGATTTTGATTTTTAGGGTCTTGAAGCCTAAAGGTTTTATCAGTTGCTGGGTTTCTTTCCCTTTTCCTGAGCTGCAGAGAGGAAGGCTTTTATCCTTCCCTTGGTCCTTCCCTTTTCTCTTGAACTAAGGTTAAAATTTAGAGCACTGAAAGTGAAAACTTCAGCTTGCCTAGGAAAAATACAGTTGCATTCCAGCTTTAGACACTATGTAACACCATTAATGGTAATATATGTAATATAAGTAATAACCTTAAATGACAATAAAGCCATAAATAACCGTAAGTAGCCATAAAAGACTGTAGTCATGTTGACAAGGAATGAGAACTGAAAAAGAGAGGGGAGTCTAATTCTAATGTTCAAATCTACTCTTCAGTAATCAGAATGCTTCGGTTGTTCTGTACTGAGGTTTTGAGTAAAAGGAATAGTAGGAACTCTGAAGTACTCTTGGTGATGTGGTTCTTTTTTCTTTCTTGTACTAATTCTTCTTATCCATAATTTCTTTCCTTGCCTTATTCATGCTGCTACCTTTTATAGCTTTCAGATTCTGATTCTGTGGAACAATCCAACTGAAGTAGCTCCCTCTAAGAATGTTGTATATGCTTTTCGTAACTTAATATATATAAGAATTCTGAGATTGTGTGCTTGATGATTGATTGCTGTGATTCTGTAAAATAATCCCTTTTGATTTGTCTTTCAAGGCATGATTAAAGGTATGTGCCTTTCTTAATGTCTTGCTTGATTATTTACAGTATGGATAATTTTTTGTAAAGATTTACTGTTTTAAAGGTAAAGAGCAGTCATATTGAGCATAAGCTACTGAGATATGAGATATAAATTATCTGTGAATTCATCGATGCTGTGAATGGTTCATCTCTATATAGTAATTATCTGCCAGAAAAAAAAAAAAAAACGAAAACCAAAAAAACAGTCTCAGTAGTCTCACCTTGATTTCACTTATTTTAAATTCCATTCATAATAACAAAATTACTACTTAAAAAGTTTTAATTAGATTTCTTTGGTTTGTGGAACAGGTATTGCTTTTCATAAGGAGTCCTTGTATGTTTAGTTTTTGTTTTACTTTCACTTTATTACCCTCCTACGTGAAAAATTTAAAACTAGACAGTGACTGCATCCTGTATCAGTTGCACCTTTCCCTTTCTTTCCGTCCCTCTCCCTCTCCCTCTCCCTCTCCCTCTCCCTCTCCCTCTCCCTCTTCCTCTTCCTCTCCCTCTCCCTCTCCCTCTCCCTCTCCCTCTCCCTCTCCCTCTCCCTCTCCCTCTCCTTCCCCCTCCCCCTCCCCCTCCCCCTCCCCCTCCCCCTCCCCCACCCTTCCCTTCCCTTCCCTTCCCTTCCCTTCCCTTCCCTTCCCTTCCCTTCCCTTCCCTTCCCTTCCCTTCCCTTCCCTTCCCTTCCCTTCCCTTCCCTTCCCTTCCCTTCCCTTCCCTTCCCTTCCCTTCCCTTCCCTTCCCTTCCCTTCCCTTCCCTTCCCTTCCCTTCCCTTCCCTTCCCTTCCCTTCCCTTCCCTTCTTCCCACTTTTTGTTCTGGAATCATCAGATTTAATAATTATATTGAACTATATGAATCAGCTCTTTCCTACTCTTTTGTTGCTGCTATTTTTAATGATTTCCAAAACCTCAGTGACTCAAGTTTCAATTCATTCATCTGAGCCTACAGCTTTGAGTTGGTTCAACAGCATATAACTGCCAACCCTTTTAAACTGCCCTGGGATGGACTCTGCCTCTGTGTGAGAGAAACCTCTACTGCTTATTTACTTCAAAACCATCACTTTCTCATGGCTCCAGCTGGGACATATAGCTGAATTGTAGCTGCAAGGCTGGATTGTTTAGATTGAACATCATTAACTAAATCTGAGACAAGACTTTTTTCTGGAAAGTGATTTACAGCAGTTTTTTTTTTTTTTTTTTTCCTCTGGCCTGTGCTTGTGGTGTTCTTTTTTATTTTTATTTATTTATTTTATTTTATTTTAAAGGGCCACTCTCCCTGTTTTCCAAATCAACTTTTAAATGATTCATGTGAGGTTTTACTGTCTGGATAGGTAGGAAAAGGATAGTTCTCAAATTAATTTTCCCTATGGCTGTTTTCAAGCACTTGACACATCATATTCAGGTTAGCTGCTGTTTGTCATAATGTTACTTATCTGTGTCTGCAACGGACTAGAAGTTAAACAGATATAAAACCTAAACAAGTGAAAAAAACCCTCGCTGTTATAAGAATGCTACAAGCCTATTTATGTTTTGTACCAGCTGGAGGATGCATCTATGGGGTTCTAGCCACAATTGCTCTTGAAAACAGATTTGAAGGAGATGACAATCTAG
Source organism: Gallus gallus (assembly GCF_016699485.2). Lineage (NCBI taxonomy): Eukaryota > Metazoa > Chordata > Aves > Galliformes > Phasianidae > Gallus > Gallus gallus. Next base: position 131,767,794 of record NC_052533.1, read on the forward strand.
CCCTTAGCCCCAAAGTAAAGACTAAGATGAGAAATCAGAAGAGGAGAAAACCTTTGCGGAAATCTGTATGTACAGTGGGATACCCTACTGTAACATACATGCTGAACATACTTTTGGCAGTCTGCTTCTCTTTCTGGAGACTTCTTGCATTAATGATAAATGAGCTGCTGAAGGTGGCATTTGTTAGATGTCTTGTCCTGACACCTGCTGAGCTGGAGTTCTCTATAGCTGCCTTTGAGTAGAACAGAGGGAAGGAAGTAAACAACTTATCTCCTTAAAGAAAAAGGTAAAATTTAGCATTATTTATTTCAGTAGAAGAGTTTTACTTATCTTGTTAGAGCCAGGAACATACCATGAGCCAGGAGTAGAAAAGTCGAATGTCACAAATTGTCTGCTTGGAGCAGTATCATATTTAGAGTCTTCTAAAATATAGGTTGAGTACTCTTGTGTTCATTTTTTTTTTTCCCTCAGTTCCTTGATGCCATGATGATTGATCCCACTTAAAGAATATTCCTGTGCTGTGGGTTGGTATCGGTTCTTATTATATAAGGGGTACCAGACAGGATAGACAACTGATGGAGTTCGATCTGGAAGGAATACGGAGTCACAGAATCACAGAATAATTTGAGTTGGAATGGACCTTTAAAGGCCATCAAGTCCTACTCCCCTGTGAACAGGGACATCAATAGCTAGATCAGGTTGCTCAGAGCTTGGTCCAGCCTGACCTTGAATATCTCCAGGGATGGGGCATCCACAGCTCTAGGCAACCTGTTCCAGTGCCTCACTTTCCTTATTGTAAAAAACTTTTTCTTACATCCAATCTAAATCTTCCCTCTTTTAGTTTGGAACCATTACCCTTGTCCTGTTATAACAGTCCCTGCTAAAGAATCTGTCCCCTTCTTTCTTATAGCCCTGCTTTAAATACTGACCGCTATCAGGTGTCCCCAGAATCTTCTCCAGGCTGAACAGCTCCAGCTCTCAACATGTCCTTGTAGTTGAGGTGTTCCATCCCTTGGATCATTTTGTCGACATCTCTCCTGTACTGAGGACTCCACATGTGGACACATTACTCCAGGTGTGGCCTCACCAGTGCAGGGTAGAGGGGCAGGATCACCTCCCTTCCCCTGCTGGCCATGCTTTTTTTGATGCAGCCCAGGATACAGTTGGCTTTATGGGCTATGAGGACATATTTCTGTCTTATGGCCAGCTTACCATCCACCAGGTTGTTTTTGGCAGGGCTACACTCAATCCTTTTGTCTCTCAGCTTGAATTGATAGTAGCGGGTTGCCATGACCCATGTGCAAGACCTTGCGCTGCGATTTGGTGAACGTCATGATGTTCACCTGGGCCCACTGCTTGAGCCTGCCTATGTGTCTCTGGATGGCACACTGTTCCTCAGGCATGTTGACCACTGCACATAGCTTAGTGTCACCCACAAAATTCCTGGGACTGCACTAGATCCCACTGTCAATGTCACTGATGAAGATGTTAAAGGGCACCAGTCCCTGTATTGACCCCCCCCTGTACTGACCACTTGTTACTGACCTCAATCCAGACATTGAGCCATTGACCACCATTCTATGGGTATGATCTTGCTACCAGTTACTCATCCGTCAAACAGTCCCCCATCAAATCTGTATCTTTCCAGTTTGGAGAGAAGGAAGTTGTAGGTGACCTTCCTGAAGTTCAGATGGAGTTCATCAGTGGCTCTTCTTCACTAAAGCAGTTACACTGTCGTAGAAGGCCACTAGTTTGGTCAAGCAGGATTTACCCTTCGTGAAGTCACACTGGTTGTCTCGTATCACCTCCCTTTCTTCCACATGCCTTTGTGTAGCATTCAGAAGGATTTGTTTCATGATCTTTCTTGTCTCAGAGGTGAGGCTGACAGGTTGGTAGTTCCCTCAGTTGTCTTTCGTACCTTTCTTAAAAATGAGTTATGTTGCCTCTTTTCCTGTCATCAGGACCAAGTGGTTTGATGAATTGTAGGCAGTTATCGTCCTAAAATGGGGGCTGAAAAATCTTGCCATGAGTAACACATATAATTTTGAATTAGTTTTTGAGATGCTTCTTCCCGTTAATCACAAAGTGCACATCCACAGGAGCTGCACAACTGTTCTGCCTAGAAGTTTTACTCATCCAGAGCAAGACAAACTCTGAAGATAGATACATTGGGTGAGGTGGGGATGGGTTGATGGTTAGACTTCATAACCTTGGAGGTTTTCTTCCCACCTTAATGATTCTATGATTCTATGATTAATTTCATACCACATTACATACGCAAACATGTGTTTGCTTCTTGGCCTCCACTAGTTTCCTTGGGTTTTGTATCACATGTGCTGGTCCTGATCAGATCTCACAGGCATCCTAAGGAACATTAAGTAGTAGCAGATACCTTAACATAAACAACGGAGCCTAAAATATCCATGTTAAAATAATTCAAGCAGTTTATAATTAAATGGATAAAATTTCAAATATATGAAGACAAACTAAAAAAAAATTCTCACATAAGGATAAGTATTAATTCTAATCTTCCCAAAGATTTTACTTGAAATGAAAACATGACTTGTACTAAAGCAATTCATTTCGAGCTTTTTTTTCAGTCTTTTTTTTTTTGGTCATGAGGTAGCAGCCCCACCTAGTGAATGATTAATGAATTCTTAAAATACAGTACACCGGAAGAGTTGAAAGCAAATGCTCTTTTTTTGTTTGTTTGTTTGTTTTTGCCTGTATATTCTGTTTCTACTACCAAAGAGCTGAGTAACTCTTCACTTTATGAATGTGATATGTAAAATTTATGGGTGGAAGTGAAATCAGAATCAGGCCCAATGGCTTGCTGTCACATTACAAGACTAGTTATAAACCTTAGAAGTTTCAACACTGAGGTATAATTGAGCGTAAATTGAGCATCAGACTAGTACAAATGTTGGAGCACAGAAGTGAGAAAGAATATTCCTGTGTTTTCCAGAGCTGTCAAAGAGAAAAATATATTATCATGTTAAATACGTCACCTAAGTAGTTGTACTGGAATTAATGCAGTGAAATATCATTGGGAGACAAAGAAATATGAGCAAGTTTGAAGGTACTGGACCTGATTCCTGGTTGGAATAAATTGGAACAAGTTGTAATAAATGGGTATAAACTTCCTTGGCTTGAGGCATGGCTTTTATACATCTGGAAACATGGCTTGCTAATACCAGAAGGAAAGGTTTTGCTGATAGAAACAAATTGTTCCTGCTGTTCCACTCAGTTTATGTGGCCTTTGGAGAATTTAAAACAGCATGAGCTGAACTTTAATTTAACTTAATTGTAGAGCAAACAACGGCGATGACAGAGCCTTTATTTGAGAAATACGTGCTATAGGAAAAGATATCAAAGAGAAATTTATTGAGGGATGGCTCCACAACCGAGAGGGTCATGGGTTTCTTGAACAGTTGTACGAGCAGAACAGGCCTAACAATTGGCAGGAGATACAGCTGGAAAAGTACTAGCTCGTTATAATGGCTGTGAGCTCGGGTGCTATGTGCACAACCCAGCCTATGAGACCTTGAAGCTGTCAAAGCAGGAAGACAAACTGAGGCTTCAGTTAAGATAAGGGGGTAGCTAGTCTGGGAAGAGATTAAGACAGTGGAATGGTATGAAAACATGCACGACCAATAGTATTCTTAGGCAGGGGGCTTTTTGCTATGCTTCAACCAATTACACGCTGACGCGCGTTTGCCACTTATATGTGTGTAAGTAACGGATAATAAACAGAGACTCTGATGCACTCATATTGGGTCATGTCATCACTCCCCATGCGGCTCGGCCAGCGAACGGACTAGATTCCGATTCCGAACCCTTGGGGGTCCGCAACAGAAATTAACTCACCCCTCCCAGTAAAAGTTTGGAGAAAGGGGCGAGCTGAAGAATGCAGCCTTCTCCCATTTGTACTGTTGTGCCACAGGAGAAAAGGATGGGGGAAAGGGGAACATGTACAGACTCAGACTGCACATGCACTCCCAGAAGCATCGCTGAGACAGAAGGGGTGGCTCCAGCCCCCTTATATCTTTACAGATTTAAGTACTTCAACTAGAAACCCATGTTGATTTGACTGATGATTGCATTGACTTTAAAGTGTTTTCAGTAACACCAAGAATGATCTTCTCATTAGTTTTACCAATCACAGAAATGAGAGGCAAAGAATTAAATGACATCATAGGATTTGAATATTTTAGGTTAATAGTTTACCCACGTCTGGACTCACTAGAAACAGGCTGGGGAGACTAATTATAGCTACTGGTGCTTCAGTAAGGCCAATCTATTCCTTCTCATTCTTTGTTTCTGATTATTTTCAGCCACTTGGTAAATCTTTCAGTAAGAAGCTATTGCATTTAAGAAAGAGTAAAAGCTATTTTTCCTTTGTCATAATGCTTTCATGTTGTATCTGGAAGTAAGGGTAATTTCAGTTTTGTTGTCATTTTAGCAAAGTTAAGATAAGTAATTTTAGAAGAAATAGTTATGTATGCTCCAGCTTATTTGTATTGGGAATGTAAACCTATGGTGGTTGGATACAGTGAAAGAAATCAGGACAAATATATTTGCAAATGTTATAGTTCAAATCCAGGATTAAAACACTGCAAGACTCAAATGGTTAATCAGAGAAAGAAAAGACGATTCAGCAAACCATATTTAATTATTCTATGCAAATTTACTTGTCACTCACATTTTTCATTTCATTATCTATGAATAAAACCTGATTAAATAGGAACGTGAGTTGATTGTACCAGTTTTGACATGGCAGTGCCACCTGCTGTTACACTATGTGACTTGTATAGAATTTTCTGATTCTTCTGTAATCTGAAGGGTTACACTTGGTTTGAAAAGATGGACACAGGAAAACATAGGAGCTGTGGTGCTGAAGTGGTAGGTTCAGGTTGGTATTTGAAGTTATGTTGGCATGATTTATTCTCACATTTAATATGGGAGATGGAGTAACTTCGTGGTAAGGGACTGAGGGCACATATTTCTCTGGGAGTTGACTGATGAGTATTCATATCTCTTCATGGCCTGTTGAAAATGGCATCCATCTTATTATTGAATTACGAAAGCCATGCCATTTCTTTTACATTTGATTTAGGATTTCACTTTATGCATGTGCTCTTCGAGTGCCCTTAGAATTTGGCGTGTGTGCAAAGTCTGCAGAAACATGATTATGGCTCCTGGTGGAGCTAAAGCTTGCTTTGTATCACTTGGCAGAGCAGGACAGACCAGTAGCAGATTTATAGGTAATTGGGGTGCCCTCGCAGATTAAGACATAGACCTCTGTAGGGAATGTTAAGAAATTAGTTAGGATTAAATCATGTACAGGAATGGCTGAATGTCTTTCTCCACTCTTCATCATCCTTTTCAGTTTTCTTTAATTCTGCAATATCCATTTAGAAATGTAGAACTGGGAGGGCCACAAGCAGCAGAAGATTCCACATTGTGAATTGTTGTAGTTTAATCCTGAAAGCAGTGAGGTACCACACAGCTGTTCACTCACTACCTGTCTCCCAGTGGGATGGGAGAGAGAATCAGAAAGAAAAAAAAGGTAGAACTCATGGATTGAGGTAGAACATTATTTACTAAGACAGAAAAGGAAGAGAAAAGGAAAATAATACTACTAATGAAAATAATATAGTAAATATTCACAGAACTAGTGATGTACAATGTAATTGCTCACCACCTGCCACGTCACCCAATGCCCGGTCAGTTCCTGAGCAGCAGCTGCCCCCCCAGTCAACTCTTCACAGTTTTTAAAGTTTTTTACACATGATGTTATATGGCATGGGATTTCCCTTAGGCCAGTGTGGGTCAGCCATCCTAGTTCGTATCCCCACTCCATCTTGTTCACTGGCAGAGCAGTACAAGAAGTTGAAACGTACTTGGTTCTGTGCAGCCATTGATCAGCAACAACTGAAGCATCAGTGTGTTGTCAACACTGTTTTTCTCTGAAAGACAAAACATAGCATAATTCCAGACACTATGGAGATAATATCAGCTGCATCCTATCTGAAATCAGGATGTGGATTCACCTCAGACTTTTAATGATCTAACTTATTTTACTCTATTTCAGTTTTTACACTTTTTAATTTTCCATATGGGTTTTGATCTTTATTGAGCTCATATTTTCATAAGTGCTGCTAAAATACCAAGATCTTTTTCTTAGGTGGTAATTCAGAACCTATTCAGAACCATTTCAGAACCCTACAATGTAATTGTAAAGGTAAGACTTGCTTTGTTGTGGATTTTTTTTTTTTTTTTTTTTGCATTAGTGTATTTTATCTAGACTTTCATGTGCTATTGTGTTGCTTACAACTGTGAGATCCTTCCATTATTTCCCCAGCCTGACCCACTGGGCTCTTCCATTTACGACCTGAAAAACCTGGTGACATAAGATAACTGTATTACTTAACTATTTTTTTTTCAGTTTTCCAAGTGTTAGTCTAAACCTGAGAAAAACAAATAATTCTTATTTTTGTTTGATCTTGTTTCTGAACCAGATGTTTATTCATATGAGGACTTTCCATCTTACTTCAAGGCAGCTTTTTGTCTGTAACTGGCTTTTGTGAATAAACATACTGAATGCTTTCTGGGGATCCAAGCAGATTATATTAGATAGATTTTCTCTGATTTATTTGTGAGGTATGGCTTCTCTTTACAAAGCTATGTTGATTCTTCCCTGATATATTTCTATCCACATATCCACTATTGAATTATACTGTTCATTATACTTTCTAAGAATTTGCTTTGTACAATTTCATATTTACTTGCCTGGATTTCCCATAAACCTTTTTTAAATTGTCATCACGTTTACCACTTTCTGTGCTTGATACTGAGACAGTTTTAAGAGCATGGTTACACACAGCAGTGAATTGATTTCCTTTAGAACTTGTGGGAAATGGTATCACTTCTCTTTGCTGTCTTCTGAGCCTAGCTGCTCCATTTACAGTGTCTAAAAATGTAGTCTTACAACTGCCTCCTGGTGTGATGCCTCATAATTATATGTGAGCAAATCTCACATAGTCTACCTCTTACTTTTGCAGCTTTTTAGACCTTTCTCAGCATGTCACAGCATGACATCTAATGTTGTTCTGGTCATGCACTGGTACTATAGTGACGTTGTTGCCTGTAATAGGCAATCGTTTTTACAAGCTTATATTGCCAATTAATTAATTGGTTTTGACTCTAAGCAATATTTTACAAATTGCTGCAGGCACCTATTTTGGTACATTCCATGTTGCAGATGCAAGAAAGACATTTTCATACCTTATCAAATAAAGATTTTGGTAGTCATTATCAAGTTTACTGTTATTAGAACCATTCACTGACAATGAAATGTTTTATTAAAGCACTGTCAGTCCAATAGATGTGCAATTACTTACAGGATTAATGATACACATTGGGAAAACTTCAGAGAACTTCATGTATTCTTTTTCCTTGAGATTTTTTCCTTAATAGTGGACATCTCCAAGAATAAAATAGTTGATTTCTCTCCTTTTCACTGCCTGTGCTTTCAAATGAAAGGTGCTGCCCTATCTTATATCTATCCTTTATTCTCAGGACTCTCAAGACAAACTCTTGTCTTCCCAGTTATTTGTAAAACCTTGAGAATTCCTCATTCTTCTTGTTGGTATGCCTGTGTTGCTGATGAGATTAAAAATTCTCAGACTAATAGGATTTATGCATACCTACCTTAGCCTCAGTCCTCTCAGATTTTCTACTACTGAAATTTCTTTAGCAGTATTTTAATTCTTAGCAGTTATGGAGGGCTTTGGGTAAAATTCTCACATAAAATTCTCACACTAGAATAAATAGAGTATCTGAGATTGCATTTTAAATTAAATCTTCTTGTATTCATTCTGTTCACAGCATCTAACAATAGTTTTTGTAAAATCACAGGATGCTAGGGTCTTGTTAGACTCACTCATTTAATTCAAGGTTCCCCACAACTTTGGTGCTAGAGATATTTTTGAAAATAGAAATTAATTATCCAATAATCTGTCCCCTTCTAAAATTTCTACTTGTGCCTTGTCTCCAGTTTAGAAGATACACCCTTAACTGAGTCATTTGCCTATGTAGAGATAAGAGTGAGAAAGAAATTATAAGAAAACCAAAATGTTTGCCTAGACAACCTTTAGCTAATTGCATGGGTGCAGGGAGGTGGGAGAACATTTTCATTTTCCTTTAATCATGTAATTTGCTGTTGATTTTTGCCAAACTTAATCTGGAGAAAGAAAAGACTTGATGCTGAACAAATCACTGTTTGGCAAGTTTAAATGGGTACTTTTCTGATAGTGTCCAAAGAACGTGAAAAGGATGCCAAGCAACAGTTCTCTTTAACATAGTAATTCATTTGTTCTTTAGCATATGTCAGGTTTCTTTCCACAGAATAGAAAAGTTTTTCAGTTTCATGCAGTAATAGGAAGAGAAAATGTGATAGATGCCTACATGCTGAACACTGAATAGCTCCTTTTTGGTGTACAAGGAGGTAAAAAGAGTATATATGTGTAATTGTGCTATTACTTTAAGGCACAGATTCAAGGTTATAGAAGATCCTGTTACCTTTCAAAATTTTTGGATCATACCTAATAGAACTGATTATTTCTCACAAACCTGAAACATCCTGCATCATCCCACAACTTCCTCTGCAGCCTGAAGCCTGACTTGGGCTTTCAGTGAGAAAAAAGGGGAATTAAACAGACTTTACATATTTGGAATACAAGCAGCTGCTACCATTTGAGACGTCTTTTCCATAAGCTGTCTGCAGCTCATTTGTGGATTTGTGTATGGATACAATATCTGCAATACTTATTAATGTCATAGATGCTATCAAGCTCTAATCTGATAGCTCAAAAGAGGTGAACACCTATCAGAAATAAATTACCATTTTGTGTTATATACCTATGGTACAGCAAATAAAGAAAAGAGCATAGAAATGCCTGACAAATGCAGGATAAGAGTTACAGCACAAAGCAGAGAGAGATTTCTGTAGAACAGTGGGTGGCACTGTGCACATGTGCTAAAAAAATTCATCTCTCTGCCTAACCACTAATATTTGCAGTGTTAGAAAGGCAAAATGAAGGTGACACTATATATAGTTCAACATTTTATCCATAAAGAACAGGGCTAATATTTCCTATTTACACACATTTAACACGAGGTCTTCATCCTAGGCAAATAATGATGATGGTGATGATAATGATTACAATTTACGGCTCAATTAAACCTGCTTTTGGGGGATATCAAAGCACCCTGCAAACATTAGTGAGATCAGCATAACATATTTCAGAGAGACAGGTAAACACAATTCCTTTCTTGTCAGGAAAAGATTCAAAAACGGTTTTTTTTTTTCTGTTTCCTCACAGGCTAGGGGAGCGTCCTGGCACTCGAGGCAGGCTCAGCCACCGAACCTCCTTTTAGTGCTGGCCATGGTGCTGGATAACACAGCTGAGACGTGACAGGCTGGCTGCTTTTCAGATGGGGAAAAATGGGTTATAGCACACAGCAGCAACTCCTTCCTTCTCTCTACCATCCCGCAGTGCTCTCTGTCTTGCTTGAGGAAGCACTGTGATTGCATCTTCTCTTCTTAGACAGAAGCCTTATGTTTGGATATCAACGTGACAGAATACACTGTAATTTTCCAGTGCTGACCAAGGTGCAAAACTGTAGATACCTGTTTCAGTAAATAATTCTCCTACAAAACAAAATCTATATTCCATTATTCATTGAGATTCCAGATCTATATATGTAGAAAAGTAATATTTTGTGAGAGATTTTCAAATAGTAGAAAAAAAAGGTTTGTTTTCATGTCTCATCCTGATTCATAGGTATGCATTATTTCTCATGTAGACCTAATAGAAATTGGAGTTCCCATATGGATACATTGAAAATTCAAGAGATGTTCCTTTGTATAGGCAGTGAAGCTGACCTTTTCCACAACTAGCATATAAATCCTGAATTAAAGTGCATTCAGTTGAAAGAAATATTATTTTTTTTTGTTCTCTGCTAAAGATACATAGACATTTAAAAAAACCCCATTAATAATTCTAACTAATCTTAGTCAAATAATGAAGGAGTGGGCAACCTAAAAACCACATCTGTTAGTTACACTGTGCCAGATATTTAATGCATGACATGCCCAGTACATAAAAAAAAAAGACAATTAACAATTCAGATGGGTTTCCAGGCTGCTACACAATGATCTGATGAAAGTGTATATTCAGATCATGCATCTTTTTCTGCATCTCTCCTCGGTGAGAAGGAGAGATACTGCATACCAGAGAGAATGTGAACCACAGCCAGAGCTAATATTATAAAGATGAGCAAATTAAATCTTTCAGTAATTTAAGGAACTGATTCTTCACAGCCAAGCACTGTTCCAAACAATTTTCCCCTTGGTGTAACAACATCAATGAGCTTGAAATTGGTGACCTAATACAATGAAGGTGCAATTTTCTCAAGTACATGTGGGAATCGAGATATATGACAGTGTAATATATTTACAATAAGCGCTTGTAGTGGTGTAACTATACAGTGGTGAACTGCTCATGTTCCTAACAGTGAGCAGGCAATTGAGATACAAGCAAGAAAACTGTGGAAACCTGTATTAGTGGAAGGAGAAGTTAAAGGAAGCCAAATCTAGTTGACTTGAAGACTCAGGGGAGTTCTTCAAATGCACAAAACATGTATCTGGCTGCATGGATCCACACGAAGTGTCCTTCCCACAACCGCATCTCAGTTCGCTAACACACAAACACAACTGTGGGTGCCTCAAACCCTATGCCCATCTTTCCAGATTCATATCTGTCCAGAATTCCTGTCCAGGCCCTGGGTACTCGTTTTCCAGCTTCCAGCCTTGAACTTGGCTCTGTCTGATGTGGACAGTCCAGGCTGATTTTCAGTAGTGAACCATCCCTCAGCTCCCCTCACAGAGCAGAGTGCCAGCTCACAATGCTTAATAAGAAGTTAAAGCAGTCAGAAGTGCAGGGGCTTGGCTAGAAAAGTGCACTGAAGCAGCATTGAACACATTTCCACACAAGGCATCACTGTTTTCTCACTTCCTTTCCAGTTTCTCAGCTTCCTCCTCCATCCATGAGCCCACAGGCATGACCTCTCATTGGAGAGATAGGCTTCCAGCTGGTTAAGATAACTGATGCATCTGGGATGGTTCCAGTGCTGGAATAAATGATTGCTTCAACAAATAGGATAAATATCACTGTAGAATGGCATGGAGCCTATTTTCACCCTTTCCTATGGAAAGCTGAAAATAAATTATATATCCACTTTTGGTATTTTGGATGAATAGATCGTGTGATGACATGATGACACACAGCATTGTGCTAAAACACACTAGTCCAGGAATGTGGAAGAGGAAAGAGGTTAATGCTTCAGAAGTTCTGAAGAGGACACTCAGATTAACTTAGGTGTTTTTTTTTTCTGTCTTTTTTTCTTTTTCTCTTCATTAGCTGTAAAGAAAATGTGCATGTCTCCATAAAATCAACCAAACTACTTTTTATGAGTTTCTGTAACCTTTATTGAGAACACAAGGAACCAATATTACAAGTCTAATACCTCCATCCACTTGGAATTCATTATACTTAATTTTCTTCTGATAATTCAAAATACAGTTTCCCAGTTTTTGCACAATAGTCTATAAGCTATTGATATTATCCAGGTTCAAGTGTCTGGGCTGCCCTGATAATCTTTGTCTCCCCAAAAGGTAATAACTAACAATAAATCAGGACTGGACAGTAATTACTAGTAAGCTCAAGTCAGCCCCCAGCTAACCTGTGTCTTTTGAGTGCTTCTCCAATATGAACTGACTAAATGACTTCTGAATAAATTTCTGAACAGGAAAATAATTGCATGAAAGGGGAATAATCACCACCATGTTAAATGAAATTAGCAGCAGTCCTGACACATGTAAACTTGCATATTTTTCCAGGAATGTAAAAGAAACTTCTGTGCTTTTCCTCCTAAGTCCAGTTTGTGATCAGTGTTCTTACTCTACCAGAAAAGGTATCTCTAAGGATGCTGGGTGGTGTGTGACAGATGGACACCGGGTATTACCAAACTATGAAGTGGAGGGTTTAATAAGATGCTTACATAAGAACAAATTGTCCTGTGAAGTGGGCAGACTACTCTGCTGCTTCCAATAATAAGTAGATTTTGGATACATAAATCCAATCTTAAAATTAGATGTAGGCCGATGGGATCTCATTTTTTATTAACATCTCCTTAGGAAATTCTATTGTTGTTCTTTCACCAGTGACACTGACATTAATTTTATTTTGCTAACTGTGGTCTGTGACATATATTCTCAGAAGATTACTCCTTTCTGCAGATTTTGCCTAGTTCCAGTTAAAGCTGATTTTCTTTTCTACTAAATAATTCATTATCTGTATCTCTGATGTGTCTGGGTTAGAAAATAACAAGTACTACATTCTAGGAAATCTGCATCGAGAGGAAAGAAAAGGATTCTTTTTCTTTGACTCCACTGCTTCTTTTGTATTCTAAAAGTTCTCTGAAGGTTGTCAGGAGGTTCTCTAAGATCATTGGTTGAAGAGTGTTATAAAAACACACAAATACATTGTAGAATGTAGTCACTTCTACTTTCTCCCAGATTCACATAAATCTACTTTATGATTGATTAAATATTTCAACTTTGGTTTGACGTTTAATCTGTCTCAGCTGTCAGTTCATTTTGAGTGCAGTTGAAATAAATTCTCTCGCCTAATTTAAAAAGTTTCTGTGTAACAACTGAAATCACCTGAATTGGAAAATTCTCCAGCCTTATTGAATGTGAGGATGCAGTTAATTGGGAAGCAGTATGGATATAGTACCTCTTAAGGGGCAAAGTAGAACACTGTTCGGTAAACGTGTTTAGAACCAGTCTTAGCAAGGAATAATAACAATGAGACTTCTAAGTCAGAGACCCACATTAGACTCAAGTGTCCAAAGCCAGATGCATTCTTACAATTTAAGATCTTAGCAAGAATTTCTCATCTGTCTTAAAAGATAGCCTTCAATTTGGATGGTCTCAGATATACCTTTTAAATATTCTAAATATGTTTTTATATGAATGAGTACAAATAACTCGCAATCTCTGAGCAGGATTCCAAACCACTGAAGAGGTACCTAGACTTAGACTGTTGACTGCTCTGATAGTAGAGATTGATGGTAACCACCTTGTATCTTTTATTTGTGCTTAAAACCCACCATGTTGTCCCTTAGAAATATATCATATTGTTTTTATCCTCTGTGCTAAAAGCTATTTTCCAAATGAATAACTTAAGCTCTCTTGTTATGATAATTAAATAAATGATGTTTATAGACATGTAGACACATTACTTCCTCTTTCTGCTGCCTTCTATCAAGAATATTATCTAATATGAGAAGAAATTACCTATCAAAACATAGTTTCTGCTGTTGTATCAACCCTATCCTGAACACTTTCTTCAATGCCATTTAGTTTCCATAGCTATATCATGGATACCGTTGTGAAACACACACATCAACCAGAAATATAAGCTTTATTTTAGGAAGGAAAATTGTAACGCTTTCCACATCGGCTACCATGAAATTTCACTCAGAGAGCAGTTAAATTAAATTATTTTAATTACAGTGGCTACCTCAGTTTTTTCTCGATGCTAACATATGCCTAGATGCACTTCATGAAAACAGTTCTAAGTGTATTCTCACAGCAAATTAATATTAATTCTTGACTATTATGAACTTGATTTTATGAGCTCTTAACTCTTCTCATGTTCAAGAGCATGCATTTTTTGCTAATACATTTTCTATGTTTAATTCACTAAGTGGTGAACAATGCTAGATCTGAGCATTGTCAAGGACAGTTGAAGTGAACATATCGCTATATAAAAGTGCATTTTGCTTTCACATGTATTTACATGACCCCTTCAGTGCATGGAAGTGTGTAAACTTTAGTCAGAAGATTTCAATTCTAAGATTTAATTCTTCCTGATAATGGAGGACATCTTTTCATGGAAAAATGATTGAATTGCTCAAGCAAAATCCTGACTGTGCTTTAATTACATGTCTGACATTGTCTTCAGTGTGCCACATTTCAGCTTCTAACTGAAGGGATCCAGAGATGGTGATACTGAACTGAGACATAATTTAGGAAGCAATTATTATTGGATTCTCACACAGGGATTTGAACTGTATATGCCAATATGTTCAAGTTGTTTTTTACCATCGTCATGCAACCAAAATCATGATAAAGCAAAGCCTACAGCTAGTTGAAGTAAGCAGCACATGTGAGCTCAAATAAAATCCCCATAAGAATGAATCTGCATCCTTTTTCTTTTTTTTAACAAAGGATCAAGAACATTTTTCAGTAACTGCTAATGTACAGTGGTGCTATAGTATCAATTATTACAATCAGACTTCACTGTACATTTACTAAGTTTCTTGGAAAAGAAATTTAATACATAATGTTAAGAGAGAATCTTGTTAGAACCCAACTGTAATTTACATTAGAACTGTGTGAAACCTCTATAGAGGGAAAATTGTAGTCTGTGTCATTATCAAGAGATTGGAATGATCTCTTATAATTCAAACTACATTTGTCTTTCAGCATTCACAAAAAAAAAAAAAAAAAAAAAAAAGACATCTGTGAGAATAACAAAAGGGGTAGTTTTTAGTAGAAATTACTGCAGATATCAATAAGTACTAGTGGAGGGTAATTATAATAATCAAACTAAAAAAGATGCTCATGCTGTTAGTAAAATAATATGCATTCTCTTATGTGAATAACTAAGGGAAAGGAATGTAATGGTATCAAATGCTCCTAAGCATTGAAAATAGTATCCTGAAAAACTGTACTGTGACATCGAATGCTTGTTTTATGTGGCACTATGCCTTAGTGAAACATCTAATTTGCAGGTGCCTGGGTTACCGTAAGCAGTTGGGATACAAGCAGTTGCGAATATGTAACTTATCACAAAGCCAAATATGCTTCTTTTATAGATTCAAGATTTGGAACCTGTCTCCAAATCCCTGTAATGAGTAGTATTTATATAAATATACTTTACCTTTGCCATATCAATGATCATTCCTTCTTCTCTAAAGTCAAGAAGCTTAACTGATGGCAGAAGTGGTGGATTTCCTTGGTGTATCATTTCCTGCAGGTAACATAGTTTCGTATCTCCTCAGACCCTTTGATTTCCAAATCTGCACCACCAGGACATGTCATCAGGACATGAGTGAAAAGCTACCCGGTAAAAGTATTCCAGCTATTTGATACAACAAATGACAGTTGATGTAAAAAACTACCAGGCAGCAACTTAATGAAGGGCTAGGCTGTGGTCCATGGCCCCCAGGACCTTCACAGTTACTTGTAGATAGCACTGAATTTGCATCAAATATTTGAGATGAACAGCAGAGTGAACTTGTTATCAATAGCCAAAATACATTAAGAATTTTAAAGAGAAGGAAAAGAACTCCAAAATAAAAGATACAGTTCTGTGCATGGGCCTTGATTCAAAGGCCTTCAAGACCCACAAAGCACATTCAATGAGTCCTCTCAAAACTGGATTCATGCAGCTACTGTCAGGGAAAAATACAGGAAAAGTGATGATGAATGGATAAAGGCATATTCCTGTGAGAAAAAATAAATAAATCCTGGAGGAGTAGACACTCCTATACTAAGCATTTTCTATTATTTCAAGAAAATCCTTTGAGTGTACTCCCTTGTTTTGTTCTATTCCCAGGTGAGTAGTTCTCTCCAGCACTCCCTAGAAAGCTTTGGTACCTCTTTCTGGACCTGGATCCCACTTCAGGATAAAAATGTTCAGTGCAATCTTTGCTCTGTTAGCATCTCACTTTCTTGTCCATTCTATTCTATAGACTTAAGGATAGATCTTGTAGCAAACATTTTAATAACCATTATTTTGATAATGAAGGCTATTATGCATTTCCTAAAATAAAGAGATATTGCTGTCACCTATATATACTCCTTAGATTAGATTTGATAGAGAACTTCTATGTGCATTGTTTTTACTTAGTGTGTATTACAAATGCTATTCCCTGATGCTCTGAACAAATACCAGTAAGACTAAAAGCACTTTCCAAAAAAGCTGATAGTATAAATGGTTATCTTGTAAGAAGGAGAAAATAGAAGAGAGTGAAAAATGTTTTTGTCCCCATTATAGAAAAGGATAATGGTGGCAGCTAGAGATGAAAGATTTTATATTATGTCAAAGTCCACAACACAGTTACAAATCAAAGTACAGGCTTTTGCTTTCAGTGTAAAATCAGAATTCTGTTATTCTCATTTGTAATTTAAAATACTTGGAAATTCTTGAGTTAAACCATGCTATTCAGATGAAACATTGCCTGGAAAAATCCTAGCAGTACAAAAATGGTGAGAATAACTAAACAAATCATTAAAGACTAAAATTGTTTGAATATCCATCACAACTTATTGTAGTTCCGTTAAGGAATTCATGTCTTTTAGCATAAGATAACAAATAATTTGAATTTATTTTAATGTACACTTGGAAGTAGGAGGTTAAAAAATCTATGGTTTATGGAATTAATTATATCATTTGAAATAATAATCATTTCACTGCACAATGCCTAGACTACATATCAATATAGTATCAATAATGCTCTAAATTATAATTTTCAACTTAGAAAATGCCAAAGCAAAATAATTGTATTTGTGTGATATCACAACAAACGGACACTTTCTTCCTTGCAGTTAAGTCCAGATTTTTTTTTATGAATTCATAGATAAAAAATTCTTGAGCTTGCAGTGAATCTTCGTACTGCATTATATAGGTCAAGGATAGTACAATTTGCTTTAATCATAGACTTTTCCCAAGAAAATGGGGGGGGGGGAGTGTAAAAAAACCCTTATCTGTGAAGATAAGTTTAAAATATGCAAATGCCTGGTTGTTTAAATGCTTAATTGACTATATTAATGCTGCAGAAGCAATGAAATGTCTGTGCTATTGCTATCAAAAGAGTTGGCTTGAAAACTGGAGCACATTCAGATAAGTTTAGTGTTAACACAATCTGAAATTGTTTCAAGTGTACTGAAGGGTCAGTATTTGGCAAAAGCCTCTGAGAAGGAAGCTAGAAGCCTTTGCAGTTAAACCAGTGAAGACAATAGATCAATATCAAGTGGAAGGTGTTTTCTTTTTGCTGCTGCTGTGTGTTTTTTTTTTTATTATTATTTGTTTTGTTTTTGTAAAGACAGCAAGGACTGTATTACAAAGGCTTATGAAATGTAATGACAATGCATTACATAATGGATATCATGCAGTCTGCTAACTTCAGTCACTAAGACACAGTACAGATTTGAAAGATCAGAAGAGGGATATTAAGTTGTCTACCACTACAAGGTTTAAACAGAAGAAAAGATGATAAAAGCATAAATACATAAAAGTGTATTTATGTTGCAGAACAGAATATTAAATTTAGAAGGTAAAAGTTATTCATTTGCATGATTCCACTTTTCCATAGGTACTATGATTTAAGGATAATTATCAGTTTTTGAGGTTACACAGGGATCATAAAAAAAACCAAACAAACAAAAAAAAACAATCCATGAGAAGAAACCCTTCTTTTCAATATGTAGGTTTTCCATTTCAATTTTAATAGAATTTTGGAGAATGATAAAATTTTATCCTTAATGCAACAATACTTTATGTCTCTTTGTATGGTTAGCTGCCTGTTACTAGTTGAAATGTTCACTTGTCCTGGCCATTATGTGAACTGTATGCCTCAGTTAAAAAGATTTTGATGGAAACATGCATTTTGTGCTTTCCTTTACACAGGCAATTTTCCATCCTGATGTGATGACCAGATTATTGCTTTTTATTAAAGGCTGTCTGTGTTGCTGCCTGCTTTTCTACTATTTGCTTCATGCAGTTTAGGTAGCTCAGTGAATGTAATCACTGCCTTATTCTTAACCTCTGCAAATATGGTATAGTGCAGGTCTAACAAAACTAAACAGCCAGTGTCTAACAAATGACAACACTTTATGCCATGGAGGATTGGAGGAGGTTACTGTGCAGTTTTCAAGATAGCTAGGAAAGAGAAGGAAGCAGGCTAGGACAGGAAAATATAGAAAGGAAATTTCCAAGTGGACCGTAAGACTAAGGAGAAAGAAACCCTTCATGAACATCATTGTTCTTCCAGCCAAAAACTCAAGATGCTACTGAATTGAGCTCTCCTCAATTTTCCCTCCTTCTTCCCAACCCCCATACCCCATCCACTTGAGGAAGGCTGAAACTGCCAATGTTAGGGCCCAAGGGTCATTGGAAGGGCAAACATAACACCAGATAAAAGGGGTGGATAATAGGAAGGGTGTCTTTTTGGCGTTATTGTTTGTTTTGTATAAAATTCTGCACTATGTTGGATGGTTGGGAACAGTCAGCTTAGGTTTACCAAATGTAGATCAGGTCTGACCAACCTGACTATTTCCTGTGATAAAGTGCCTGGATTTGTAGATTAGAGGAGAGCAGTGGATTTAATTTTCTTTTATTTCAACTGTCTCCCACAGTGGTTTCATATCCAAGTAGGGTTTTCACAGTATCAGTGGATGGTAAATGGTAAAGAAAATGGGTGGCTTTGAGGGTAGTAGTGGGCTGGGCACTAGCTGGTAGGGAACAGACAAGTGGAGTACTATAAGGTTCTGTGAGGGACACATCCCACTTAATGTCTTTACCAGTGGCTGGGAATAGGTGAAGGTGTATGCCTTCATCAAGTCTGCAGATGATGCCAAAAGAAGGAGGTCTAATCAATATGTTCAACGGCCAGGTTGCCATTCAGACAGCCTGTAGGATTGGGCCAATCCTTTGAAATTCAATCTAATTCAGTCTAATTCCAAGCTCGACACTTCAGAAAGAACTCCTTGCAGTAGGAAAGGCCGGAGACTGTGGGGAGCTGGGAGACAGTAGACTGAATAGAAGCCAGTAGTCAGTCCTTGAAACTAAGAAAGTCAACACTGTCCTGGGCTGTATTGCCTTCTAGTCAGTACTGTCTACACCGCACAGTATCCAGTAGTGGGTCCCTCCACTAAAGGAAAGATACAGATAAAGTGGAGCAAGTTTATCAGAGGACCACCAAGCTAGTTAAGGCTGGAGCACTTGCCACGTAAGGAGAGTCTAAAGGAGCTGGAGTTGTTCATCTAAAGGAGCTGGTGTTGTTCATCTAAAGGAGGCTGGCTATGGGATAATTAAAAGCCAGTCTCACAAGTCAGTGTCTATGAGAAGACAAAGATGCAGTTGCACTCTTTTACAGCATTGCCTAGTGGGAGGAAGAAATACAGTGGACATAAATTGATGCAGAATAGGCTCCAACCAGGAATGAGAAGCTTTGAGGACATTCAATCATTGGAACAGGTTGCTGGAGGAATAGTGTGGTCTCAGTTGATAGAGGTTTTCAAGTTCTGACTGACTAAAACCCTGATGAACCTGTACTGATCTCACTGCTCATCCTATTTGCAACTGGTTGGATAAGAGACTGTAAACTATTCTATAATTAAAGGCAACGCACGATATACTGTTACTCACTGAAGAGATACTTCCTCTGAAAACCATGCATATTGTCAAAGAGCCTGATTTGTCACTCTTAATTCATTAAGAAGGGTGCAGAGTACCCTCCTGAAATCTATAAAGCAGCTCATGGATAAAAGTGGGTCAAACTAATAAAAAATAACATTCTTAGGAAGTTTTTACATTGTTATTATTATCAGTGTTATCAAAATATTTAATTTTGTATTTCTATTTCAGTGTCTTCATGGAGAATCTCTCATGATAGAGTTAGTTAGCAGGTGATTTCAGTATCCTAGTTGACTATTATATTTAATTATAGTTGCATAAAGCTCAAGAAATCAATCAAAACAAGCAAACATTCTCTAATAGGTAAAAGTATGTTGACATAACAGTGCATTAATGATGTTGTTAATTATATTTTGCATAGCAGTGTAATTCCTAGACACTAGTCAGGGTAAGAGTTTATATTGTGCTAGACAGCAAACAAACAGAATGGTTCTTATCTTGTGTCAATTTTGGCATTGTGAGAAATGTAATTTTGCTGAAGGACAATGTTGGAGGTTTAACAAATAGGTTCTTTGTACTTGTTTTCAACTTCTGGAAGAGAATGCAAAAAAAAAAAAACAACAAAAAAACAAAAAAAACAAACCAAACCAAACAGACAAAAAACAAAAAAGCCCAAAACTAACAAACCAAAGAAATCCCCCCAAATTATTTAACTATTGAAAGGGAGATTGGCATTTGAAAAAGAAGCGTCATGCTGTTCGGTGAAAAAGACAGTTTGATACAGATTTTTGTTTCTCTATTTCCAGTGAGTAAAAAAACCGCAACAAAATTGAAAATTTCTGTGAGCAGGAAGTTAACTACAGAAAAAAACATTTAAAAATTTATTTTCATTTTTTTGTCCTGTAACTAAATTCTGGAAGGTGGAATGGGGTAGGTGAGATGTCCTGTACTGATCCTCAATGTGAAGCTGACTATGTTTGTATGGATGGCAAAAGAGAAAAATTGACAAATCAAATCAAAACACTAGTGCAATTATAAATACAAGATCATGTACAGTTCTCATCTTCCGTTTCTACGTAGAATTAAGGGTCAGATCTTATCTGTGACAGCTGTTTACATGCAAATTGGTCTGCTAGCAGTGAATAAAAATAAGGAATTGTGTTTTGCACAGCTTTAAAAATCTCCATGGCACTGCAACAGGTGCCATACATTAAATAACAAGTGTGTACTCAGCTGAAAGTAAATACTGTTTCTTCCAACCAACAAATGGTTTCTAGAGTCCAGAAATCTGCCAGATGAGCCCCAAGAGTAGCCATGGTTCTTTTCAGTGAGCCATCTGTTTCCTGTTCGTTATAATTTTCACTCTTATCTAAATAGTTGAAAAAAAAAAAACAGCAAAAACAAATAAAAAGCATGCTATGTAAAGCATTGTAAAGCAATCCATGAAGTTTAAAGCTGTACTAACACAGAGTAAAAAAAATGAGTTTTCTTACATAGAGACAGAGGAAAAATTATTGCCTGTAATTAGTTTCTGAGGGTGTAGTTTGACACGCATGTAAATCAGCATATTCACTGGAAATAGATACACATTACTACCTCCTTTATGCCCCCAGCTATTTATTCTCCCTCTTACAACATATAATATATATGTAGATATATATATCAATCTTAAGCACAGATACAGGTTGGTCAGAGAATGTCTTGAGAGCAGCCGAGAGGAGAAGGATTAGAGAGTGTTGATTGATGAAAGATTCAACATAAGCTGGCAATGTCCGCTTGCAGCTCAGAAGGCCAACCATATCCTGAGTTGCATCAAGAGAAGTGTGACCAGCAGGTTGAGGGAGGTGATTGTGCTCCTCTACTCTCAGGAGACCCCACCTGGACTACTGCGTCCAGTTCTGAAGCCCTCAGCACAAGATGGACATGGAGCTGTTGGAGCAGGTCCAGAGGACGGCCACAAAGATGATCAGAGGGCTGGAGCACCTTGCTTATGGGAAGAGGCTGAGAGAGTTGGGGTTCTTCAGCCTGAAGAAGGCTCTGGGGGGACTTGATAGCAGCCTTCCAGTACCTGAAAGGGGGCCTACAGGAAAGCTGGGGAGGGACTTTTATTAAGGGCATGTAATGACAGGATGAGGGGAAATGATTTTAAGCTGGAAGAATTTGAACTAGATACTAGGAAGAAATTCTTTACTGTGAGGGTGGTGAAACACTGGAACCAGTTGCCCAGAGAGGTTGTGAACACCCCATCCCTAGAAGCATTCCAGGCCAGGCTGGATGGGGCTTTGAGCAACCTCATTAAGAGGCAGGTGACCCTACCCATAGCAGGCGGGTTGGAACTAGATTATCTTAAAAGTCCCTTCCAACCCAAACCGTTCTTTGATTCTTTCATTCTATCATTCTGAGGTGAGAAAAAAAAATGAATTACAATTACCTGACAGCAAAAGAAAAGGGATGTCTCTTTTACTTTTTTAAAGCCAAACTCCTTGCTGTCATATCAAGTAAAGGGATGGGGAATGAATACATGAAAAGTTGCTGAGTTTATGTAAAGTTTTATGAGAAGTAAGAAAATGTGCTGAAGTAACAGAGGTTGTATGATGTCTTAATAGAGTTACAATACCACCCTTGTAAATTGAAATCTCAGCCATTAGATTTCATATCAGGATAAAAAAAGAAGAAAAAGAAATATGTTCACAAGTCTTGCTAACAGCCTGAGAAAAGTGTATTTCAATGCAAGTAACTCCTATACTGAAATCAACACAAAATATGGAATCATAGAATCATACAATATCCTGAGATGGAAAGGATTGTTGAGTTCAACTCCTGGCTCTGCACAGGACCACCCAAAGTCCTGACCATGTTTCTGAGAGATGTCCAAACGCTTCTTGAAGTCTGACAGGCTTGTGGCCATGGCCACTGCCCTGGGGAGTCTCTTCCTGTGTCTGACCACCCTCTCTCAATGAAAAATCTTTTCTTAATACCCAACATGATCCACTGCTGATGAAGCTCCATGCTGTTCCTTTGTGTCCTATCAATGCCACCAGAGATCAGTGCTGCCCCTCCACTCCCCTCGGTCTCTCCTCAGCCTTCTCTTCTCTGGACTGAATAAACCAAATGCAAGACTGTAACTAATATGTACTCCTCAGTTTTACTCATTTAAAGACACAATTCTTGGTCATAGCTATCTGTAGGATGCTAATTAACTTCTGTATTCTTTTGTCTAGGTCATGCATGTAACTCTAGGAAAACCAAGTACCTTCCATAACTGTACAGCATGCCCATATTACACGTTAAACTTAGCTGTGTTAGCTCTATGCTAATAAACAGATTCTAACTGCACTTAGATAGCCTTATGCTTACAATTAAAATATGAGTATTTTATATTATCAAGGCTGTTTTTTAAACCTTATGAATATATTGCAAGAATTGTCAAATGCCATTGCCCCATTGCTAGTCTTTTCTAAAATATCTGAGTAATGCAGGTCTCAGGCTGATGATTGGTTAGCTAACCTATGACATTCTCTTCATTTATAGATATATATATGACATGATGGCACTTGGCATGCACTTCTGTGTTCTGAATAGGTTTTGTACTATGAATTTTCTTGCTAGATCAGCAGTTCTTTTCCTATGCTTAATTTTCTGATTCCTCATCCTCTTAACCCCAGGTGTGACAGATTCAGCTTTCATGCAGTCCCAAGGGGTCAGAAGTGAGGATCTGGTAAGGGACAGACATCCCTGAATTGAAGGGAAAGGAGAGGAAGAGAAGTTAGTCGATTGATCATGACTACAACTCCTGCAGTGCTGTCCTGCAGCTGTAAGCTCTGTTGGCTAGCCAACATTAATGGAGCTGCTGTTTCTCTGACCTCTTAGTACTAGGATTCAGCCTCTTCTGGCTTTGCTTTTCTCCATTTCTTCCTATGCAGCCCAGATGCTGAGAAGCATCTGTGTCTTTGTAATCTCCTGGCAAGCTAGCAGGAGCACAGCAGAGCTGGAATCATCATCATCCCAAAAGGAAAACTCCTTTTCCCCATAATACCTTTTTGGGAGAGAGCCATTCACCAGCAGGAGTATATCTGTCTGCACATTTATTTCCCCAAAGATGAGCTTCTAAACTCAAGAACTTCTAACAGCTATAGCAAATATCTTCCCATGATGTTTGAAATGTTATGTTGGCCAAGGGAGTGCACACAGTAAGTTCTGTTGCTCCCTTATCCTCCAAATACCCTACAGAGTTTGTGTGGGTGGCACTGAGTAACACATAAGCGCATATGGTTGGCATGAATAAACAAGAATGTTTGTCTGGTATTCAGCGATGTATTGGGTAAAACATATTGTTTGAACCACAGTGGTCCCTAGGAGTTTATCACAGTTATTTTACTGAAGCACTGGAATTAGTAAAATAAACTATTATAATGTAATCTACTAGCTCATTCATTTAGTATTTCTCATGAATTCATGTTTTTTTTAAAGCCAGAAGAAGTGATTAATTCACTTAGTTTGATCCTTTATTTGTCACCATGGTAGAACTCTCTTCTCTTTTGCTGAGACCAATATCTTATTTCTGACTGAAGAACACCTTCTGGAAAAGATCTTGTCATCAGTTTCCAGAAATCAAACATGGAGAATCAAACCACTTCCCTTACCTGTAAAGGTACGAGAAAAATTTAACCTGAATTTCTTAGGCTTCAGACAGTAAGCCCTTTTCTACTTGCTGAACCATCTTTTTGAATATATTATTTACTTTCTAAGAAATTGCTTATTTACTGAATCATAGAATGGCCTGGGTTGGAAGAGACCGCAGGGATCATCAAGTTCCAACCCCTCTGCCATAGGCAGGACCACCAACCTCCAGATCTGGTTCTAGACCAGGTTGCCCAGGGCCCCATCCAAACTCGTCTTGAACACCTCCAGGGACTGAGCATCCACTGCCTGTCTGGGCAGCCTGTTCCAGCACCCCACCAGTCTCTCTGTGAAGAACTTCCCCTGACATCCAATCTAAACCTTCCCCCCTTGAGCTTAAAACCTTTCCCCTTGTCCTATCAGTATCTACCCATTGTAAAAAGTTGATTCCCCTCCTTTTTATAATCCCCCTTAAATACTCCTCGCAGCCTTCTCTTCTCCAGGCTGAACAAACCCAGCTCCCTTAGCTTGTCTTCGTAGAGGAGGTGCTCCAGCCCTCTGATCATCTTCATGGCCCTCCTCTGGACCTTCTCCAACAGCTCCACATCTTTCCTGTATTGGGGGCCCCAGACCTGGAAGCAGTACTCAAACAGAATAAACAGATTAAGTTACAGATGGTTTTTATTTATTTATTCATTTATTTATTTATTGTAATGCATTTTTTCTTTTATGGCTTCTTTTTATTTCTCATTTTTTTCCATTTTTTTTTTTTAAAGCATTTTGAACACAACTGTAATACCAGCTTCATCAATTGCCACCTTTTATGAAGATGAAACATATCCTTTTTCAATTATTCATCTGTGTATACATCCAAAGATTCTGTTTGGCTTCTGCAAGGCACTGTATCATGTTAGTTCACTTGTTCAAAGTAATGTATACATCTTCTCAAAGTCAATAACCTTTTTAATATCTGCTTTTTAATCACACCTTGTATAATCCTGAACTTGTTGCATTAAAGCAGTTTAATTGGGCCAAATCTACAATGAAATTGAGATCCAACTGCGTGGCTGCTTCGTTCTCACTCTTATTTGCTACTACTGAATCTTCAGACATACTTATGCCTCATTATGTAGCATGTTGCAGAGATTTCCAAGCTACCATCAGATGAACTGCTTTAAAATCAGAAGCTAAACAACCATTTGCAGATTGACCCTATGCTCAATTTAATAAGCTCTGCTGAGAAGCATGGTAATTAGCTTTGGAACAATATATAGGAATCCAGACACATCTGAGGTTTTGAGCTGCTGTTTCCTGGTGACATTTCATTCTGCTCAGAACATATATCTTTGATATCCCCTGACTTTTTGAAATATATTTATTTGTAAATGATTTTATTTTGTTTAATATTGTTCTAGATTGTGGCCTACAACCATTTCTTTGGAAATTTATATAGAAAAAATAATGGTAGTGATTCTTCACTGACAAAACATATATTTTCTGAGATGCTCTAGTAAGCCTGTTCTTAATCCATATAATTTAAAAATACTTTTCTTCTTACCTTTTTGAACTGTCGGTGTTGGAATTTGCTAGTCATCTGATTCATTTCCTATGGGATAGAGTTAAGTGAAGCATTTGACATTAGTTTCAAATCAAACGGGGATAGATTTCACTAACATAGGCTCTAATTTAAATGTAGAAGATCTTGCCAGTAACATGAGTAAAATTATTAATGAGGCACTGCCCAATTACTTTAAGAAATTCCTTAGAAGCAAAAATTGCTTAGCTACTTTCCTAATAAATAAGAATATGTGTGTTACTGCCCATTTCTCTTACTTAATTCTCAGTACGACCTTGAATTTTTCTGGGAATTATGGAGAATGAAAAAAAGGAGAAACATGGTGAGAACAACCCTTTTGTGCTTGATTTTGTAAAAACAGCACTAAAATCTTATGAATAGCTATAAAATCCAACAGTTTTAATGTCGATTTTGTATACTTACAAACAAAGCAGTAATTTTAGTGTTGAGAAACTTTTGCATTGTAATTGTACCTCATAACAGTAAGAGCCAGAACAATTTCCCTGAACAAATACTGCTAAATGCTTTTTTTCCTTACACTTCTGTTGTTGTTTTTGTTTGTTTAACTGTTTATTTAATGGATGGAATCTAACTCAAGGGAGAGAAAAGGAGAATGAGAAACCCTTGTGAAAGTAATAAAGGGGTTTTATTCCTAAATAAACTGAAATGCTTTGTAGTATTTTAGAAAAATGCATGTAATTGGATTGGATGAAATGCTCCATCTAGAGTGGATCCAGACTAGGAAACAATTGCCTTCAACTTCCTGTTCCTTTCCCACTGGGGAAGCAGGAATACTGTATAATCAGAACGTGGAAATTCAGCACAAAATTGTAAATCTCTACTCCTTAGTCAAAGCTCAGTATACACATGCCAGAAATGCTCATACTGTCTGTTTTTGTTGTTGCTGGTTTGTGGGTACTTTTTACCCTAATAGCAAACACTATTTCTAGTTTGATTCTGAGCTATGATGAAATAGACTCCTTGCTCATCACTCCTCTCCATGAGGCTCTTACCAACACCAAATCAGGTTCAGCCTCTACAGCAGCAGCCTGAAGGGATCATACCTAATATATTGTTGCATAATCAGTGGAGCAGGCATTCACCACTTGGGATTGTAAATATCTTCTCAGATTACCAGTAGTCTGGACAGCGTCAATCTGCATAAAGTGGTAGTCTGGGCAGAAGTGACAAAAAATATTTTTTCAATGCAGCTATGCCTGCTAATAAAATACCTGTAGCAATGGATGTGCTCTGTAGTTCTACACAGGATAATATCAATGGTCCTGTATTTGTTTTAGGTACACCTTATTCATCTCTTCAGAAAATAAACTACTCTTATATTTAAGAATAGAAGAGAAAGTAATGTTCATCTACACTTTTTCCTTGAAGCTTTATGCATCTTATTTTAGTTAACATACTTCTCAAAGTATAGCAATTTCCGCATGGTTTGATTGAAACCTTCTGACTACTCTTTTACTTGATCACGTATTCTCTTAAAGTTTTGCAAAAATTTTACCTGTCTGCAACTTTAAATGAATGCCTTTTATAATAATTGCAGATCAAATGAGTGAAGTTAGAACTTAAATAATGGATTCATTCTTTTGTGTTTGCACTATTGTGAGATGACACTGAGTGTGATTAAAAAATAAACTCTACATTAAATATCTAAAATACAAAAATGTTAGGCCAGTTGCACTTTGCCTACTACACACATGCACACAGGTTAACCTAGCTTTTCCTGTTTGTAGAGAGTTCATAATAATTTCACAGTGTCAATGACTTCCTTTGTCTTTATTATTCTGGGGCGAGGAAAGCCTCCATATATGACTTCACCAGTACTGAACAGAGGTAAAGGATCGTCTGTCTTGATCTGCTGGTGATGCTTTGCCTAATGCAGCCCAGGATGTTAATGACCTTCTTTGACTCAAGAGCATATTTTCTAAGCACCCAGTGGTCAAGTTAGGAAAGCTAAAGCCCAGATAGAACTGAAAGGAGCCTTATCTATTATGCCTTTTGGGATGCACCCAGAAGCGCTGAGGTGGCAGATGTGATTGCAAGGCAACTGTGTAGAATCTGCTTAATCGTGGCAACAGAGAGAGGTGCTTGAAGGACGGAGGAAAGCAAATGTAATTCTTAACTTCAAGAAGGACAAGAAGGAGGACCTGGGGGACTACCAGGCTCACCCTGATTGCTGGGGAGGTGGTGGAATACCAAATTCTGAAAACCATTTCTAGGCACATGAAGGAGAAGAAAGTAGTCAGAAGTAGTCAGAATGGGTTCTCCAAGGGTAAGTCATGCCTGATCAACCTTCTGTAATGAAATGACCAGCCTGATGGCATCTACATACTGCACATACTATAGGGAAATTTCAATACTGCATCTTAGTCTGATGTTACATGCTGTAAATATTCAGAAGAGTCCTATTTATTTCCGTTAATCTGTTAAGACAGTGCCAATTGCTCAGAGAAGTAGTTAGTGATATTTCAAAGAAGATTGCAGTGGTTAGGCATCTGATGTTGCTGACACCAGTCTGTCACTCTGATCACTCTTTTCTCATACAGTATTCACATTGCTGAATTCCTGATTCCCCTTAGCTTCCCCAAGGAGCCAATCTTTTGGCTTGCCTGGGCCATACACAGTGAAGAGGAATTGTCTTGAGCAATATATGTGGGCAACTCCAAAAGTAATCTCTCCTGTTTTAGTTTCATGGAAACTACAATAGATACAATGAGCACAGTAACTCCATTTGATAGAGCAAACACTGTTTTTCAGCTTAGTTAGCACCATTAGCTATGCATTTTCACCAGTAATGAACAAGAGCCTACATGCTGTGCTCATGAAAACCTACACCAGTGGACATGACCCATGGTTCCTGTTGCCACTGCTGAAACACACCACTCACCCCTCACTGTGCTTGCATTCTCTGTTTGGCCTTCATAAATGACCATAAACAGTGTCAATTGGTGCAACGTTTTCTGCACGGCAGAATTCAATTACACATTCTTGTTTCATATGCACTTCCATGTCAGACACTGTTTTGTCAGACTGCCCCTCTGTTTCCAACTGTTGCAATATCATATAACAGAATATTGGTGGGATAGTTCAATCTCTACTGCCATACCATCAATGTCTGCCTCTGACATGGATCAACATACTAAAATAGGAGGCACTATTTTCAGAGCAGTTCTCATAAAATATGTCATACAATTAATGTACCTATGTACCAGAAGTATATAAGTAACTTATTTTAACTGTTAATATTCTTATTAGAACACGAAAAAAAAAAAAAAAAAGAAAGATAGCAATGAAACCACAAAACTAGTGAGATATTTGACATTGTTTTTGCGACTCTAATGCATCAGCCTAGTTTGATGGCTGCTGTTGGAATTCATAGTGAGCTCTCAAGGTGTTCGTCAGAGATTTCTGATCAAATTTTACTCTTCCTGTACTTCATCCTTGAAAATAGTTGCTCACAAATGTAAGTGCTGTCAAAAAGTGATGACATGAACATGATTGCAAAGAGATGTTATTCTTTAGAAAGACAGGACTTACAGTAGTCCACTAAAGAGACATGATCAAATTTTTAAGTTGAATATTGGATTGTAACTTTTTACATTACATAAGCTTTACTCTCCAAATCTCTCTTGATAGTTTTTCCTATTTATCCACTTTGTCTGCTTATGCTCTCATGAGACAAGCTGATTTTAGAAAAAAATATTTATTTTAACCAGGACGAAGGATATTTGCTGTGATTTCCATAAATTGATTAATAAACTCGCCATCAGTAAATGTTTTTTATTTTTTTGCAATCAGATTTGCTATTACATAGCTAGCTTTTATAATATAGTCCATTTGAGTTGTAACTTAAAAATTGTTCAAACAATGGACTTTTTTTCAGTTCTGCCATTTTGTATTTACAAAACATTCCTTAATATGCATGGGATTCGGTAGCATGCTTTTACATGTAATATCTTTTCAAATTGTAACCTTTGAAAACTGACACAATTTCCTTACAAATTAAGCATAGTGTCATATTATTTGAATCAACAGAGAACTACTTGTCTGTCCATTTTTTGTTGAGCACTCTTCCTTCATCCACAATTATTTCTTGGACTGTTCTCCAAGTGTTTTCTTTTGAGATGACTTCAGGCAGACTGAAATACTGTTGGAATCACTGTGTTTTACTCACCAAGTGGCACAAGCGCATATAATATGTAATGCATATGGGCTTCAATTCAACTGAGTGCATCTGGCAGGTGTGAGAGGTGGAGTAAGCACTGCACCACATTCTCCCCTGTCCTGGTTTTAGCTGGGACATTGCTAATAGCAAACCCATGTTTGGTTGTTGCTGAGTGATGGGTACACACCTGGCTGGGTCTCACAGCAGGGGCAGAACTGCTGCCATGATGGTGTGAGGCAGGGCATGGACTGCATAATGAGCTGTTCCAGGCTGCATTATAAGCTGTTCCAGGCTACAGGTGGCCTGCAGGCTGTGGGTTTAGAGAATGAGGCTATAATTTTAATTACAGACTTGGGTTTATGCACATGAAGTAAAGAGTGAAAGGTTTGTAATGCCATAAACATACTGTGTAGGATAGATCAGCTCAGAAGAAGGGTGAAACTGATGCTATATTTATGCTGTAGGTTTAGGAAAGAGAAATGACTGGTGAGATTGCAGCTCTGAAGAATTTAACTAAATATGTCAGCAGTGTTCCTGCAAAAATAGTTTATCTTCTTGTAAATATTGACAGGAGAGCTGATACATGAGAGGAGAACTAGTAAAATATCAGTTGAAATGCTGTGTCTAGTTTCTATGTACTGTGCTTTAACTTCTGAAGAACAACTCTGACAGTCTGAAAGACAACAATCAAAAACTGCTATAGAAAATATGAACTGTGAAGAAATCTTGGTGCAATTTGGTAGTTTAATCTAGATAAGAGAAAAATGTTGAAGAAATGAAAGTATAACAGTCCAATGCATTAAACACAATTACTAAAATTATAATGATTAACTATTTTTTGTGATCAGTGGGGACAAGTTTCTGAATTTAAAACAAAGAAAGAAAACCTTTCATCCTGAGGAAAACTTCCTAGCTCTTTAGAATGGATTAGGAAATAAAATAAAATAATTAAAAAATTGTTTTGGTGACCAATGTATATCGACTCCTGTCTGTGGCTTGAAGGATCTCTTGAAATATCTCAGAGCCTCAGTTTTCGATATCTTTGTACTGAAGTACTGACGCTGGAGGTTGGGGAGAGGAGAGTAGTTTGTAAGTGTCTTATTACTCATAGGGATTTGTCCTTCCTGCAAGGTACTCATGATTTTTTCCATTACTGTTACTACTGAACCATGAAGACAAAGCTCCCAATACATGTTCTGGGATTCTAAATCCACTGGAAGATTAGTCATAACGAAAGGCTTTTGTTATTACCATGGCTTTATCTTAGAGGATGAACAACTTTAAGTAATGTTTCTTGCACCGTGTTTGCAGTGGAGGAGCATGACCAATGATTTGTATGTATTTTTAATAACATTCGGATGGAAAAAATTCAACTGTTGCAGCTTCCTACCATAGCTCTCATTCTTTTACAAAATCTCAAAATGCTTAATGTTAGAGGTAAATTTTAGAATGGATTTAATATGGGGAATTATGTCAAGGAAATGGCACAAACTTCATGAGTCTACTTAACATTTTGAGACTCTTTAGTATTATCAATTACTCCAAGTTACTGAAGTGTGAATTTCTGCAGACTAGCCAGCAGAACAGACACTAGGAAAACTGAATTCTTTAGACAGGCATGGTATATATCACTGTAGGCATACAGATCTATCAAATAATCACCAATTTTCACTGGAATACTTTATAGCACTTTTCAATGATAGTTGTTTTTATATTCAATTTTTCTATCTCCAGTGGTTCCAAGAGCAATCTCCACTTTTAGAGACAGGGTCTGAACTAAACAATAAATACTGTGAACATAACTTCAAAGATAAATCCCCTTGAACTAGGACTCAAATTAGTTCTCTTTTCTCTCTGGTTAGAGAAAGCTGAATGTATGATGGCTAAGTGGAAAAGAATTTTCAAAGCCAATTGTTTTGGTTTTTAGGACTATTTCCTGTGAAAATGAAACTTATTACAGATGAGAGTCCTTTTGTTTTCCTATCTGTGATAGTTTTTGTTTTTGCAGCAGGGTAAGATAGCTCTCTCATTTCTTAAATAATTTAGAAGGAAATTTAAACTCCAAAGCAGATAATTTTGGAAAGAACTAGCTTTCAAAGAGTTTTGCAACATCCTCTCTGTTATTAAATGACTCTAGGCTGGTCTGTTTTCTTCTGTACTTGCTTAGCCTTTTTCACTTCTGAAGGCGGTTTTTACTGTGCTGTGTTTTTTTCCCCTCATGGGAATGAAGTGATTTCCACTTTGTAACTACTCTCCATTAACAGAACTCCTCAGCCTAAATTTGTTGTGTCTATGAGAATAAATTGGATTCCCCTAGAGATTTTTTTCCAGCTTTCTTACTATCAGTTTTAAAACTGCTGATTTTACCCTGTCATACTTATTAAGGCTTTTATTTTCAGTCTGTCAGGAGACTCTGATCTGAAGCATTTCCTTTCTTTGCCTTTTTCCAGAAGAACCCAGCAATGCAATTTGGCATTTTCATAATTTGGTATTTAAATCACAGAAATAGTTTAATTCAAACTTTTGAGTGCTGCATTTGTCAACGGTGCCCTGCAGAACATTTAGACCATTACAGCTGTATCACAGCTTCTACATCCCTTTCTCAAACAATTATATTCAATCAAAGATATTAAGGGACCACTTTCCTTTCAATGCAATTGTGATATAAATGAACATTGCACAAAGCCATTCATCATATGAAATTGTGCTGGAGTGAAAACAGCTGCAAGGTACCCTACAGCTCTAGGTTATGAGCTGTAAACTTCCGTGACTTCATCAGTAAAGGAATGTCTAGCTGGCTTATTAAAACTGCTTCCATGTACTTTTCCCTCTTCTCATATAGTAGTCTGACATACACAGTGCTACAAAAATTGGTGACCAACATTCAGCCCACTTAGGAGGAAGTGACTGTCTGTCCTTGGGGAGAGAGGGCTAGGAGGGAGAAAAGTGTTTTTGTGAAGTTCTTGCTGTATGGCGCTTATAACTATTTGTAATTGTGGAAATGTTTCATTGGAGCAATGCAGGGAGCAATCTCATTGGATCAATCCATGGAAACATAATATGAGTAATTTCATATATATATATATATACATATATATTTCATCTTTCAAGCTTCAAAGATATTCTGTAACTTGGACTCTAAGTGCAGCCTTATGTGCCCAAATCATACTGCTGGGAGATGAGCCGTGAGCTGCAGATGTGTATGGAATACACTGAGCTGCTGTTTATCTCCAGTTTTCATTATTGGCCTGCTCTGCCCCTCTTGTTTGGGTGCTGTGGAGCTGGTCCTGCATTAGAAGTGATGCCACCCCATCTCCTTATTATCACAATCTGACAGCAGTTTTTTGTTTATTTTCACCACCATAATTCCACTAACGTCAATAGAGATTCTCAAAGTATCAGAAGACATTTGGGATAGTCTGAGGTTAAACTTGGCCATGCTTGTCCATTCATAGTGATGTAAATTAAACCATTATTCCATAATATCAGATAGTACAAGGTGAGACGAAAGTGAAATGAACATTGCTATGGTTCATCTGAACTCCCATCTGTGGAATGAGTGTGGACAGCAGTTGCATTTGTCTTGGAAAGGACTCAACTATCAAATACCATGCAATTAAGATGTGTTGTTACGTGCCTATCTGACTTTAAAACATGATTTAAAACATGATGAAAAAACTGCTAATGCATTTTTAATTATATCATCAATTATCTTTTTACTTAACTTTTTATTGTAATAAGAAAACTTTGAAGTGGCATTAAGTTCAACAATATGTAAATAGTAAGTGATCCTTCCTACTAGGCATTCTTGAAGAACAGGAGATTATACTAACAACTTTTATTATTCTATTCATTTACAACTGGACAATAATTAGAATTCAGTGACTGCTAAATTGTTTTTTTTTTTTTTGCAAAAATAAGTTATTTTCAACAGCAAATATCTGTCTTTGTTGCTTTTTCTCACACGCACACTTTCTCTCCATTACCAAAATAGGTGTTTGAACATTAAAAATTTAAGAAAATAGTAAGAAAACTCTTTCAAAATTCTTTCTGTTCATTGTTCAGTGCCTTTGATACAGGTTACCATATTTTCTAACTGAGATTTGAAGCTAGAAGAAAGGGGAGAAAAACTTTTTTGGAACTGTAAAACATAATTTTGCCTCTATCTTGGGCTCTGTGCTGAAGATCAAATATATAGAACATTTTTTCCATGGGCCATATAATACATTTATATAATCTGATTAGTATAAACCGTCCCTCTAGGGGTCATGTCTGTTCTCTTGTTTGTTCTGTAGCCTACTGAAGAAAAAAATGTCCTTGATGGATGTTTAGAAAATATATGGAAAATGAAAGAACACAGACCAGTTACTCTTTGCTCATATGTTTAACCTAATTTATTTGATGATCATAGAAAGCAGTACACATGAAAAAATTAGTAGATTTTGATGCAGTTGTCTGAGCATAGATTCCTACTTGCTTAAGAATTTTTCCTGGCTCCCAGTTGCAGACAAAAAAGGCATGTCCAATTGGTTTTGAGCTATTTGTGCTAGTCCTACTGGATATCTTGGATATTTTGGGCTATTTCAAATGCCATTAAATTTGGGAACATGCATTGAACTTAGCTGTTTACTGACAGTAATGGGAGCATCAGTTCCTATACTCCTATATGGACACTTATTTGCATTTGTCTTAATCTGGAGCTGAAACTCCTCTACTTAGAGATCCTTCTAGAGGACAGGTCTCTTTTTTCCTACTGTAGTACAGAAAGCCTCATTTTATCTTAGTGGTGTGTAGCTGAGGAGTAGGAACTTGCAAATGTTTCTACCTAGTTCCTTGGACTGGATGGCAAATACATACTGCCCCTCAATTTGAAGGTGCCCCCACCTTACCTGATATCTTAGGCATCCTGGAAGGTGTATCTGTGTACGATATATATGGCCAATAAAATCTAATCTAGATATACATAAATCATACTGGTCTGGGATACCTAGGGGCATCCGTAACTAAATAATTTTTACTGTATCTGTGGAAAAGACAATGAATTTGTACGATCATTCTGCAGTGTGCTTAGCTATGGACTAAAATGGTCACTTGATGCTCAAATGCTGTTTGTGCTGGGAGATACACAAAGCTAAGGCACGAGTACTGATTTTGAGACCAGCTGGCAAAATCTGCCTACCTCCTTCCTATTAGAAGGATAGAATGTTTGAGTTATAAAGAACCCCTAAAGGTCATCTAGACTAACTGCCTTGCAGTAAACAGGAATATCTGCAGCTAAATTGGATTGCTCAGAGCCTGGTCCAGTATGCCCTTAAAGGTCTCCAAGGAGGGGACATCCACCAACTCCCTGGGCAGCTTGTTCCTGTGCCTCACTACCCTCAGTGTAAAAAAACATTTTTCTTACATTCAATATAAATCTTCCCTCTTTTAGTTTGAAAATATTTCCCCTTGTCTTTTCACAACAGATCCTACAGAGTCTATCCCCTTCATTTTTTATAATCCTGCTTTAGACATCAAAATGCTGCTTTCAGGTCTCTCTGGAACCTCCTCTTCTCCAGGCTGAACAGCCCCAGCTCTCTCAACCTGTCTTTATCTGGGAGAAGTTCTGTCCCTTGGATCATTTTTGTGGCCTTCCTCTGGATACACTACAACAGAACCACATTTCTTCACTACTGAGGACTACACATCTGGATGCAGTACTCCATGTGACATCTCACCAGCGCAGAGTAAGGGGGCAAGATCACCCTCCTCAACCTGCTGGCCACAATTCTTTTGATTCAGCCCAGGATACAGTCGTGTTGCTGGGCTATGATGACATGTTGCTGGCTCATGGCCATCTTGCCATCCACCATACCCCCAAGTTCTTTTGGGCAGGGCTGTGCTCAGTCCTTTTGTCCCTCAGATTGTATTGATAGCAGAGGGTTGCCATGAACCAGGTGCAAGACCTTGAGCTAGGATTTGTTGAATCTCATGAAGTTCACTTGGGCCCACTGCTTGAGCCTGTCTAGGCCTCTCTGGATAGCAACTCGTCCCGTTCTGTGTTGTCCACAGCACACAGTTTGGTGTCATCTACAGACTTGCTAAGGGTGCACTCAATCCCACTGTTGATGTCATTGATGAAGATATTAAAGAGCATATATCCCAGTATTGACCCTGAGGGATATCTCATGTCACACACCTCCATCTGGACATTGAGCCATTGACCACTACTCTTTGGATATGATTTTGCAACCCATTCGTCATCCATTGAACAGTCCACTCATCAAATCCATATCTTTCCAATTTGGAGGGAAGGATGTTATGGGAGACCATGTTAAAGGCCTTACTGAAGTCCAGATAGAGTGCATCGGTGACTCTTCACTCTGTTTGTCTCTTCTATTACTTGGTTCAAGAAGTTATCCTTGATACATTTCAGGAACCTTCTGGATTGCCCACAGCTTGCCATGCTACTTTTCCAGCAGGTTGAGAACCTGAGATCACCATGCCTTCTGCAGCCGGAGGAAGAAGACTTCATCAGCAGAATCTACTTAGGTGGCCTGCAGCCACAAGGCTGCCCTAGTTACCTCAGTCTCTAACTTTTACCAATAAGCTTTTGATTTGCTTTCCGTTCTTCAGGAACAACTCTTCACAATCTACTCTTTCCTTGATGTAGGAGGGCAATGCCTCCTCCACTCCTTCCTCATATGTCCCTTCTGAACAATTTGTAGCCATAGATAGCCACATCTAGTCAAGCGTCTCTCTTAACCCCAAATTCAAGGTGGCCACATGCAAACTGTGTATTCAGAGTGGATTTTGAATGGACTAATTCACAAACTGTGCCTACAAATTGTTTAGAAAGAGGGATAATTTGCTAAAGGTAAACGTGTGCCAGAAGGCACTGCAACAACAGTATTACTGATGATATAGCCTTTCAGAGTCCAGCTCTGCCTTACCATTGTGCATTTACTTGTGTAGATATCTCTGAAGTATTAAGAAGAACATTGGAAATGCGGTATGAAATATATAAGCATGTCTCATGAAAAAGATTTTGGCAACAGAAGTTAGGGCATTCAGCATGGAAAATTATCAAAGCTGTTTTCAGGTATAAAAATTCTGTTTGATGTTTTATGTCCATATATCTCATTTCACCCAAGAGTATCACACAACAGCTAGCAAACTTTATACAGAAATATCATGGTGCCCATCAAAGTGAGGTAGTATCTTCTGGAGTGGAATGTGACAGCTATTTACAGGAGAAAGTAACGTTGCATATTTGAACAGGACTGGAGTCAAGGAGTAATCCTATGTGCAAGGGAAATTGCAGAGAGTATATGCTGGTAAGAGTACTCAAAAGATCCTGAGGTTGTTAA
Source organism: Gallus gallus (assembly GCF_016699485.2). Lineage (NCBI taxonomy): Eukaryota > Metazoa > Chordata > Aves > Galliformes > Phasianidae > Gallus > Gallus gallus. The sequence continues at coordinate 131,805,075 of NC_052533.1, forward strand.
GGTTGACAACAGTTAGATAAAATCTAATATTTCTTGTTTTTAATAAAAGTTGGGTGCCTGAATTCAGAACCTTCAAGAACACCATACCCCCCAAATCATTTTAAGGCTTCACTGATGTAGAAACACATTTCATGAATCAATTTCTGATGCAGGTGCTGACAGTGTTAATCTACATATCCTGTCCGAGTACTGATCAGGCCAAATCTTTGCCTATGCTTCTGCCTTGGAGAAGACTTTGTGTGGGCACGGTGGTTTTCTTGCAGAGTAATTACTAAGACTCTTCAAATTGTGAACTGTAGGTCTTGTCATCAGAATAAATTGCACTGACTTAAAGAAAGATTTTATTATTAAAGAATATAATTACATTTTTCTCTGAACACTCTTCTTTTAGTTTAGAAGTAGCTTATTTCAATTTTTGTAGGGGTGAAGGGAAGCATTCAGACAGGATAATCTTAATTGGACATTCGTGGGAGTAGAGAGTGCTGACAGTAGGGGGTAGCGGGTTGTTATTCGGTAAAGGAGACACATAGACTGACAATCTATGAGAGATGACTGTGTCAGATAAAATGAAAAATGCATTTTCAAAGTAAAGTCAGCAGCAAGCAGAATGCATGCTTTGGCCTGATGACAAGATGGAAAGTAGCAAAATTACTGCTGCTTCTCAACTATGTGAAGGCAGCGCTGTCAAGTGCTTTATACCACTACTTAATTTCTGTTCTATATTGGATAAATATGTTTTAGCTATCATTTATTCAAATGAAAAAGAATTTAATCTACATTTTTAAATTCACTTTTTTTCTTTCAGCTGAGAAAAATAATACTGGCATTAAGATAAATGGAGCTGTAAGCCATGCAAGTTAAAAAAAAAAAAAAGTTTTCTCCTTTAGCACCCTTTCCATAGTCTTATGGAGTTCAAGCTTCAAAAGCTGGATAACTTTTCAAGCATCTTGCCATCCTTTATGTTGCTTTAAATAACCACGTACATATTTGTCCGTAGCTGTGTTAGATATTCAATTGAAAAATGTTTCTATAGGAATACTTAGGAAGCCTTTAATTCTCACAGAACTTTTTCCTTTATGAAGATGACAGAAGATGTACACATTTGGAGACCTAGGCAGAATATTCTGAGATGTATGCTAGATGAGGATGAATGGAGGATGAATGGGAAAGCATCTCCCAAAGCTTGAGTGTAGAGTGTCTCCCTCTGTTAGGGAGAATTTGCTCATTCTTTATTCCTTATGCAAAGGAGTTGTGCAACGTGAAGGAAAAGTCTGGAGCTGGATGAATTGGAACCATTCTAATGGAAACAATTCTTGTAAAACTGAATGGAAAAATGAAAATGTAGTACACAAGATCACTTTGCACAAGGAGTACAGATCTCATAATTTACAATCAAATTTACATATCTAGAGATAAAGCCAAGATTTTTTTATCAGAAAGAATGAATCAAAGACTTCCCAAGTGTTTGTCAATAATGAATAAAATTACTGAGTTTTGAAGTATTTCTCAAACTCAAGTACAGAATACTCAGAAGTAAATGTTTCTTTATTTGTCTGCCATCTTGTGAGTATGGAAGTACTTTCTAGAAAAAAAAAAAGACATTTCATGAATCACATGATTGATTAAAAAGAAACTAGCTTTGTAATACATCAGATTGTTAATATATGTCTCTTCTGATGGACTGTCCTTCAAGGTATGTTCTAAAATAACCATGATCATGTTAAAATTTTAATAAAGTTCATTTGATTGCTCATGTGTTTACAGGAATTAGTCTTGTGGAAATATGAACAATCTCAATAGAAACTGGAGAGGAAAGCAGAGCTTCTGCTCACCTAAATTGGATGCAGAAGCCATTTTGCATTGCAATGCATTGTCAATTGAGGAGCCTTTTGTTACCTTTCAAATGCAATGAAAAAAACACAGGCACCACCACAAGACCAAAAGCCAACTGATCTCCGCTTGTTGCATAAGGAATTTAGAGAACACATGTCCTGAACTGAGATGGTTTTATTAAAATGCTAGCTATATGGAGTAAATCTGTGCTGAAAGGGTTTTCATGTACAATCCAGTCTAATGAATTGCCATATTGTAATGATAAGTACATCAGTGGAAAATTTGTCATCTTCTTTTACTTCATCATGAGTATATCACTGTCAGTTTGCTCAGGGACACACTGTGACCTTGAGTGATGGCTATCATTATAGCATTTACAATTAGTGATCCTGCATATGGCTATTTTCAGGTTAGTTTCAGAAAGTGTGTAAAATAAAATGCCTACAGCATATTGGCTATTTGAACTCATAGTGATGAGGGCAGCTTGAATGAGACTCCCAGTAAATTAGCTAACTTCACTTGTGAAAAATGCTGATAGTGGAGAAAAGCACATTACTACTTGACCTCTACCTCCAAGCCTATTGCAAAAGCTTCATTTCAGTTGCAGCACCACCAATCCTCTATAAGGCTTTTATAAAACCTGTGCTGGGTTTAGCTTTACATTGTGTGTAAATCAGCATTTCAAAGTGCACTTTGTCCCCCACTTTATTTTTCTGGTAATTATTTGTTGCCACCTTTCACATTATGTTCTCTTCTTGTGCCAGCCAAGTTGAGCTATGCTTTTTTCTAGGCTCAGCTTCACTTTTCTCAGATGAAAATGAATTTCTTCTTTTCTTTCTGCGTGCAATCCAATGTCTTCATTTCTCTCCACCTACTTCTTTCCCCATCATCTCACTCCATGTCCTTTTGTTCTGCAGTTTTCAGATTCATGCTAGCACCCTTCTTTCTCCTTAAGGACTCATAGTTCTTGTTCCTTCTTATAAGGATAGTGTAATGTCCTGGTTGATGTCCCTGCCTATCACTTCCCTCTAGAACAGAATCACAGATACTCAGATTTAGAATTTGTCAAAACACAAAATTTGCGTCTGGTGAGAATTTTTACATTCCAAACACAGGTTGCTGAAAGATACCCATCTATTCCTACATTCCAGTTGAGAGAGTCATCCCACCATGTCTCACTGATGTCAGTGACATCATAGCCCTGTAGGCACACACACACCTGCAACTCCTCCTGCTTGTTCCCCACGCTCCATGCATAGGTGTAAAGGCACTTGAATTGGGTTCCCATTGAGTCTGATTTACTAATCAGAGTTCCTATATCCTGAGCTTTAGATGCTGTCTGATTGGCCTGTGATCCTGCTCCAGGCCCAAGCTTTCATTACCATTGTCAGCCTCAAAGTGCAATGATTTGAGGATCGTCACCCCCCCGCAACTCTAGTTTAAAGCACTCCTAATTAAATTGGAAAGCTTTCTGCCAAATATGATCTTCCTCCTGTCTGACAGATGAACCCCATCCTCCCCTAGAAGACCAGATTTTTCAAAATTAGACACAAGTGGCCAACGCTCTGTTCACAGCACCACTCCCTTAGCCATTTACTGATTTGCTTAATTCTGTCAGTCCTTTCCCTCCCCACTCCCCTAACCTGGAGGGTTGATGAGAAGACTACGTGTGCTCCTGAGTTGTCCACTACTGCTCCCAGCTTCTTGTAGTCTCTCTTTATATTCTTCAGGTAGCTGACAGATGTGTGCCTATGTGAAACAGCAGTAGAGGGTAGTAGTCTGTGGGATGTACAGGGTCCGTACAGGTCACACCCACACTGCCCACCCTGTACTTGGTGGGCAGTGACCAGTCACTGCTCTCCCTGAGGCTTCTAAGGGTGCAGGTGTGTCCTCCGTTGCCCTGGAAATGCCCACATCAGCCTCTCTCACGAGAGCCGCCCATTGTTGGAGGGTCACTCTGCTGTCTCAGTGTTTCCCTGGTAAAGGAAGCCCACAAACCCATCATACGTTGAGATCGGTTGCTCTGGTTGCTCTGGTTCTGGCCGGGCCAGCTCCAAAGCAGCTGCTCTGAATGAGTGAGAGCCACATGGCAAGTCAAGAAAAGCAATATTCTCAAATGCTGCCAAAACGGCTAAAATCCTGAAGAAAATCCTGATTAAGCTGTGTGTTTGGTGGCAAAATCATGGTTTCATATTAATGTCATGTGGCTCTCTGTGATACATGTGATACATTCCCAGAAAGTGGTGGTGAATGGAGTTAAATCCAGCTAGGGACCAGTCATGAGTGGTGTTCCCCGGTGGTTGGCATTGAGACCTGTCCTATTCAGTATCTTTATTGATGACCTGGATGAGGGCATAGAGTGCACCCTCAGTAAGTTTGTAAATGACAACAAGCTGGGAGGTAGTGTTGATCTGCCTGGGGATAGGAAGGCCCTACAGAGGGATCTGGACAGGCTGGATAGCTGGGCTAAGGCCAATGGCATGAAGTTCAACAAGGGTCCTGCATTTTGGCCACAACAACCCCAGGCAATGCTACAAGCTTGGGGCAGAGTGGCTGGAAGACTGTATAAAAGAAATGGACCTGCAGGTGTCTGTTGATGCTCGGCTGAACAGGAGCCAGCAGTGTGCCCAAGTAGACAAGAAAGTCAACAGCATTCTGGCTTTGTATCAGAAATAATGTTGCCAGCAAGAGTAGGGAAGTGATCATCCTTCTGTACTCAGCCCTGGTGAGGCCACGCCTTGAGTACTGTGTTCAGTTTTGGGCCCCTCACTACAAAAAAGACATTGGGGCTCTGGAGCGTATTTACAGAAGGGCACTGAAGGTGGTGAAGGGTCTGGAGCACAAGTCTTCTGAGGAGCAGCTGAGGGAAGTTGGATTGTTTAGTCTGGAGGAGACTCGGAGAAAACCGCATCACACTCTACAACTACCTGATGGGAGGTTGTGATGAGGTAGGGGTTGGTGACTTCTGTATAACTAGCAACAGGACTAGAGGGAATGGCCTCAAGTTGTGCAAGGGTTGGAAGTTAGGAAAAACCTGTTTTCCAAAAGAGTGGTTAGGTGCTGGAATGAGCTGCCCAGGAAGGTGGTCTAGTCACCATCCCTGAAGGTGTTCAAAAAAACATTTAGATGTTGTATTTAGGGACATGTTCTAGTTGGAAATATTGGTGATGAGTGGATGATTGGACTGGATGACCTTGGAGGTCTTTTCCAACCTTGGTGATTCTATGTTTCTATGTTTCTACACCATTCAGAGTTCTATGTATCAGAGAGACTTAGAGGAATCTCACCCTCTTTTAAGTGAGAAGTCGCTAAAGGGAACAGTGACTAGGAGATAGCGAATGTGAAGTATACCATACTAATACGTGACATTTTTTTTCTCTCTCTTTTCTCTCTTTCTGAGAAAGAAGGACTTCTTTTCAGAGAATTTTTTTCTATCACAGAACTTTCAGCTAAACTTTCCTTATATTTCTCTCAACAAAACAAGAGGAAGCTCCCAATAGTCTCTGTTATATCTACGGCTTTTCAATTTTTAAATGTTAACTTAGAGGCTTCTGGGAACTGTCTCTTCAGTTTCCTGTTTGGAAATGCACATAATGAATGCTAGATTTTGTGTTGCTTGGGATGACAAAAATATAAATAAAACATATGAAGAGCTTTTAGGTAAAAGAACAGGAAAAAAAAAAAAAAAGCCCTGCTCTTGTATTATTTTGTTGTTTTTTTGGCAGGAAAATATTGCACTTTGGGAACTGAAGATGAATAACTTATTCAGGAGCTCAATAAATAGAGAAGGGGAGTTGAGCACATACTGGAACAGACTCAGATATTTATTTACTTATTTTTTTATTTACCACTTAATAGACAAACTTCATATTCATTCCTCATAAACTGAGTCTATGATGGATGCAATTCACAATAGCATTTTACACCGTATTTATGTTCAGGAGAATTCCTGATAACCATTAATATGAATGGAAAACATAATGTGTTTTCCTAATGAAATTAGGTTGCCTTCTAATCCACTTCATTTGTATGTCAGTCCCTTCTTGAAAACTTTGTAATACATTTGGTAATTTTAGTCTAATTTGTCATGTGAGTAAAATTCTTTAAGATAATTACGTTCCTACAAGTTTATTGAGGAAGTGAGTTACTAAAGGGGAAAGACCCAAATTAGTGCCTCTCTTGAGACCAGGGAGAGAAATCAGCCATTATACATTCTCTTTGGTACACTCTGCACACAGCAGTTTCATATACATGTAGTTCAGGACTAGTGCATATTTTCCTACTCTTCTGTCTGTATTTCATAAGGGGTTATCTGTTGAGGAGTACAGGTAATTTTACTGGAGTGATGTGGGTGATGTGAAGGAAATATGATTTCGATATATAAAAATATAGCTTCACTGACTTTACAAGAGTGTGATACTTTTCAGGATTATAACAAGTAGGAGTATTTCTCCTTCCAACTACATAAATGGATACTTAAAGCATTAAAACAATAGCTCAACATTGTATGCATGGCCATGAGTGATCTCCAAATTATGGGATTCAAGTGTTAAAGAAATCAAACACAGTTCATCACTGAATTTCACTTTGTATGAAAATTATGTGTGCATAAAAAGAATAACTCTCATCTTTTTGAAAACATCACTCCTTAACTGTGAGAAGAATTTCTTCAGAATGCTCTTGTAAGTTTCTTTGATCATTGCATCTATTCCAGTCTATTACAGATGAAGTCATTTGCCCTTCAGAATGTAATGCAGTATCAGCGTGAACCTGTGTAAACAGTCTAGCAGCAGCAACATGGTCTGTTGTCATGGAAGGAGTCTAAAGCACTGCACACTTCACTCATAAGAGGAAGGCAGAAAGCGATTTATTGATATAAATAAATATAAGATGGTAATTTGAACAGTGATAGCAGCAATTTAACAAGATTCAAAATGGACAGATATCTTTGACTATTTGCTACATAGAGGGTAGGGGGTGTATAATGAATCTAAGATAAAATCTTATTGAAGCTAGTACAGTTCAAAAACAATAAATCACTTACTGAGGATGTGCCGACAAGGCATCACCCCCATCTTGGGAGAATCTCTGCGCACCTTGTGAAGCACCCCTACTCAAGGGGAGGTTCTGGTGTGCAGCCTGCTTCTTGCAACAGGAACTCTCCAATGGGATCTTAGGCTGCTTGCTATTTATGGAGTAGAATGATCGACTCATAGAACTTCAGATTGGTTCTGTTGAATCAGGTGTCTGTTATCAGGTGTCTGACCCCGATAGTGAAATCTTTATTGTTATTAGTCCCAAGGATAAAGTCCTTTGCACCTCATTGTATGCACTAGGCCTTGGGCATAATCACTAGGCTGGGTGGAGATGGGACAAGGAGCGCAGCATCACACCTACAAAAGCTAGTTTAACAGATGAGGAGTAAATGAGTCTCACTGGATCTCCATGCAGCTTTTGGTTCCTGAATAGTTCATCTGCAGCACAGATATTCACTAAGTGACTCGGGAGTTTGTGTTGCATTTTTAAATTTGCTTCAGGCACTTCAGCAACTCAGTCTAATTGCAAGACAATGGGATTTGATATTGCAAGTGTTGAAGTACTTTAAAAACTCAATCTGATACATATTTCAAATTCATCCTTAAAAAAGCCTCCTCAAAAGACTTAAAAATGTAAAACTTTCTCTAATAGATTTGGGTTACTGTTTAAATTTTCTAACTTGAAGTGTTTTTTAGCCTTTGGCACAAGAATATGAACATGAATATGATGGCTGAAAGTCAAAGGAACTCCAAACAGAATTGAAATTGAACTTGTCAGAATAAAGAGGACTGAATGAAAACATTCAAAACACAGAGAGTATAAAGAGTATACATGTAAAAAAAAATTAAAAAAGCTAAATATATTAGTAATCAAAATAAGACATAAAGGAATAGTAACTTCTAACATCTGTACAGCTCATATGCTAAAACTCATAGAAGCTCAGTCTATAAGATTAGAAACAGAATTTTCAAAGAACTGTTATTAAACAATCTTGGAACTATAGACTGAAAATTCCTAGAAAAAAAAGTCCCATTGCAGAGAACTTTGGTGGTATTGCAATCATGAGGAGTGAATTGGAGAAAAAAAAAAGTAGGAAAATTCTCTCTATTTACAGCCACTGTGAAGAATAAGCAAAAATTCTTAAGAACTTAAATCTTTGTCACTTACATTTATCAATAGCTATCAAGTACTTGAAAGCTAAGAGAACTACAGCTGGCAGCTACAGCACAGGCAGTGAATTGAAATGGGTAACACTGAGGAAGAGTAAAGGAGTGGGAGGATACCTACTGTGTAAGACTGAAAGAATTTTTAACTTGAATTAGGCTAAAGACAGGTGAGCCACTTAAATATACGTATACAGAGCATGAAGAGAGGCAGAAGGGTGATAATTATCTGCAGGCCCTCTAAGAACATTGCAAACGTCAGAGTGTTGAGATGTTAGTTATGTGATCATAGGATCAATCATAGTGTAGCTTGGATTGGAAGGAACCATAAAGACTATCTAGTTCCAACCCCCCTTGCTGTGAGCAAATATGCCACCCACTACATCAGGTTGCATAGGGCCCCCGTACATCCTGGCCTTGAAAGCCTCTAGGAACATGGCTTCCCCAGATTGTCTGGGCACCCTATTCCAGTACCTCACACCTTCATAGTGAATTCATCCATTCCATTATCTAATCTAAATCTAGCCACTTTTACTCTCAAATCATCCTCCCTTTTCCTGTCACTATTTGCCCATGTAAAAAGTTCAGTCTCCCTCCTGACTCACTTTAAGTACTGGAAGGCCACAGTGAGATCTCCCCAGAGCCTTCTCTTCTCCAGACTGAACAAGCCCGGCTCCTTTAATCTTTCTTCATAGGGAGACACTCCAGCCCTCTGATCGCCTTTGTGGCTCTCCTCTGGAACTGCTCCACCAGCTCCACATCTTTCTTGCGCTGGGGCCCCAGGCCTGGATGCTCAGCTTAGGGTCATAAGAAAACTTGCTGAGGGTGCACTGAGTCCCACTATCCAAGTCATTGATAAAGATGTTGAGAAGTGGTCCCAAGACTGGTGACACTACTCGTCACTGGACTCCACCTGGACATAGAGCCATTGACCACAATCCTGAGTATGATAATTTAACCAATTCCTTATCCACTGGATAGTGCACTCTTCAAAATCACATATTTCCAATTTACAGATAAGAATGTGATGTGGGACTGCATGACATGCCAGTGCATGTTGGGCAGGGGAAAGAAGATCACCTAGGAAGATGTATCAAGTAACTGAGTAACTTCTTCTGAGGAAGAAATGTGGAAAAAATAAAAGTGATTAAAAATTCTGAAGTTGAGATTTTACCAAAATGATTGCCGAAACATGACTCAGAGGGCAATGTGAAGTCAGTGGTGACTTACAAGTCAAGCTGTGAGCTCACCAAAGTGAAGACTAAGCACTAAGAAATATTCCTGGGCAGTGCAATAACTCACATTAAATGGAGATGCCACTTCTTGAGTAAGAAACTAAATTTACCAAGGTTATATCATCCATCTTCCACACAAGAAACTAAGGAGGAATAAAGATTCTCAGCCTTGCAACTTACTGACTTTAAAGGATTATTTTCATAATATGCAATTAAGTAGGGCTAAAGGTGCTATGAACATAAGTGGACATGGATCATGGCTATAGACTTTAACCTCTAAATCTGTATTATATTTTCAAAGTCAGTACTCTTGCTATTAAACAAACAAATTGTTCTATAACATTTTTAGATCAAAAATTACATTCTTATGTTAGCAACAAAATCAAAATTGACTGATGCTGAACCCTAATGAAACCCCACAGTAATTGTGATTTTTTACTGAAAAGCAAAGTATCCTATGCTTAAGGTTTAGTTAATCTCTTACTGAATCAAGAATCAAGAAAGGAGATTTCCAAACATTCTGTAGAGGTCCTGGGAATCTCTTTAGATTTTTTTTTTTTAGCTTTCTGTTATTTTTGTAGACTTCAATGCAATGTCTACTGCATGTTAGAATATGCATATTGAGATGTATGTCTGCATCTCAACAGAGATTAAAAAGAAAAAGTGTTTAATAACAGGTCTGTTTAAGTGTATAAACATTTTACAAAATAGGCATTTGGTATCTGGTTTTAATGAAAATATTATTCCCCTTTTGCTGGTTGTTTTGTTAGTTCAGATTTAGGATCTTGATTCATCTCCATCAGCATGGTGTAGACTCATCTCAACTAGTCATCATCATCTACAGGGCGCGCATCTGTGCTAGCATTCAAGGCTCATTCTGTATTCCCTGGAGTTAACAGTCATATCTTGAAGTCAGTTCACCTCACCTGTCTTAGAAAAGGATGACATACCTATCTCTCTCTGTTAACTATAGCAGGAATTTGAGTTTACCAGACATCTAGCTTACAGAAGGAAACAATTTGGTAAGACAAGTCTTGTACTGTATCTATGCTGGCTTGAAGAAAAGAGTACTGACATAAAGCAATGAAGAGCTAATATATTCTTAATATTTCTCTTTCAAAGAGACAAAGGTTAACATGAGATTACTTTTTTTGTTTGTTTGTTTACCTCTTATATCCTACATGTATACAATTAATAAAAAATTGTCTAAAAATTTGTATAGTTCTTTAAATGAAAGTCATCCAGGAATCTATTTATCTACAAAATGTAAAACAAACTACACTGAATACTTCCAATAACTTTCATGATTAACTGGAGTCAGAGCTTTACAACTTTCATGAAAATAATGTATCACTAGTTTTTCAAATAAACCCTTGCTAATATTCATGCGATTTAGCCAAGAAATGCTTTCAGTTTTCTTAAGTCTGTGCTTTTGTACCAGTTAAAAAAAAAAAAAAAAAGAGCTGTGGGAATTTCAAGTAGAACTATGTGTATAAAACAATTAGCCTTGTAAGACATATTTTACTAAGAAGTGGAAAAAAAACTTGAAGCGAAAATGTGACTATTATACATAGAAGATAATCCTACTAATAACCACCGAAAATACAGGACACCACAATTACCTACAGTAGAACTAATACAGTTCCTTTCTTTGATCACTGGAGAGCACTGTTCCCCTATGAAACAATTTTGTTTGAATAACACAACTAGGCATTCTGATGGAGAATGTACAAAATTATGTAATATGTATTATGAATTCTGAGTAATAGAAGGAGAAATGGTAGCCTCCTGAAAAAGAAAATATAAAAGCAATGTTTTATGGGATTTCATTCTCCTATCCCTCAATTTATACTGATAATATTATATTAGTTCTATAGTAAAAAGTCTACAACTTCATCTGGTTCAGAGATCTATTCTTTTGGGTACAGAACAAACATATATCCAAAAGATTGGTTCTGGCTTTTTTATACATCTACTTATTGAAAAGGTAACACAAATTGTGTGAAATCTGAGTCAGTGCACATAAACAGTTGCCCCTGAATAGGTAAGAATAAAATCAACTGAATCACTTTTTTGCCTGAACTGAAAAATATACCTTTCTAAACCTTGAATTGTTTCAGTTAAGTATAAAACTGCATTTCCAGGAAAGGATTAAAAAAAAAAAAGTTAACAGGCAGCAGTACAGAACTAGAAGTACCCTCTGATTAAGACAGGTTTATTCAGTAATTCTGAGACTTCTGTCTGGTTTCAGTATCTAGGTGTAAACAAAGCCTTTGAAATCCTTGGACAATGCTTTCTGTCTCAGATTTCAAACTAATCAGGGGTTAATAACTGCTCCTCCTGGGTTCCTGTAGTGCTCCTGCCTTTGAGATTTAGTGCTTTGTGCCAGAACTGTGTCTTATTCTGTTTCCAGATTTGAATGAGCAGGGTGGATTTTGGGGTAAGATTTCTCTGCCCTACTTGTATAAGAACAAAGATGGAAGCATTTGGTTTGTATGTTAAATCATAGGACATTTCATTTTATTGGAATGCAAACCAAGAAATCATATTTGTGTATCAAAGCTGAAACAAGGAGAGAAAATAATAACTTGCTATCAGCTTTGCCCTTTTACGGGTGTAATAAATGCTTTGTTTTGTTGTTAGCTATTATTACAAAGCAATCATGTATATAAAAAGAGAGCTGCTAATCCTACATGCTATTCTGTTTCATAGAGTGCATTAATTACAAAGACAGAGGGAGGGCTTTCAGGGGTCCAATCCAAGGAGAGCCTTGAGGTCTGCTGGATATCACAATCTGCAGCGAGAGCAGGAGGATCGGAGCCCACAGGTCACCTACCAGATCTCATCTGCAGCTCTATGACCATGTCAAACATCTTGTTCACTGTTGATGTATAATTCATTGTACCGTTTTAATTGAATTGCACACTGAAAAGACCTGATTTGTCAAGATAGCCTTCCCATTTCACAGCAGTAAAGCTCCATTGATTTCCAGTCAGCGAAGAGGATGTCATGAACGGTCAGAAAAGAATGTTTAATATTCAAATCAACTGAGCATAGCGCTGACCTCTCTCAGCTTCCCGTCCTGCATAAGGACCTCTGCTAATAAGCAGCAGAAACACACATGTGAGATGCCCATTCTGCAGAGGATCACTGATCACATTAATTCAAAATCGATTATGGAGCCATAAACAGAAGGAGATTATGACTGGCAACAAGCAAGATATAAAGCTGACAGGAAGTGTTCTTCAAAGTGTGGAAGCAGGAATTAGTGCTACATTTATTAGCACTATCTTTATTTGATAGCTCTGAGCTTTGGCTCAGTGAGTCCTTGAGCTATGTCTTTTCAAGCTGAGAACATCTCCTAGTTACATATCCTGATAAGCAAAGAGAATATAGGTGTAATTAGAACCTTCTTTAGCATATTAATATTAGGGTATGCCATTATTCCCTCTTTACCTGAATTTATAGTGACATTATTTATGAGGTGATTATTTATGCAGTGGCACAGACAGAGAAATGGAAATAGAGGAAAAAATGTAGGAACTTTTGATGTTTAAATGAGATCCTGTCCCAGGATCTCCATTGTGATTGGCACCAAAACTGTCCCACAGAGCTTATGTGAACATAAAAAAAGAGATACTTTAGAAGCCTTGAAACAGTCCAGGTTTACGTGGAAATGTACTGAAATTTCACTTCAGTATCATCTGAATCCTCAGTGGAGCATGCTCCAAGTTTCATGAGCTCAGTCATATCAAACACATGTTGGCTTCTACCTTTATGACTCTTACGGTCTAGGAGGATTTCAAGGAAGTTGCAGTCTGTCACTGAAAGCCTGGAATATAATCTGATTCTTACTGACAAGTCATTATCCTGAACCACGAACAGATATCTGGTTTTTTGCTTGTGGGCTTATGGCTTACCGAACTAATGTCAAATGTCATCATATGATATGGATGATGTCACAGATTGCGCGGTTGGCAAACAATGTAATCATCCTTGATTTGTTGCTGACCAAAACATAAATCTATTTTTTATGTGGTCATAAACCACTTCATGTTTTATGTTTCTAGTCATCTGTATGCTGGTATTTTTCTAAAGAACCACACTAAATCTCAAAGCTGTATTCTCCTACTCATCTTGCTGTCTAGCAACATTGATTCTGATATCAGCAACTGTTCTTCCTTCTCTTCAGCCCTCCATGTTGGGATGCTATGTAAGTAGTTTAAGTCACTGTCAAAGATCAGAAGCAGTGGAGTTCCCTGGCCTTGCATCCAGATGTCTAGTAGATCTCTCTATTTTATTACATGTTTAATAGAAAGTGAGAATGTCTTCTGCTTTCCTTTTCCTCAAACCATTATCTTTTGATTATTCCCCTCTTCATTCTTATTCTGGTGGTCTAATACACAAAGCAAGAGGCTGAAAAATTAGAACATCTGATCAGATACTAGACAAAAAAAGTCTCATCTCATTTTTTTTTCTACCCACTCTTATCCTCTTCTACAGTCAAGATAAAAGAGTAGTTTTTGGATCATCTTTCTAATGAAAAAAAGGAGAATTAAATTTAAGTTCAACATTTAAAAACAGATGAAATCTAAGGTTAACGTGTAAACTTTGGTGACTTTCTGATAAATCTGAAATATAGTTTTTTAATCTTAAAATATCAGGAATAACCAGTTCTTTTGTTCCCTAGAATGTCTTTGATAGAAACAGTCTTTCTACGCAGCAAACTAAACATGTATGATAAAGAAAGTAAATACAAAGAAAGTAAATATTGTTGTGAAATTATATGTTGAATAGCTGTTGCATCTTTACCAGTAATCACTTGGTGTACAGTTTAAATCATAATATATTTATGATTTAAAGTTTGAGAATGAGGAAGAAGGCAAAGATGATACTAAAACAGAACCAGTAAGTCCTAAGAAGAGACCACTAGAAGAAACAGAAAAAGAAGAATCTGTACCAAAACAACTGAAAACAGAAAATGGAGATGGAGCTCAGTAATACTAAAGTAAAAATACCATTGTTTTTATTAGTTCATTTAAAATAGGTTTTAAATACATGTTTTAAAGACAGGGCAAAAAAATATGTAGGCAAAATCTGAGCATGTAAAGGAAAAAGCAAATTGAAAAAAAAAAATTCATTATGAAATTCTCTGAAAAAAAACAACCAAGCATTTATCATGACCCATCCCCAAAATGTATCTGAATGGTTTTTCATGCATCATTAAGATGAATATACACACATCAAAGCTTTTATTTTCTATCCCAGTCCTCACTGAAGACGTTTTTGTTCAAATTATTTCACTAGAAATGTCATTGTTATATTTCATTTTTCCTCTACCTCATGTCTTTTTTGTTTTCATCATATTCTTTAATTCCCAGCAAAAACACTGAATCATACCCCTAGGGGGGTTACTTTCAATGAATATCAGACTTTTGTCAAAGAGCTAGGTCAGCATAAGCTTTCCATCTGAAATGTTTTCTACTGGGAAAAATTGCATTGTTCACTCAAATGATCTAAATATAGGAGTTTTCAAATGTTTCATAACATGGACACACTATCAGACAGATAGTCCTTTGAATCACCTATCCTTTTACTTGTGGTGTCCACACTACCTGCTAGCTCATTTATGAGGTCCAAAATCATATTCTTTTCCATTTACTGCTGTGTAAAATCATAGTGTCAACTGCAGTTAACAACTAACATGTTTGGGATCTCTGACCCAGTAGTTTGCCACTATCTGTAAACTAACTGAACATCCCTAAGTACTCTAGAGATTAATTCAAAATCAACAAAGGTCAGACGATGCCTTTCAGTAGACTTTGGATCAGACACTGAAAATTCAGAAATTCATGGTCCGTTTTGAAATGGAGAGGCTGGTTGGAAAATGAATCCCCTGACACTCCAATTGCTATTTTAATCAGCAATCTGTAAGCAGAACAGAGTGCTAACAATGACCTTCCAGTGATTTTCACAAGTTCAGGAGATTCAACAACTTAGGAGTACTCTTAGAATTAGGTATTCCTCTTCTTTGCCTCCTCATTCGGTCTCTTAATTTCTTAAGTGTCTTAAGTTTGCAGACACTGTGCTTTCCTCTGGCTTAAGTGGATTATCTAAACTAGCTTTAAGCCTCAAAGGGAATTTCTTCATCCAAAGCACTACCATCTTCTCCGGTATATATTGTAGAAGGGGAAAACAGAATAATGTTGAAAACTGTCGTTCTCCAGATGTGATGGACTTTTTCAGGCAGTAGTTTAAAAAATCATTTGGCATCTTGTTGCCAGTGGACCACGAGTAACTACTAATTGGTCCCTTTAGATGCTCCTCCAGCTTATTTTTCACTTCAGCTCTTATTCCTCCCCCCCTTTTTTTTTTTTTTAAATCCAACAATCTAAAAATCTTGTGATAAGGCTCTTGCTAATTTACATAGCAGAGGTTGCTATAGCAACCTGGCAGAACATTTCCAGAGGCAACATTGTAGAGGTAACCTTTATCTTTATGAGAGAAATACGCTTTAAAGGTTCATGATAGTTCTGCATAACTGTTCTATTTCTTTTTTCCTCAAGATATTTAATCATGCAGTGAAGTTTTGATATCACAGTCTTCAGCTCCGTGAATGCTGTTGTCATAAACACACATTATGACCTCACTGCATATCAATGATTGTGGAAGAAGCAGACTGCAGAGTTCAAGGCTGTAAAGCATGCTGCTGTGCTGGACTCGGACAGCTGAAGCTTTAGGATGTCATCAAAATGGTCTCCCAAGGGCTGCCTGCAGCATCCGGGTTCAATGGAGATTCACTCTCATTTCTTGCACAGTGCTGAGTGTCAGCCTGTGAGCACATGGCCACCCCTGGCTCCAGGCTGCCTACAGCAGGGGAGCACAGAGCTTGCACTGACCAGTTGCAGCAAAATGTGGCCAAAAGTTAGGAACTGCGATGACATCAACCAGCAGTTCTGTCATCCACCTCTGGTACGAAAATGGATTCCTAATGGATCCATTAAGCAGTCAAAAAAAAAAAAAAAAAAAAAAAGTTTTCCTTAATGTGCTCTAGTGCTATTTTTTTGGAACTAAAACAGCAATATTATACTCCCATAAATGCAGGGCTGTGTGGAAGATATATTGTTATTAGTAGTTCAGGAAAGGAAGAGTTTGCACCTTTATATTGCTCTGAAACTTCCAGTGACTTTCAGAGCTGAGATGTGCACTGTTAGCACCTTCAGAGGCACAGACACAGGAGGTGGCTCTGCATCTCCCAGCTGTGCGGCCTGGCCCCGCCATCTCAGATGGGGACATGCTCTGTTACTCTTTGAGTATAATAGAAGTGGTACTGAGGAGCTGTGGCATGTCTTATGTGTCCATGGGCCCTGGGTTATTGATCTGCCAAGTACTTAGCTGGCTGTTATTCCGTTATTGAAGTTACACTTAACTCAAGCAGAGGTGACTGTCACAGGCAAGACAGAACAACAACAGGCAGTATAGCGGACCCAGATACTCCATGTGATTCTCTCTCACTCTCTCCTGGTTTCATCTGACAAAGTATTAATAACACACCAATGTTTTGGTTGTTGCTGAGGGATGGTATGGCACCTGGGGCTGGGGAGGCCTCTGGGTGGGAAGAGCCAGACCATGAAGGCACCCAGTACCAGGGGGCAGGGAGGAGCCAGAACAGCTGGCCTGAATTAGGCAAGGCATTACTCCCAGCCTGTGGAAAGGCAGTAAAGCTGTGGGGAGTTGGCTAAAGGGCAGCTGCGGCTCAGTGATTGACTGGGCATGGGTTGGCAGTGTGACACTGCATTGCTGATAGGGCATCAGCTGGTGGGCAGTTGTGTTAGCTGGGCTTCAGTTGGTGGGTGATAAATAATAGCACTGTGGATATATATACATGTATACATATTGTTATAATCACATTTTTGTTTCTATTTTCATTTTCTGTTTTAGTAAATAGTTTTAATCTCAACCCATGAGTTCTATTTTGTTCCCAATTTTCTTTCCCATCCCATTTAAGTTGGGGAGTGTGAGAATGGTTATGTAGTGCCGAGCTGCTGTTGGGTTGAATAAACCACAGCACACTCACTCATTCTCCCCCAGCATTATGTTCAGAATTTCTTGGCTGCTCTTCCAAGCAGGGAAGGGACTGCTGACTGAGGAACACCGTAGATAAGGTTGTGTTGGACTGCACTGTCTTTCTGCTGGCCTCTGGTGCTACAGGGAAAGGATGTCCCGGGATGTCCCCATCCTTTGTCTTGGTGTATCTCTGCTATCTCCAGGACCTTCCTGAACTTCCAGGATCTTTCCTTTAGTCAGCATGATTGCCACTACAGAAATTCTTTTTGAGATTGTATCTTCTTTCGGGAAAACTCCTTTCAACCCCGAGGCCCTGACTTTCCCAGTCTAGGTAGTGTAAAAGCATAAGCTCAATGTACGATCAACCTTCTAATTGGTCTTTCTGCCTCATGCCTCTTTTAATAAGAGGATTCAGCTTGTTCTACTTATGTTTTGTCCAAGCATTTACTAAATTTACAACCAGACAATTGCCACTGTATCTAGTAGGTAGCAGGCTTCTGCTTGGGAGCATAATAGTTCATTTTCAAGCACTGACCTGAAGACAGAGGTACATCCAATTATCTGTTGCCTGTTAGCATTCACAATTTATGCTATTTTTTTTTTTTTGTGATAATAGTCAGGTAAAATCTAAATATAATTCTTAATTTGAAGCATTCAAAGCAGTTAAAGACAGTTATAAAAATATAGGAGGAATACTTGTAATAGGGATACATCACAAATCTCCTCACCCTCATTCCGCTGTCTTCCTCTCTTATGACAAAGAGCTATGGCTTTGTGCTTGTCATAAATTTCAAGATGCATCTGAAGACTGAAGAGAGATTTTTCACCAGGAAGTTCATCTGTGTACAAGAACTTCCATCAGAGCTGTGCAATAACACCATCAGACAGATTTAGATTCCGCATCAGCCTTTCTCCTCAGAAGCCACTTATTCCCTCCTGAGCTGAAAGACCGACCATCAGACCTCTCTTTGCTTTAGATCAAGAGCCTTATACCAACGTAACTGACTAGTAAACAATTATTTTCTTAAAAAGGTAGAATCTACTTTGCTAGATGCTTTAGTTGCAGTTTGTCATGATTCATTGTGCAGTCTTTCAGTGAACCTTGTTTTATCCTTCTAGCTGAATGTTAAAAGCATACTGAAAAAACAAACAAACAAACAAAAAAACAACAACCCACCCTGAATATGCTAATATGAGATACTGTATGTATCTCATCAGTAGTTTCTGACCATGAACTGATGCTTGGGTGTGGGGATGAGGTTAGGGTGACTGATTTCTTGCATTATTCCTGGTAAGAATTCCTGACAACATGGTAACCAACAGACAAGATGGTGAAACAGAAAAATAATCTCATCCGCAAAATAGGGAGGGAGATTTCTATCAATCTGGCTAAGATCCCAAGATAAATGCAGTTTAAACATGTGAATCTAAGATATGACAAGGTAAAAAGCTACCTAGGAAGTGCTTTGACAAACTTCTTAGCACTACATTAAGGCTAGTGTTAATAGGACAGTATTTCTGAAGATGAAAAAAAATGGCTACTAACAGATTTGTTCTTGTCTTCTAATCCTGTGGGACACTGTCACACAGCAACTGCATCTCGCTAAAGAGATGGCACACAGCAGCAGAGTGTTGGCTGAAGCCAGTCAGACTAAAGCAGAAGATTTCTAACCAAAATACCTGTTTTCAAGGAAACACAACTGCAAAACCATCAGCTTTTTAGCTAGTAAAGAAGTGGTGGCCTTCTGTGATGGAGTTACAGCTTCGGTGGATGGGGAAAGGGCAGTGTATGTCATCTACCTGGACTTCTGCAAGGCCTTTGACATGGTCTCTCACCCACATCCTTCTCTCTAAATTGGAGAGGTGTGAATTTGAAGGATGGACTGTTCAGTGGATTAGGAATTGGCTGGCCAGACGCAGCCAAAGGGTTGCGATCAATGGGTCTGTGTCAGGGTGGAGGCCAGTCACAAGTGGTGTCCCTCAGGGGTTGGTCTTGGGACTGGTGCTCTTCAACATCTTCATCAATGACATACACAATGGCATCGAGTGCACCCTCAGCAAGCTTGCGTATGACACCAAGCTGAGCTGTGCAGTTCATACATTGGAAGGAAGTGAAGTCATCCAGAGGGACCTGGACAGGCTGGAGAAGTGGGCCCATGAAAACCTAATGAGGTTCAATAAGGCCAAGTACAGGGTGCTGCACTTGGGTCGGGGCAATCCCAGGTATTTATACAAACTAGGGGAAGATCTCCTTGGGAGCAGCCCTGTGGAGAAGGACTTGGAGGTCCTGGTAGATGAGAAGCTGGACACGAGCCAGCAGTGTGCACTTGCAGCCCGGAAGGCCAACTGTGTTCTGGGCTGCATTAAAAAAGGGGTGGCCATCAGAGAGAGGGAGGTGATTGTGCCCTTCTACTCAGCTCTTGTGAGTCCCCATCTGGAGTACTGCATCCAGGCCTGGGGCTTCCAGTACAGGAAGGACATGGAGCTCTTGGAGCAGGTCCAGAGGAGGGCCACTAAGATGATCGCAGGGCTAGAGCACCTCTCCTATGAGGAAAGAAGGGGAGGCTCCAGGGAGACCTCATTGCGGCCTTCCAGTACTTGAAGGGAGCGTATAAGCAGAAAGGGGAGCGGCTGTTTATAAGGGTGGACAGTGATAGGACAAGGGGGGATGGTTTTAAACTGGGACAGGGAAGGTTTAGGTTAGGTATTAGGAAGAAGTTTTTCACACAGAGGGTGGTGACACACGGGAACAGGTTGCCTAAGGAGGTTGTGGATGCCCCATCCCTGGAGGCATTCAGGACCAGTCTGGATGTGGCTCTGGGCAGCCTGGTCTAGTGGTTGGCAACCCTGCACATAGCAGGGGGCTTGAAACTAGATGACCATTGTGGTCCTTTTCAACCCACGCCATTCTATGATTCTATGATATGTGACTTTAACTGGTGTGTGGGAGAAAGGACATCTCTAAGGCAGGACATAGGACCAGCACTTGACTGGTGCCGAAAGTGCTGGTCAGCACAAGCAAAGGAAGATTTTGACAAAGCTACGCCATTTCATTACACTCTAGTGCTTCATAGATCATCAAGAATTTATCTGCTGTATGCCACACGCTATACCACATCCCTCAGCTCTGCCGTGAATTCAATGTCTTAGAATCATAGAGTAGCTTAGGTTGGAAGGGACTTCAAATACCATCTAGTTCCAATCCCAGGGTTGCCGATTGCTAGATCCATCAGTAGATCAGGCTGCCCAGAGTCCCATCCAGCCCAGCCTTCAACATCTCCAGGTGTTCTTGTCTTTGACCAATGTCTAACTTATTTCTTGATGCATCTTCTGAAAGCATCTCACTTTATCCTGAAGATATCAGATTAAAAATCCTTCATTTTCTATGGCAGACACCTCAGCTGATGGTCAGCCTCACTGTTAAAGACATGGGACCAGATATTTTTGATTTGTTTTAAGCAACTTAATTGATATGCTAAAGCTGGGAATTCAGTAATTAATAGGAAAAGTTGAAGAGTGTCTGTGGATAACTCATCATCTTGAATATCTGCATCACTTTCTGTAGATATCCATCTCCTGGCACGGCTTATATGGAGACTCAGAGACAAATCTCACATATTGGCAACAACAAGCAAAGGGCCCAAGGCTGCAAGGGGCGAATCTGAGGACTGAGTTGGCATTAACAACTTTTTTTCAGAACAGAAACCTGTTAGTTCATATCTTTATGGTCTTTCATTTAGGTACTGACTGCTCTGGGCATTCATTGCTTCCAGGATGTTGTTGCCAATTTTGTAGGTACTTCTTTTTCCTAAGTATGTGAATTTGCGTTTAAAAACCATTTTATTTGAAAGAGCACATGTTACTGAGAGATCTTGCTCTTTGTACTATCCAGAGAATAGCCTTTGTGTGAATTATGTAGCCTCAGCCTTCTAATTTAAATTACAGTTTTCCTTTGTACAGTAGTTCAACAGATTCTCAAATTCAACAGAAACATATTGAAAATTATTTCACAAGAAAAAACTTAATTAAAAACTGAAGATCAGGGCTATATAATGCAGGCAAAGTTTCTAGCTAATTTAACAGCTGTAAATTCCTAGGGACTGTAATTTACATACAGCACTTAGAACTTTTACTGCACCTTTGGTGTGGCATTTAATTAATTAATTTGGCATTTGCATAGCACATATTCTAATTCTATCAGAGTGGTAGATGCTTCATATTTCCGCTGAAAACAGGCAAAAGATTTGCAGTAATCCAAACTGAGCCATTAAAAAAAAAAAAAAAAAAATATCTTACCATTCCTCATTAAAAAAAAATAAATCATTAACCACAAACTAATGTTTCAGTATTTTCAGCTCACAGTTTTCTTCCAGTAAAGCTGGAAGTATTTCAAATTATGAATAGGATTCAGAAATCATGTCTTCTTATGGTTAGAGAGATATTTGACCACTGCTTAACAAAATATGTCATAATTCTCCCTTTCTCACAAGGAAATTAGACAGTTTAATTTATTTTTAGATTTTGTTTGTTTTATTTTTGTCACTGAGAAATGTGAGCGAGGGTGCAACTTTCAGAACCAGCAGTAGGAACACACATCTGTTCTTTCCAGCCAGAAAACAGTGTCCCATTCTGACTTGAATCTTCAAACATCTTCTAGACCTTAAAATCTTTGAGAATGGATATGCTCTTATCCTGTCCATTCCTGTGTAATGTTTCCATTTTGACCAAAGAAACAAACTTTCTAAAGATGATTGCAGTATCTTTTCCCATGTGTTTAATCTTGCCAAAGTCCATTGGCATTTTAGAGGTCTTGGTAAACTGGAGCTATAACCATGGTCCTGTTTTCACTGTAGAACTAAGAAGTTTTCCAACTCCATCAACAGTAAATATATGACACATACTTTGGAGATAAATAACTTATATAAAAACATAAAAATTCGTGCTGTTCAAGGTTCCCTCAAATCACACACCTGGCCTACAAGTATGGCTGTAGTAGAAGGCATGTTACCTTTGCATCGTGTTTTGCTTACCTGGTGCAAGTATTTTGGAGGATATAGGGAATCTCAGATAACACCAGTGCTGATGTCTGGGCAATATAATCACATTTACTCTTCCCCTTGTGATTTTTCAAGTGATTTAATATTGATAGTAGTGGTTGATTACAGTGGTGCAAACCAAGAAGATGAGTGGTTAGTTTTCTAAGACAAAGAAAAAGAAAAAACTTTAAAAAAACAATCCAAACTCGTATTTCTACTGAAGACTGTTTAGTTTTACTATGTTTGTCTTTAAACTAAGCTGTGGAAGTCTGATCCTACAAAAAGTTATGAAACAGAATTTTGTAGGGAAAAAAGGCAACAATTAAAACCAAATAAAAACAGCAGCTTGAACATTAACAATGTACTTAATTTCAGAAGTAACTGCAATTTCCTAAATCCAGGGTGACTTAGGAATTAGACTATCATAACAACAATAGATTAATCCACCATTTGAACATGGCTTTTTGGTTAGGCATGCTACTGAATGATGAGGCTGACCACTTTACAACCCTTCAATTTATTTATTTATTTATTTATTAGCCTCTGTGGGTTATGGAACTGAAAAAAAGACGTTATGGTACAAAGTGTAGTTATATAATAGCAAATGAACACTTAGGTTTTTATTTTCGCTAAATCCAAAGAAAGGTTGGGGCAGGACTGCATAACCTACAGCACTTCTGTGCTCGCCTGGACTCCAAACTTGAAAAGAAAAAAACCACAAAGCGAGAAGAAAACAGCATTTTATTTCTGTGTAATGCTGATACACTAAGGAATTGGTATCTTTTGTTGCCCACAGCACAACTCCCTCTCTCTCAATTTTAATATCGTAGCACATTGCCTGTGGGCATTACGCAGCGCTCCATGAGGAGCATGATCTGAAGCATAGTGGTCTACAAAGACATTTGGATGAGTGGGCTGAGGAAAATAGATGATATACTCTTTGCGGGTATATAGAATCCCTCGTTTTGCACAGCTCTGCTGTGCAAACTCTGATGAAGCCATACTTCCCTCATTTCCCTCTCCCCTTTCAGAAAATTCACTCCCAAGCTTTCTAGTGCTTATTGCCATCTCTTCTACTAGCCAAACCAAGTGAACTAAGGAGATACAAAACAAATGTATAGAAAACCACAATGACTTCAGGAAAAGGTAACACCACTGAAGTGAGAAACGTGAAAATTATTCAAGATTTAAAAGGAGAAAACCATTGTGAATAGAATTAAATTTGAGAGTATGGGAGTAAATAAAAGAAAGGAAATATTTAAAATATTTATTTGTGCTTTTGAGAGATGACTTTGGCTCCATGACGCTTAGATAATTATTAAAATCTGTTGTATACATATTTTCCACAAGAGAATGCTTGCATGTACTACCATTAGTGTTCAAATCTGTTCATTATAGTCTAAAGGAGAAGAAAAATCAAGTATTAAATTTAAAACGTCACTGAGCATCAAGGGTGGACCTGAAGGATGCCTCCTATCAAATGCCAGAATTTATGAAAAAGAGATGTCCTCTTTCTGTTGTGGTAGGGAGAAGGGTGCAAAGGAGAAGACAGGTGTATTTATTGTTGAAGAAATATTAAACATCTGCACTTCATGAGGCAAATCTCTTAAGGATTATGTTTCCACTATCAGCTCAGTTTATTTAAAGAGAGAGTTATGTTTGTCATATCTACGTACTAATATATTGTGACATTTTTTGTACTTTTTGCAGTATAGTTTTTAAATTTGTTTTACTTGTGACTAAAGGTAGTTTCTATGGTTGAAAACACAGTTTCAGTTTTTTCTTTTATAAAGATAATGATTTTTCATATTGAAACAAAAGAGAGGCAAAAACAATTTATCAGGAATAGCAATTTCATGTCACTTTTTTTTTAAAAGTTTACTTAATTTGTGTGACGCAGCATTGGTGAAAAGGTTCATCTTGAAAGAATTTTCTTGTAATAAAAATACAGATTGAAATTTTTGCAGAATAATGGAAGTTTCAGGTAGTTTTTCTTTCCTAAAGAGGAAGATGGATTTAGGGAGATTTATTTATTTAACTATTTTCCTTCTGATAATTTCAAAATATTTCTTAAATACTGTAGGATTTAATGCAGGGTCAGGCATAGAGTATTCTTAACTGAGAAGCTTAAAATTAAAAAACTGTTGAAACAAAGAAATGTATTTGAAAAATCAGCCCAAGTTCTAACAAGATAGGTAAATGTTGAGAGGAGGTTTTTACTAATAAAGAGATTCTAAACAGTGAGTGGAGGAAGGGATGAAGGTCAGATAGCATGTGGTTGAGAAAATGATCTGCAGAGAAAACAGCATCTTAAAGACCAACAGCTGTAGGGCTATGCTGAAAGGTGGCCAAAGGCAAGATGTGAATACTTGACTTATGACAGCTTAATTTGTGAGAGCTAGTAAGGTACATAATAGAGGCTGTCTGGCTGTGAGTATTAAAAAAAACAAAACAAAATGAAACAACCAACCAAAAACAACTAAAAACAGAGAAAATGGAAACCACTAGGAGCATGGCTAGAAATAAGCAGTTACAGTGTCATTGTTCATTGCCTCTTGGCTCATCACTAAAGAAAAGGAAAACTGTCTCAGCTGTTGACTGGGGTGACAATATTGATCACAAGGAATGGCAGGGCATCAGACTGGGACTGCTGGAACTCCTAACTGCTCATCCTTTATCTGTGTGTCTTATTGCCCCTCAGTGAGGGGGAACTTGCTGCTCAGTTCATGACTCTACAGAATTTGTTCCCCAATTCCTTTCACACCTGCCTCCCTCCTGAATTAAATCAGTAATGATGAAGTCTTAAGCTGATGCTGTTGAAAAAAATTTAAAGAATATGTAAGTTGTAATTATAAATAAAATCTTTGAAAGAGTGGCTATTAATATCATACATTTAACCATTTCTTGTCATCAAAGGATATAAATTACCAAAGAATTGCATCTGATGCATGTACTGAAGGAGAAAAAAAGTAGAGTTGTGTGAGGGGTAAAAACAACTCTTTTTATCCTCTGTAGCCTTATACACTTATTACAGGGTTAAAATTGTGAAAATCAGAGATTCATGTTCTCACTTGAGCTACAGGCACTTTCAGCTTGTTGTAGAGCTGTATTTTATTTCATATACTCAATGTTTGCTGCTTTTGTCAGGCACAGACTACATTTTTGATCACTTAGCTTCTTCAGGTGATATTGCTGGAGGTTATGAATGCACATGCACAGTCAATATTAACTTTAATTAGTAAATTTCCTAGAAGCAAGAAAATCGTATTGCAATCTCACCTAAGCTGACCCTTTCTCTCAAAGTCCTAGTGGCAAGAGTTGTGTATCCACAAATTCTTTGACCTTTCAGTGCTGCACAAATATATGGATCACCTGTAAATATCAGTCATATGTTGTGCTGAGAAGTAACCACTCAAAAATGTATGATTGGAGTCCAGTGGGTTGGATCTCTTGCAAGAAACAAGAGGAACAGTCTTCATCGATAGGAGGTAAAATGATGTAGAAATTGTGGGAAACAGTATCTTTCACAGAGACTAGGAATATGGACTTTGCTGTCATTGCGTTGAGAGCGTGAGCTAAGGAGCTGTGAATTTGGTCTCATCTGCACAATGAAAAATGTATTATGACAGTTAGCAAGTCACACAATTTTGCCTTGTATGCATTGTAACTGTGCTACAAGTGTATGCTGTGCAAGTTCAATGATGTAACCCTCTTTTTTCAGTGATTTGACCAAAACAGTAACAACAACAAAACTCCCACAAAAAAAATCAGTCAAAAATCAAAAACTCCCATGATGTTGCTATCAGTGTTTTGAATCCTTGGAACAAATATGTGATATGATAGCTATTAAATCTATTATTATAGTAGGTACTAAGTGGAAAAAAAAAAAAATCGAGACATTCCCCTCACACTCTATTCTGCTTAGCACAGCATGCTATTCTATTTTTTCTATTTTATAATTTTTAAAGGTTATATATACTACCAATACAATATTGAGTAAACAGCTGTCATAAGGAATCAAAGATGATAAGTTTTCAAATTAATTATGGGTAAGATATATTGTAGAGTACAGTATGTAATAACCGTACATTGAAATAATACATGTACTTAGTTATTTTAATACATAAAATATACACACTATTGAAAATATAGAATGAGTATTTATGATGCAAACACTTTCAGCTAGATTTTAACCTTGAGGTCCTCAGTCCTTCTTTGTTTAACTGCCTTTGCTAATGGTAGACTTTGTCTGCATTTCTGCAAAGCTCAGCTGGTAGGTGTGTCCCTTATAGCAATTTTATTTATCAGCTCAAGTAGATTTTACAGATGTCCAGAGAGTTGTGAATTTGTGTGAACAGACATGGATTGAAATATATGTCAAATCTTGTGACACCTAGAATGTATTCTTTGCCAAGCATTTAAATTTTGCAGTTATTCTACTAAATCTAATTAATACAGTGTCGGGATGGCAGATTAGAGTATTATGCTGTGTTTGGCCTACCCAAATTTAATTAACTTTTATAAATATTTGACAATCTTTGTTCAATATCCAGGAAATAAAAGTTGAAGTATATGCTAGTAAGAAAACTCCCCAAACTCTTCCTTCATTTTGTAAGCATTTAACTTGCTCAAAAATCTCATGTTTAGAGGTAATAAATCTAAAAATATAGCAAAGACCTGCAAGGATGGAATATATGCTTGTGTTATTTTCTCCTGAGGTTTATCATTAGAACCATATTTGAATTGTTCCCTGTAGCTATAGAGGTACGTATGTTGAATGGTAATGATCTGTCAATTACCTGGAAAGTACTGGCCTGTTTTACTGGAGACTGAACAACGTGGCCTGGTGGACCTTTTGGACCTTGAAGCTGTAAATATCCATATGAGATAAAGTGTTCCTAATTGCACCTAAGCCTGCAAATACATGCATAATGTAATGTGAAGCAGCTGCATAACTTCCCTGGTACACAGTTTACACATAGTGGCTGCAAGACGGCATGAGAATGCTTTATAATTCTTGTCACAGTATAACACTTGAAAAATAATAATTTACATCATTAATATTTTTATTAAAGCCTTACCATCCTTTCCCTAATTTCTGGAACCATTTAAGAAATATGACTTAAAAAGCTTCGTAGGGTTTAGGAATAATATAGGAGTATTTTGGCTTTGTGTCCCGGGTATGCTACATAACTTCCTTCTGACTTTGGCCAAGTTACTTTAACTATTATTCCGCACAACTTCCCATATGTGGATGGAGATGCAAGCTGTTTGCTTCTCTTTGTTTGTTTAATTTCTCCATAGAAATGAAGCAGAAATGAACCCATGGTATCTCAGTCATCACCAATGAAATTTTCAAGAAAAGCCATCATTTGCCATACCTTACAAGTCAAAGACCTTAAAGTGATGTGGAAGTTTGAACTCAAAGTTCATTTCATTATTTTGAAAGTATTGCTAGGATCAGTGGTTACTGGATGCAAGGAGATGAATTTCTAAATCATCATCATGATTTTATATTAATGGAAGATCTAGATTATTCTATGTACATAGAAAACATTTACTCTGATGAAATTAGTATTCTTTGATCTCTAAAAAAATAGAACTCAGACTGATCCCAGGATTTCAACCTAACTTTTGTGACTTAGCATGAGAAGATTAAATCAAGAATTTAACTGGCGCAGGGCTCTTTGTAGACAATATCAAACCGGAGAGTCAGTGCGTTTCTAGCATCAAGACAGACCTGAATTGTCTTCTGTTTCTTGTTCTCCTTACTTTGTGTACACCATAAAAGTGGGCTGAATCCAGACCTCAAGAGTCTCACACTAGAGGGGCTTTTAATTCTTCACACATTTTCATCTAAATTTTGCTCCTTTATTTCATACAATTTATTCTACAAACTGCAAAACAAATAAATGTGACAGAAACAGCATGAAAGAACTGAAGAAGGCTAAATCTCCCAATTAAAACAAAAAATATTCTTTCCATTGTATCATTATGCTGATGGCTTTTCTTACCACAGGAAATTTTGAAGCAGATTGGAAAATCAAGCAGATTATCTACCAGGTGAGTACAATTCTGATGTCATTCATATGAGCATATGCCTGGTTGCTATTCACATCAGCTATTCTCAGCTGGCTGGTTGGATGTAGAAGACTTATAAACCTACATATGTAGTTTGGCTTGCATAAATTAACTGAGAAAGTATAGACACCTAAAACCGTCCAAGAAATCAGCATGAAGCTATTGATATTTTCTTTGTTGATGCCTTAAATTCATTCTCCTTCTTTGTATGCCAGTCTCCTCCCTGTATGTCTCCCAGTCTGGATAGAGCTGTAAAGCTGCTGCAAGCAGTAGTCATGGATCCTGCCAGCAGCACAGGGAAGTGTTTCTGGGGAGCTGCAGCCCCCAGGAGAACTTGTGCTTTATTTATTTATTTATTATTTTTTAAAGTCCAAACTGAGATATATTTAAGTCCTTTAGTATTTATGTTGCTTGCTCCAAAACTAATGCCTCCTATTTATTTCCTTGGAAAAAAGAGTTACTAAGAGCAATGTTTTATTGTGCAAATTCTTAGCTACAAAACACTGCTTTTCACCACCATTAGCTCTGCATTTATGCCAGCAATGAACAACAGAGTGAATGCCGTGCTTATAAATTTCGGCACCAGTGGAGGTAAATCATTGTCTGTGTTGCCACTGCTGAAACGTACCACCCACATCCTCACTGTGCTCACTCCACTGCTTGGTATCCATAAGCTTTCAGCAAGTGCTGATGAATGCCAATGGGTGCCATTTTTTCTGCTTGGAGAAATTCAATGTCATCTTTATTTCATACGCACTTCCATATCAGATGCCATTTTTGTGAGATTGCCCCTCTGCTGCCATGTGTCATGCGGCAACAACATGTAACAGAATATTGCTGGGGATGTTCAACCTCTACTGTCATACCACCAACATCTGCCTCTGATGTCATGGGCCAACATTATAAAATAGGAGGCATTACTTTCAGAACACCCCTTGTACATGGATTGTAAGAAAAAGTTTTTAAAGTGCTTGCTCATTTTAAATTCTGTCTTCGTAGTATGATAAGGGATTAGGTTTTCAAACAATTGTAAATGCTCGTCTCAAGTTAAAGGCCTCCTCTAAGGCATCTGCTGCAAATGATTTAAAATAACATATGCAATATATATTTAATATGATATATATATTTTTTGTAAAGTAAGGCTCTTCTCTTTGGCTTGGCTCTTTCTTTCCCATTCTCAGGCTGACTCTGAGAAAACAAACAGATCTTTGGGACTCTTTAGTCTACAACCACTCTTAGTCCTCAGGCCAAAAGCTCTGTAGATCTGTTAATATCTTTCACTTCTGCAATCACAGCCTGTTTGTCCTTAACTCTGATGTATTACATCCTTGGAGCCATCTTTTCTCACTGAGGCAGAAATCCACCTGAATCCTCTGGAGCAATGGACGCATTTCAGAGGCTATACCAATTCAACTGTGAACATACATTTTCTTGTTTTAATTTATGGTTCTGCAAAATGATTTTGATTTCTTCTTTTTGCAAGTTCTTCAGGCAAAAATCACATCAATTTTAAGAAGAAATTGCAATTATTTGTATTATTTATAGCTCTCCCCTGAGTAAAGAGAATGAGTTAAGTAAGCTCCATAATTTGCAGTGAGAATAAGAGACACATTTCTGTACCACCCTTCTTCCCTGCTCAGACCTTCTGATTACTTTCAGAAAATAGACTTTCTACCAGATCACTGTCTATTTTGGTGTTTTCTCCCTAATCAAGTCACTTAACAGGCTGTTTCTGGATTTTCTTTCCCCCTTTCCATTATTTCTAATGCTCTTTACATCCCAAAGCTTACACCAGGCCCATAACGGTGTTCATTGCTTACTTCTTACAAGTTCATCTTACTTCTGAGAAATAATTTTTTTCCTTCATTCTTTCCTCCATCTTTCCATGAAGTTCCATATTGTTTCCCTCTCAGTTGTAGTTGCCTAGCAATCAAAGCCTCTTGGCACCCAAATTCACACTTCTTTAAATATATCTTTCTCTATCTTTAAATCTCATTATCTCTTGTTTGCTTAATTGTTAGGCAAAAGACCAAGAACTTTTGCTTTATCAGTTGGGTCACCAGCCACATTACTCATAGTAAGGGCTTCTGAAGAAATCTGGACTAGCATCTGGGACCTATCACAAACCTAATGAGTGGAAAGGGCTCTAGACATGGGGGCTGCTATGTAAATATGTTGGAATTTTAGTCTCCATCCAAGGAAGGTT
This sequence comes from Gallus gallus, assembly GCF_016699485.2. Taxonomy (NCBI): domain Eukaryota; kingdom Metazoa; phylum Chordata; class Aves; order Galliformes; family Phasianidae; genus Gallus; species Gallus gallus. The sequence continues at coordinate 131,835,733 of NC_052533.1, forward strand.
GTGGAAGCTTTGCAAATGACTCACTTATTAAAGTAATTATTTTGAAAGAAAAGGCAAAATAATATTTATATTTGGTGCTGATTCTTTTTTCATGATGAAAATAAAACTTTTTTTCATATTTTATGGTATCAAAAAAAAAAAAAAAGAAAAGAGTGCATTTACGACTTCTTTGTGCTTTACATTTACAGGCATAACTATTAATTTGAAATATGCTGGTGGTAGTGAGTACAGACACTGCTGTCAAGATGGACTAGTTGTATTAATTTGACTCATTTCATTGAACTGCAGTAATTTAGATGGGAATGGTCTATACTGATTTACTTACATGCCTTAAGTATCCAGTCCAGTATGTGGCTCAAGTTATATGGCTCCTGTTAGATCACCTTATGTGTATGCTTTTGTAGGACAGTTTAATCAAATCACACTGCTTGCAGATCTCTTAAAGGGATTAAGCCTGATTGTTTTCAGTAGAATTAGACCTTTGAATAGTGGTAATACAGGGGATGCTACAGCTTCCATCCAACCTGCTTCATAGGCTGAGAGTACTTCATTTTCTAGAACTGACAAGTAAATATATTTTCACAAAAAAAGAATAAAATGAATAAATACAGAGATAAACAGAAAAGGAAATCTTCAATCCTGTAAGGAACAAAAGTTCTGTCATGCCCTAAGTGAAAAAAAAAAAGATTTTTATGAATATAAGTTCTAATACTTTATCTAAAAAATAGGGAGACTTTTTTTTTTTTTTTTTTTTTTTTTTTTTTTTTTTTTTAATATAAAAACCGGGCTTACATCTACACTGGACATCATATGTTGTCTCTTTCTGTGTGTGAGGTGTAGGTATTTTCCAAGGCCTTGAAAGCCTCCTTTTGGGTTTCAAGAGCTGTCTGATTCACCCCTCTGCACCAAATGCAATGCCTGAAAATAAACTCCTTTGTATTCTATTCTTTGTTCAAGATATACAGACTTTTACTTTTCCATTAAAATATTCTTGAGACATCTATAAATGAGCTAGCTTTTCAAGAAAGTATAATATTTTTAGAGATAGGATAAGCAAAATAAGTTCTACAAAGACTAGGCTTCCACCACTCTCTGGGCAACCTGTTTGAGTGCCTTACCCCTCTGACTGTAGAAAATTTACCAACTCTCTATAGCTTTTAAATGGGGCTTTGGGCAGTGTTGGATGTAGTGAGGGGACACAGTAAGACTTTTAGTGATCTAAACATAAGACCCTTCCAAACTTTGCTGATGTGAACAGTGATATTAAGGATTACAGGAATTTATTTTCCAAGGAAACTTCTCAAGCAAATAAGAGTTTTCAAGACTAGCTAAAGTGCTGATTGCTACATTCCTGTGGACGAATACAATTAGATAGGGTTAAACTGAGTGACAGAAATGTTCTCTTTATGAATCCTATGATTATTTGACAATATAAGATATCCTAATCTCAGACATACAAAACCTGTAGTGGTAGATGCTATATTACTGAAATAAAAATACGGTTCTTCCCAGGCGCAGAAATACTAATAATGCACTACTAATACTGTTGATTTTAGTTGTTTGACAGTTTTAAAGGATATTTTTTCAGCCTGTGTATAGGACATGTTAGTACTTAATTCTCCAAATATATAGTAAATTTCACCTTGAGGCTAATTTGCTCCACTGTGTGGAGAAAAACAGAAGTTATAGGGGAAAAAAAAAAAAAAAAAAAGCTCATCTTTGAATAATAATCCTTTCTCTAAATAAGAATGAAATCATTATTTATTATATAACAATTGTAACTATTTATTTGCTTATTTAATGCAAAGATTTATAATTTCTGAGTATACATTCCTTAAAATATCAGAAATTTAGTTCTCAGAGTAAAATAGAAATAAACAGATGGCATTTATATTGCAGGAAGAAAAGCAGTAGTGATTTTAGAATAATTCCTGAATGGATTTAGAAGTTCTATTTTATTACAATTTCACGTTTTGTTTTCCTAAAGTAGATTGGGACCGCTCAACTACAGAAGATGGGTCTTCTGATTCTGAGGGATCAAATTAATTTCAAAAACTAAGCTGAACGGATTTCTAATTAAAAATGAGGTACGAACAAAAAGTTTCAGACTACCATTTCATTTTTAATAGCCTAAGAGCAACAATAAGACTACTTAACAGTACAGTATGCAATTGAATAACTTTTATAAAAGTTCTTCATTCAAAGACTGTGAATGAGAGAAGATTAATTTGTCCAAGAGTCAGAATACATAATTGTGGAATGTCATGGAATTTAGGAATATTTCACAGAGCTAAACTGATGCTAATTTTACCTGTACCTTATTAACTCATGAATTGCCATTTAGTGAGAAGGAACAGTCATTTTCCAGAAGTTAACAAAACTAAAGCAAAAATATACAATAGCAATTCCATTTAATTTTCTCATGATGATATCTTATCTTTCCTCCTGAAATTGTCCTCTAGTTATCAGTTTTTAATGTTCAAACTTTGCACAATCAGAATTTTGCAAATCTACATAAGAACTTTAGAAATGTATTGGGGCAGAAGTGTGATAGCTCCAGTTCTGTCTCTGATGGTGGCAGAAGACCTTGGTTAGGACTAGCACAAAAGCCTGGCCGCCTCCTGCCCCCCTGCTACCAGCAGTGCTGGAGGTGGGCTGCTGGTCAGTACATCTCTCATCCAGACCTTCCCACCTGTGCTTAGTGATAGTCCACGCATTCACCTTACCTTAGAAGTGTTTTGTTTGACCTACTTAAACTTATCTCCTGCTCATTTCCTCAACTAAATCCCAGTTCCTATATTGTGGAGGTTGATACATAACAGCTGAGTTTTTTTTTTGCCTACTGTAAGAAGTAACCATTTGTCTCCATAGCTGTTTCCTCTCCGAAATGAGTTGTCCCAGCCTTTTCTGGTTCTCTCCCCCCAAGTGGCTGCTCCAAATTTTTAATCACTTTTACTCATGTTTTTTCAGCTTTGTTCTAACATCACTACCATTTTTTATTTTTTGAAGGGCAGAGTATGTATACAATAGCAAAGTTGTGGTTTTGCATAGTGGAAAAACATCTCTTTTTTTTTTTTTTTTTTTTTTTTTTTTTTTTTGTTCTCAGTACCTTCCGTGATAACACCCTACGTTTTGCTGCTGTCTTGTCAGGGATGGAAACCAGACTTACTGTGCTGAAGTTCCCAGGGCCCCTCCTTCCCTCCTTCAGCCCTTTGTGTAGATAAGATTGCATAGGAATCTTGCAATAATCTGGCATATTGTCAGTCTGCAGTGGTAGGTTACACACTTCTGCAAGCAGATTTGCAATTTCATATTTGCATCCCTTAGGTCTTAAGTACTTACGTTGATTTATGACCTTGTGTTTTGTTTTAGAAGTCCTGCATAACTTCTTGAAGTTTAGTCCCTCTTATCTGTCTACTACCAAAATAAACTAAATTAAAAAATGTTCTACATACAGAAACCTGTCCAACATTAGCTAAAAACTTTCAGAAAAAAGCCCTTGAGCCTAAAAAAAAAGCCTAAAGCCTTTTCACTCTTGAACAAGCCTTTAAAAGGTTGGGCATTGTCTATAACAAGCTTTTTCTTTTTGAGATAAAGAACTTATTACTCAAATCAGTAGCTTTTTCAAGGTGTTCTTCTATTTCTTCTTTGGCTTTCTTAATTTCCTGTTTCCATTTGACCTGCATGTTTTTCAGACTATCCTTTTCTCATCTTCAGTGACAGGCTATCCTTTTCATAGAACTGTGTGTCTAATTAGTTAAAACTGAACGTAAAACAGTTGTGTTTATCTCTAGAGATTCCCCAGTATTTCTTTTTCTTACTTTTAGATAATACACTTTTGTCTGTATTTTTTACTGTTTTCTCATAGTTAAGTATTTAATACAACAGCTTTTAGATACATGGAATTCAAATTATAACTGCTACAGAATTGTCTCCTTAGCCCTGAATTTCTACTACTGGGTGCAATTTAAAGATCCGGGATTAGGGTAACCATCTAAGGCATCTAAAGTAAAATTAGAAGTGTAGACTGGATCTTGTAACACTGCTTCTAATCTCATCATTTGAAATATCCATTTAACCTTTCCTTTGAAGAAAAAGGTTTTCTGGTTGTTAATTTGTTGTCAGTCAAATAAGAATTAATCTTTGTACAAAGTCTTTGTATGGATATCTTCAGTTATAGCAAATGCATACTTTTGCCTAGGACAAAATGACCATCATTGAAACTGTCTAAAATGTTTAATTGAAGGAAATCTTAATTACAATTTGGATCGTAAGCTTGCCCTTAAAGACAGAAACATCCTGGAAATAAGTAAATTAAACATGTATTTCATTAGTGTGACTAGAGTAGTCAGCAGAAAGGGAGATTAATCCTGTCCTTCACTGAACTATCCTCATTACAGTACTAAAAATCTCACCAACTGGCTTGAAGACTCATGCCCTTTTGGAGACTTCTCCTCTGAGCATGTGCAATTTCAAGAAGTGCTGTGTAATAATATGCAAATTAGGTAAGAAATCATGGAGCTGGAAGCTGTGTCAGGGTGGTCAAGTGATTATAATATGTTTAAAAAATGTTGTGTAAAATCCCCATATGTGCTAACTTTTCAGGAGACCACCTAGCACCCAAATTTGTGCAATTTTGAAATAAATCAGTATCTCTTCTCTGCTTGTGAGATTGGCTCAGTGCATACCAGGCAATGAACTAATCTTTCACGCAACAAGTTCAGAGAGCAGAGAGGGGCAAATAAAGAATATGTTCTTCTTTGGCCTTGGAAAGCTGGAACAAAAAAGTGTAACCTTTTTTATTTTTCTTCTTTTTCTGCCACTGAGATGACTGTTGGAAATGCTCTAATCAACCCTGTGAGTGATTTCACATGCTTTATCTGTACATGCTGATACATCTGCTCCCTGCTTGGCTGCTCATCCACAGTCATTAGAGAAATAGGTATAGTTACTCAAAAGAGTGACTCTGTGAAGGGAAAGGCAGCTGGAGGCTTTGAGAAGCGTACCTGAGGCTATCAATGGGAATCAGAGAGCTCTGTGATGGCTTAGCAAATGAACTGTAAATTACTTATTTTTCCTCTAGTCATCACCAAAAGTAATCAAATTTGTGGACGTGCATTTTATCAGAGCTAAGAAGAGTTTAAATATGCTTTGATTGTAGTGTAAAATATAGTTAATTCAAACATATACATATACATAGCCAGCTGTGGGTTTTCTTTACAGAGCCAGTCCGAATGTTGTCTTTTGGAGAGTCGTGGCCAGAGGCTTAGCTCCCTTACAAGTGGTCTTTTCATGTTGCTGAATGAAGAAGCACATTCCCAGAGATTTGAATACAATAGTAAGACATCCCTGGGAAAGAGCAGAGGAGTGTGGTGGGAGTTGTGCACTGCTTGAAAGTTTAACTCCTTCCTTGCACTGAGAAAACATGTACAGGGTAAACCTGAACACTCTCCCGGGTTATGCATCTTTCTAGAAACAGTCATAATGAGAAGTGCAAAATTAAACTGTCACAGAGGAAGGGGACTGGGGGAGTCATTGTTCCCTTATGTGCTGTACTGGTGAGACTGTACCCCAAATACTGTTCAGTTTTGAGCTGCTTACTACAGGAAGAATATTGAGTTGCTTGAACTTCTGCAGAGAAGAGCAACAAACCTGGTGAAGGGTCTAGAAGACAAGACATATGAGGACTAATTGAGGGAATTTGGGAGTGTTTAGTCTGGAGGAGGCTGAGGAGAGACCTTGTAGCTTGCTATAACTACCTGAAAGGAGGTTGCAGAAAGGAAGGTGCTGATCTCTTTTCTCAGTTGCTAAATGGTAGGACATAAGGCAAGGGCCACAAGTTGTGCAGCAGCAGGTTTAGACTGGATATTGGGAAGAATTAATGAAGATTGTGGTCAGAGTCTGAGAGGGTGGACAAGAGTTGGAAAGGGCTGCCCAGGGAAGTAGCAGAGTCTTCATCCCAGGAGGATGTGGCTCTAAAGATCATGGTTTATTGATGGGACTGGATAGGTCAGGTTGATGGTTATACTTGATGATCTTGAAGGTATTCTCCAGCCTGGACGATTCTGTGATTCTATGATTTTATGTTTGGTTCAATAAATTTGGCATATTATGTTAGCTTCCTTTATTATTATTATTGTTACTATTTTTTGTCTGAAAAAAAGAAATTACTGAAGTTATTTAAAAGTGACATCAAAAATCACTAAATGAGCAACAAATAAAATCTTTAATGCTTTCCAGATCTTTGATTATAAATCTTTCCATGTACCTGGTGAGATAATTTTCTAAACCGGAGAAAGCTGTGGCCACAATCACTCACCATCTTTGTTACCTACTGCAGCTGTTCAAAGAAGCCAGACAATATTAGTCAGCAATACCTTGGGGGATGAATTGGGAAGTGAGTTATTAGTCTTTTATTTTCTCTGCAGACAGGAAGATAGCTCTTAGTTTAAAGAGATCGATATTGATAAATGCTGATTCACACTAAAGTTGTTTCAGAGTTGAGCAGATTATAGAAAAGACAAAATATATTCATTAAAAATACATACTGAATCATATTTAACTACTGAAGATAGAAAACAGAACAGTATACTAAATGTTTGACAAGTAGCTGGTTATCCATTTGAAATATAGTGTTTTTTTTCCCATTATCACATTCTCACTGGTTTAGCTTTCTTCAAAGGTTAATGTATATAATATTTCAGTTTTGAAAGTAAAATTGTTTTCCATTCTCTGTTTGCAAAACAGGCTTACAAAATATAGAAACGAAAATGGTAATTCTTCCTAACCAGTCCTGCAGATAATTTGTTTTTATTTCATACTGATAGATTTATTCTCATATGCAGTACTTTACACAAATTACTGGGACTATAGTTCAGTTGTTTTAAACTTCATGTCTTATATGTATTAGAGATGATGAAATTTTATTTTCATTTACACTTAACCTTTTTCCACTGATTTTTATCAGGGCCTGATCTAAGACTACTGGAGCAAAATGCCTATTGAAATATGATTAAATACAGCTATCAATAACTTAAATATAATAAATTCAGATGTTATATTTATAACAATATAACAAATGTTATATTAATTGAATAAGATTTATGACTCCTGTTCATTCTCTTGATTCAAGTTTCTTCCCTATCGAAGTTATTATTCTCAAGTAAATTTTAACAAGAAGTTGATTTTGAGAAGTATAATCTTTCTCTAGATATTTTACTAGGATTTTACTTTCAGGGTGTCCTATGAATAATGGTTAGTGTTTTGTTTTACATGTGTCCCACATGTTCTGCTTATGTTATTTCCTTCTTCATGTGTTAAACTTTTGGAGGTGTCTAGAAAATCTTTCCCAGGCTGACAATTAATAAAACTGACTAGAACTAATTTTGCTAGAAAAGCAGATTTAAATAATAGTGCAGAACCTAACTTCTCAAACTTTTTAGGAGTTTGAATTTACAGTTTTAGATTGAGATACTCACCAGTTTGGGGACATTCTAAAATGCAGTTCTATCCAATATACAGATGTTTGGGTATTTGCAGGATAGCAAAAGCAGCAGAAGGGTACTCCTTCTTCAGTAGTTGTACATTTTGTTGTACAGCAGCAATACAGAGGCTATATTTTAATTGTAAGGTTCAAAACCTAACACTAAGATGAACACTATCTGCCAGAAATAATCCTAGTTAAGTGAAAGCTGAGCTACAACAAAGAAGTAAAAATCTGGACAGAAACAAAAAGCATTAATCACAAGCCATTAAATCTTTTTACTATACCACTTCGAAATAATTACCCTACAGCAAAATGCAAAACCAACCAAATTTGTGTACAGCACCATTACAAAGATTATTTTGAGGAAAATGCATGTTTAAACATCAGTTGAATCTGGTTGCAAAATGAGAACCATTACCAACATAAAGGTATATGGTTGTTTTTTTTTGTTTTTGTTTTTTTTTTTTTTAATATTTTTTTGTCAGGGAGAACATGATTCATTTATGACATATGTTGCCTCAAAGAGATATGCTTCTATTGTTCTCTCCTGGTAAAGCATCGTATGAAATAGTCATGAATGGGTAGAAAGCAGTAAAATGTCACCTCCAACTAAGCAGTAGTCTTAAAATAAGTCTTTTTTTCTGTTAATATATATCAATTGCTGAAAATAACTACTCTCCTCCCTTCCTTTTATCATAAATGGTGGCCCACTGCCATTATTTATTTACCTTTATTCTCCATCTTCAACACTGGGGAATGCTACTGATAGCCCACATTCATCCAACCTAAGATAGAAAGATTTATTTAAATTAAGAGTTACTAAGACCAGTTCCTTTGGCTGGTTAAAGAATGGACCTTCTATATGGTGCTTCCTCTAAAAGCATCTTTAATCTTAAATTTAAAAAAAGATATGTCTACTTTTCTCCTAAAGATGAGTCACAAAAATACTCTAAAAAACAGGAGTATGGTAAATATTAAAAAATTCTGTTCAGTTTTATCTGATTTGTCTTACCTTAGAGGTAAGACTCGAATGTTCAAGCAAACTGCCATATTTTGACAAAGGAGGCTAGATCATGAGTAGAGCTTTGAGATTTACCTTGTGATGCTGTGCATCAAAGCCGCTCTTGACAAATAATAGCAATGAATGTAGACATGCCTTGTTAATTCAGTTATCAGATACAGACTACCAAAGGCAAAAAGTGGGGTGAGTTGGCATGATGAAACACCTTGTATCTTACTGTGATTTTTTTCACTACTCAGTATGACTTACAGGTGATGAATGTTTACAGCAACACTGAACAGTAACAAAGATCTTGGGAGTGTACAGGCAGTAAGCAATTCATCTGAACTCGCCTTTAAAAAGTTTCAGAAGATTTACTGAGATAGCAGATAAGTGATTCAATATATGGTAATGTCAGTAAAAAAGCACTCTTACTGTTTTTTTTTTTTTTTTCTGATCACATAACTTATGAGTACATTGGTTATGAGTATAAGCTGCAATCTTCATCTGAAATGGAGTCCCCAGTGATCGCAAAGTAGCATTTTGGTGGGACAGCAAAAATAATTTTTCAATGATTATGCCTAATTTGTGTATTCTGTAGGAGACTAGATTCCTTTGACCTTGGTTTTTAAAGGAAAGGGAAGTTTAAAAAAAGTCTGCATGGCTCATGACTTTTATAGCTCTTAAATATCCATTGTAAAAGTATACAATTTTTTTTATAACTATCATATTCCTTCATTTAAATACAGTTAGATGTAACAAAGCAGTTGCTAATGTAAAAGCCAATGTTCTAAATTATGGTCATCTATATACTAGTATATAGACTAGTAACATTTACTGTTATAGTATATAATAGTACTAGTATTATAATTATAATAGTATTATATACTAGTATATAATAGTATATACTAGTAACATTTTTTATTTAAAAATACTAATAAAGATGCAGAACATGTTTCTTAATATGAATGTCACTGGAACAGACTTGGATCCACATGGAAGATGAAAACAGAGGCTAATCTAAATGTAGCCATGAAAATATATAACAACTTTCTACTGTATATATAATAATGTTTATTTTCGGTTTATAGAAGAAGGCTGAAAATAAATTGATGGAATGTTTATATTATTAAAGTGATGTAATTGGAACCATATTTAATAAGTGCTGTTTGCAGCTTGTGAACTTAAGGGGCCTTTGTTCTGGGGCAGAACACATTGACTTAGTTTTCATAGTTATTAGTGTATGTGGAAAATCTGTCTTCTGGAGACAATCTATGAAAAAAGAAAAGGAAATAGTTTTTTATTTAGTGCTATCTTTCATTATCTTCCCTTCAATTTATTAATCCCTATATAATTTTCTAAGATGAATTGATTTATTTCTGATTTTCCTCTTGAAAAACTCGCAGTGAATTTGCACATTTTGTTTTTCTTTGTTCAAAGGTGTTTTTCTTTTCTTTTTTTTTTTCCTTAAAGACCTTAAATCTGAGCTGGTTTGTATTTGTCTAACTTAGTTTCTGACCTTTAAACAAATCTCATCAATTGAGAAACCTCTTTTTTACTCTGATGTATTATCTCTGAAGCTCTCTGCTGACCTGTTGGATTTCTGGTATCAATTTAAAGAGCTACATAAACAAAGCACCTTTATAAATTTTTTTTTTTTGTTCTTGTACGTAATTCAAACAATTCCTGCATAAATTGATTCACTCAGGGTTTTGTTAGGGACAGTATTAATGCTGATAAGCAAGGTGCCTGCTGTCTTTGTGTTCAGATGATCACCAGTCCCTGTAGTAATTTTAGTGATTAATGATTAATTAATCTGGAGTTCCTTGTACTGCTCTTTGATTCTCTTCCAGTTTATTTGGTAAAGTTATATATGTGCTATGTGATTATACTCTGATTTTCCAAAGTATAAAATTCTTGAACCGTCCACATTTCAGCTGTCTCTTCTGCTGTACCTCCCGCAGATTGTGTTTGATCACAGACCTCTTAGTGCATGTTAGGATCTTTCCACATGGCTGCTTGCCAAAACTCTAATTCTGTCATTGATTCAAGTTATTTGCCAGGCAGAATGCTATCTTTCATTTTGCATTTTGTCAAATTCTGTTATTGCATTAACTCTTCCCACACTAGCAGATACATTTTTTTTTCCTGTTGTAACGACATTTTCAACTAATACTAACATGCATTTCATTCTTTTCCAGATCATCAATACTACACAGGTAAGACACGACTTAATTCCAGACCTGCCAAGCACATTCTCCATTTAACCAGATTCATTACCATCTACCCCTCAGTCTTTGATCCTGTTTTAATTCACTAAGTGCTGATGTCTGTATCAATTTGAACTAATGCTTCGCACAAGATCTGTGAGAGCCAGTACTGATATTATTCCAGACAAACACACACATCTGAATGTCCCTTAATTCTTTTTTCCCTTTCTTCCTTCTTTTATTATTTTTGTCTAAGTATTCATTAGTCCCTTGCCTCAAAACAGAAAACAAAAGTGTCTTAACCAAGCTTAGCACAGAGAACTGTCTAGTTCAATTAATGCTTCTTCAATTATTGAAGAAAATTTAAAAAGAAAAGTGACATTTGTGGTACGAATAGATGTAAAAAGAAATTCTATGCCTCTGAGACTGTCAACTACTCAAATGATAGGAAAGCTGCTAAAATATCTGCTCATTTTGAACCAGATTTAATGGACATGTAAAAAAAACGTCTAAATGTTCAGAGCAGAAATTAGAGCTGCCTTGGGGCACTAGTTACGTTTGCAACTTCTTTACAATTTGCATTAACCTTTTGTAATGAATACATACATCTAAGTATGACCTGTAAATCCTCTGCCCAAATCTTGCTTGTTGGTATGTTGGTCTCCTTTCCTGTCAGATCTTGTTTTCTTACTGTTTTCCGGGAGAAATAGTATACTATGTATTATGGAAATAACCTGTGCAGGTTGAGAAAAATACATGACCTTATTGTTCTACTGTGTATTTACCCTGTGCATTTGCAATATTAATTTATTTATAGTATGATTTGTGTTCTTATATTGCTGAAATTACATTAAATAGTTTATAGACATATCATATTAAATGAGAATATTAGTGATTAAATGAGTATACAAACGACAGATACTTGTTCAAGATTAACATGAACAGTGCTTATTGTGATATTACAGTTTATCAGATTTTAAATTTATTTGAATCAGTAGAAATTTAATTTTTTTATGGGTTGTTACAAAAAAATCTCACAGTACTGTACCAGACAATATTAAATATATATTTGTGATGTTTCTTGAGAACTGTTAATCATTACAGAAAAATTTCAGAAAACAGCTTAGCATTCTCACTGATAAATATTTGGGCCATCCTGAGGATATCTCATTTTGGTGAAACTGTAGGAGTCAGTTTAACATATATATGTTTCAGACATACAGTCATATTTGCTGCATTTGATTTGTGCAATGAAAAATTGATTTAAAAATCTAATACACTGAAGTAAGAACAGTAAAAGGAAGGGACATGAGCTGTGAGGAAGCTGGAAGCCATTTGAAAGCTGGAGTTGTTTTTAGACTCACTAATAAATGCACTGTTACTTTGATTTAAAAATTTTAATTGATAAACAACTTGAGTTCCAGGACTTTCAGGTATAATTAGTCTTTTATAGACATAATTGCTTTTAATAATCAGCAACCTTCCTTCTAAAATAATTTTGTTTTCTCTTGCTTTTAACACTGAGAATCTGAAGTAAGAAACAAGAAGCAATTCTCAGAGTGTGAATGAGTAAAACATTTATTTTTCCTGCTTTATTTCTTCCTTTATATGAGTTTTTCATTACAAACTTCTGAGAAACAGAAGGCTTTTTCAGAGTAATTTATATGACATATTTGTTCAGCATGATGAGGATGATTAATTTATGGAGTCAAAGCTCAGAATGATGAAGTTTCCAAAAACTGCATGGTGATTAATAGATTAAATGTTTTAACTGTTGATGTTGGTCTGGTTTACAGGCCATTGTCACCAGTCAAAATGTTCTCCTTCTACTAGCAGTTCCAATTAGGATGTGAAACCAGCCATGTTTTTCATGTAAGTTGTAGACTTAGAAGTCCTTCAACATTTTAGACCTTTGTTACACATTCTGGCAGCATATGTTCCTGTGGTTTGATTTAGAAGTTCAGAGATTGATGCTGTCCACATGACGTAAATAATAATTCTATTGCCTTTAATCAGCAAGTGGAAGTTGGGGATAACAGTTCAACTCTAATGTGGACTGACCTGAACTCTCTGTGTTCATTTATTTCTGTTTCTTAACTCTTCTGTCTATTGGATGGATGGATGGATTTACCATATCCCTCTCTCTCTTCCTCTCTCTCTCTCTCTCAGTCTCTCTCTAGGGCTATGTTGTAATTACTTGTAAAGCTTATATTTCATTTTAATACCACTTACTATGGTACAATGTTATTAGCTCAGTGTGTACTTGCCCTTTGATTTCATTTGCTGAAGGAACAGCCAGCCAACTAACCAACCAACCAGCCAGCACCCCCTCCTCCTGCAAGCCTTCTACCTGATCTGGGTTGATGCCTGTTCACTTGTTTCTCTGGTGCATTTTCTGGAATCAGAAATCACTATCTGCCTATGTAAAAAGCCCACAATCTCCATCCTGTTTATAAGCTCCCCTCAGGTAATGGAAGGATATTCCACACTGTATGACATAATGTTCAGCAGTAAAACTGGAGGAAAGTAAAAGGACATTCAGTGTGATTTGTCTTCCAAAGTAGCTATTATACATGATGAGCCCTGCTTTCCTGGAAATAGCCAAACACCTGCTGGCTGATGGGAAGCAGTGAAAGAATTCCTCGTTTTTTGCTGTGCATGCCCAGACAACTTTTCTTCACTTGTTAAACCACATGTATCTCAACAGGTTTTCTCACTTTTGCACTCCAGGGATTCTCCTCTCCGACTGCAGGAAAGGAGTGAGCGGCTGGGTGGACATCAGCTAAGAGCTCATGTCATCCCAGCTCAATAACTTAATAAATTGTAATGAATGAAACTACAGTACAGAAATGAGATCATTTAATAGAATACTGTAATTATCAACTAAATTATACTCAGGAAGAACTTAACTTCTGGCAAAAAGTGTAAAATAACTTAAAATGATCATAAAAATACATCATGACCTATCAACTGAGATGATCAGCAAAAGTAATTGTAAGAACTGCAAAACAAATGTCCTATCTGGACATTTGTGAGTTGACATAAAAGCAGAGTTTTCAGGTGAAATTTATGTTGAAATTTCTTTTCAGTGGAATATCTGACAAGTATTTTATTAATGGTTTGAATTTTTGGGTTTTTTTTTGGTCATTTTAACATTACTTAAGTATCTTGCATACTGCATTTAAAAGTACTTTTTCATTCTTTTTTTTAATTTTTCTGTTTATTTTTTAGCCAAGAATGTATTACTCAGAAGTAGAAATACAGCAAAATATGCAAGAAAAAGCACACAAAATACAGTTAATACCACCAGCTTAAAAAAGGAGAAAAAAAAAAAGAAAAACAGCATTTTGGTACATAAAACATTTTCCTGCAACTGTTTCTTACAGAAGTTGGAACACAACTTCTATTTGTTAATATAGTAGGGTTGGTTGAATGGTGATTACAAAGCTTTTCACTCAGCTGGAATGTATGCATGGCTAGATATCATAAAGAATTTATTCCAAGGTGTTAGAAGTGATTTGAGAATTCCATTAAAAGAAATAGCCTTAATCATCCACAATAACATTATGTTAATTATTAATAGAGCTAATAAGTAGTCTGAAATTGCTCATATAAAATATTAATCAGAGGGGTAAATGAATTCATATTATTTGTGACAGGCATACTGCCTCTACTTCCAAAAACCTTTGTAATGTTATTATTTATCCGCCAGAAGAGATAAGAAACATTTCAATATCCTTTGCAAAAAGCTACTTGAATAGATTAACTTCAGAGATCTTGTTTTACTTACAAAATCTATTTATCAGCTATCAAGCAGTATTAAGGGAAAGGCAGCAAACTGTTTGTTGGATGGATGCAGAAAAGTTATTTTTATGCTTTAAATTGAGACTGCAAACAAGCTGACAGACACACACTTTATGATACTGCATTATCTGAAAAATGAGAAGTGTTCAGCCCTCTGGGCTCAATTCTTATAATCTGGAAAGTTTGTTGTAAGTCAGGGGAGTCAGTGCTTACCAGCTTTTATGTGGCTGTCCGTGAAGTGCTGGACGAAAGTGTGGTAGCACCTTTAAGTCAGATCGTTCTGATTTCTCATGTAAGTTGTCTCTAATGAGGCAAAATCATAAATTCCAAGGAACACAAACTGATGTATTTATTTATTTATTTTGTGAGAGGAAGAATATGTATTGATATCCACATCAGAATTGGAAGACTTTTCTCATTCTAAGGAAACATGAAAGAATTTGCTTGCTGAAGCTAATATGTCAATAATGTAAGGCAGCAAGTTTTTCTGCGGGAATCAAACATATAGCCACATTAGTATTGAAATGTGAAAAAAAAATAGCCTGGTGGCATGCCTGTAACAGTAATTTTTACACATCTAATTCTGCTTAGAAATTTTAAATATAGCATACATTAAATTGGAATTGACCCTATGTATTAGACACTGAGCCATACTGGTTGTTGTTGCTCTATCACTTAATCCTGCAGAAGTTAAATATCGTAATAGTCATTGTGGGCACAATTTAATTGCCACTGAAATGAATAGAAACATTTGAACTGTTTTGAATGGCTTTTGGAACCTGTAGTAATCCTCTAATGAAGTATGCCTGTGCTGTATTTGATGAAATTATTTACCTCTGCAAGTGTTTAGAGGATCAAATTTTAATTGCATAGGCATAAAATAAAAGTTAAGGATAGGAGAGGAATTTCTACTGCTAGCAAATTTGCCTTTTTTTCCAGATATCTAAATAACTCAGACAAAAAGATAGTAAGGTTGGAAATCCATGTATTCATAATTTTGCTTATTATGTAACGCTTTATGAAATAAGAGCAAAACAATAAGTCAGATATATTATTGAAGATCTAAATTAGTAAGCTTTTTCACAAAGTCTGTGATCTTTTAAAACCATCAGCATTGCAGGTCACGTTCCAGACATAAAATAAATAGCGTTGATTTAATAAAACAAAAATCCATAAGACTTATGTTTAAGCTGAGTTCACAAATGTCAAGAGTATTAACATTGATCACATTTGATTTACAAAATGTTACAAATAACATGGTATTTTGTTTTTGTGCATTTTTAGATAGATCTGCTCACTGTAATCGTGAGTGGATAAAGTATGAAAAAAATATATATATTTTTTTCTTCTGGATACACACAGTCCCTTGTCAGCACCAGGATGATCATTTTTTTTCTGTGGACATAAGAGCTTGGCTGCCTGCATGGGCTAGGCAATCCCTCAGCCTGTCTCTCCACCATGAGGCTTGGTCACCTGGAAAAGCCTGATGCTCAGTTTAACCAATTGGAGCCCTGCTGTTGCAGTACAACCTCACATGCCCCTGTTTGGAAATGAAAAATGAAAAGACATTGTGGGGTGACAGCCTGGAGTCTGACCACTGCCCTCTTGGCTCACAATCTGAGTGATCCATTGCAGCATCATGCTTTCTGTGACCCTGCATGGACTTACATGGAAAGGGACACAAACTGAGTTGCAGTGGTTGGGATCTGGCAAGGAGCCATATGAAAGGAGCTGAACAAATACCCAGAAGTCAGAAGAAATGGAGCAGTCACTTCTTATTCTCTTCTACTGTTTTTGTATATTTTTATTTACATGCATATTTCTAAATAAAGCACATCAAGTTTGGCATGAATAATTCATGAAAGGTGATCTGGATGCCAACATATTTATATTGTAAGTAATGACTGAAAAATAAGAATGAAAATTTCTACAGCTGTTACCTGTGTGTTGTGTGTGTCTAATCAAATTCCATAATTAGAGAAAAATTGGAATAATTATGTAAAACACACTGAGAAAAATGAGGGTAAAAATGAAAAGAAATCTCAGTAGCAACAAAACATCTCAGGATTAAAAAAGTAGCTGTCAAGCCACTTGTAGGTAACTGGTGCAGAGCTGTGAATGTTGTGTCAGCTTTAAGACAGTACTAAAACACAGAAACATGAATAAAAAGATTTCTAGTACTGCAGGAGTGAAAATCTTTGTCTTTAAGGGAAGGGGCAGTAGTTCAGACTAATAACAAAATGGTCACTTGGTAGAGTTTAGAGTACCATTGCCAACAATTAGCAGAAAAGAGGCTAGTTGGCTCTGCCTTTCATGAGAAATATCAATTCCATCCCTGACTGGTCTGCTGAATTTTTGGAACAGTTTCAAATTCACAACTGGGCAGAAAAAAATCTGGTACAGTCGGGCTCTGTAGCCACCATGGTGACATCTGAACACTTTTTCCTTATGCATTTTCATTATACGGAGAGAAGAAATGTGCCTCTGGTGCCTTTGTAGTACATCTGAAGAAGTGTGCCTACAGCAAAGCAGAACATTTTCCATACAGTACTGCATCAATTAGACTACTTATAATTACCAGGAGATGGTCTAACAGCCTTTAACTGAATACAAATGCAAAATAAAATCTTGATATTTTCATGAAGTCCTTTTATATTGGTTCTATTCTAACACTAAATTAAAAACAGTACATTTGCAGAAGTCTTCAAGGTACATTTTAAAAATATGTACTCAAAAGTTATTAACTCTGCAATAGCATTAGTCCCATGCAATTACACCTTTTTCAGACGGCAAAAAGATTAAGTTCATTTTGAGTTTGCAGAATGCAGTTTGTGAAAAATGTTATTATGCACTGCCTTGTAAACATCCAACATGAATTTCAGAAACCCAGGCTAGCTGCTGGAGAGGGCAGCTATGGTTGAAATAAAAGTTGAGAGAGGAAGTCTCTCAACTAAGAGTTCTCAAATAAGAATTACATAGATGCAGTGGAAAGGTCAAAGAAGTGAAATGCTTCTAAGGCTGAGACTTTGTAATATGTCCTAGAGAATTTCCAGATCCATATGTCATTCTTTAACATGATTGATGTCCTTAATCTTGGAGTTTTTGGCCACTTAAAATGAGTATTTGTAATAGCTGAAAATCAGCCATCACAGCTGAGCACAGCTACCAGATTTCATCTTCTGGTTCCAGGCTGGCTGTGGATTTTCCTGGAACTTCAATAGCTGTACTGTTTTTATGCTGTCTTATTTTTCTCACTGCATTTGTTAGCTTCCAGATGAATCTTGCCTCTCTAATATTTTCCCAGGTTGCTCTGCAGCCCATACCATATGTCTAGACGTTAGGGGAGTTGGGGGTTTGAGCAACTTAAAAATGCTTCAGATGTATGTGATCTCTTTAGATTTAATTCAGAGAACTTAGATCATTCTCTGAAGAAATCTGCAGACTATCTGGATGATTATACATTGCAAATTACATCCCAAGAGAGGAAGAAATTCTACCAAGTTGGAAACATATATCCTCTACACTCAAAAAGAAACATACCTTTAATAAGGATATCTCAGAATAAGGATCACTCATTTGACATTAATAGGGAATACCCTAAGCATCAGACTACAGGAATGTTATAGGAATATTACCCCTCTGGCCACAGAGAATATTTGTATAGTGTAGAGAAACTAGAATAGCTCTGAAAGGTTTAACTGGCAGAGATCCTGTATGAATATTCTGGATTGTAAGGTTAGACTGTTATTTTGGAATTTGAAGCCTTTATTTCCTAAACCTTCTATTTGTGATAAAAATATCCTGAACAATAGACAGGATTTGAAATCTTGTAATATCGCAAGACAGTGCTCTAACCAGTGGATAGCCATTAGTTCCCCTTGCTATACCTTTCTACATCCAGATACTCTTTACAGTGAGCCATGGAATGTTTGAAATTCAAAACATTTTATTTTTAAAATTTTATTTTTTTTTCTTTCCTGTAAAAGCAGAAATATTAATAACAGCAAAGCATTTGGGCTACCTTAGGTAATGGAAGTAATTTTTTGTAATCCGATAATATAAGCAAAAAGAATCAATTTTTGCTACATTTCCAACTCTGTGGCTCCAACGGCTAGCATTGGTAGTAATAAATCTTTTTCTTTTCATAACTTTAATAAGTTGGTGTTTTAATATTCTATCTTGATAACTATATATCCTGTTTACAGCAGATCACCCTCCTCTGTACTACACAAGCCACAGGCCTGACTACTTAATTAATTAATTATTCCTATCTGACTCTTTGCATAACTTAATTAATTTTCTGCTAGCTTAATTAATCCATTCTTCAGTGGCTTGTCTGCTGATCAGATTAATTGCTGAGCTAATTTTGAGTCACTTTACCTACTGGTCTAATTTTCCTCTATTAAAAGTATTCTTAATTCATTTCTTAACCATGTAATTTGTGTAATTCATTTCTCAATTATTTCCCTGCTTCTCTGAGTTTTACCCCACCAAACTGAACTTTAAACTCACTGGAATGTATAACAAATTAAAAAGCATCTATATATAGCTCTATGCACCCTATGTAGAATTTAGAAACAGAAAAAAAAATACTGTAAGGAGAACGTGGGTGCCGAAGAACCTTTTACTTTGCCAGCAATCAAGAGAAATGCCCATATAGACTTGGTGATCCTTGAAAAAACACATCCTCCATCACTATCTAACAAGTGTGGGCTGTATAGACTGAGGTGACAGCCTAGGTCTGAGGTTTTGTGTGAACCACTTCTGGTCTAGTTTACCCTCACTACTAAGGTAGAATCAAGTTTACTTCATTAAATAGCAACATATCCCATTTGTTTTTAAAAGCAGAAAGTAACAAAAAACTGTAATATTTCTACAAAGCCTGTCTTCGTAATACAGCAGCACTGCATTTTGACATCTTTCTTTAATATCCAACCTACATTTTTCTGCAAATTAGGCTGACAACTCCTTGTTTTTTCCATATTGGCATTAGAGCAAACATGATTATCATCCTCTTTCTGCTGGCATTTTACATGGTATACTGCTTTTCGTATTCACACTCAGCTGTCTCTTTTCTAAGACTAAAGGAATGCAGTAGCTTTAATCTTTCTTCACAGGCATAATTTCTAATCTTTTAGCATTCTTTCTTACTTCCTTTGGATCTTTTCCAGCTTCCTATTATCATTCATAGCATTTGTTCTGTAAACTTTGTTACTCCAGCCAAGGCCTCACCAATACTAAATATATAATAGAACAAGTCCTTTCAGAATGAAAGTTATCCTTTTCAAAAATGCATCATACTGCCACATTTATTTTGTGATCCAGTATAATCCCCTGCATGTACTGTGCCAAGCCAATTATTTCACTTTTTTTGTTCTCTTCTGTGCATCCTCCATCAGTATTTGTTAATAACACATTGATAAAGTTCTGCTGCTGCTTGCCTTTACTGAATTTCGTATGAGTTCAAACAACCTCTTCATCTTGTTGGAAAATTTTGAATTTTTATCATATTCTATAGATTCCTTGCGCTCTACCCCAGCAGATTTTACAGCCCTCATCCTCTTTTGTTTTGAATTTATTAGAGGTCTAAATTTATTATCTGTACTTCTTTTCTCTTTATCAGCTATGGTAGTTAATTTGGTCCAAGGAAAAAAAACACCTGTCTACAGGGTATTTTTTTCAACTCTTGTTTATTTTATATTTTATATATATATATTTATTTATTCAAGTTATTTGTACACACATTCCATTTGAGTGTTTTCCAAGAACATTCCCACATTGTTTTTTGGATTGCTTAGATTCTCCTCCAAACCCACTATGTGATTTTTGAAAGAAAAATGCCACAGGTTGTCTTCTCTCAAATCCCCCTTCCATATGTTCATTTTGGCTAGTTTCTCTAATACTTTAGGGTCAAAGCTGCAAAACAAGTTTTCATTTGCACAGAAACATGGACTCAACGTAATTTACAAAGAAAGAGGCATCCAAAAGTCATCTTGTCCAAATGCCTATGGAAAGGAGGTCCAAATAGGTCAGGCCTTTCTTATGGTCTTGTCCCATCAAGGTTTGATTATCTGCAATTGGCAGGTATTGGATCACTCATATTGACTAAGTTTTCCTAAAATCTGATGGCATTTTCTATGTTGGAATATGTATAGATTGCTTCTTATCCTTTCATTATGCACTTGATAAGAATCTGGTTCACTCTTTTCTACATTCCCATGTAATGTTAATTGCTAACTGTAGACAGCAATTAAGTCTGTCTTTGACTCTCCTCCAGGCTAAACAGGACTAGCTCTTTCAGATTCTCCTCATGTGCTACGTGCTTTTGTCATCAGTGGCCATCACTGAATTCACCAAATATGTCAAAGTCTTTCTTGTAGTGAGGAGCCCCAAATTGGGCACAGTAGTAGTGCCACAGCACTGAGTAGAAGTGAATAATCAAATAATCACTTGCCTCAAGCTGCTGCCTGCACTTTTTTTTTTCTTTTTCTTTTTTTTCCTAAGACAGGTCTGCATGTCATTAACTTTTTTAGCCCTAGGGTCATACTGCTCTATTTCTGCTTTGATCCTGCTCTTCCCTTTGATAATATTTAGTTACCTGGATAAAAAATGATCATTTCATATTTTTCCTCACAGTATTTCACCAATAATATTCAGTAAAGTGAAGCTGCTTGTGTCTTATTAGCATTATTTAGAAGTAAGATGTAATCAACTGCTCGATCTACCATTGACCATTACGGTCCCACTCTCAAATTCCATTTCCAGTTCAAAAATCCTTAAGTAACAAACTTTGGTGCCCTAAAGACAAGTAGGTTCATAACCCAGAAGAGGCAAGGAGCAGAAAGAGGAAGTTACTTGGCTCTGAAGACATAATTCAAGTATTCTTCATGTCTATTCAAGTCACCAAGGTGTGGGGAATGCTGAGGACTCTCACCGGTGAGTTCCAAGATTTTAAGATTTTGCCTGCCTTAATAGATTTTTTTTCTCCCAAATGGCTGACTGCATTAGTTATTGACTTCTAATTTTAAAAGTACATAAATAATTGTTTTATTCATCCATTTCCTAATTAGCTTGCCAATTGATCTTGAAACATTCTGAAATGTCAACTGTATTATGTATCTTATCACAATCTTTATCCTTGATTTGCATCTAATAGGGAGCTATTATGTATCTCTTCTTCTGAGTACCTCTAATCTTCAGCAGGCCTGTTTGATTTTTCGTTTTTTTCTTTCACTTTTTTTTTTTTCAGTTCTGCAAATGTAACTTTCCCCTCTTTATTGTTCTACCAGGTAATATTTGCTAAAATAGTGTCCATTACCATTTTTTTCTCATGCATCATTTTTTCACTACTGTCATGTCCTGATTAGCAGTGCTATATTTCTCTAGGTCTAATAAAATCAGTGTATAGGATTGACTCTCAGTGAACAAGAGTAATCCTTTCTTACTTAGTTTCACGTGCTTCTTGATATGATCTTTCAAACAATCTCCTTGTAGTTTTTCAGTTTTTTTTTTTTTTTTCTGTTTTTCAGTTTTCCAGATCTGTTAACACTGAAAATATTTTAATACTCAAGCACCATCACTGAAACCAAACTATACTGATCATTTCAGAAGAACTTATCTGGTTCACTTTTGTTAAACCTTAAAAAAAAAAAAAAATAATAATAATCAGTGGGATTGCTCTAGAAGTA
The DNA here is from genome assembly GCF_016699485.2 of Gallus gallus. Classification (NCBI taxonomy): domain Eukaryota; kingdom Metazoa; phylum Chordata; class Aves; order Galliformes; family Phasianidae; genus Gallus; species Gallus gallus. Next base: position 131,857,921 of record NC_052533.1, read on the forward strand.
TTGCCTTTTTTTCAAGTAAATAATAAACACTTTATTATGCAGATTATTACCACAGCGACACTTTCTTATCTGTTTTAAGGACAATTTGTGTTCAAGAAGCCCCAAACTTTTGGATATTTATTCTATTGTTTGACAGGTTCTGCCTGGGATATTGAAATCTATTTTCTGCTGGGTGCTATCATCTCTTATTTACTTACTTGTCTTTAACTGTCCAGTGTATTTTCTTTTGTTCTATAGTTACGTAACTTTTGAGACTCAGGTAATCTTTTACTTTCATTTCTGTGTAGTACACCAAGACATTGTAGAGTATGACTTGACTTATCAGTGCTGTACAATGCCAGATGTAAGTAAGAATGACTGGTTTTCTCATTTCTCTCAGAGTATGGATGATGTGCATATTGCACCATATGTCATAGCAAATAAATTTTGGAAATGCATCCAGCAAAGCAACAAAAAATATTTCTTCATGTTTTCAGATGAGGACATCAGACCTCAGGGTCTTTTTCATAGCAATTTTAGACCATTTTGATGTAATTATTTTCAACAAATAAAAGTCCTGCACGTGCTAAACTGATGTCTTTCAAATTTTGACACTACAGTATATAATACTGTATATTTTAATATAAAATATATATATTTTATATTAAATATATTTATAGCCATGGAAAATCATATAACAATGAAGTTGCTTTTCCTTAAAATGAAGTTCCTTTGTTGGAGTAATGATCAGTGTTTTTTTCTATCCCTGTAACAACAACAAAAATACATAGGCCTCATTTTCTTCTAAATTAATGGACAGACTTCTGATTTTATCAATCAGAATATATTTCAGGTGTCTTTGTGGAAAATGCTTGAGTTCTTTTGTTGACTATAAGGTCTCACACCATCCTTTTCATTCTATATTTCCATTCGGATCCTGTAATGATCCAACATCTGCAACAGGGCAGATGTCATGTGTTGCCCATATATTTGATGTGCAGGATCAAAGCTTGGTGAGAGATAGGTGGGAATGATTCTTCTATCTAATAGAAATTGCCAGTATTCCTCATGTTAGTCATACGCCTTTCGGGTGAGTCTTTCGAAATTGTTGGGGAGGAATACCAGGCGGAAAAAAGACTAGAACAGATAAAATGACAGCAGCAGAGGCACTGGGGTATGATAGCACATGTTCAAATCATGGAATGTTATTAAATGAAGGGGAAAAATGTGGGGAAAAAAAAAAAAAAAAAAACCCTGAAAGCCAGTCCTTCCACCCCCTGTAATTTTTTACAATTTTCTGTGAAATGGTTTATTGAGTGCAGAGACATTTAGATGTTTCATTCTATGTTAAATTATCTCCAGAGTAATAACTAGAACTTTCATAATGATTTTAAGTAGCATACCTCATAAACACAAGAACCAAACAGGAAGAAGCTACAAATGTTTTATATTAAAATGATATCTCACGAGGTTTGTTTGCTATAATCAGAGACAAATGTCTGTGCTGGTTTAACTCCACAGGCTTGAATTCTGTGGAGCAGCTGAACAGAGACACAGATTAATTTCCTTTTTCTGTGTTCTGTAACAGTGTTTGTATTTTTATGTCAAAACAGAGAATGGAAATTACAAGCAGTGGATGCTGAGTTTCTCCTTTCAGAAAAAGCAACATTTGTAACATATATAAACAAGGAAATTTTTGTGAGCTACTTTTATCTAATTACCTGTTGAGACTGAGCTGCACAGCTGGCAAAGATTATGCATTAATGATGATTGCTGTGCAACCAATGCTATGAGAAATCATTCATTTCTTTAAGGATATAGTCATATCAACAGAGATAGAGCAAAAAGATTTGAATAGATTAGAAACTCAAAAATATAGATTAAATCATAAGAAAAATCAAGATAATCATAAGAGATCAATAACTATTAATAAGTTATTAAGTACAAGGTCATACACCTGTGTCAAGGCAACCCCCATTACCAATACAAACAGGGCTATGAAAGGATTGAGAGAAGCCCAGCCAAAAAAGACTTGGGGGTACTGGTGGGTAGGAAGCTGGACATGAGCCAGCAATGTGCCCTAACGGCCTGGAAAGCCAACCATATCCTGGGCTGTAACAAAAGAAGCGTGGCCAGCAGGGAGCGGGAGGTGATCCTGCTCCTCTACTATGTGGTGGTGAGATACTATGTAATGTAGCCAGGTGTGGAGTCCTCAGTACAGGAAAGATGAGAACCTGTTAGAGTGCCTGCAGAGGAGGACCACAAAAATGATCCTTGGAATGGAACACCTCTCCTGCGAGGACAGGATGAGATAACTGGGGGTTTTCAGCCTAGAGAAGAGAAGGCTGTGAGGTGACCTGATAGCAGCCTTTCAGTATCTAATGGGAAAGAAGGGAACAGATAAAATAATGGAAAATGGCATCAGGCTCAGGGAGGGTAGATTTAGGTTCAATATAAGGAAAAAATCTTTTACAGTGAAGTTGGTGAGGCACTGGGGTTGATGCCGCATCCCTGGAGACTTTCAAGGTGAGCCTGGATAAGGCCCTGGGCAACCTGATCTAGCTGTGGTGTCCCTGTTCATTGCAGGGGAGTTAGACCAAATGGCCCTCAGAGGTCCCCTCCAACTCTAAGCAATTTATGGTCCTATGATTCTAAATTAACCATTGAAAAAAAAACCAAACAGATAAGTTGCCAAAAATTTGTCCAACACCAATCTTGCAGCAATGGAATTACTATATATTACAATTTGACCCTGACATAGAAATTTGGAATAATAATTCTTAATATTACAACAGAATCTAGAAACTTCAGCAAAGTTACTAGTGATGACATTCTCTCCAGCTAATATTTATTATCTAATCAAAGCTAGGAATAGGCATGGACCTTCCCTCCACCTCATAAACCAATGGATAGACGCAGAAATCTCCAAGGTTTGGGTCTCTCTACCTGTCTTCAAATCCAACTTCAGGATGATCTGCAGATCATGAGTTTAGGATTAATGTTTATATTTTAGACAAATTAAATTAAGAAAGAAAAATCTCACTCTATTAGAATATCTGATCAGAGAGACAATCTAATCCTTAAGTGTTTGTAATCTAAATGAACAAGATAAGGAACTAATGAAAGAAGGAAATGTTATACTCCCTGTATACAAATTAGCAGCTGACTGAAAGCAAGAATTCTGCCCTGATGTGGCAGGTATTGTTATGTACTGTGCAACTACAGTCAAGCTGCTGACACTGAGACTGTGAAGGGATCTTAAATTTACATTTCTCTATCTCAAAACATGGTCAGGCACACACTTGAATAATACTCTACTGTCATATAAGAATTATTACTAATATGCATATGTATTTACTGAGTGAAAGAGAATGTCATGAGTGAAGCAATTGACTTTCAATATTTATTTTGCCATTTCATGTTAAAGACATACAAAAGGGCTGTTTGGGGAGGGAAACATACCCTCATTTACTATTATTAGTCACAATCTTAAGAAGGGAATTATCAAAAAAGATAGCTGTAGACAATGTCATTATCTGCACATGAGAATGAGGACATAACAACACCTCAGATATGAAAGAACATTGTTAAGATGTGTATAGTGCATCTTAGGTTGGAGATCTTTGCTATATTACATTCTACCTGACTCCTTACTTAACGACTACTTCCAAGGGCTGAGAGAGAAAATAACCCTAGGGCCTTGTGTTATCAGTACTCCTGCTGTCTGATTTAAAGCTGTCCTGGTTTATGTCAGTGTGTCACTACTGTTCCTGCAGAGTGGAAGGCCCTAAGTAGGTGCAACTGATGCCATGTTACAATGTGCTCCTCTGGCCGGTAGTATAAATCAGCATAGCTCCACTGATTTAAAGACTTCTATAGCATTGAGTATGGTATTAAGTGAAATTAAACTACCAAGCCTAAAGGCTAAACCCATTACATCTTAGCACAGGCTACACTAGAGCTGAGTGCTTATAATGAGTAAGTACATGAGGATTTTTTCCAGGATGGAGGCTAAAAGGGGCTACTCGCAGTGTGACCAGGCAGTGATTTCTGCAGCAGCTGAATGATACAGTATGTTAGAAGAAACATACAGCTGTTCAATTTCTGATGATTTTATATAATTTAGAACCGGATGATTAAAGTATTATGCTTAGAACCATCGTTACTACACTTCCTGTGGATTCTTACATTAAGGATAATTTTTTCCTCTCTGATGAACAGGTTCACATTGTTAGAAACACAGGTGTGGGTTGGTTGGTTGGTTTATTTATTTATTTTGTATGTCTTACAGCACAGTCTCAGAAATTACAGACTGTTAGTAAATCAGTATTTCTTCCTATCTGTTGTCCACATGTTTTTCAGGGCATGGTAATTTTGCATATTTACAAGATCTTGGAATGTTTAATAGGGTATTGACATTAATGTATCTGTAAGCTTTCAAAACTCTCTTTTCTGATAAATAAATAAATGATATATATTTTTAAGTCTTTCTGGGGAAGACACAGCAGACTGTGGTAACAGACATTTTGGCCTTTTTTACTGTCACTGTGATTCTTTCTTCTCTCCCTCTACTTATCTACGATTCTTAATGTCCCTTCCTGGCACCAAGGACCACAGTCCCTCAGGGGAGTTCCTGCCTGAGGTGACCAGTGAGACATAAGTGCCTATGACCAGAACCCAGCAGTTCGTGGTCTCCTCTACAAGGGTTAAAAATGCAGATACCTTTGGCTTAAACACTGCGATTTATAGAATCATGAAATCTTTTGAGTTAGAAGGAATCCTTAAAGGTCATCTAGTTCATGACCCCTGCAATGAGCAGGGACATCTGCATCTAGATCAGGTTGCTCAGAGCCTGAGTCCAGCCTGATCATGAATGTCTTCAAGAACAAGGCATCCACCACCTCTCTGGGCAACCTGTGCCTGTACCTCACCACCCTTACTGTAAAAAACTTCTTCCTGATATCCAGTCTAAATCACCCCTCCTTTAGTTTGAAACAATTTCTGCTTGTCTTGTCACAGTAGATCCTGATAAAGAGTCTGTCCCCTTCTTTCCTGTAGCTCCTCTTTAGATACTGAAAGACCGCTATCAGTTCTCCCTGCAGCCTTCTCTTCTCCAGGCTGCACAGCCCCAGCTCTTCCAGCCTGTCCTCACAGGGGGGATGTTCCACCTCTTGGATCATTTTTGTGGCCTTCCTCTGGATGCACTTTAACAGGTCCTCATCTTTCCTATGCTGAAGACTCCACACCTGCACCACATGACACCAGCACAGAGTAGAGGGACAGGATCACCTCCCTCAGTCTGCTGGCCTGAAGTTCTGCTCAGCCTAAAGTTCACTCTTCCGAAGTTCAAGGTCCTGATCCCACTCTTTGCCAGGCCCACATTCCTGTAGATCATGAACTCAACCAGGGTATGGTAACTGCAGCCCAGGCGGCCTCCAGCCTTAATGCCTTTAATGATCTCCGCACTGATGAGCAGCAGGTCTAGCAATGCTTCACATCTGATCAGTCTGTCCAATACCTATGCCATCAATTGTATTATACCTAATACAGTGGAGTCAGTGCACTTTATTTTTGGAGTCCTTGAACCTCACTGCCAGAAATAAGGAAGGTTTACTTGGCAAAAAGTAAATGTCTGATGACTCTGTTCTCCAGGATGATTTTCAGGGTGTATTTTGGCCATATCTTTTATCAAGGGATCTGGTAATGTGGATCTTCCTCTGTCTTAGTGTCTCAGCTCCTCTGTAGAACTAAAAATCACAATCGAGCTCTTTTTACAGATGGACAAATACTTCTGGACTATGCACAGCATACTGACATTGTTCTTAACACATTGATCTTCAAAATCTTTCTTCTTATATTCCTTAAATATTTTCAATACTACAATATTATTTAAATTTTACTCTTATTGTTATGTAGGCAGGGTGCTGTGAAAGTAATGCCTCCTATTTTATTCTGCTGGCCTGTGATGTCAGCAGTGGATGTTGGTGGTGTGACAGTAGAGTCTGAACCTTCCCATCAATATTCCATTACATTTTGTTTCTATGTGACAAATGGCAGGAGAGGGGCAGTCTGACAAAATGGTATCTGGCATAGAAATACGTATGAATCAAAGGTGTGTCATTGAATTCTCCCATATGGAAAAAAAAATTCACTTGTTGACATTCATCGATGCTTACTGAACATTTCTGGAGACCAAAGAGTGGATGTGAGTGCAGTGAGGAGGTGGGTGGTGCATTTCAGCAGTGGTGACAGTGACAGGAAAGACAAGCCACATTCTGGATGGCCATGAAAATTTATTTGAGCATGGTATACAGGCTCTTGATCATCACTGGTAAAAATGCATAGCTAATGGTGGTGACTAAGTTGAAAACTAGTGTTCTGTAGCTGAGAATTTATCAAGTATTATTACTGTGCTCTTTGTACCTATTGTCATTTCCATGGAAATAAATAGGAGGCATTATTTTCAGAGCAGCCTAGGTAGTTATAGAGAATCAATGATAAAACAGCAACCCCAACTTGAGTAGAAAATCTACAATTGGATTCAAGAGAAAGCATTCAATGCTATTAATGCTATAGGAAGCATGTTTTTCAAGAACAAGACTTGAAGGATATGTTTGTGGAATGAACATGCAATAGAAAATTTAGGAATTACACTAAAATAATTTCAGCATATTACATGTAGGCCAAGTACTCAGACGCTGATTTCTGTGAGCGTTGTAGCTGCAGCCATCTCTATACAGATCCAGATTCCTTTAGAGAAAACATTTTCTCTTAACTATTATTAATATAGCAAATATTTTCCTTGAGGAAGGTATCACAGCATAGTGATATGAAAACCTAAATTCTATTTGGAGGTAAAACCATCAAATACTGAAAAACATATTTCTAAACAGTGTGTATAAAATCCATGTTAAATCAGTGAACAAGATCTAATAACTGTACCAATCTCATTAAACTGACTGAATTTATATTAATTTAATGATCTTAATAATGATATGTTCTTGCGTAGATAGAATATTTTGTCCAAACCTAAAATAAATATGATTTATACCCCTCTTAAAAGTTCATTCTGTTCACCAGAGGACTGCAGGCTACTCAGCTGTAGTGGATAATTGTGTTCCACGGGTTCTCAGATCCCAGAAAGATAAATATGTATTTTAATCAATTATAGACCAGTATACAATGTAAATACTAATATCAAAAAGACAAATACCAGTAGAAATGCAAATATTTTCCTTTGGTTATCAGAGATTTTTTTTTTTTTTGTTCATCCTACTATTAGAAAGTAATTTCTAACTTTCTGTGGATTTATTCATAATAAATTTTCTAATATTAAAATTTACCTACAGTATGCAAGAGGAATAATTTGAGAACTAGAGTCAAGAAGACAGTTTTCTTTTTATTAAAAGAGCAACAATGAATTTTTGTAACAATAATAAGCATTTCTGAAATGAAAACAGTTTTCACAGCATTTTAAGTAATATTTATGCATGGAGTTACAGCAAAACTATATTGACTTTCTTTTACTAACTCTTACTCTTCGACATGTGCTTTTCCGTTATATACAAATACAAACATACTAGTTTATTGACTCATAGAATCAAATAATTGTTTGAGTTGCAAGAGTCCCTTAAAGGTCATCTAGTCCAACTCTCCTGCAATTAACAGGGACATCTGCAGCTAAATCAGGTTGCTCAGAGCCTGATCTAGCTTGACCGTGCATGACTCCAAGGACAGGGCATACGCCACCTCTGGGCAATCTGTTCCCGTGCCTTACCACCCTTATTGTAAATAACTTCATCCTTATATTCAGCCTAAACCTCCTCTCCTTTAGTTTGAAACCATTTCTGCTTGTCTCATCACAGTAAGCCCTGATAAAGAGTCTGTCCCCTTCTTTCCTATAGCTCCCCTTTAGATTCTGAAAGGCTGCTATCAGGTCACCTCACAGCTTTCTCTTCTCCAGGCTGCACAGCCCCAGCTCTTTCAGCCTGTCCTTGCAGGGGAGATGTTCCATCTCTTGGATCATTTTTGTGGCCTTCCTCTGAATGCAGTCCAACAGGTCCTCATCTTTCCTGTATTGAGGACTCCACACCTGGACACATTACTCCATGTGACATCTGACTGGCACAGAGTACAGGGACACCTCCCTCAGTCTGCTGGCCATGCTTCTTTTGATGCAGCACAGGATACAGTTGATTTTCGCTGTGATGATATATTGCTGGGTTATGGCTATTCTTGCCATCCACCAATATCCCCAAGTTCTTTATGGCAGGGCTGTGTTTAATCCTTTTTTCTCTCAACTTCTGTTGATAGCAGAGGGTTGCCATGACTGAGGTCCAAGACCTTGTGCTGGGATTTGTTGAATCTCATGAGATTTACCTGTGCCCACTGCTCAAGTCTGTCTCTGGATGGCATCCCACCCCTCAGGTGTGTTGACACACAGCTTGTTGTCATTCACAAACTTGATGAGGGTGCACTCAATCCGACTGTCGATGTTATTGATGAAGATGTTAAATAATACATCTTAAATAAATAATAAATTCATGGTACCTACTGCTGAGGAACACCATTTGTCACTGACCGCCATCCAGATACTGAGCCACCACTTTCTGGATATGTTCTTGTAACCAGTTCCTTGTCTGTTGAACAGTCCACCCAGCAAATCCACATCCTTCCAATTTGGAGAGAAGGATGTTATGGGGGACCATGTCACAGGCCTTGCTGAAGTCCAGATAGATGGCATCGATGTCTCTTCCTTATTCACTGATGCAGGTGCGCTATTATCAAAAACAACAAGTTTGGTCAGGCAGGACATGCCCTTGGTGAAGCCATTCTGGTTATCCCATATCACCTCCCTGTTTTCCATGTGCTTTAGCATAGCTTTCAAGTGGATCTACTCCATGATCTCCCCTGGCATTCTGTAAGAGATTATTCTTTTATATCATTGACTGAAAGTTTGCTAAGGAACAAGTCCAGGCAAGTCCTGGGCAAATAGCTAATAGCATGACAGTGATAAGACAAGGGGGAATGATTTCAAACTAAAGGAGGGTAGATTTAGATTAGATGTTAGGGAGTAGTTTTCTACTGAGAGAGTGGTGAGGTGCTGGAACAGGTTGCATAGAGAGGTTGTGGATGCCCCGTTCCTGGAGATGTTCAAGGTCAGGCTGGATGGGGCACTGGGCAGTCTGATCTAGTACTTGATCTAGAGGCTGGCAACCCTGCCTGTGGCAGGAGGTTGGAACTTGATGATCCTCGAGGTCTATGACATTATTGTGTCTAACTGTTTGTTTGTTTGTTTGTTTGTTTGTTTCATTTTTTCTTTCTTCTGTTGGTTGCAACTCAAAGGCCAAGAAGCTACTCAACTTGGACATTTATCAGGAAATACTTAAGTCAAGAAAGCTATGTAAATAGTTCACACAATTTATTTTAAATCTTTTATGATCAAGTATGAGATTAAGCTGAATCACTGACGTTATTTTACTAAAATAATTGTTTTCTTACTAAATTAATTGCTGCATTGCCAATGATGTAATAACAAATGTAAAACTTAATTATGAATAATAATACAAAAGACCTGTTATGTCTCTTTTTAAACAGAGCCAATTGTAAGAGATTATTCTTTTATATGATTGACTCAAAGTTTGCTAAGGAACAAGTCCAGGCAAGTCCTGGGCAAAGGTAGAGAAATCTTCTGTCTGGAGGACACTGATGGACAGGTCCTGGCTAAGGGTTGTGAAATCCTTTAAGAAGCACAGATGGACAAGGCCAGGGGCAACGAGAGAGGGGTAAGCTGCTGATAATGGCCGGGAAACGGTCTTTTGTGTGGACTTAGATGGCCATCTCAGGAGGTATGCACATGACTCTTGCTCAAGCACCCAGGGATGTCACGTAGGCAGGAAAAAAGGAGGATAAAAGAGGGTCCAACAACCATGAGGATAGGTTTCTGCCATCAGATCCCTCACTACAAAAGGCCTGCATGCTGACGGACTTCCCTGGACCTGCTACCTGAGACCTGCTTCCTCCCAGACTTACTCTGCGGCTTCTTCCTGGACCCACCCAGTACCTGCACCCTCTCGGTGCCCAAGACCGGCCTCGCTGCTCCTGCCCTTCGGCCTCAGACCATCGGAACGTCGTGCAACGGGACTACTGCTGGATCCTGGTGGTGACTATCCCCGCCTTATGCAATTCTTGCTTCTTTCTATCTTTTCTATCACCCGCCTTCCCTTCCCCATCACCCCAATCCGTAATAGTGTCCGTCCTCCCCTTTCTTCATCTCTGTTATTAACATTTGTAATAAACTGGTCGGACCAACATTTGAACCGTCGTTTCTTAATCTCATGCTGGGCATACATATTTCAAAGAACCTCCTCTCCCTCCTATAAATTGGAGCGAGACACACTCATGTGAGGCTGGCAGGTCAGTAGTTCCCTTGGGCTTCCTTTCTACCCTTCTTAAAAATGTACATGGCATTGCCTTTTTTCTAGTTACCAGCGACTTCACCTGACCTCCATGACTTTTCAAATATCATCAAGAGTGTCTTGGCAACTATGTCAGCTAATTCCTTCAGGACTCTGGTATGCATCTCATCAGGACCCATGGGCTTGTGGATGTTATTTTCCTCAGGTGGCCACGAACCTGATCTCCCACTTCACAGTGGGAGAAGCATCACTCCCCCAGTTTCCACCTTCTGAGACATCCACTCAAGGGCTGTGTGTAGAGCAGTCACTAGTGAAGACTGAGGCAAAAAAGTTGTTGAGTATCTCAGTTTTCTCCTCTCTGTTGTTACTAGCCTGCTGGTATTGCTTACTGGGATGGTACACTCTCATGGACTTTCCTTTCTGGTTGATGTTCCTTTTTACTTTCATGAGATCAAAGCCTGTTGCTTTTTCTTTTCCTAATTGCTGTATTTCAAGGCCGCAGTTGATCCTGTAGATCTTATATATTATCTTATATACACTGACAAAGCTCCTCCTTATTGATGAAGAGAAAGTGTATATGTTTTATCTAATATATTTTATTTCTATACAGTTCTTTAAGATCATGAAACAACATGCAGAGCGTGGGTGAACTGAGAAACATGAACAAACGGAAAAATATAGTTCTGTTATTAAACACTGAAGGCAGTTGTCTTAGTATCTCACCTGCTTTTTAAATACTGAAAGATAAAGGTGTTGATGAGGTCAGAGACAGGTAAATTCATGTGCATAAACAGGAGGAAGTAAAAAAAAGGTAAAGTGCTCTCTTACTGGGAGCTGTAGTGAGTTAGCCTCAGTACAGTGGGGAATAGCAAGAACAAGAGTGAGAGAACTTGTGGGTCAAGATAAGGTTAGAGAACTCAACTACCAATTACTGTAGTGTTATGAGGAAAACAAACTTGAATAAGGGTATTTAACTTAGGGAATTTAACTTATTTTATTGCCAATTAGCATAAATATTTAGTTACTGATTTGGGTATTGGCAAGTAAAAAAAGAATTAAATATTTAAAACACTTAAGCAAAAACACTTTCCCTATCTGGTCTCAACTTCACTTTGGACTCCTCTCCTTCCCTTCCTTATCTCCAGTTTACTCCTACTCCCAGACACCTTCTGTACTCCCTTGCTATCAGTGCAGTTATACTCAGTCCATACGGAATGGAAACAGTGGTGATCATGGTGAAAGGTTTTTCTCTCCTGCTCCTTCCTTCTCACTTTTTTACTACACTCTGGCATGAGTCCTCCATAGTCTGAGGGACCCCCAGTCCCTCCCGGGGTTCAATTGCTCTCATGCATGCTTCACTAATAAAGTAACTCCTATCACTTCATACATCTGAGGAGGTGGGAGTGGAAGAATTGGAAAAGCAGATTAATTACATTCAAACAGAGTAAGAGACATTGATTATTTCAGTCAGCCATCTACGCTTCTCCACATCTTTGTTAAAGCTTAGAATACTATGGGATATTTATTGAGAACTAGATTAGGAATTTAATATTGTCATTTAACAGCTTTCTTAAATCTACATTTTTATAGCTATGAATAGTATACATTTTACCGCTACTGTGAGTTACTTATAATCATAATATTTTTTTAAACTGACATTTTTACTGCAAGTATTTTTAGCAAAATTTTGACATTAACTGCATACAACATACCAATGTAATTACATCATATGGGCCTTTATGAACCTCTTAGAGTGCATTACTTTTTTTTGTTTCCTCCTCCTCTCTGTGGTTAGTCATGCCCTCTATATATAATCTTTCTCCTCTCAAATCCTGTTTTTATCACATCACAAAGCTGTGGATGTGAAATTTGGTCCCTGTTATTTCCAGTGTCTTTACTATGGTCAGAATTTAACTCATCACTTCTATTACAGAGGGTTAATAAGCACAGAAATTTAAAGCTTTAAGAAGACTGAGTTTAGATGTTATCTATTAAAAAAAAAAAAAAAGCCTGAAACAATTAAAGCAAATATATAATGTTTTAAGTTTTTTATATCTTTAATCTTGGTTTGGGGAAGTGAGCGAAGCATATGAGGGAGAAAGTTTCTAAATAACAAAATATTGACATGTCTTTGTTTCCCACTTTTATGCTTTGATTCTCCCTAGGAAGTTCTATCTCCACATATCATTGCCTTCAACTACTGTTTCCTGCTCAGAGGACTCAGTCTCACTGGGATACGTAAGAAAATGATAAATTAAAATTTGTAGTGTCAGTTTGCTTCCTGAATAAAAGCCTAGTGAACATAGGGTAGTGCTGCAAAGTGGGTATAAGCTAGAACTCTGAGTATGTGCGTGGGTTGTGTAAGGTAAATGAAACATTATACTGAAATTCAATATCACAGAGGTAGGTCAGTGACCTACCATCATAAAGTGTATAACAGAAAAAATGCATATTTTAAAATTAAATAATTGGATTAGTGAAGCAGTAACCTGTATAAAAATGGGGTGTAAGAGCACTGCGTGTGACTTCTCAGTTTGCAAGTGTTCTTCATTACAAAGACAACTTGCTAGTCAATTTTTGTATTTTCATTTATTTTTTATTATTTAATTTTGTTTTTTTTTAATTTGTTTTATATTATTTTATTTTACATGTGAATATAGTGTATGTGAGTATGTAAAAATGTAAGAAAACTTTACTATAAAACTCTGAATACAAACATATAATCTAACTCAAGCTGTAGCCTCAAACCATCATTCACTTTTTCATTGGAATGAAAATACTAATGTACTTCTGGCACATATGCTGTATATAGATAAGATTTGACTTGTTTTCATCCAGTTCCCAGCACTTCTATCAGCTGATCCAAAACTCAATCAAATCAGTAGAAAGACTTAGAATAATTCAATCATCGAATCACCAAAGTTGAAAAAGATTTCTAAGATCATTGAGTCTAATTGTCCACGTATCACCAATATTTCCCACAAAACCATGTCCTCAGTACAACATCTAAATGCTTCTTGAACACCTCCAGGGACGGTGACTTCACCACCTTCTTGGGCAGTCTGTTCCAGTGCCTGACCACTCTCTCGCAGAAGAAGTATTTCCTAACATCCAACCTGAATCTCCCCGCTGTAACATGAGGCCATTTCCTCTAATCCTATTGCTAGTTACATGGGAGAAGAGGCCAACTCCCACCTCACCACAGCCTCCCTTCAGGCAGTTATAGAGAGTGAAAAGGTCACCCCTGAGCCTTCTCTTCTGCAAACTGAATAATCCCAGTTCCCTGAGGCACTCCTCATAAGGCTTGTGCTCCAGACCCCTCACCAGCTTCGTTGCAGTTCTCTTACTTACTTAATTACTGACTGACTTACTTCAAGCGGCTAATGAGCTGCTGAATTCTGCCTTCCAAGAAAATAATTCCTTCTCGTGATCATAGCAACCCATCGGTTATGGTTGTTTCTTGTGTGTCTAAAAAGGAATTTATACTGCTCAATGTCCTATCTTGAAACACGTGTGATCAGGACAGAGAAGGGATGAGATCATAGAATAGAATCATATGGCCATAGAACCATTAAGATTGTAGAAGTCCACTAAGATGATCCAGTCCAACTATTGACCCATCACCACCATGACCACTAATACACATCACTCAATGCCAGAGATCTAGCTGGAGCATGTAAGGCATAGAATTTCTCCACTTCTGTTCCATACATCACCCTCCTGTATTTTCACTAGCTGGAATGGATAGGGATAAAGTACCATTGGTGATGAATTTCAGTCCAGCTACAACAGCAATTTGCCCTTTCTGTGCTTTTTGAAGGCCCTGGGACAGTGCCTCTGTTCAAATGTCTGAAGTTTACCACATCTACTTAGGGTACTACACAGACCCTATAACTTCTGTGTATTTTGCTGAACACTGTACAGTTTGGGCAGCCAACCTTGCCATTATCCTTTAATCCACCTGAACTATCTTGTTGCAGCTGCTGTTGAAGACAAGATAGTGCATCAGTCAGAGCTCTTATGAATTGCATTTCCTGAAGTTCTACATGGAATGCTAAATCCTTTGCATCAGCTTAAATCTTGAATCTTCTACCTCTTCTCACATACCAAATTGTACATGGGTTTGGGAATGGGGGGCTGCAGCTTCCTTCAGACTATATCCAATTGTTCCTGTGTGGGGTCCTCCAATGTGTTTATCTGCTCCCATGTGTTCCTCCATGGATGGCAGGGGGACAACCTTCATCACCAAGGTCTTCTCCATAGTCTGCAAGGGAATCTTCAGTGTTGTCAATAAGCTCAGGTTTGGCCTGACAGTGAGCATATTTTGAAGGCTCGAACTGCCTCTGTCTGACATAGACACCATAACTAGTTTCTTCTTCAGGTTCCCTTGTTACCAAAATCTCGCTGCATAAATCCAACAAGTTAGTCCTCAGAAAACAGACTGAGCCACACAGAACCATGTAGAAGGCTCACTCACATTCGTCTTGGGAGAATTTAGGCACTGATTCATCTTTATGGATGATATAATTGATAGGAACATTTTATATCTCACTGAAATCAGAAAATAGTTCATCACTCTAAGACCTTAATTCTAATCGGTGTTTCATGGAAATTGCATCCTGCTTGTGACATCTAGGTGCTAAGGACAGGAAGCTAGTCTCTCTCAAAGACTTTCCATCCTGAAATGTCATCAGTTTTAAGTCTGGGTTCTTTTTGGTGAGATACGATCAATTAGTGCAAAATACTCTGTAGGAACTGTATAAAAAAATCAGAAAATTATACATAAAGGGTAATCCTGTAAAAACAGAAAATATTATAGGCAATGAAATCACTTAAATGAAATGTTTCATTACTGTCTAGTATTTCCATTAGGAATTTCTTCCCCATACCTCACAGTCCTTTCCAATTTTGAGTCTGCTGAGAGTAATTTTAGGCTCTTTGCTTCACTTCAAACTTCAACTTCAGAGCTATTCTCTACAGGGGGCTTCATATAGACCTGATTCAGTCTTCTATCTATACAAGCAATCACTTGAGAGAATAGCTTAACCATTATAAAAAATGTAGAGGAAACAAAAAGATACAGCTAAAGCAAGGCTCTATCTAGTTGATCCCTAAGGGTTAATGAATGTTCAAAACTGGTGAAAGGAGATAAAAGACAAGCCCTGGTTTCCCCAGATCCTTAAATAGGATGCTTCTGTCTCTGTTATGGTGAAATTATTAGCTTGTTAGAGTTTCAACACTAATTTTCTAGTTGTACTAATACTGCTTTAGTAATATGGCTCGAATCATTATTTGGTAGAAAAATGCCAATTATTTTCTAATGGAGATAAGCAATCAAATTTTTAGGATATCTTTTCTGTTCTTCTCTCCCTTAACATTGTTAAATAAAAATGTACGCCTTTTAAAAATAATCTTGGGTTTTAAAAGATAATTGATGTGTATCTATTTATTATACTTTTTAATTAAAAAAGAGTCAATTAGAAAATTTTCAGTTAGCTCTTCTTAAATTTTAATTTTGTTGCACACTAGTTCATGCTGTGTACAATTAAGAAAGTGAAGGATAAGATTGTACAGGATGTTTGACCTGTGTATCTTTGGAAAATGGGAAACAACATCCTCATCCCTTTCTCCTATCCTTTTCCTGCCATAAAGTGATATTCTCCTTTGCTCAAGGAGAGCTATTAGGCTGACCCTCTTAGAAGCTACAGAAAGGTAGCATGCACCTTGCCTACTGATTTACAATTCTCATTTAAAGTCCAAAGAAGTAGAGCTGTAATAGACAGAGCATGTAAAAGGTGAGAGTTGGGCCATGATGTCCATACACAAGCATCACATAAAATTTCACAGAGCAAGTTAATTGAATGTTGAGTCCAACATGGTCAGAAACAATCCCAGCTGTGTTTAATTACTACTGAAGTTGTAGCTTCAGTGTATCTGGAACAGCTCTCTGACACTGACGCCAAGTAATGTGGAGCAGCTGCATACATGGTATTAAATTCACTAATACTAATTTATACAGCATGCCCACTGAGAACAGTCCCTGGTTCATGCTGATGCCCACACATTGCCTGAGATCTTGTTTTGCAAGACTGTTAGTTGACTGGGGTCAAACTATTCCATCAGTTTAAGAGCACAGAAGGTCATGTTCCAGTACCTGGAAACAGTCCCTGGCAAGGCTTAATATAAAAGAATAGTCATATCATAATGGTTTTTTGGATTTTTTTACTCTGTCTTTTTTAATAAACATTATTAGGTTAAGTATTTACTTTTCTATTTCTATCAAGAAGCAAAATGCCACTGAGTTAACAAGGTTCTTGTAGCATTGATTTTAATGTCATTTTGGATAATAAGAATATGGTGTGGAACAATATTGAATGATATTTTTCTGGAAGCAGACAGTTTAATACTTGTTATTATGTTTCATGTAAAATGAACATAATTTTCTAATTAATTCTTAAAGTTGTAAAATAAAACTAATGATGTAGGTGATTGTATTCTGCAGCATAGCAATAATAAACTGTTGTCTGGTGTAAATATCTATCCATGCTACATCACAAAGGTAGCACATAAAGATAATTATGCCTTTACGGGTGCAATTTAGATTAATACAATATGTTTCCATAGGCAATTACACAGAAACTTAAAGAAGATACTATCAGACTGAATTGAGCAGAAAAAGTAGATTTACATATTGCTGGCTAGTACTGCTGTTTCTTTTCTTTCTTTTTTTTTTAATGATCTACTTAAACACATAATCATCCTCCTAGACTAATTCTAGTATTTTGCTAGGACTGAATGATGTGAATAGCAAAACAGCTAGAAACGGACTGAAACACAAGAACTGAGATCAGAAATTGCACCACAAGAAGATTGCTTTATTTGAAGATAGAAACCACTGGGTAGCAAGCAGGAGGAGAAATGATTCAGAGGTCTTGGGGAGATCACACTGGGAGTGATATCAGACCTCTTCATAGCATGGCTTCACATGGACATCTCTCTGCAATTACTGTGTTGTAACTATGAATAAGAGTGCAATGCAGAACACAAGAAATATGTGTATTTTTAGTAGATGTTTGCTAAAAATTTACTTAGTGTATGATGGATGTAAGGGAGCTTCAGGTACTGATTCCAAGCACAGCCATACGATACTGATCTATTTACAATGATTTGAAACCCAATCCTGGCCTGAAATATTATTGATCTACTTATTTATGCAGTAACATTGACATTGATTGCTCAGACTAAGGCAATGCAGTTGGTAAAAAAAGGAGACGTTTAAAATTTTATTCTGTTTATAAGGAATAAACAATTTCTGTCCATGCTGCCATAGCTGTGCTCAGTGCCTTTTTGTTAGTGGAATAAAAAAATCTAACACCTTAGCCATTCTCTCCTTTTTTTTTTTTTTTTTTTTTTTTTTAATTATAAGTACATGTATTTTTAGTAAGAAAGTACAAAGTTGGTAGCAAAGGCAACTTTGGTCATCATTTATAAAATTACATTGTGTTCTGCACTTACTTTAATTATTACCTTCTGCATGAATGTGACAAAAAAACATGTTTACTATGAGAGTGGCTAAGCACTCTGCCCAGAGAGGCTGTGGAGTCCCTTTCCCTGGAGATATTCAAAAGCTGTCTGGACCCAGTCCTGAATACCATGCGTTAGAGGACCCTGCTTGAGCAGGGACACTGGACCAGATGACCTCCTGAGGTCCCTTCCAACCTTAAGCATCCTGTGATTCTGAGATTATTTCCAGTCTAAAACTAGCTTTCTGCAGCTGTTAAGCTTATATAATTTGGAACGCCAGTATTAAGAGTATTTGCCTCAGTAAGAGCAGGACTATCACATTAAGGGAGTTTGACTAGAGATTCTGTCCTCTGTAACAAACCATTTGAAAGCAAATGAAACAGACATGATCAGACCACTGTTCGAGAGGAGCTCCCAGTCTGATGTGTAGCAAACAACTTCAAGGTATATTAGAATCAAAAGATTGGAATAGATGGATATATATAACTCTATTATGAGTAGGCAGAAGAAGAGATGAGTTAAAGTGTCAGAAACATAATTCAGTCTATTAATTTCCTTTCTTGGACCTTCTTCAATAAGCAAGCCATCACAGAGTTAGAATCATAGAATCATAGAATAGCTCAGGTTGGAAAAGACCTTCAGGATCATCAAGTCCAAACACAACCTAACCATACTACCCTAACTCTAACAATCGTCCGCTAAATCATGTCCCTGAGCACCCACATCCAAATGGTTTTTAATTGGCAGAATGGACGCAGCCAAAGGGTTGTTATCAATGGGTCTGTGTCAGGGTGGAGGCCAGTCACAAGTGGTGTCCCTCAGGGGTTGGTCTTGGTACCGGTGCTCTTCAACATCTTCAGCAATGACATACACAATGGCATCGAGTGCACCCTCAGCAAGTTTGTGGATGACACCAAGCTGAGTGGTGCAGTCTATATGTTGAAAGGAAGGGAAGCCATCCAGAGGGACCTGGACAGGCTGGAGAAGTGGGCCCATGAGAACCTAATGAGGTTGAATAAGGCCAAGTGCAGGGTGCAGGGAGCAGGCTGCTCCTTGGGAGCAGCCCTGTGGAGAAGGACTTAGGGGTCCTGGTGGATGAGAAGCTGGACATGAGCCAGCAGTGTGTGCTTGCAGCCCGGAAGGCCAACTGTGTTCTGGGCTGCATTAAAAAAGGGGTGGCCATCAGGGAGAGGGAGGTGATTGTGCCCCTCTACACAGCTCTTGTGAGTCCCCATCTGGAGTACTGCATCCAGGCCTGGGGCTTCCAGTACAGGAAGGACATGGAGCTCTTGGAGCAGGTCCAGAGGAGGGCCACTAAGATGATCAGAGGGCTAGAGCACCTCTCCTATGAGGAAAGGTTGAGGGAACTAGGCTTGTTTAGTTTGGAGAAGAGAAGGCTCTGGGGAGACCTGATTATGGCCTTCCAGTACTTGAAAGGAGCGTATAAACAGGAAGGGGAGTGGCTGTTTACAAGGGTGGATAATGATAGGGCAAGGGGGGATGGTTTTAAACTGGGACAGGGAAGGTTTAGGTTAGGTATTAGGAGTAAGTTTTTCACACAGATGATGGTGACACACTGGAACAGGTTGCCCAAGGAGGTTGTGGATGCCCCATCCCTGAAGGCATTTAAGGCCAGTCTGGATGTGGCTCTGGGCAGCCTGGTCTAGTGGTTGGCAACCCTGCACATAGCAGGGGGCTTGAAACTCGATGATCACTGTGGTCCTTTTCAACCCAGGCCATTCTATGATTCTATGATTCAACCACCTCCCTACGGAGCCTATTCCAGTGATTGACAAGTTCTCTGTGATTAAACTGTTCTGCTCTGCATGTCTGATCTGTTCCAGAACCTCTTCTGCCTTCTTCCCCTGAGTGGCATAGGGTAGTGGAATGGGGGCTCCAGTGAATCCATCTTTGCTGCTCCTCCATGTCACCTGCTTTCCTTGCTCCAGTGTGGGGCTCCTGTTATGGGATGGAGTTCTTCCCAAACTGATCCTGTGTGCTTCCCACAGACAGCAGTTCTTCAGGTACTGCTCCTACATGGGTCTGTACCACACTGTCCATCCTTTAGGACCACACTGCTTCAGCACAGGTCCCCACAGGTGGCAGCTCCCCCAGCCCTCCAGCTCCAGCCCAAGGCTGCTCCTGCGGGGGCTCTCCATGGACTGCAGCTCCTTCAGGTCAAATTCACTGCTGCACCATGGGCTCCTCCATGGCTGCAGGGGGAGATTTGCTCCATGTGGTGCCCCATGGGCTGCAGCCTGCTCCACCATGGGCATGGAAATACTGCTTCATGCCTGGAGCATCTCCTGCACTGACCTTTTCTCTGCAGGGCTGTTTTTCTCACATTTCTCACTCCTCTCTCCCAGCTACTGTTGTGTAGCAGGTTTTTCCTTTCTTAAATCTGCTCTCCCAGAGGAACAGCCAGTGTTGCTCATGACTCAGCTCTGGCCAGTGACAGGTATCTTTTGGAGCAGCTGGAGCTGGCTCTGATCTGACATGGGGCAGCTGCTGGGCTCTTCTCACTGAGGCCACCCCCGCACCTCCTTGCTACCAAAACCTGGCCACATAAACCTAGTACAATGTCTCTGAACATCTCTTGAGAATTTAAATGCTAAAATGCCCTGCATGACTTTTATGCTTTAAAAGTTTTATACTTTAAAATTTGCATTTGTTAGGCTACAGATGTCAAAAAGAGGCACCCAGAACCAAGGAAGTGATCACAGAAGAGAATTAGTGGAAAATCAGTGAATTTTTCACCTGTACTCCTTGGCTTTAACTTCTAAATGTGCAATCAGGCTGATCCAGGCAACCTGCAGCACAGTGGCAAAAAACCTGACTTTAATCAAGACAGCCCAAAGACAGGAGACAAAATTATGGTTATTAACTTGCCTTCTTGGTATTTATGCAGCTGTAGATCAGCAATTAGATGGTAGAAGCTGTCTTCCTGCAGGAACTGAGGTTCTTTGGTATTCAACTTCTCTTCATGCTGAGATTGATACCCCAAGGTGCAGGTTAGTGAGAAGTTCAGGCTAGATTTCTCTCTAAAAATCTGTACGTCTGCTAGGTATGTTAGCGCTTACGCATATGTATTATTTTCTTTCTGTAAAGTTTTTGCATACTGTAGTGAACATATTTCTTATATGTAGTGCTTGATTTTTTGAATGTTTTTGCTGCTGGCATATAAACTGGCATATATTGTCTGTAAAATTTATAACCCAGTACTTTGAGGTACATGTTTATATGGGGCTAACTGCTTGAACTCTTGGTCCACAGCTTACAATTGATGTAATACTAATGGTGCTGATGAAAATGGTAGTAATGCTGCTTTCTGATACAAATACCTGCTATAATATAGTGTAATTTAAAAGCAATTACAATCTGTGCCTGTTGGAGACCCATGAGTGCTTCTAGCATCTAGTGGATAGAGGAAAGCAGAGTAATTAACACAGCTGCTCTGCACAGGAACTCCAGAAATACTGAACTCCTTCACCTAAAATAATCCCATAGTGTCCAGTTAGGTCAGTTTTAGGGTTGAAAGAGAATACTCACTCAGTGCGGAGAAGTCTGGCATTCAGATCATTCAGGCAAGTCTCACTGCATAGGAATAGCTGCTAAATTAAGAAAGTAATCATGGCTTCAGTTAACTCTAGCATTGCATCATTATGAATTTGGAAATTGTGATTCCTCTTTCCCTAACTTAAACGTTTAATATTTTTTTTTCCCATGGATAAAAAGATCAAAACAAATACCAGATCACTGAATAATAATTATTCTGTAAGTGAAGAAAATTAAGGTTAACTTAAACAGTTTTTTCAAAAAATATAATATAGCATCTCCTTAAAAGATGCATGGTGAGATTCATCGTGTCAACCGTGTTATGTAAAATGGAGCTTCATGACTTTTGCATCTATGTTCATGAAAGTGGTTGGAAAAGCTACCTCACATTCACTAAATACTCTCCATTCGGCCTGAAATTTCAATTGACACCTGCGTGCATAAAGGAAGTATTGCAGTCTGAAGAGCTGGGTGCCGGTTACCTGCCTAAGATCTGGTATGACTGACAACTAAGGCTGAGGAACATTAAAGATGTGCTTATCTCTCAATGATTCTTCTGCTTATCTTCGTTTAGATAAAGCATTGTTTTATCTAAATTGTATTTATGTAACAGAGTTACAATATCCCTCTAGAAAGCTGGAAATCTTGCTTAATTTCTCTGCTTAGGTCTCAGAAAATTCAATCTTCAGCTATCCTATCCAAAATACTATATAATATTCTAGAAGGAGAAGCGACTTGGAGTAGAGTAGAGCAGAGGATTTGCAATATTTTGTATCAGTCTACACCAGTGTACATCCAAACAAGGCCAGAGAAAGCAGGCAATCAGAACTTGATTTTGCTGTCTGATGATCAGAGCATTCAACTAAAAAAGGAAAGGAGGTCGCAGCTCCCTGGGTTATACTGTTTTTTTTGTTTGTTTGTATTTTGTTTTTGTTTGTGTGTGTGTGTGTGTGTGTTTGTATTTCTTTTCTTTGATCCAGTTTTTCTTTTACAAAATAGCAAAAACCAAATCCTAGGTTTTCTCTCCTTCCATCTGAACATCCTAAATACTAAGCTAGCAGGCAGACTCATTGCTCGGTTAATATATATTAATTTCATGTACCCTGAAACATCTTAGCAACATGACCGAAGGCTCCTCTGATCATTGTGGCAGTCGTGATCCTTACTGGTCTTAATGGAATTCATCTTTCTTGAAAGCAGATGGCCACAGTTGTAGCCATGCTTTCATGTACGGTCTTTTCTTTTACAAATGTCGATTAATACTTCCACTTCTCACTTGATGCCTTTTTAGATTGAATTTTCCCTTATCTGGCTATCACGCTGGTGGATCACTGTCACTCTGTGACTAATTAGCATAGGATGTGTTTCTGTTGTACATAAATATGAAGATCCTTGGTGATGCATCATAATAATATATTTGTGTTATTGTAATTTCAAATAATTTATTTAATCATATTTCTATTTTTCCATTCTTTAAGATGACATTCTTATCTGATGATGATTCTTTAGTGCCTTGTTTTCTCATTTTGCCCGATTTATATTGCATTTTCTGTTGTCTTTTTTAATATGCAATTTAATAACTGTATGCTCATTGTCAGCCAATTTACTATTGTAAATTATGATTTATCAGACAATATATACATACATTCTTAACTATAGTTCTTTTACTTATCATACTAAAAATATTGTAGTTTTGAGAATTTAAAAAATGTGCAGACAAACAGAATATACTTTTCTCACAAAGAAAGCACTGAAAGCAGAAAGAAAAGTCTGGCAAGCTGAACAGAGAATTCTGCCAGCATTCACGCTGTGAAGTCTCCCCATCGTACATGGCAGAAACACTGAGCTAGGGAACTAGAGCATCTACGCATAAACAGACCTCCATTTTGGATATTAAAATAGCCAGATTACAATGATTTATCAAATCCTTTAAGAGTTTATTTCAAGGATTAGTCAATGTTAGTGTTAAAATACTGAGTCTTGTATTCAGCCATTATTCCTCTTGTATTGGCCAATATGCCTTACACTTCTAATTGAGCTTTCCTTTTAAATCGTCACTGCAAAAGCTTTTACGGATTATCTGTAGGAATTCTGAATTAAAAGCAAGAAATACTGAAAGCAGAGTTAGCACTAGTCAAGAAATTTAGGAGCAAGTTGGTAACAGTGTTTTTAATTTAGAACTTAATTACCAAGAATTATTTTTTGCATAGACTTGTTTAATGCAGGATGACCACAAGCTCTTTGTATTTCTGTGAGGTTTCTTAATCATTGACTGTTTCACCATGATTGAATTCTTGCTAAAACATTTATTTGTTGTGGAATTGTGGAATGCCTTTATTTATATTTTTAATCTTTTCTTTTTGATCTCTAGATAAACTATGTGGAATGAAAAAAAAACAACCAACCCAATATCTGTCTGAGCCAACGGACTTTAAATATAGATTTAAAATTCCTTAACTCATATATAATTTTATTTTATTTTTTGCCTCAGAGTGGTGACTAAAGAAGCATGTGGACAAGGAAGAGATCAGGAACTGCTCTTACTTGGGCTTCCTTTCAAATAACTGTATTTCATAGCAGAGAAATATCTTGACCTATAGAGAAGTGGAGAGGTTAGGTTTGATGCCAGTGCCACTTTGGGAATTGTCAGAAGGTACTGATAGAACAAATAATAACAGACTACTTTTATGTTTGCACATATATGGGGAAATTGTATTTCAGGTCAATAAATTTGAGCCAAGAAGGTTGCTCTCACAGACTTGAAAGAGAACCTCTGTATCTTTCCGTCATACTTATTCTAGGTCAGGCCTATTGAAGAACAAGCATGAAGTCATAGATAAATGATGATTTCTTGCTAAATAAAGATGCATCTGTGTAAAGCAATCTGATGACTCTTATACACTTTTCCTTCCAGACCCATTGGATGAATGGAATGCAATATATTCTTCATATAGAGAAGAGCTGTTGCATTGCGAGTGTGTAGCACTCAGATACTGAGATTTCATTAGATATTTTCAGATGTCTGAAACTCATATCAGACATACTAATGTACTCCATTTCCTACACATTTTTATTTTTGAATGCTACTTTCCTCTCATGTGTTTTAATAATTCACTCATGCATGCTAGTGGCATTAGCAGGCTTGATTTTTTTTTTTTTTTTAAATACGGAAGGAACAGTTCAATGGCATTGAACTAATTAGTATACTGACAAATGAAAATTGACCATGCTTGAATTGATACAGCAATATGTTTCACTGGTAAGTGACATCAAAAAGTAGCTTACCTCTTCATTTTTCTTTATGCTTGGTACTGGTTTTGTATTCCATAATAGGCCCATGTATACTGTAACATCTATTTCTTCTCACCTCCCCCCCTGTCAGCCTTTAGGCACATTCTTACACTTACTTCTACCTTGGCGTCTCCCTGAAGAACAGGCACTGAAGCCCTTACTTGCCTCAGGCATCTTGCACTCATCAGTGATTACATCCCTGCTGCTTCTTGACTCCACATATGCCTTTCAAAACTACCAACCACAGCTTATACACATCAACAGAAGAAAAACAAATTCTATCATTGCTCTCATATTAAATCAGAAAGCTTTCAAGAGAATCTTCTGTTGAAATATTTCTTTGACTAACTCGGAGGGATATTTTCAAATCACTTATGTTCCAATATCCACAGTACTGCTATGTTATTTCAATTATGAAGTGATATAAAACTATTTGACAATTAATAGATTTCATCCTTTCTATACAGTTGCCAGTGGTAATACAGTATATCCACAAGGAAAATATTTTACCTTCCAGTCAAAACCACCTTGAAAAGTAATATAAAATGACCTTCTAATGACCACTAATCCTACAGCACATATATTTAAAACACCCCTATAGAAGCAATTCCACAAAAGACTTCAAATCAGTATAGCCTCCTTGTTTATTTTTGGGCTTTGCATCCAGTTCTAAATGAATTGCTGAGAAGGAGGAAGAGCTGGGAAGAAATAAAAACAAAGAGATTTACTTGATCTGAATCCTATTTATCAGGATTCTGTTAAATGAAGTGTTAAGTGTTTCACTACAGAAGTAAGAAAATGCCACTGTCAAATGACAATGAATTATGTGACCAACCTGTTGCAGAGCAAAGCTTTCACTAGTGTTCATGATCACATGAGACATTCTGTTTACTTGATTTAATTGTTGTGAAAACTTTTTCTTTGTACTTACATCAAAGTATGGCATTTGACTTGTAACTGTCAAGAATAAGGTTCTTAACTAGTCATAAAATCAAGGGCATACATTGAAAGCAAGCAAACCATCCATGTAGATACATATGTGTTTAGATAGTTTATATAGATAAAAAAATAAATTTATGTATAGATTTTCCAATTATTTCATCAAAAGTAGGACGAAATGTTCTGGAAATTTTCATTTGAATTTTATAATACTATTTTGTTGGACATTTTTTAATGCCTTATGTTTTTCTTATATAATTTTCTATATTATCTAAGCAAAGCAAGATAATAAAAGTACTGTAAAATAAATAAATAAATCGAAAGGGCCCATCATGAAAATTTTATACTTTCCCATCAGAGATGCTGTAAAAGTTAGATCGCTGCTGCTATTAGCTGAACCAGCATGCTTTCGTTTCTTTCTCAACTCACAATCCTACCTGCCTTCCCAAAGCCTTGCAGCTCAAAACATCAATTTCTTTCACCAGTAACTTATAGAATACACGGTAGATTTACATGTTTTCCTCATTTTCAAGGTCTCACACTTGACTCCCTTAAGTTATTCAAAGTTTTTCCATGCTGTGGGAAAGTGATCTCTATTGGTTTTCTATAAAGACACCATTGTCAGTCCTAAAAAATACAGCTTCCTCAGTATGTGGCCATTCGGACTTTGGGAGATGGTTGGTATGGATACTTTTCCAGCCTTAGCTGCTTTCTCACACACAGACACAGAGGTCTGTGGTAGAGTAGAGGACTAAACCTGTATTTTCCACTGGGTTGTATGTTTTCTGTCTTTAGACCTAATGTTCCCAATCATGTTATTTACTGTTCAAAAATTTTGCCATGTGAAGCAAATGGAGAAAAGGTTTCTGCTAAGTTAAGCAATGTGCAAAGATAAGACTAGGAGAGTCCCTGTTCTGTGGGGGTTCTGGCTTACAGTCAGCAGAGTGTCCTGGCAGCCAGTCGGGCTGATCATACCCTCGAGTGCATGAGGCCCAGAACTGCCACTGAGCGAGGGAATGAATTATCCTGCTCTGCTCTGAGCTGTGCAGTCTCACCTCGAGTACTGGGTGCAGTTTGGGACACTACAATTTAAAAAAGACATATAACTGTTAGAGACTATCCAAAGGAGAGCTAAGAAGATGATGAAAGATCTAGAGAGCTAGATGGGTGAGGGGCAGCTGAGATCCCTTGGTTTGTTCTGCCTAGACTGAAGGGAGTTCTATAGCATGTTAAATACAGTACAACTGTGCTAGCTATGGCTGTGGCCCAGATTCCTTTTTGTTATCTGTATACAACTTCTAGATTTAATATTTTTTATTCATTTTTTTTAATTGTTTGAGCTATCCTTGCTAATATATACGGAGCCAGGCTATGCTGGCTCTTCTTTATTGCTGATTGAAAATGTTTTTGATGGGAAAACTGGTGTTTTTTTTTCTGTAGTTGACCAGGTTATATGTCTTCAGTTTCTCTGGCACTTTCTTTTGAAGTGTATACAGATAGAAGAGAGGTAAAGAGATCTGGTTAACCCAGCAGTGATGACCCAGCAGCTTGTGACCCAATGTGCGTATTATGAGGACAATGAGACCTGAAGTGGTGGTGGAAAAAGCTGAGAGTGTCAGTGAGGGCAGCTCTGTCTGCTTTGTTTGCTAAGACTCTTTGCCACTGATTCAGTGCTGCTGCAGGGCTTCAGGCAGCTCAGTTTCACAAAAGTCAGTGCCATACCGAATACTGAATGTGTATTATATTGTACTACTGAAAGAATTTGATTCCATGAAGTGTGTAAAGAACCTATTATTCAAAGGACCGATACAAAGGTGCAGGGGGAATCTATGATGAGGCCATTTTAATATTTGCTGTTTCCTGAGCAGCAGAACAAACACAATCCAGCTCTTTCTAGAGCTTTTTTTGCTTTACATTTCTACCCTGGCAAAGTAACTACGTGTTCCTGCTCACAGTGTTACTTATACCTTACTTTTCCTTCCCTAACAGGTTGTAAAGCCCTCCTCAGAGTTTTTTCACCATTTTTTTTTCCTGAATAAGAGATTACTTTTTATCTGCCACTGTAGTCTGCTCAGTAAGGATGCCAATTAACTTCCCATAAGAAGTTAATCAACTACTCCGACCATAAGAAAACACCTAGTGTAGGCAATTATCTGGCATTTTCAGAAATCCCTTAGGATGACTAGGCTTAGACATACCTGTTTATTTTTAGTGAGATGCTTGTTTTTCTTTAGCGACTATAAAGGGACTAGACCACCACCTTAGATTTCAAAGTACAATTTCAGATTTCTAAATTTGATGAGATGAATCCCACTGTGGGTTGAGAATGTACATATTATCTGCTAAATGCATTTGCTTTCATTAATTTTGTACAGTCTGTTGTCTCCCTTGAGATCCTTCAGTGCTCTGCAAAGCAGGCAGCCATCTCATTTGATGGGAGCTACTGTGGGCCAATTTATGACTAAGCTTATGAGGCACTGCTTGACCACACAGGCAAAGATTTTTAAGGGGATGAGACAAGTGATCAAGGGACTCAGTTCTGTAAGATGCTGTTTTTGCAGTTTGAAATAATATCTACAATAACATTAACAGACTCCTTTTAACAAAGAGTTAAGAAGAAACATTTCTTAACTGAAATGCTGAAGTTAAGAGCTCAGAAATAGACTTCTGTCACAGAGTGTGGCAAAAAACTGTAAACTAGATGGAGCTTTGATGAAAAATTACTGTGCATTGTAGATAAATAACCCCTAATGAAGGGACTGTAGAAATATTTCTATTTGGCTCGCTGGATGAATAATGTGGTAGAAATCCAGTTGCCAGATGTAATTTTACCTGACACGTGTGCTCTGTTGTAAAATCACCCCATTGTGGAGACCAGCTCCCTGTCTGCCAGCCAGATTTTTTTTAAGTTAAATTGAAGTGACTGACTGTGTTGCAGATAGCTGTAGGCTGCATTTCTACTTCCTACTAAAGGGCTGGGAAGTAGAACACTACCATGGCAAAGCAGCAGATTGATCACACTGGTAAATCACTTGCTAGGTTTCCATTTGTGCTTGGGCCATTCTTTCTTAAGCAAGTTGCAGTTCAACTGAATTTCAGTTTAATTTGATGCTGAAATCTCTGGAATGAGTAACATTTCTGAACCTTTTAATATTCAGATCAGGTACTCACTTTCTTCTTCTCACTGCATTTTTGACCTGGAGATCAAAGAGCAAACACTTAACAAATAACAGCAAGTAACAAACATCTCCATTAGTGTGAAGTAAGACATGCTCATTAGGTCTATTACCATTATTGACAGTGAATTCTAATGCACTTATGATCAAATACGTGACTTTAGTAATAAAAATTCTTTCTAATTTTGGCTGCAAGTGTAATGTGCTCACTTATTAACTCTGGTATTGATCCAAAGCCCATTGCAGTAAGAAGAGGAGTATTTTCACAGGGGTGATATATATCTGGTATCGACTGCCATGGCTCCACTGACTTGCATGAAGTCATGATGACTCATCTGGCAGAGGACATGCCCACCAACTTTCCCAGGAACTGAATGAGGGATGGAGTCTGCAGCTGACAGTGGGAAGGTAGGCTCATATAGACAGTATTAATTATGAGATTACGTGTTGGTACTTAGTGATTCCTAATGTTCACTGTCTTTCTTTAGCTTAGCTGCTCCAGTTTCCAGATGCTGGTAGTGTTATTTTCATAAGCTCTTTATGTCAGAACAGGCAAGATAATCCAAATTGTTTAGAAATGCCCAAATGTATCCATTAATTCAGACCAGTTATGTTAGCTAGAAGATGATCTACAATTGCTATGCAATCATTTTTCTTGCAGTTCTTCCCTCTACAATGTATTAAAAATCTATGGTTTTATTATTCCATGCCATAGCAACTACAGAAGAAAACCGATAATTCTTAGCGTATTCTCAAAATTTTGGTTACATTTATTTGGATTGCAATTGTGACACTATTTCTGCTAGCCATTGTATCTTACTTTGTTCTTTGCTTCTTCTTAAGGGTAAATGACTAGTGAATGGCAAAGGTTTACCTCAGCTCCCTCCATACTGTATAAGAAAAAGTAGGTTGTAAAAACAAGGTTATTATGTGTTCAAATTTAAAGTAATAGAGGCAAATACCTCTAAAGGTATGTATGTATCTATCTATCTATATAGAATATATATAAAACTGTAGTGGGAATGGAAATTAGAAATTAAGACTTCAATTTACATCACACTTTGGATACAAGGAGCATCTTACCTGAACGAACATTTGAGAATAACAGAACTGTTCCTTGGAGGTCAAACTGAAATGTTTTCACAAAGTCTTTGTGGAGTTCTCAGAGGCATATTGGAAGGTATAATTCTCTCTGAAAATTCCCATGGGGACAAATGAAGCTCATCTTCAGGCTGTGAAGTCTCTGGATACTTGGCATTGTACAGCACTAGTGACTGGTAAACAGTGAAGATGTAATTTTTTTTTATTATTATTTTTTTAATCAGAGGTGTTGAGTAAGGAATTACAGAAGTCACATACTTTCTAGCACTGAGAAAGTAACATACTTCCATGCAATAAATAATGTCCGTTTTAATGAAAACATCTGGAGACGAACTGCACTTGACTTTTTAAAATAACTGAATTAAAATAATAGCACAGTTTGCTATCTTAGACAAAATCTGTTTTAGTTTACAGACAGTTAGGTTCTTATGGGATAAATACTGTAAAATCACACTACAAAATTTCCCAAACAGGGAAGATAGGAAGCACTGAAGGAATGGTAGATTTTATTAGATTAATAAAAAATAAGGCAGCAACTACAGATGAAAAAAGGAGCACTTGGCAGTGTAGGCATCAGAAGCAGCATTAAATGCAAAGGCAGAAGATGTATAATGTTAGAAATAGGATCAAATTACAAGCTTTGAGAGGAAATACAGTCTGGGTCTGTATATAAGTAGGAGATGCTTAGAAACAGTAATATAAGGACAAGTCCTGAAGAAAAAGAGACCATCAAATTAGAGTATTTTGTATCTGAGAATTTGGTCAATCAAACAGTGTTATTGTACTCTATGTATCTGTCATATTTTTTATTAAAAATAAATAAGTGGCATTAATTTCAGAGCAACCTATGAACTGTAACTTGGCTAATGGGTACCTATTTGAAAGTACACAGTCTACTTCTCAAGTATTCAGTCAACCAGCAATGCAGCCAAATTTTGTAGCATAGTAAAAAGAGGTGTAAAAAGGATCATAGGGATGAAATTATGAAAAGAAAAATTTAGACTGAATAATCAAAGAGTTCTTGGCAGAAAGATTTACTGTCCTTGTGAATGATCTCACAAAAGAAGTAACAGAAGCTCTATCACTTGGAAAATTTAGATGAAAATGGACAGAATGTTAGCTTAGAGAATGTTAGCTTAGCAACAGAGAACAGTCTTGTAAAAACATAGATTGAGTGCCTTAGGAGTTACATAATTCATGTTTATGTTCTAAATTACACTGGCATAAATAAGTGACTGCTCAGTGTCAGTCTGCCAAATTGCCTCTGTAAAACAAGCTGGTCTGTCTATTCACAGAATTTTTTCTTTGAACTAAGGTGGTTTTCACAGAATCACAGAATTGCAGAGGTTGGAAGGGACTTCAACAGGTGATTGAGTCCAACCACCCTGCTACAGCAGGTACCCTACAATAGATTGCATAGACAGGTCTTGAATATCACCATAGAAAGAGACTCCACAACCTCTCTGGGCAGTCTGTTCCAGTGCTCTGTCACCCTCACTATAAAGACATTCTTCTGCATGTTAGTATGGAACTTCCTATGTTCAAGTTTTAGGCCATTACTCCTTGTCCTATCACTGCACACCACCGAGAAGAGCCTGGCTTCATCCATTTGCCTCCCACCTGCCTTTAAATATTTATTAACATTGATCAGATCCCCTCTTGGTCTTCGTTTTCCCAGGCTGAACAGACCCAAGCTACTCAGCCTTTCCTCATACTGGAGATGCTCCAGGCCCTTTGAAATTTTTTCAAGGTTTTGATGGCTATTACCTTCTGCTTTTTTTTTTTTTTTTTTTTTTTTTTTTAGGGGGTAAAACGAACTCTTTTAAGTTCTTACAGCAGAAACATGGAGAAAATATACAAGAACATTTTTATCTGCACATGTAGTATCCTCACTTTTCCACTGAGGTAGATATTCCTTACTTTATTTATTTATTTCTAATAGAATATCTGACTTGTGAGGAAATAAACTTAGGGTTTATGAAAATCTTTACTTTGACTATTTAAATTAATTTTTCTTAAATTTTCCACAGCAGTCACAGTGCTGTCATGTGCAATGCGTATGACTGAGTCATAAAGATGAATTCTGCAAAATAAAAACATGGCTTTCAAGAAGGACTAGCTGAGACATTGAATTCAGTCCACTTCCCACAGTTGAAAAAAAGTATAAAAACAGACTATTTAATGAAATGCACGAAGCCTCTGTTTTAGACTCCCTACAAACTGCTCACAAAATACATGCCAAAACTGTATGGTAAACTTGAGGACTGGATAGGAGAAGCAAGTGAAAAAAATGGAGAAGGGAGTGGGAGAGTGGCCAGTGCACTCAGTCCTTACTAAGGTAGTAGGTCCCTGCTCAGTTAAGGTCCCTACTCATTTAAAACTGAGCATCCATTAGGCTCAGGTGAGGAGAGTACCATTAAGCTCTCTTCGCAGCTTCAAGTTTACCTTGGTAACAAAAATGGCAGATATTTTTTGTTAAACTGGAATGGGTTTACTTTAGATAGCCATGCTGATGTCTTTCTTGCACAGTTCCCTTTATTTTTTTTTCATATTTCCCAAAGCAATGCAGTGTCTTCAGTTTAGATTGAAAGCTGAAATATCCAAATTCACATACAGCAGTTCAAAAGTATCATCAGGAATAAAATTCGGTCTTCTGGATCAGTTTTCAAGTACTGTAAATTGGTGTGGTCCCACAGAGACTACAGAGGTGCAATGCAAATGCAATAATTTATATCAAGTAAGCATTAAGTTTAGGTCTTGCAGTTCAATGCCCTATTCACTATCACTCACAAAAACATATGCTAGTGCTGCCTGTGCTTATATAGTATCAAAATTCACAACAGCAAGTCTCTCCAGCTCCGTTTTCTATGCCATTTTACTTCTTTCTACTTTGTTACCTGTGTCCTGATTTCAGCTGGGGCAGAGTTGATTTTCTTCATAGTGTCTGGTATGATGCTATATTTTGGCTTTCGGAGAAAAACAATGTTACTAACACACGGATGTTTTAGTTGTTGCTGAACAGTGCTGTACAGAGCCAAAGACGTTTCAGTTTTTCAGGTTCTCATACTGTCCATCCCAGTGTGGGGGCAAGGAGGGGGAAAGGAACTGTGGGGGCACAGAATCAGGACAGCTGACCTAAACTGTCCAAAAGGAAGTTCTATACCAAACCATCATGTGGAAACTATATAACTGTGAGCAGTTGGCAGGGAGAGCAGCAGCTGCTCTGCGACTCACTGGGCATCAGTTGGCAGGTGGCGAGCAATTGCTTTGTGCATCGTATACTTCATGAAAACACATATATTTATTATTATTGTCATTACTGTTGTTTCTCCTTTCCTCCTCTGTCTTAGTAAATTGTTTTTATCTCAACCCATGGGTTCTACTTTTTTTCTTCCTCCCCCCCCTCCCCCCCAGTTCTCTCCCCACTCCCAGTGGTAGTGTGGGGAGTAGGTGAATGGCTTAATGCTGATGCTGAGCTGCCTGCTGGATTGAACCACAACAGTTTGGAAGGGAAATTAATTTAGTTAGTCTTCTATTCCTGTTAATATTTTATGTATCACCGAGATGTCTGGAATGGTTGCATGGAGAGTGCCTATCCCATTTCCTAGATGGCTGAAGAACTAAGGAAGAAACAACCTGGATCAACTACTATTATCCCTTAATATTTTCAAGAATAATTGCTAAACCACATGACAGCCAGAATGGTAAGACGTGTATGTTAACTGGCTGAAATCTTCAAAACAGATATTCCTTTTGAACACACAGTCTGAACAGGATCCTGTGCAACCAACTGTAGGTGTCCCTGCTTGAGCAGGGGATGGACCAGATGGCCTCCAAGAGTTCCATTCCAACCTCAGTCAGTCTGTGATCGTGTGATTCTGTGACATCCTATTTACCCCCTCTAATGAATGGTAAAACCTTTGTCATGTAGGAAAGTGGATGTTAATTGGTTATGACTAATACTTAGCAACTTGTCTGACTGTTCTTGACTGTTGCTTGAGGAAAGACAAACCTGTTTTTCTTGCTGCAGGCAATTCTGACACTAGGCTCTTGAGCAGTGTCTAGGTAGCAAGCAAAGCTTATCACTCTTTATTATTTCACCTTCTAACAATATGAAATCTTGATGGAGATATTTATTTCTGAGCCCTTGAGGTTCCTTTAATTAGACACAAAAAGAAGTACAGAAGTCGGATGCCTTGTTTAGGATGATGGGTCCATAATCATTGAAAAGAAACCACAAATGCTGAATGCTGTCATTATGGCATGCTATGATAATTTTTGTTTACTATTTTCCATGGTAAAAGTGTTGTAAATTGTAAATTTTCACCAGAGTAATAATAAAAAAAATGTGGAGAAAAGTACAGAAGAAGATGGACAAAATTGTATATTCAGCTAATCGCCTCTGGAGGCATGCTTTGCTTTTACAAGAGTTCTTGACATTGAAATACACTGTATACTCCAGAGAATAATCTCCATCAAGTATTTTTTATGTTAATAAAATTGAAATATTTCAAATTAGAACTATCATACTCTTTTTCTGTTTTACTATCACAACCTTCCCATTATAGCTACCTGCAGTAAATGCTAAAAGTGAATTGTGCTGCTGTAGGAAAACAGTTTATCCAGTGATAATGTCCCATCAAACACAATTGGTTGGCAGCTTTTACACTGTTATTTCAAGGACAGCAAGTTGACTTATTCTTGATGTAAATGGCATCCTGCCAGGGACTGTCTCAGCAAGACTGAAAAACTACAAATTAGTATACTGTTTACTTTATCTGACCTGGTTAGGAATAGATGTGGAAAGCAGGCATAACAGGAAGAGGAGATACTAAAAGTGAGCACAGGATGCAACTCAGCAAATGGAATTGGGTGACGCAAGCAGTAGGAAAATGTGACATAGAACCGTTTAGACTGATTAATTGGTCTGCAGTCATCAAACATACTTGCCAAGAGATGAATGTGCCTTGGGTTATGTGAAAGAAGGTGGTGTACTTGGTAACCTTTTTCACTGTACAAATAATTCTTTGAAATCTTAATAACAATGTTGGGAATGGCAGTAAAATAAGATAAAAATAAAATGATTTCTAAATAGTAGCATAATGTTTCAGAACTATGTTAATCCAAATCACCTTTAATGTGAATGGCTGATGCTGATGCCTGGGGAAGGATAAAATATAAATATTGATCTGTTTAGGAACATCTGGTTTGAACAAACTTACTGAGTCAGCTCTGGTGCTTGCTATTATATACAGCCATGTTATTTAGTGTTCCATAACTCTAGTAGTACTAAATTAACTCTATAATGAAACATTTCTTAATTTTGCCCAGCAAATGAATGAATAGACAAAACTTCTACGCCTATTCCAGCATAATATGTCATGGAAGAATGTAAATCCAATAATAATTACCAGAGCAGACATCAGGATACAATCCTTATCTATAGGTATACATCAGGATCTTTTAAGAATCCACAGACACTTTCTACTTGCAATGCAAGCCATCTTCTGCCTATAGCACATTGCACTAGGGGTGGATTAGAGGGCACAAATTAGTCTCTGCCTGAAATGTTAGGAAGCTGCTTCTGTTAGACAACCAGGACAACTTTTCAAGGAGACTAGATCTATGTCCTGTTCCCATCTTCAATAGCTACTGAACACAAAAAGCTAGACTGTCTGACCCCAAAACATGAAGTTTATTTTCTCCCTCCTTGTGATATGTATAACATTTGTATTAAAAAAAAAAAAAAAAATCCACCCGAATAATTCCACAGAAGAGTTTCTGTCTGCTGTCATGGACATTTAATGGGTTATTCTGGTGTGGACAGCAAAATACCAAGGTTTATCTCAGGGTCTGTTGGTAGCTAAGAACCTGCAACAAAATTGTCTCTAATCACAGTACCAGTTCAAACAAACAAACAAAAATCTCAAATGTATGTAAAATATGGTCTGTTCTGTCATCTCCTGCTTGTAAAAATGACCAGCAATTCAGCTTCTGTGTGTTTGTACATTTCTAGGTCATAATTGTAAAAATACTTGAAATAGTGGAATTTTTCAGTAACTCCATTTTTCAAACTTAAATTCTATTTATGCTGTTCAGTAAGATATAATACCTCCAACTATCTTTTACCAGTCTAGCACAGTATCCAACTTGCTAGATTCAGAGTTGAATATCAATTTATACTTGATCATTTGTTTCATGTAAGAACCATTAATTAATAAATTAAGAGATTAAATTCCAGTTCCAACTACCTACTTGTAAAGCTACTTGTGTACATGTATCACGACTTACTATGACTCAGAAAGTTTAAAGTTAATGGGTAAACCAGATTTAGCTAATTGGAATATCTCTAAATAATAATTTGTTAGAAATACAGTCCATTAGGGTATGGTTGAGGATATTTTATTTCTGCAGTGAATTTAAATTGGTTCACCAGAAGGTGCCAGTCTTGGTCTATGAAACCAAGAACCTAGTAATTGCATTTCAGTAAATTCTATTATACAGATTTCAGTAGAAACTCAAAGCACAGAATTCTGGCGTCAAAGGAGAAGGCAACTAATGAACTCTGAGGGTAGAACACAAAATTCCAGAACAAATACAATACTATAACAAATCTGGGGAAAAGATTAATCATGCCTTGTTGATTTTTACACTGATGCAAAAATAATACTGATCCCACAAAGGAAAATGAGGGGGATGCACGTACGGAAGATAATTCTCTCTTCAGCTTCTATGTATCCACTTTATTTTTATTTCTTTTTT
The DNA here is from genome assembly GCF_016699485.2 of Gallus gallus. Taxonomy (NCBI): domain Eukaryota; kingdom Metazoa; phylum Chordata; class Aves; order Galliformes; family Phasianidae; genus Gallus; species Gallus gallus. Next base: position 131,894,666 of record NC_052533.1, read on the forward strand.
CTTTTCCTTCTGATTAATGTGGAGTAAGTACTTACCATTACAACAGAGAGGATTTATTCTGTTAAGTACTGAATTGCAACTGATTTTAGCTCTTGAATATGCCACTGGAGACAGGAATGCAAATTTCTACAATGTGATATATAAAGTGATTTCCTTCCTTATGTTAGAGATCCTCTCTTTATTTTGCATCAGATCAAAGGAAAAACCTCAAGCCCACGCCTATAAAACTGCTTATCTGGAGGCTGAACTCATTTTATGTGTATCAGTAGCAGTAAGTCCAGCTAAATGTACACATAAATAAGTAGTTATTACAGATGAATTCCTAGAACTTAATTTATTGGAGAGTCATAATACGGCATTCTTACACACCACATTTATATCCTGCATGCACATATGCTATTGGTAACATTTTATAGTGGTGTAGCTTCAAAAGCAATTGTTCACGATGCCACACTATATTCTACTCTCAGACTTGATCCTTGTTAAATTTCTTTTCCTCTCCATGCATCAGGAGAAAGCTGTCTGCTTAAAGCTCAAATCACTAAGCTGTGCCTTGCCCTGCTACTTTAGTCTAAGCACTCTGCTACCTTAGTGAAGCATGTAGTGAAAAGACATGGATGCACATGCAGCTGCCTGAAATTTCCTATGATTTGGAGTCTACCATGTAGGCTGCCACAGAGTCTGACATAGGCTGCGAGTTGCAGCATGGAGTAACAGCTTCATCCTGAATTTATTCCAGTAATTAGACTATCACAGCTACCACATGTCATTTCCCTGATTAAGAAGCAGGAGAACAAGGAGCTGTGAAGAGAAGAGAAAAATACATTCAGTTTGTTTTCTCCGAAACATTGTAAAAAACATGACAAAATAATAAATTTTTGTACCCTTGCAGTTAAAGTAATGAGACATTGTGAAAATAGCTGGTAACCACTAAAAAACATCCCCCCTGGAGAAACAAAAACAACCAAAAACCAACCCACAGCCAAATAAACAACAGTGCAAAAATCACATGTGTATCTAAATGCTTGCAGATAGAAGGGATGGAGACTCGGCTGGAAAACCGGTTTGATTTGAGAATATAGTGATATAAAAAGAAGCATATTTTTTCCTAGATGCTTGTGAAATTAGGTGGTTAAATACTTTCCTGGATAAACATCCTGAGTCAGGTCATTTTGCAACTTTGATATGAGACATCTAAAGAGCAGCAGGTGGCACCTTGCTTTGTTAGTCCTGAACTAATGGCCTCAGCATGGTGTCAGGGGATGTAAAATGACTTGAGGAACTGTCTTTCAAATAAGATATAAAACTCAAGTCCTCAGTAATTAGATTTCTAAAAGCATATTAAGAATGACCTAAACAAATTGTTTCTTGAGAAATCCCTTGATTTCCTATGTAAATGAGCAGCTATATCTATGCATACCCCTGGGTGCGTTAGTTTACCCCTAATAACTTGTGAAGAATAGTAGCTGGGAAACTTTGGTTAAATTTGACAAAGCAGGACAGGTCTCAAAAGCCCTATGAATTTCATGTTACTAGATGTCCAGGTAAGGAAGAGAAATCCTATGAACACCTGAATACAGCCAAATCACAGGGGAAAAAAAAAGCACAAAATGTTTTGCTCTTACAAGACACCAGAGAATCAATTTTTCAGGCAAGAGCTCCTTCCTGTACAGTTACTCCAGTGTCAATAATGCATATCTTCTCACTGAAGCTTTTCCTCTGGTTGAGGTAGTCATAACTGTTCTTGTCTCTGAAGAATCTCTGATACCTAATAAGAAGTGAGTTTCAACAGCAGCCTTATTAAAATTCACTTATAAAATAAATCAACCATGAGACACAAATCCATAGGAACCTAAGCTTCATTAATTCCACTTCCAATAGAACTATTTGTTTGCTTACCATGATTTCCCTGCAGTTTCAGCCATACATCATTGTTTTTTTCCTGCTTCTTGGTGCTTTGGTATATTTAATAAATTTGGTACATAATCAGAGTTATATAGCTCCTGTAAATCCTGCAGAAGTAAAGGATCTACACATTAGTATTTTGATTTGCTACTTACTTACATTGATTTCAGTGGGACAAAACAGGCAGGAAAGCACTATGCAATATCTGAGTAGGGGTGGGATTAATCTCACCAAACTTTGGGAATTTACAGTGTGGACATCCACATCTGAGCTAATTATCTAAACTCCCTTTATAGTCAGAGGAAAGAAACAGGCATTTCCAAAGTGTGATTCATCTCCTCCCAAGGTTGACATCTAAAACAGGCCAGATGAATCACCCTCTGGAAGTGCTCTTTACACTCCTCTGACTATAAAGAGAGTACAGACAACTATATCACATAAAGATTTCTGCTGTTGCAGAAGAGTAAATCTAGGAGAAGTGGCAGAATTTTGCATGTCTAATCCAGCTCTGAATTATGCCATTACTACTGTGGAGTCCCCAGCCTACAAGTAAAAGCATGGACTAGCTCTTAAGGATCTTAAAAAATACTTAGCTCTCATTGGTACTTTTTGAGAGTGGTTCAACTCTAAACCATTTGTGATTAAAGAAACAACTGTGTTTTGTCTTAGAATGTGAGTAGTTCCTTCTACATGAAATGTGTGAGCCGTCATGGTATTTCCAAACTGAAGGAATAATTTTGGGGGGTTCAGACAGCAAATGTGGGGAAAATTATATTTAGTTTTTTCAACTTCTCCTTTGTCAGCTGGTTTGCTGTGACTCATGCTTTACACCAATGTATTTTTAGCTGAGATGGAACTGGGGCACAAGTCTTTGGTGTACTATGAATTACTTTGATTTTTCCCTTCTATTTTTCCTGTAAATAGAAGTTCACTACCTAAAGAAAAATAAAGACCTCTACATACATAGCTTCCTTCATATTATTTTCAGTGCTTCTAAAAAAGTACTAAAAAGTATCACTAAATCCCACTAGTCAGGGCAATGACCCATTTCAAAGTGCTAAACTTTCAGTAAAATTTTTAAACCCTTATCTTCTATTTTACTGTCCAAGACCCCATTTCACAGCAGTAAACAGGCAGATGGCTCTGTCCTTTCTGCCACAGCATTCTTTTTCTGTTTTTATCTGCCATGCTGAAACATTTTTTTTTTGCCTCAGAAAAACTTAATTAATGTTACACATTGCATATACTTAAAGTCTGCTCAGTAGTGCACTTGTTTTGAGTTTATTTTGGCTTTGCTTTCAGTAGTTATCTTTGATTTACTAATCTTTTATACATTTAGGTTTATATTTATTTTTGATTTCTCTTGTGACTTACTGAGCATGCCCTAGCATTACAGAAATATGATGAGGGTAATTTGTCTAAAATCTGCATGAGCAATGTGTAAACAGTATGGAGGGTATAACTGGCCCATGGAGTATCAGTCTTGCAGTAGAGTGGCAAGAATATGACTTTATGTTCACACCAGTGTTTTTTTTTTTTTTTTTTTTTTAACTTTTCCTTGCCAAGTGTAACTTGGAGCAAGAGACGTGGCTGTACTTACAATTTGCATCTCTTAAAACATTTTGCAGTGTACGGAGTAACTCATGCCAGAATCAGGCATCACTACATTTTTGGTCTCCTAGAAACAATGAAACAGGAATACTTTTTACGGTGATCTTCATCTACCCGAACACAGAAGTCCCTAAATCCCCTTCTTGCTACCTGGCAGATTCCTGCAGACTAAGTGCGTTTCTGTAGTTAGGAAAAAAGCCTATCTTATATGGAAAAAAAAAAAAAAAATCCACAAGAAAATCTAACAAAACACCGAGCATGATTCTGTAGTACAGTACATGTGAGCAGACAGAAAAAAATGGCAGATACATATGCTTCTGATTAAGCAACCACCCTTCTAGCACCCTGCCCAAACACATTGACCTGAGTGTGGTTGTACATAATCCCACTGACAGACATACGCAATCTCCTTAATTATCCTTTCAAATAGTTCCACTGCAAAACAAACCAGCTCGCATTAGCGAAGGGCAGCAATAGACCCTGGTACTGCTGTAGCTTTACCTCATTAGCTCTCCACCTGTCAGTAAGTAGAGATGATAACACTTTCTCTTATGAGTTCACACATTTTAACAGTGGTGCAGAGGCTGAGGCCTGAGCTGCTGTGAGCCTTTAGTGCTACTGTCTTACTCCGTACAGATCCATATTCTGTCATAGGGCTTAGAGATGTACCCTATGCAGTGGCAAGAAATTGCACAAGTCATATCTGCTTATTGGTTCTTGGAGATTTCACAGAAGTGATACTTTCAGCATTTGAGGTAGAGAACTTAAGAGTTGTTGCATGCACCTACAACATTGATACAGTAAACAGAAGAGTCTAAAATTTTTCTTCTCACTGGCACATTCACTCTTTCTCATCTCATATGTCAGATTTATTTAATATTTTTTAGTAGCTGGCAAATCTCATAGCCCAGTAGTGATGACGCTGCTGCAGCTCCACGTCTCTAGATCTGGTCAGTAGCAAGGCTGAGCACATTTTCAAAAGGTACACATGCTCATGGTACTTATATATATGTGCACACAGCTGGCTGTACATGCCAATGTAGACAGAAAACACACCACTCACATGAACAAATAAATTTCCAGTAGCCTGATCCTGCTTCTCTTTCTTGCTGTGCATGATGAAAGGACCTTGGTGGGAAAGTACTGACATACATATGTGAGGTGAATGCCTCCACTGTCTGGGCTAGAGCATGCAGCTTGCCAAGAGGGTATGCCATAGGCCTCGCTGTCCCTCGCATGCATACCCACACACTTTCAGTCAAATCCCAGGCCCCATGGTCTCCTCAAGATCTGGTTGATACCTCTTGGTCCCTCCAGTACCCAACAGAGTAATTTATTTATTGGGAAAGTGGTCAAACACTGGAACAGGCTTCCCAGAAAAGCGGTTGATGACCTATGACTGTCAGTGTTCAAAAGGCATTTGGATAATAACTTCTGGTTATCTGTGAAAAGGTCAGGTTGTTGGGCTAGATTACCTTTGAAGATCTCTTCCAACTGGTATCCCGTCCTGTCCCATCCTGTCCCATTCTGCCCTATCCTATCCTATCCTATCCTATCCTATCCTATCCTATCCTATCCTATCCTATCCTATCCTATCCTACTCTTTTCAATTCCTCCTATTTCCTTCCCTTCTACTCTAAACCAGTAATATATATATATTATTTTCCTTTTTCCTTTTTTATTTTTAAATCTCAAGCTGAGATAAAAGCATCTTTAAAATAAATTCAGATAGAAACAATGTTGCAGAGCTGTCAGGATAGAATTAATCTTTACTTCTCATACTATTTTATTCATCATCTCTTTTGCAGTTGACAGATATAGCAAGGACACTAAAAAGCAGCATTTCAAAGAATGAAAGACAACAAGATATAAGACACTAAAATTTTCTAGCCAACGAAAAGAAAGGTGCCAACAAGTACTTAAGGTTCACAGTACTTAAGGTTGTAGATGTCATCTTTCCATTGTGATTCACGTACTTCCAGCTGTGCAGGATCCTTTGCATGATTACTGCTTTCACCTCTCTCACATTTCCTGCAAAGGCTGTGTTCACACAACATAAGAACTGCAGTGTTAAACAGTGACTAAGAACATTTTCTGAAAAAATGCCTTTAACAATGGGAGCAGCATCGCAATAAGTTGTGTGACATCCTAAACTGTGATTATAGATTGACAAATCTTCTGAAGTAGGAGCCTGGATGTCATGTAAGTATTTCTATCTAACTCCAAGTAGATACAGATTACAGTTTAGGAGAAAAAATGACCAGTCCTGCTATTCTGGTAATGAAAGAGAAAAACAGAATTACAAAACAAAGAAAAAGGTTGACCTTTGTGTGAAGCATTTTGTTGAAGGTTTTATGGCATGCAGCACTCACCCTGCACTCTGGCCTTGGTTTTTGTGCTCAGGTTTCACAATTCAGTTTTGAGTGTTTGAGATAAAAAAAAAAAAAAAAAAAAAACAAACAACAACAAAAAAAACCCTGAATTAAACTAAACAAAATAAAATAAAAAACACTTTTAGATTTTTCTAAACACAGTCAAAGATTACAAAACTAACCTATGTAACATATTTACTTTTTTTTTTTTTTTTTTTTTTTTTTTTTTTTTTTTTTTGAATCTGTTCTAGGTTTCTATGGCCTTGAATACTTCCAGGGATGGAGATGGAGCATTCCACAGCTTCTCCGGGCACCCAGTGCCAGTACCCTACCACCCTCTGAGTAAAGAATTTCCACCTAACATCTAACCTAAATCTCCCATTTCAGTTTAAAGCCATTCCCCCTTGTCTTATCACTATCTACTTACGTAGAAGGTTGGTCTCCCTCCTGTTTATAAGCTCCCCTCGAGTACTGGAACACCACAGTGAGGTCTCCACAGAGACTTCTCTTCTCCATGCTAAGCAAGTCCAGCTACCTCAACCTTTCCTCAGAGAGGTGCTCCAACCCTCTGATCATCTTCATGGCCTTCCTCCAGACCCATTCCAGCAGCTCCTTGCTGTGAGCCTCAGACCTGAATGCAGTACTCCTGAGTGGGCCTTATGGAGGCAAGGGGAAAAGGCATATACTTCAAGGCATTTTCTGCATTCTGCAGATGGATTTTGGTGGATGGTACTGGATACAGAAGAAACTCTCTGATGGAGAGTCTGTAGGTCACACACACACATACGAAATAATAGGTTACTGTTGGAGATTTTTTTCTGCTGATTGCTTTTCTTTTCATTCTCTGTTGCAAATGCCATACGAAAAGCTACATTTCATTACAAGTACCATGAGATGAAACATGAGTTAGAGGCCCAGCGATACTCCTTGAGCCCTGACAAATCTGCAAACTGTATGAACACAGCTAGACGTTCAGCTCTCTCTTCCTCTTGTTAAATCCCTCTGAATTTAGAATGATATACTTCTTCTAGGTGTTTTCTCTATTTAAATCAACTCAAACTAGAGAAGTCTTGCTCTTATACCTACACTTACAGATTTGGCACAATTTTGTCTTTCAGAAAACTACTCCTATTGAATTTGAGTGAAATGGAAGCTTCAGAGTACCTTTTATGAATGCTGAGCCCCTTTTTAGCTATGTTTATGCATGTCTAAATTACTTTGTTTATATATATGGAAACCTCTGGAGAAATTATGCTGACTAAGCATTGTTTTATTGTAAAATTGTAGTCCTTTTGGAGCACAAAACCCAACTTGAATCAGCTAAAGCTTACATTAATGTGACCATATTAATTACAGGGCGGTCATTTAGTACTGAAGGTATTATCATTCATACTTCAGACGTTCTTTGACATGATGTAGGCCTTGTGTTTTTTTTTTTGCATTATAATGAGTAATTTCTACTGCATTTATGTTTTATTCTATTTGTCTGTATTTTACAATAAAATTCACCCTCGGGAATGAGCAAATAATTTCTCTTGGCAACACCAAAGATAGATGGGACCCAATTCTTCTTTTCTGAGGTAACCTGAACTTCCTTGTTTAGCAAAAATCAGAGTACAAAGCATGTAGGACTGGAACCAAGAAGCACTTAGCAGTGAAATAAGCATCAAAAATTGAGGTCAGTTTCGGTGTTTTGTGGGTTTTTTTGTTTTTTTTTGCCCGAGTGTCTTTACCACTGATTTTCCTGTAAGATTTCAAGCACATAGCTTGGATAACGTGTAAAAGCAATTTTTCTACATGCCATGTAGTATTCTCTATAATGTGACTCATTAGTCTACTGTGCAGAGCAATGATAACTCAACCAAGTTGATATTTTTAAAGGTAATGAGCCACTGATTAGTATCTGACTGACTGAAGCTCACAAGATATGCTCTCTTTCAGTGATTTATGGTGATGAATTGATTAACCTGATCCAAAATTCCATCTCCGGTACAATATATGGCTCTCCTTCCAGTTTCATAACTGATGCTGAATCTATGGACTGAATATGAGGCTTTAATGGTATGCTGATGTTCAAATGTTACTCTGTGAATGTGTTAATAAATGTACATTAAATTTTAAAGCAAATTAAAAATACTAGAAGGTGAAGGTTGGTGATAGGTTACTGTGTGCATGAAATGTGGAAGGAGTAGAGAAATTGTATTTCTCTTACAGTATCTCTAAAGTAATTATGTTTTACAATGCTACTAAATAGAGAGCATTCCTTACTTCTTCTTCCCTCAAAATTCTTTTTAGGAATTGTAGCTATTTAACCACTAGTAGTTTGAGAAAATCTAATGCATTAATGTTGTACTCTTTTATGCTGATCTGTACAAGGCAGCATAATACTGCAGTGATGCAGAATTTGCATGCACATTCCTTCTGCTTTCCCTTCTGTTGCTGGTAGATGCAGATATTTTATTTTCAAATTACTGTTGCATCCCAAACTTTGCAAATTTGAATCAAATTTCTTAGTAAGAAATTAAGTATATGTAGGTGGTGAACAAGTTAAACATACTCAAGACACAAATAATAGAGATGTGTAGCACTTGGAATAATTTTTTAAATATTTAGAAATGAGACAGATACTATTTGTGACCTTGGATTATTTCTTCCAGAAAGAGTTACCCCTAATTTCACAGGTCAAAGATAGTATTTTGTATTTTCAGTATATGTGAATCATAGACTGAACTGGAAGAAAACCACACAGGTCATTGAGTCCAACTCCTGGCTCCAAACAGGACCACCTAAAATTCAAACCCTACTTCTGAGAGCTTTCTCAAAACACTCACTGAATTCTAGCAGATTGGGCCCTGGGGAATCTTTTCCTAATACCCAACTGGAACCTCTCCTGATGCAGCACCGTGACATTCCCTGTGGTCCTGTTGCTGTCACCAGAGAACAGAGATCAGCTCTGCCCCTCTGCTCCCTGTGAGGAGCTGTAGGCTGCCGTGAGATCCCCCCTCAACCTCCTCTGCTCTGGGCTGAACAAAACCAGGGACCTCAGTGCTTGTCATTTGTCTTGCCTTCCAGACCCTTCTCCATCTTCTTAGAATTCCTGTGGATGCTCTCTAATATTTTTATGCTCTTTTTATATTGTGGTGCCCAAAACCCCAGTGCTCAAGGTAAGATGCAACACAGAGAGGAGTGAGACGATTCTTTCCCTCGTGTGGCTGGCAGTGCTGAGCCTGATGCACCTTAGAGTACAGTTGGCCCTTTGGGCTGCCAGGGTGCACTTCTGACATATTGAGCTTGCCATCAACCATGATCCCCAGATCCCTTTCCACAGAGCTGCTCTCCAGCCTCTTGTTCCCCAGTCTGTACATATATCCAAGTTTGCCCCATTCCATGTACAGAGTCTAGGACTCATTCTTGTTCAGCTTCATGCAGTTGGTGATTGCTGAGATCTCTCTAACTTGTTAAAATTTTTCTGCAAGATTTTTCCATCCTTGAGGAAGTCAGCAGCTCCTACCAATTCAGAGTTTTCTGCAAAATTACTTAGAATCCTAGAATCACATCATTAAGTTTGGAAAAGATGACTAACATCACCAAGTCCAATCATCAACCCATTACCGCCATGCCCAGTAACCGTATTCCTCAGTGCTACATCTACACTTTTCTTGAACACTTCCAGTGATGGTGACTCTGCCACCACCCTGGGCAGCCCGTTCCAATACTTAACCATGCTTTCTGAGAAAAAAAAAGTCCTGATATTGAACCTGAATCTTGTCTGGTACAATTTGAGGCTGTTCTCTTTTGTACTGTCACTGTTACCTGTCACTGTTACCTTACACTGTTCAACTCCCACCTCATCACAACCTCCTTTCAGGTCATTGTAGAGAGTAATAAGTAATAATGCTGTTGGCCTTCTTGACCATCTGGGCACTCTGTTGGATCACTCTCGGTTGGCTGTCAACTAAAACCCCCAGATCCTTTTCCTCCGTGCAGTTTTCCAGCCTTTCCGTCCCAAGCCTGTTTCGATGCATGAGGCAGTTGTCACCAAAGTACAGGACCAGGCACTTGGTTTTGTTAAAGCTCATACAACTGGCTTCAACATACTGATCCAGCCTGCCCAGATCTCTCTGTGGGGCCTTTTACCCTCAGACAGATCAATACTTCCTCCAAACTTGGTGTCATCTGCAAACTTACTGATCTTTCTGCAAGCTTACAAATCACTTCTGCAAACATTAAAGAAAACTAGCCCTAGAATGGAGCCCTGTGTAATCGAACTAGTAACTGACCATCAGCCTGATATTTAACATGATAACGCACTGTGAGTCTGACTCATTATCCAATTGTGCACCAATAGTGTTATATTTTTGCCTAGCTGCATGCTAGACATTTTTTTTTTATCAAAAACTTTGCTGAAATCCAAAATGATTACATCACCTGGTTGGTCATTTAGGTGAGTAGCCTTAACATAAAAGGAAATTAAGTTTGTTACGTACAACTTTTACCTTGTGAACTCATGTTGGCTCTGTCCATTGACTGCACTGTCTTTCAGGTGTTTTTCAATAACTCCCAGAATAATTTTCTCCATAACTCCCAGAATAATTTTCTCCACAATTTTGCCAGGCACTGAAGTGAGATTGACAGTCTTTAATTACTAGGGTCTTCTTTCTTTCCCTTCTCAAAAATTGGGATGAAGTTTGCCAGCTTCCAGCCCACTGAGACTTCTCCAGATTCCTAAGACCACTGAAAAATAATTGAGAGAGAACGTGTTAATCAGCCAGATCTTTGAGAATCCTGGAATGAATCCCATTGGTCCCTATAGACCTAAATACATCCAGCTGGAACAGTACACCTCACACAAGTTTGGGTTTGGCTGGGAGTTCATCATTACTGCAGTCCAGGTCATCAAACTCAGGGCCCTGGGGTCCCAGAATGTTCTTCATAACTTCAAACTTATGTTCATTTATTATTATTAGTTTGATTAAACTATCCTTCTTGCACATTATTCTGAAGACAATGACAAAATATCACAATAGTATAGAATAACATTCATTAGATATTTGATGGTTTTGTATTAATTACACAACTTTGCCAAATTTCTGATTACTTGCCAAATTTCTGATACTTTATTATTCATTTTACTGCAATGCTCTGAAAATAGCATTTACTCTAGCTATGATACTAGGGAATATATCATCACGAACTACTCAGTTTTAAGCATTTGATTAAGGCAGTTCCATTTCTGTCTCCTCAGATTCTAAGATTAACGGGAACATTATGGATGATTGATTGTGGCATTTCTTCAAAGAGAACTTGACAGCATCTATATGAAATTGGATGTCCTTTATTCAAAGCCATTTTGAGCAACTACAGAGTTTTTCTACAGCAAACACTGTGAGGGATTATTTCATGAAAATTCTCTCTCAAAAAAGAAAAAAAAAAAAAAAAGAAAAAAAACCCTCTGATGTTGGAGATTTTCAATAGTTTCAATGGCTTTAAAAGCTAAGATAATTAAAATAAGATGTCTTGCTTACAGGCGCACAAGATTTGAAAGCTTGAAACTATAAAGGCTGAGACGTTATGAATTTTTATTTATGAAGTTTTTCGTATTTCCACTCAGATTGTGATAGCTAAAGATATGTTAAGCACACACGTTTATATCTTTTAAAAATTACTATGTCAGAACAAATGTTAAAAGTATATACTCATATATGCAAAAGCATTCATACACTTTCTTCTTCCAGAAAAAAAGCAAAAACAGCCTGAGCAACTTTTCTCCACACTGGGGGGAGACAGTAAAAGTCTACTAACATGCTTTACATTGAACAAGGTGAGAAGTAAAGAAAAAAAATATTTGGTAGATATGTCCTATGAACTTGAACACTTCTGTGACTGAAAGAATACCCAACTAGTGCAGCATCTTGTTGAGAACCAGTCATTTACAGACAATAGTAACACTATCTTTGCAGTGAGAAAAAAAATTCTCAACTTCATTGAACGTAGACAGCCACATGATGGTAGGAAGCTAGTTTTTCCTTAATGCGCTTCAATTAAATATTAATCTTAATAGTTAGTTCCCTAAAAATCTAGACAACATATGTTATTTAACCTTTTCCAATAAAGTGTAGTTTAATTCATTCCATTCTCTTTTTTAAGATTTTCTTCCATGTAACATGTTGTACTTCAAATAGGATTACGTTAATTAAATTTACAATGAACAAAACAAAAATTAATAACATTGATAGGAAGCCTACAGTAAATTATTTTCTTTTTAATTGTTTCCCCTTCCCAAAACTTTTATGTTTTTTATTTTCCCCCTGATAAATTCTCCTCTGAATTGTTTCCAAGATCTCTGGCTTTTTTTTTTTTTCATGATAAAAAATTAGCAAAACAATCACTATTACTTTACACCAAAAGCCTGATCATTAGTGTATCTAATTAAGTTGAGCTTACCACTTTACTGTGCAAATTTATCCCCTGAAGCTTTTTGAGATCTACAGCCTCAATTTCAATTCAGTTGAATTAAAGAGGATAGAGAACAGCTCACAAAGATAGGCTATCTGAATACATAAATAATAACAGTTCCTTGCTGTAATGAATGTGGATGAGATGGAGTTAACTTTCCTCATATAGCACTGCACTTTGCATTTGTGGATAAAATGTCTAATAACACACAAGTATTTACGCTATTAATGAGCACTGCAGTGCTCACTGTGCAAGCTATCTCTCTAGACTTTGCCTCAAAAGCCAGTGAAAAGAGGTAGGGAGAGGACATTACCAGGACAGCCGACCTAAACTGACCAAAGGGATATTTCATGCTCAATGATGAGAGATGAGGGAAAGAATGATGAATTGGGTATGTTTGTGGTTATGGCACCTGCCTTCACCTGTTCATGCTTTCCAGTGGTGGGACATCTACTTGCCATTAAGAAGTAGTCAATGAATTCCTTGTTTTTGCTTTGCTTCACAGAATGGCTGAGACTGTAAAGGACCTCTGAAGGACCTCTGAAGGGATTGCTGGTCCAATCCCCCTACCAGCAGGGCCAACCATGGTAAGTTGCCCAGGACCATGTCTATGCAGCTTTTGAAGATCTCCCCAGAGTGAGATCTCCACAACCTCTCTGGGAGCCCGTGCCAGTGCTCTCTCAATTGCACAAAAAAAAAGTGTTTTCTGATGTTCAGGCAGAACCTCTTGTGTTCCAGTTTGTGCCCATTGCTTCTTGTTTTGCACTGCTTCCACATGGAGCTTTCTCTTTTCTTACTGAACTATCTTTATCTTGACCCACCATAAGGTTTTTGATCCTATTTCTGGCTCCAGTACCATTGAGGAGGAGTGAAGGGGAGGCAGTGTGGATGTGTGGCAGATAGTCAAGGTCAACCAACCAGTCACACTTGGAAATAGTTTCCTGAGAAGACAACTAACATTCAGACTTTTCAAAGTCTGCCAAAAACATGAATTGAGTGTATTTACCTTTTTTAATTATATGTATAAAGATAGGATACCAACTTTCAAACAAAAGAAGACTAAAACAAAATTAGTGTGTTACATAAAGAGTAAAATTTAATCTTTGCATAAATTTAAAATAGGCATTTTCGCTGGAGATTTCAATAGATACATCTGATCAAAACCGAAGATTAAAATATAACAAAAAAAGCTCAGTTTTGATCACATCATGCTTCAGTAAAAGTGAAGAATTTCATCAGAATGTCAATGGATTTATATGGAAGTATGAGCTTGATCATATAAACAGATAAAAAAAGCACTGAATGAGATTGAGTTTGTGATCTGTACAAGTGCCAAGTTAATTTTAAAACCAATATGGGATAAATTTGTCTCAAAGCTAATAGGATTGCAAAAAGAATCGTTATGGATGTCTGTGCCTTAAATTGAAGTACCACAGCGGATTTTATCTGAAGATTTTCAATAAAAAACAAGGAAGTCAGTCTTGTATTTATTCTTTAAAGGAATGAAAATAGAAATCTATATAGAGAAAATATGGGCTTTGTTGTTTTTTTTTTTTTCAATAATTGAAATCAATTTCTTTTTTTCTGAAATTCTTTCAGCTTTGCGGAGTCTGCACATTTTTAAAATGTAGTGAAATTATAGACACGGGGCTTGCTTTTCTTTTGTTCTGTACTATAACACTGGAGACAATGTAAGCCAAAAGGTGTCCTCCATCAGTGAATCAGCTAGTCAGTGTCTTACATACGAGAAAACGATATGCTGGTTGTAAGACACAGTGCTTTTTCTATAAGACTGCTGAACAGCCATCAATCCCGTTCCTTCAAAAAACAGCAACAAAAAGTCAACAAGAAAACAAATAAAAAACCTGACTCCACCTCTACCCTACCCGTTTTCTTAAAAAAAAAAAAAAAAAAATCTATTTTTTAAAAGAGGAGTAGCAATTGGATATTTTAAAGTATAATCCAGAGGGATAACCTAACTATCTTCCATTAAAATGGTCTTTTAAAAAGATGTTATAATATGTTGTTGTCATAAATAAAACACAAGCACTATAACAAATCTGAAAGAAACAACCTCCAGAAAATTAAAATACATTCAGTTGATTGAAATACTGAGCACACTTTATGTGGGGGAGAGGAGTGTTTGCTTTTCAATAGACTGAATATTATTATGTGGTACTTCAAAAGGCAGTGCTTGCAAGGCTGTCTACAATGCATTTATTAACTACCAAGATTTTACAGTCAGGCAAAATTATTTCAGCAGCCTTTGTGCTGCTGCCTCTCATGCCTTGGGGCAGTGCAGTCAGGGGGAATGGATAAGTTTTTCTGACCAGTGTCTAATGTATTCAGTTCTCCTAAAAGACCAAAGATGGCACAAATTACAGAGTAAACATTTCAGTATAGTTAGGAATGTGGAAACAAAAAGGATTTCTAGCGTGTTCCTCTGATGTTGCAGGTGTTACTACAGATACACTTAGGAACTACAAACTGATAAATTGCTAGAATACTTTGTCCTCTTGCCTTTGGGCAAGAAGTCTTTATTTTTTCACACACAGCTAAGTACCTTTCTGCAACAATTTTGAACTAACATGTCAAGTTGAAATGTTATATGAATCCCTAGTGCAATCACACACTCTTTCTATTGCATATTGCCCATTAGATGGGATAGTTTAAATACAGTTGTTGGGGTTTTTTTTGTTTGTTTGTTTGTTTTTCCACAAGGTTTGAAACAAAGCAGTCAAATCCTCAAGAAATGTTGAAGAGATTGAGAATCTGAAAATTACTAGTCTGACCTCTAAGCTGATGTAAGCTTGCATTTCAGCCTCCATTATCCCATCAATGCTGTAGAAACCCTCACAAAACACAATATAACTGCATTTCGTAGACTCAGCTGTGTTATTTTTTGCTGCTGTTTGATCCTTTGTTTCCACACTGCTTTGCAAATGATAGAATTGGAAACTTCTCATTCTGCCACAACCACAACTCACATCTTTTCCGTTCTCCTCTAAACATTCAGCAAATGTAATTTTTATTTCAAATTCTAGTTGTGTTTTGATTTTTCAAAGACTTAAAGCATGTTATCTTGAAAGTGTGACATATTTTCATCTTCCTTAAGTATGTTGAAAAAGCATTTCACCAAATTCTTGTTTACTGAGGTGGTTTCTAATGTGATGTCAAGATGGTGACATGTGCCCCAAAGTACCATTTATCAAATCTTTTCTTTTTCCTTTTTCTTTTTCTTTTTCCTTTTCTGTTCTTTTTCCTTTTCTGTTCTTTTCCCCTTCCCTCCCCTCCCTTCCTGAAAAGCAACATCTTCATAATGAGACGATCTGCTTTTGATGCAGCCCAGGATACAGTTGGCTTTCTGAGCTGAGCTCACATCACTATCTCATGTCCAGCCAGTAACCCCAGGTCCTTTTTGGCAAGGCTGTTCTCAATTCTTTCATCCCCCAGCTTGTACTGATAGTGGGAGTTAACCCAACCCAGGTGCAAGATCTTGCACTTAGCTTTATTGAATCTCATGAGGTTCACCAGGGCTCAGCCTTCTAGGCTTTTCTGAATGGCATCTTATCCCATGGGAGTGTTGACTGCACCACTCAGCTTGATGTCATCTGCAAACTTGCTGAGGGTGCACTTGAACCCACTGTTGATGTTATTGATATTAAAGAGTATTAAAGACCCCTGCGGGACACCACTCATCACTGAAATATTTTGCTTAAGTTCTTGCAGGACTAAAGCATAGTTTCTGTAATAGTGGAAATGAAAAATCATTGTTGGGAAGGAGAAAAAGCACACAGTAGTGCACACGTCTTTTTTAGGGTTGTTGTTTTTTTTTTTTTTACTTTCGTAATTGTTTGTATTAAACATACCCACATTCTGAGAGTATAGAGATCAGGTGGTAAAATGACGTATTAGAATTTACACAATCTTTGTTTACAGAACATGTAGTTCTGAGTTCAAATGCCATCAATATCCTATTAACTTATGTCCCGAAGCAAAATGAACTAAAATGTAGATTTGGATAACAATCATTAATCTGCCACATATTCTGTCACTTGTTGTTGTTGTTTTGACATTATATAATAATCAGAAAAAATGTAATGATGTAATGCTTCCAGTAGCTTTCTTTTTTTTTTTTTTTTTTTTTGCTTTTAAATGCCTCATTTTTTATGTATATTGATGGATAAAACTTCAAATTATCAATTTAGTAAGCAAAATAAATATATTGAAGTGCAATGGATCTTTTCAAGCAAATCTTTAATGCCTTTTCTTCCTGGTTGTTTTATATTTCCAGTTTTAGGGGAAAAAAAAGAAATACAAAATGAATGAATGAGTGAATTGATAAACAATAAATGAAAATTGGTCTCTGCAGTAATAAATTATGGATGTTACTTTTTCACCTCTTTTTTCCAGTGTATCTAACATAAATTTTAGCACACTAGGTAGCTTCACATTATAATGAAAACACTTTTTTTTTTTTCCCCCCATTCTGGACTTCTTTTCCACTTCATTCTTTTGTGAGTTTTGCAGAGAGGATTGATGAATTAAAATTCTGAATCAACAGTTGTCAGAAAATTAAAAGTGCTGGCTAAATTGCACAAGTCAGACCTGAAAGCCATATATTCTTCCTCACTCACTCATTTCTCTGCCCCAAAAACCATGCCTCCTATTTATTTCAAACTGAAACTACAGCACATACAAAGAACAAAATAACACTATTTTCTACTGCAAAACACCATTTTTTTTAACATAGTCACCATCATTAGGCATGCATTTTCACCAGTGATTAACAAAAGCCTGCATGCTCTCCTGGTAAAAATCTCTACCAGTGGAGGTGTCCCATTGTTACCACTGCTGAAACATACCACTCACTGCCACACTGTGCTAACATCCATTGTTTGGTCTCTGTAAGTGTCCCACTAGCACTGATGAATGTCAGTGAGTGCCATTTTTTTCTGCACGAAGGAAGTCAATCACATGTCTTTGCTTCATACATACACACTTCTATGTCAGACGCCATTTTGTCAGACTGCCCCACTGATGCCATCTGTCACATGGCAACAAACTTCAACAGAATATTCACAGGAAGGTTAAACGTCTAGTGCCATACTGCCAACATCTGCCTCTGAAGTTGTCGGCCACTTTAATAAAATAGGAGTCATTACTTTCAAAGCAGCCATTGTAGCACACAGAATTTGTGAACTAGGTTTAAAATAGATACAGCTTTCAAACCATGAATATTCAGGGAATATCTCTGGGGAGTTACGAACACCATGAAAACACATGCGATAAAAGTTTCAAGCCGACAGAAGTACCAATATCTGTAACACATTCAGGGTATGCCTCAAGGATTTAATATAAATCATAAAAGAAGTCATTAGAATTAAAGACAATCATAAGCCACTGCTCAAAAAGGTCAGTCTAAAGATACATTATTACAGGTGCATGAGGAGTTGGAAACAAACACAGGAAAAACACAAGAAACAAGTACTATGAAAGTTCCTGGGAGCATTTTGTAATTTTTTATTTTTAATTTGTAAATGTGATGCTGTGAGTGTACGTGTAAGTATAGTTGTATAGTCTTTGGATACTGGAAGGGTCAGACCTTTCAGGGATGCATGTGGGCCTAGCTGATAGTGTATAGTTGGAAGCTACTTAATATGAAAGACAACAACTGTTAGTCTGGAAGTCTCAGCAGCACTGGAATAGAATAAATTTCAGGGATATGAGGAATAAGCATGAAGTTGCCTTATTCTTATAATTTCTCCAACATCTTCTGTCAAACTTTTGAAGACAGGCTTTGGGACAGACCTCTAATCTGGCATTTCTACATGGTGTTCTTTCTTCCAACTTCCAATTTATTCCAAGCAGTAATTCTTATTTGTGTAAATAAAAAAATATTCCTTATTGGTGGGATTTTTCTACACCTAAACAATACAAAGAAGCACACATCTACACTTCTGTGACATTTCTACTCTCTTTGGGGAGAGTAGACTGGAGCTTTTAGCTAAATCTCTGCACCGTGTTCTCTCTTTGATGTTATGAAGTACTTTTGAGCTTTCCCAGTGATCAAAACATACAATCATTTGAAACAATCTGTCATTTTCTAAGTTGAGAAGAATATTCCAGTCTCCCAGAAATATGTACCTTAACGTTTAGCTATCTAAAATTTCTTTCCAATACCTGAGCCATCCACACCAACTGGGATGAAATTCAGATTGGTTCACATTATAGCTGGCTCCTACTTGCAGTGGTTTAAATTTGACTGCGAAAATAGCTGTCTCTCACCAGTCAGTACCACAAACATATCAGAAAGATCTGAGCATAAGAATGGCCTAAGTGGCATTCCATTTTCCTATAGACTCTGTACAGAATTGTTACTTTTACAATAGTTAATGACGTCTGTCATCTTTGCTATACCAAACAATTTGAAACATGAGAATTAAGGCTGCTGTAATCCTGCAAATATTTGTGCACAGGAACTGTACCTAGACTAGGAGAATGTCACCCTTGAATATGCCACTCAGTCCTCCCCTTGGAGGTTTTCACTCCAGAACTTGGCCCACAAACTAGGTCTAGGTCGTTGTCATTGTATTTTAACTAAACTTTATGTTTTGGAGAATGGCAAACTTCTTTGATTCTCTCATGTAGTGTTTCTGTCCCAATGACTTCTTGTCATAAATGGACATGAATTCTCATCCTCTGAAAAATTTTCAACTGTTTGAATAAGTGTTTATTCATCAAGGCTAGTAAAACAAGAATATATGAATAATGCTGCAGCAGACTGTACAGTGAAAAAGCTCTATCCAGCTTTATCCAGCTAAATGTAGGGAACTTTTCATGGACATGAGTGATGTTTGTTCTAACCAGAAGATGAGCAAAAGAGGGAAGACTGCCACATACAATTTCAGTAGAAATTAGATGTATCACAGAATCATAGAATCATAGAATCGCTAAGGTTGGAAAAGACCCACAGGATCATCCAGTCCAACCATTCGCCCATCACCAATGGTTCTCACTAAACCATTTCCCTCAACACAACATCCAAATGCTCTTTGAACACCACCAGGCTCGGTGACTCCACCACCTCTCTGGGCAGTCCATTCCAGTGCCTGACCACCCTTTCAGAGAAGTAGGATTTCCTAACGTCCAGCCTGAATCTTCCCTGGTGCAGCTTGAAGCCATTCCCTCTAGTCCTGTCACTAGTCACATGAGAGAAGAGGCTGACCCCCAGCTCACTACAACCTCCCTTCAGGTAGTTATAGAGAGCAAAAAGGTCTCCCCTGAGCCTCCTCTTCTCCAAACTGAACAATCTCAGCTCTCTCAGCTGCTCCTCATAAGGCCTGTGCTCCAGACCCTTCACCAGCTTTGTTGCCCTCCTCTGGACACACTCCAGGGCCTCAATGTCTTTCTTACAGTGAGGGGCCCAAAACTGGACACAGTACCAGAGGTGCGGCCTCACCAGTGCTGAGTACAGGGGGAAAATTACCTCCCTGTTCCCACTGGCAACACTATTTCTGATACAAGCCAGGATGCTATTGGCCTTCTTGGCCACCTGGGCGTACTGCTGGATCATGTTCAGTCTAGCGTCAATCAACACCCCCAGGTCCATTTCCTCTACACAGTCTTCCAGCCACTCTGCCCCAAGCCTGTAGCGTTGCCTGGGGTTATTGTGGCCAAAGTGCAGGACCCGGCATTTGGTCTTGTTGAATCCCATCCCATTGGCTTCAGCCCAGCTATCCAGTCTATCCAAATCCCTCTGCAGGGCCTCACTACCCTCAGGCAGATCAACACTTCCAACCAGCTTGGTGTCATCTGCAAACTTACTGAGGGTGCACTCAATGCCCTCATCCAGGCCGTCAATAAAGATATTAAACAGGATAGGCTCCAGCACCGACCCCTGGGGAACACCACTCGTGACCGGTCGCCAGCTGGCTTTAACTCCATTCACCACCACTCTCTGGGCCCAGCCCTCCATCCAGTTCCTTACCCAGCCAAGAGTGTACCTGTCCAAGCCACGGACTGCCAGCTTCTGCAGGAGTATCAAATTCCAAGAAGAGCACTGGCTTCCTAACTTTTCCTAGAATGACTGGGCGTGGCCACAAAAATTATTAGTGTGGCTCTGGAGTTACCCTCATTTCATTTTACATGGCGCTGCGCACTGTGAGAAGTAAGCGGACGTGATTGCTGTCTGGCACTTTCAGCACGTAAATCACAGGTAATTAGATTCAATACCAGCAACGTCACACAAGTTCATACAGAAAACACAGCCTTGGAGCAGAAGCTTGCCTGCTGGCTTAATTGCAGAAGAGTTTTTACATACTATTAAAGCTGAAGTATATGGTTTTATAGAGAGAGGATTAGTCATGGCACCAAAGTCAGATTGGTTCTTTGAATTAGACTTTGCCTTTTTGCTGAGAATTACCTGAGAACCTGGTTTCCTAATACAGTACCTTAACTGAGAGACATTAACTAGGAAGAGTGAATCTCTTCACCCTGTATCTATGTCTCTCAGAAGTGTTTATCAAACAAAGCCCAGGCTTTAGAACCATTATAAAATTATTGCATACATCAGCCCACAATTATATTCTAATTTCTATGTCTTAAATGTGATATGGTTTGCAATCCTTGTTTCTCACTCCTTGTTTTTTGTTTTTTGTTTTTTTAAAGTTGTCACTTAAAAATGGAACGGGCATTTGGTCTGTAAAAATAACATTTCATTGGTTTATGCACAGTAAGAAACTAATATAGACAACAGACTTTAAAGCTTACTGTTACCTCTGATCAGGTTGTTGGCAAAAATACCACTGATTTTCAAATGAAAAAAGGAACATATATTAGAGCTCATGAACTATTTTACAAATTCAGGAGAAATTTTATTTATCCCCCTGGCCATAGGGGAATATTAAGAGGCTCATGAAAGCAAAGGGAATAATTTTTAAGAAAAGGAAAGAAGAAATAGGATGTGAAGAGTTGATGGAACAAATGGAACGACAGGAAAAATCACGATGGCAAACCAACTAATTTAATTTATGTGAAGAGAGGAACAGATTAAGATTTAAATCTTATTAGCTACAAAATATCATAAACAATGCTAAACTTTTGGAAAGCCTGAAAATTAGTTAAACAATACTTTAACAGCAGACACGATGGGGCATTTTTAAGGAACTACACTCCTGTTTTGATATTGTCTGAGGTTTTGTCCAGTTGTGTTAAATCAATCTGAATGTCAAACCAAGTTGAATAGAACTCAAATTCCAATGAGGAGGTACCCTGGGAGTATGTCTAGTTGACAGTAATTCATACTTCAACACAATTGCTTTCAGTTCTGTATTCACTTAATTTCCTATGCATGCTATCATACTTAAAACATTTTTCCCTATTGTAATGAAGCTATGATATTTCCTTTTCTTAAAAAATCGAAGACTGTATAGAAAGTTTCTAATGATTTCCCTAATTAAAACAATGTTTCATTTTATCTCATTCTCAATGTACTTGCTTTTCTGGAGCAACTAAAATCTTGATATAACTGATGTATACAATATAAAGTAATTGATATGATACAACTGATGTCTCTATTTAGTTTAAATGTGCTTTTATATAAACTAATAGCATAACTGAACAATCTTTTTCAGAGTAGTTCTAATTTTTATGATAAAACTAACAGATTTTCATATAATACAGATTATATGAACACCTGAGAAAACTGAAATTATTTATATTGAAAAAAAGGAAGTAAAATAAACGTTTATGTACTGTATAAAGAAACAGAAACACTTCAGTGCATTTCATTTTATCCAGAATGTGTTGGACTTTTAGGTGAAATAAAGGAAGTTAATAGAGTTTAATGAGGTTTCAAATAATTTAAACGGAATTTAATGGAGCAGTGTTGGCAAACTTTTAGTAATATCTTAAAAGGAAAATCCAAAATCACTTTTTCACAGGAGTGTGAGGGGATTAATCATCCAAAATATTAATAGAACAGAGGGCAATTTATTAGAAATGCAAGAAAAAAGACTATTTCTAATTTATCAGAAATTAACAGACGAAGAAGGTGTTACAAAATGATCCCCTTTGCAAGAGATTTATCTGTGATCAATGTTTTAGTTCCTTATGTTAATACTTGATTTTAAATTAAATGTTTTCTTAAAGGAAATAAAGAGGGAAAACATTGAAATCACAAGGGCATGGTCACAAATGTACACACTTTCATGTCTTGCATTCAGAAGAGGTTTGCAAAAATAGTAATTATTATTCTAAATATTTCTGTTTCAGTTGCCCCAGGTTATTTGAAAGCCAGCCCAGGAAGTATATTACATTTCACCTGAGTCTGTCTGGCAAGATAAGCAGAATAGGTATAGGGTTTCATATTTCATCCTTGGCATATCTGAAGTATTTAAAGCTTTCCTAAGGTAGTTATCTTACAGTTCCTGCCACATTTCCTCCCTTCCTCCCTTTCTCCCTTACTTCCTTCCTGCCATTTTTTTTTAAATATATTTCCAAAGTATTTGATCCCTTACATGTCCTTCTGCCTGTCGATAAATTATTAACTAACTCTATGTGTAGGAAGCACTACAATTTGTAGCCATCTTTAGGAGTCCTATCACATTTTATATGGTATAAAAATGACAAATGAATAAGCTGATCTCTCTCTCTGTCTATTTCATTATTCTTTGTATTCCTGCACCATTCATTTAATCCCTGAATAAAATGAAACTATCCACTGAGATTAAAGATGAACACTACTCACCTGTAAGTTCATCAACACATGAAGGATCGTAAACATCTCTGCATTTACTAATTTAATTGTGGTAAATTTAGAAAATTTATTATTACTTTTTATCTTTTAGGTATTTAATGGTGGTTTTTTTTTTTTGTTTTGGTTTTTTTTTTTTTTTTTTGTGGTGGTGGATTCCTTATGTTTGACAAGCTGTTATCTTAATTTGTTTGCTACTGGAATAGTGTCTACAAGGTGCCTGCTACTCTGAGTTTTTTAAGTTGTATAATCCAAAATACACAGATGCATCTCTCTTGGAAAAATGAGGGCTACAGGAAAATATGTTCTCATCCCATGTGTAATTTTCCATAAAAAAGTAAAATAATCCTTAGACAGAGTTTATTCTACATTACTGAACCTTTATTTTATTTTATTTTTACTTAGAGAAGGTTGAAAAGATAGATGATTGCTTCTTGTTGGAATGTCAGAGGGCTATGACTGGGGAGAAAGAAAAGCTATTAAATGAAAACACTGTGGGGACAAGAACAACTAGATGTAAAACTGCTATGGGCTGAAAACAGATAAGCATAAGTTTCTTAGACAGCTTTACACTGGAGCTATGAAAGACAAAAATCCCAGCTTCATTTGAAACTGTCTTTTCACATTCTGTGCTTCTTTCTGCTTTACATCTCCATGTCACATTCACATTCTTGCACCAGTTCTGTTCTCCTGGACTTCAGGATCATTTTCCTATCTGGCTGTTCACTGACACTTGAACTCAAATACTGGAATAAAAAGGCTTCTATTGCACGGATAGATGTCAAGGACACAGAGGAAGTACATAAAATGATGCCCTACTGTCCCATCTAAATGTAATATGAAGGAGGTCTGCTGACAGTTTTGAGGTAACATTTTTCTAAAAGATTTCTGACTAAATGAAGAAATTTTTTTTAGCTTGTATAACTTGCACAAGTCACAACAGATATTCATTAGAAATCTGAAAGGTACTTTTGGCAGTTGCAAATTGTATTAGTCCCAGTTTCAGAAAAATTCTCAGTGAGTTAATTCTTTTTCTGAACAGGGGTAGCAATTCTCAGCATTTATTTTCCACTTGAAATACACTTGGGATCAAGGAAGTAAAAGGAAATGACTTGTACACAAAGACAAAAATTCAGATAAAAATTAAGTTTGACAAAAAGTAAACTATCTAGAAAATATCTCTGGAAATTCAAATAAGTTGTTCCATGTATAAGAAAAAATCGTGATCCTTTTTTTCAGTGTCTGCCACAGCTAATAAAAGACTCGACCATTTATCTTTCCCCCTTTGGAGTACAGGGTGAGTCATTTCCTTTCCAATGTCATTCATTTTCTCTCATTTGTTTTTCCATAAAACTTGTAAGAATCAGTGATGTTTTAATTTTTGCCACTGGATCAAATATTGAAATAGCCCATCAAAATGTAAAGGTCTGTAGGAGCACATTCATTAATATGTATGGGGATTATGGTTTCTACTACCATTAACAGAACAGACCTGACAGAGTGGATTTGCTGGAGAGATTTGTGAGGCTGGAGCACATCACATCTAAACCATCACTTGTGTCATGCTTGATACATGAGCAGTGTTGTGCAGTGCTTTACAGCAATCTTCAGAACATGCCTATAACGCTGTGTGGCAGCATTTATGGAAGAACTGAACTGTTAAATCAACGATCACTTAAAAGCTATATTGTCCTAGGACAACATACACACCTCCCAGGTAAGTGGTCTGCAACTTCATTTTTACAGAAATATTAGTATTTTGAAAAAAAAAAAAAAAGAGGGAATTTTTTTACTCATGTAGCAGTACTTTGAATAAGGTAGATACGAGGATTTTGATGTCAGTTACGAACAGAAAAGCATTACACTTCTGCTCAATTTCATCTTTCCTGGCTCATCAAATAGTGAAGAGATTTTGTTAGACTGAAGAAAATAGCAGATACAAAGTATTCAAAGAGAAAGTAGATTTTATATTTTTGAGCAGTTGGGGATCTGAGGTTGTTCAATAAAAAAGGTTATATATCATATTTTTTAGCCATTAGACTACTTTCTTCTTCAGAACTTAACATTCAATCATATTTGAAGCTCACCTGGAACTCTGAGGGCTGCTCTGAAAGTAATGCCACTTATTTAATTATGTTGGCCCATGATGAGTCAGATGTTGGTGGTACGGCACTAAAGGTTTAACCTTCCTGCCAATATTCTGTTGAAGTTTGTTGCCATGTGACAGATGGCAGCAGAGGGGCAGTCTGACAAAATGGAGTCTGACATGGAAGTGTGTACAAAAGACAGATGTGTCACTGAATTCCTTATACAGAAAAAAATAGCATCCATTGACATTCATCAATGCTTGCTGAATGTTTATGGAGATCAAACAGTGGATGTTAGCACAGTGAGGTGTCTGGTGCATTTCAGCAGTGGCAATGGGGATATTAAAGGCAAGCCATGTTCCAGATGACTGTACAGATTTTTGAGTGCAGCATGCAGTCTCTTCTTCATTGCTTGTGATGCAAAGCTAATGATATAACTATATTGAAAAAATAGTATATTGTAGCTGAGAATTTGCTATACTGGATAGTGTAATTATGTTCTTTGTATTCGTTAGTTTCCATGGAAAAAAAAAAAAAAAGAGGCATTACTTTTGGAGCAACATTCTTACATTTCAGAAATTGCCCCAAAAGAAAAATTTGTTCAAATCTAGTTTATGTCAGATAACCCTAGAGGCCTCTTAGTTTTAATTGTCTATAAAAGTTAACGTACATCATTGTGTCTACTGTGAAATGGCTAACTTACACATTAGAGTGATCTATGAAATATACTTCTACTGTAAAAGTCAACTGCTTCTGGCAGTGCCATTCGTAAGAAGCCAATGATCAAAAGATAATGAGAACTGACAGGCAACATCACAAATGCTCCATTGTAAATAGACTGTTAGACTAGAAATTAAGTGAGCAATGATGATTGATTGCTTTTACATTAGAGACATCTCAGAGAAAGAACACGGATTTCTTGACATACGCTTTCACATTATGATGACTAACCCTGCACATTAAAATACATCAAAAACACCCAGCTACTCTGAAATAAACAGAGGTGTTTATAAATTACTTTCAAAATAAATATGAATAACATGACATTCTAAATCACAAACTCCTTACAAGTGATTCTTTTGCTACAATCATTGTGGAATCTAAGACCAGTCAGAAAGCCAGTTCCCCCAAAATCCTCCCAAAAAAGGGAAATAAAAAGATTTCACAGATGTGAAATCTCAGTGAAATTCTTTCTTCATTTTCAGAATGTTGTTTTGCCAAATTGTTACGGAACCATTTTATAGGTGCTGTGTTGCATGTCTCAATTAGTCGGAAAATGGTGAAGCTCGAAATTCTGGCAGCACGTATCTGCAACTGCAGAGATCAATAGAATCATTTGAAGTGAATGTGCTAGTATGGCTCTGTGGTCATTACTTTTTTTCCTTTTTGTTGTGGACGCAGCAGTCTATTTTTTTTTTTTTCTAGTGCCAGTCTTAAACATATTTGATGATCATTATTCTGTGATCCTCTCAGTTTTCTCAAACTATCACAATTACTTAAACATTTTCTTACCTCTTTGAGCAACCTTATTACTCTCCGTTGGACTATTTCCATGTCAATTAATATGCTTGAAGGTCCAGTATTTTTCTTTGTATTTTCTTATCCTTTAGAAATTAGTAATTTTTTTTCTTTTGTATTTAAATTGCTAATTACAATACTGAGTAGAAGAAGACCTAGGACAGTCTCCTTGGCTGCCCTGCTTGATGCAGCTTTCAGTCTGAGGACTACCTGTTCAACATTGTTTAACCATCTGTGCACCCATCTACTACTGTTTCATCTAAACAGTGCCTGACTTGCTTGTGAAAAGGTTGCAGGCATCCTGACTTCTGATTCTGTTTTAAGAAGTACAACAACTGCTACTCCTCTTGCTTAAAAAGCTTTCTCCTGTTGGAAAAATACATTAGAGTAGTTTGACTTGGTTTGCTCTTTACAGATGTGTATTTACAGTTACTCACATCATATTTAAGAATTCATGGTAATTTTTTTTCTAGGTTTAGGGATGTTCCACTTCCTCTTTTTTTTTTTTTTTTTTTTTTTTTAATGAAACTAGACTGAATTACCTAAAATTCTGTGAACGTTTCTTTTTTCTTTTCTTTTCTTTTCTTTTCTTTTCTTTTCTTTTCTTTTCTTTTCTTTTCTTTTCTTTTCTTTTCTTTTCTTTTCTTTTCTTTTCTTTTCTTTTCTTTTCTTTTCTTTTCTTTTCTTTTCTTTTCTTTTCTTCTCTTCTCTTCTCTTCTCTTCTCTTTTCTTTTCTTCTCTTTTCTTTTCTTTTCTTTTCTTTTCTTTTCTTTTCTTTTCTTTTCTTCTCTTCTCTTCTCTTCTCTTCTCTTCTCTTCTCTTCTCTTCTCTTCTCTTCTCTTCTCTTCTCTTCTCTTCTCTTCCCTTTCCTTCCCTTTCCTTCCCTTTCCTTCCCTTTCCTTCCCTTTTCTCTCTCCCTCTTTTTTTTGTTTTGCTTTGTTTTGAGACAGTATACATATTTCTACTACAGTTTCAGGAATTTCTTCTTCCCGTTTCAAATTCAGAATTTCTACCTTTAGACTTTTTTTAATATTCAAGGATTACACACTTCCTAAATAGCTTACATGAATTTCTATAGGTCTACTTAAACTTGTCCACTGAGAACGTTTAAAAAATCTTAGCATTCTTATCCTTACTAAAGTTGCCATGTAGATACGTGCCATCAATCAAAACACAGGTACAGACTTAGCAAGAAATACAGCAATTTAAATCATTATCATTGCCACTCCTGCTTCATGGGACATGATTTTTAAGTCAAGGCAAGAAAAGAAGTACAGAAAATTTGTAATTAAAAGTGAATTAATTAAATGAAATCTCCTTTTCAAGTAAAAAGCTTTACTGCATGTTAAATTTAATAGGTAGATAAGTTCATATTTCGTCTGATTTCTCAAAGAACAGTTAAAAAGTAAAAAAAAAAAAAAAAGAAAAATATGATTGTTGATTTCAGATATGGCATGATTGAGATGGTATGGACTCTAGTCCTCCACTTTGATATTTTTGTTCATGTATTCAGGAAGGATAGCAGCAGCGCTCATAACGCACTTTTCTTGAGAGTGGAGATGTACTTACACTGATCAACATGAGCCAGCTAAAAAATGATATTTGCTCAGTATTCATTCCTCAGTAAAAGGAAAATAAAAAAAATACCAATTGTGCACAAATATTCATAGTCAGTGACAATGAACTGTTTTTCAGACTACATCTGTTTCCCACTGATTGTTTAATGAGAATGCAGACAGCAGAGAGTGAGAAAGATCAGAGAAGTCTGTGCTCCTCAAGGCTATTACCTTGTTTACCTAATTTATAAAGCCAGGTAAAATATTTCAGTCCTCGTTGTATTTGTTCATATTTATTCATTGCTTTCTAAAATATAATATTCAAGGAGATTTGTACAGCAGCTGACTGAGACTAGGAAAACAGAAGATGTTGCTGGACACACCAGCTCTACTAAATGTCACAGTATTACCCTTGTTTGAATTGGACTGACTGTATCACAAATGAGGCATTGACTAGCAGCAAAACAGATTCCTGGCATTAAATAGGTTCCAATTATCCATGCCATAGCTACAAGACACTAGATACACCTCTGGACAACCAGATAAGTGGACACCTGCACTTTGAGGCATGAAGGCAAAGTGGATGACAGTGAAGATATCGAGTTTTCCTTTGGAGCCTGAGCATGGTGGTGTGACTGGTACAGCAGAAGGTGCTGCCCACCAAGGCAGAAAAACATTGCTAGAGCTGTACAAAGCTAAGCCTAAAGGAGGCAGGTGGTCTCAAGAATCATGGGGAGAGCTGGAAGGAGAGACTGGAAAAGCAGCATTGCGTGTTGGCCAAGAAGTGTCAGCCTGCATCTAAAGTACTTAGGTAGCACTGTGGCATGCTGAGAAACATTGCCTGGTCATGAAAATCATTCCTTCTGCTTCACACAGTGCCTGCTTAGCATTTGAAAGGTTTGCCAAAACCTACAGGGCAGGGATAACAATGGTTGCTTTAAAAAGTTCAGAGAAATGAAAATTCCCTGAAGGCAACCCCCACCTTAGGATTCAGGAAGAGTAGCTATCAAACTGAAGAAACAGGACAGAAAAACTAGAAAATATTCAGAAATTTTATTTTTGAAAATACTATATTCACTTGGTGGCTAACTTCGAAACTTCCTGTAATATAAATACTGTTGCTGTCCAACCCCGCCACCTGTAGCTCCACTATCTGGTCCCAGCCCTGGTGAACAAGGTACGGGAGATGTAATGTGAAGCAGCAGATGCAGCAGGAGCAGCATCCTGGATGCAAACAGGGAGCTCACTGCCTACTGATGCAGCAGGGCCTGACCATATCTTCAGAGGGCTTCTGCTTAGGTAGCACTCCTTCAAATCCAGGTCCAGTGACAGTGCAACATGGGGATAATTTCTCTTGAAATATGGGTTATAGTGGTGAAGTAACTACAAAATGCAAAGAAGAATTAGGTATCATCATTTCAGGACTGGAAAAGACAAAGATACAATAACTAACAATTAGAATCACAAAAAACAAACATAGAGGATGCTCAGGGGCATTTTAAACACGAATGCATGTGAATAAAATGCGATGGTTCAGTTCTGTTAACTACATACGGCTCTCTGAAACTAATGTCTCCTATTTATTTCCATGGAAACTACAACAAAGAGCACAGTAATGCTTTTTGATGCAGCAAAATCAGCTACAAAGCACTATTTTTTAAGATAGTCACCACTAGCTGCTATGCATTTTCATCAGCAATGAGCAAGAGATTCATACCATGTTTGTAAATATCTGTTGTTACCGCTACTGCTCAAATGCACCACCCACTGCCTCCTTGTACTCACATCCACCGTCTAGTCTCCATAAACATGCAAAAAATGTTAATGAATGTCAATGGGTGCCATTTTTTTTTTCTGCATGGAGAAATTTAATTCCACATCTTTGCTCCATATGTGCTTCCATGTCAGATGCCATTTTGTCAGACCATCCCTCTGCTGCCACCTGTCACATTGGACAAAGTTTAGGGGAATACTGAGAGGAGGAGGTTCAACCTCTACTGCCATACCACCAATATCCACCTCTGATATCATGGGTCTATACAATAAAACAGGAGTCATTACTTTCTGAGCAGTTCTTGTAATAACCACCCTTGCTTGTATTTTTGACATTTGGAAGTAGCAAAGAAATGTCAGATTTTCAAAAGCATAAAAGTTAGTTTTAAAACCCAAATGCCAACAGCTTTCCGCCACCTCAGTTTGGATTGACTAATCACAAATCCCTCAAGTCCTGAGAGGTATTTCATGAGTAGGGGGGCTACATACCTCACTAAAAGTAGAAAGTGCTACTTTGTCTGCTAGAAATTTACCATGTGAGGCAGATCTTGGCAAATCCCCCTCTGTAATGAAGAATCTATAAAGTTGAAGCTGACAAATGAAGGTTTTCATGCTATCAATGTCAAAAATTTGCAGAGGTCATCTCCTACCAGCACATCCTTTCTGAAGAACATTTCTTCTACCACTGTAGAGTTTCCATCATTGCCCTACAAAATGGGCTTAAAGAGGCCACTTTCAACAATTTCCCTGAGTTTTTTAGAAAGAAGCAGGATGACGAGTTATTGACTTTGCCAGACCTCTTCTCAGAAAGATAGTCTTTTTGTCAAGAGTTCCTCATGTGAATCTTGAGAAGCATTTTCTTCTTTGATAAGTGCTAAGGCAACATCAGACTTCTTATCCCATGACCTAATATTGAAAATTAGGCTGCGCTGCAAAACACTGGTGGAGCTCTTGGGTAACCAAACATTGCCCTTTTGCTGAGTTTTACTGAATGTAGCACTGGAAAGTGATTGGCATCTTTGACTCTCCTGAGCTTGCGCAAAACAGGCAGAAATACTCCCTTTAAGGTAACCGGGATTGTGTAGTATGGAGAAGAGGAGGCTGAGGGAGACATCACTTTCTACCATGACCTAAAAGTAGGCTGTAGCAAGGTAGTGGTTGGCTCTTCTCCCAGGTAAGAGTGACAGGATGAGAGGTTGTCTTATCTTACACCAAGGGAGGTTCAGGTTGGATATTAGGAAAACTTTCTTCTCCGGAAGAGTGGTGAGGTATTGGTGTGGGCTGCACAGAGAGGTGGTGGAGTCAAAATTCCTGGAGATTTTCAAGAAAAGTGTTGATGTGTGTCACGGGGCTATCTAGATCAATCTATGCCCGTGATGGAGGGGGGGGGGGGGGGGGCAGTAGGCCTGTGGGCACCCTGGCCCCAAAAATGGAAAGGGGAAAAAGGGAAAGGCAGGGAGATGGGAGCTGGGCTCAAAAGAAAAACAGCGGCAATGATCTAAGGAGGAAAACTTATTTTACTAACTATGATATCAGAATACAAGATAACACAATATAATACAATCTAATTGAAAATTGAGACTAATAAATCAAATAAAATAGGAGAGAGAGAGAATTTTCCAAAACGGAGAAAACCTGAAGGCACACGACTTGGAAGCACACCCACACCCTCTGCCAGATGGCGAGAGAGAGGGAGAGCATGAGAACCCGTGACTTCCATAACGTATCTTCCTCTCTGACCATGAGGTCTCCTGGGACATGTAATTCTTCTTCTCTGTGCTCCACATGATGTCATGATGTGGAATACCAATAGCAAAATTACAAAACCATGACATTGTGGCATGGAAGGACATGATTTAGTAGGCATGGTGGTGATGGGTTGAAGGTTGAACACAGTGATCTTAAGTGGTCTTTTCCAATCTTTCTGATTCTATCATTCTATGACCCCTGAATATCCTTTGCCTATGTCAATAGTACAAATAGAAATTCATTCTTTTCAGTTCACATCTAGGAACACAGACCTACAAAGCCGAACATCATCCTTAAAATTGCTGCTGTACTCAACTTATCCAGGACTATTTTAGGAATAGGTATGCAATTCTTTTGTCACTGAAACTGATCTCATTATACTACCTGTGTAGGATATAGGCAGAGATTTCAGTCAATTTGATGTGGTGATAAATTTGTAGTCTTTTCATATTATAACAAAGCATCCCAATAAAGAGCAGAGATACCTATTGAAAAGTGGAGACCAAGGGGCCTAGGTAGGTTATGGATGCCCTTTCCCTGGAAGTGTTCCAGGCAAGTCTAGATGAGGCTTTGAGCAACACCCCATGGCAGGGGTAGTTGAAACTAGGTGGTCTTGAAAAGTCATTTCCAGCACAAACCATTCTATGATTGTATGATTCTGTAGTAATGAAATAATGTAAAAGTAGCATCAGCAACATTGTTTGGAATAGAATGAGAAGACAAAGAGACAGATTTTTATTAGTAATCTAAATAAGAATCAATATCCAGAAGACTTTAGTATAGTTGCTGTCTTTTAGCAACATCCTGATAGCTGAAGATTCATAAGAACTACTACATAGACAGTTTTCTGGGGATATTTCATAAAGGCTGCATGTTTGAGAACTCAGTTGTCTGAGTTTTGTGGGGTTTTTTTTTTTTTTTTTTTGCTTTTGGTGGAATAAGTAATCAATCTAAACAATATTTTGGATTGAAGTGCATCCAGATACTGAATAAGTTGCTACTTGCTTTAACATTAGTCTCAAGGGAATCCACAGTGAAGTTTCTCTTCACATCAGCATACAAAATACCTACTATTTTAACATAATGAATGTTTCAGAAGTGTTGAAATGGTCCTTCACTTATTAAGCTGTATTTATTCTCTGGCACATCAATAGAAAACAATGATGCCTTCTAACAGTTGAATGTTCAGTAATTCAGGATCCTCTGGTTCCCTCTCTGATCATCACATTAAATTGTTTTTTTCACTGCATTTAAAATGCTTTGAAATTGTCTTTCAAGTGCAATTATATTTATACATGGAGTTACAGAAAAGGTCTCACTAGCAAGTTGTGCAAAAGCATTAAAAATCCATTATCTCTTCTAGGGATGATTTTGTCTGCTAGAGCATACTATTATCCTGTTTGCCAGTTAAACAGTTGTTCATCTTAGGAGAATCAGTATCACTTAAGGATTACACCCAGTTTATCTTCTCTACATTTCTGATATTCTCATTTATTTCTTTCTATTCAATTTCTATTCTGTTATCAACATATCAACACATTTCATAAATAAATGGTTTCTGGGAAAGATTCCAACATTTTCCACATATACATGAGATATAAATGTACACAGGGATATAAATATTATTAAGAAACTGAAGGATATAACTTCTTGTTCTCTGCTAGAGTATGGAATCAGAAACCAGAAGTCTTTTCTCCATCAGTGCACGTAATCAATTCTTATGCTTTCTCTTATTGGGTAAACTGCATATGTATTTGTGTCATTCTCCAAAGCTCTTCCAAGTTGCCAGCATCCTTTTTCAAATGGAGATAATGCATCTAAATGTCAGTATCGTGTTATTAATTATATCTAAAAGGGACACCATCCTGCTTTGTCCCTTAGTTTTCCTCTCCTGATGCAAGAAACTTGATAACTAAATGTTATAGTTAAAGAAATCCAGCAAGTAACTACCATTCAGTATGTTAATTACCATAATCCCTAGTTGTTTTTTTTTTTTAGTGTCTGTTCATTCAGGTACTGTTTGCCATCCTGAAGGGTACTTACAGATTAATGATTTTTTTCATGAATAGCCTTTCAACTTCAGTGAAAGATAGCTTTCTTGAAGCACATAGTATTAACATAAATTTATTTTAATGATCAGTTTAGACTCATTTCTGAACTGACCTATTGTTTATTAACCTAGCTATCATGGCTTTTGATTTTCTGGAACTTTTCATTAATATTTCATACTTTTTTCCAAGTCATGACAAATATAACACTAGATTAAAAGGAGTTTACTTTATGATGTGAGGATGCCTTGCTTATAATTGCTCGTTATCGTTTATCAGTTAAGAACTTTTAATGACCTTCTACAATGTACTTTTCTGTAAGATTATGAAGATGAGGTAAAACAAAAAAAAGAACTTTAATCAACATTTATTTCCTGATTAGCATTTTTAATATGAACTTTATAATT
Organism: Gallus gallus; assembly: GCF_016699485.2. Taxonomy (NCBI): domain Eukaryota; kingdom Metazoa; phylum Chordata; class Aves; order Galliformes; family Phasianidae; genus Gallus; species Gallus gallus. Next base: position 131,928,904 of record NC_052533.1, read on the forward strand.
ACATGTATATAATAGCTATACTGATGATAACCATGTAACTATGTTTCTCTAATTCAGAAAAGATATGGATGGTAGTTAGAAATTCAGAAGGATAAAAAGTGTAAAAAACCAAAATAAAACTATTTGTGTCATGAAAGATATTTTCCTCTCTTCCCACAGTAGTTACACTGAAAAAAAAAATAAATGAACAAACAAACAAACAAAAAACTAGTGCTAAGGAAGCACTGTCTTTCTATGACACAGAATACGATAATTTCCGAGTTAGGAATTTTGCAAAAATATTTGTATGAAGTGAGTTTGTGGAAGGTCTATGAATTAAACAGAAATAAGAATAACTCAAATAGAGTTAAAGACAAAATAAATTGGATGGAAGAATTTTATAAAGTGACTAGAAGTTAAAATTAAAGTGTAGCACAGTCATCATGATTTTTTTTTTTTTTTTTTAATGAGGAGTATCAGTTGCTGGTATGTTCCAGTCAGAAAAAAAAAAAAGAAAAAAAAAAGAAAAAAAAAAGAAAAAAGAAAAAAAAATGAAGCAGATATTCATGCAAGGTAGCAGCTACAGCATTAAAATATCACCTAGAACGGTGCTGCCATGTGTTTTTTAATTATTTAGTTGACAATTAACTGACAAAAATGGGAGGATTTTGTAATTGGCAAATAAAAACATTTAATTGCACCATTTTACTGAACTCAAAAAAATCTCTTCAATTCAAGATTTTTTTAATAAGACAAGAGGTAGACTCCAGCATTAAAAGCTAGACTTTTGTTGCTCCTCATGTGCTTGTGTTTTGGTTAATATTCCTGCTCCTACGGAAATGAAAACATAAATTGTCTCCATAAATGAGAGAAAATGTGAGCTGAAAGTTTATATGTACGCTTGCTGCAGAATAATCTCATTAAACAGTTTATGTAACATATTTCCTGAGAAGCAGTAAAAAAGGCATTTGAAATGGGACATCCTAACCAAAATCTGGTCTGTATGGCAAAAGGGAAGGAAAAATAATAAAAAAGGGAAGAAGGAAAATAGTACTCAACTTTCTTCAGGATCAGATCCAAAACATAAATTACTTACTTTAATAAAGTCATAACAAAGTGCTTCCAATTCTATTGAATATATCTTTAGAAAATAAATGAGAGTTTATAGGAGCAAACAACTGTAAAAGAAAATAATATGCTCATCATCTTCTGTGTTTCTGCATTAATCTAGAAATATATCCCAATTTCAGAATTTAGAGTTGTCTTTCAACACATAAAAAATACTACTTATCCCACTAGAAAATTTTCAGAATGTTGCAAGTTGTAGGAAATATAAACATTGATATACATATATAATATAAATGATGTTATGAATCTCCATTCATTACATAATAATACATGTATATAATACTTCTATAGCAAAAATAAAAATAAAAATAAAGGAGAAGCAGTGGGGTAGCTGCTTATTAAATCTGTGAAAGGCTTCACTCAGTGGTGTTTGCATAAATTAGAAAAACTGAACTAAACTAGATCTTGGTGTTGTCAGAGAATATTTATAAGTAAAGAGAGTTGCTTGAGTGAAGTATTGACTGAAAGGAAGGAACAAATAGCATGAGGGTGACTGCTCGAATCTGCAGTGTACATGTCACAAGAACCCCCTGCTGTCTTCAGGGGAAAGGAAACATATCATCAACCACAGAGTGTAAGTCACTGATTAATAAAATTAGAGCCCCAGAAGATAACATCCCCACCCCACAGCCAAAATGAGATTGCTTTTTAGTCATGGGCAGACTGGTAGTCTGTCATTAGTACAGGCTAATTTGAATTTTAAAGTAAACATAGCTGCACAATATGGAGTCAGTGGCTTCAGAGGGCTTAGAGAGAAATTAAAATAATTTTGTTAGTGTTAATTCATCCTCTGATGTGACTCTTTCTCCATAACTCAAAACTCTCATGCCTCTAATGTCATTCCTGTTTAGCTATTTTGTAAAAAAAAAAAAAAAAAAAAAAAAAAAAAGAATCCTTTTGGCAATACTCACTTTCAAATGAAATTCAGATTTCATCAAGGTATTATATGTCAAATATATTATTTCTCCCTTTAAAAGTATGCTTCTAACAGCTTCAGCAGCTAACTCAGCTTCAGCATCTTGTGCTCCACTGTATAATTAACAGCTTTTCCCTGTGTTTCATTCCAATCCTGAGTACTATCATCACCTTGAGTAGCATCAACTCATGTTCACATACCAGATTTGAAAAAAAAAAAAAAAATCCAACAATAATATACAAATCTCTTAAATATTTGTGGACTCTGTAGCCATCGTAAGACCACTTTCAAATTTATTTCCATAAAGTAAGAGATTTACAGTCTTAAGTGGAAACAGACAGCATTAATTTGAATTAAAAGTGCTGAAACACTGTAAAATGTTGCCCAGAGCAGTTGGAGATACCTCAAAACTGGAAGTGTTCAAGATCAGATTGGATGGGGCTCTGAGAAACCTGGTGCAGTGGAAAGTGTACCTGTCCATGAAAGGGAGTGGAACTAGATGCTCTTCAAATATTCCTTCCAACCCAAACCATTCTATGATGCTATGATAAAAAAAGGGCTGCTCTGAAAGTAATGCCTCCCATTTTATTATGTTTGCCCACAACAACAGAAGCAGATGTTGGTGGTATGGCTGTAGAGGTGAAACCTTCCCACCAATACATCAATATTCCATTACATATTGTTGCCATGTGACAGGTAGCAGCAGAGGGACACTGAAAAAATGGTGTCTGACATGGAAGTGTGTATGAAGCAAAGGTGTGGAACTGAATTATTCCATGCAGAAAAACTGCCACCCATTGACTTTCTTCAGTACTTGCTGAATGTTTGTGGATACCAAACAGTAGATGTGAGCACAGAGAGATGGTGTATAGCACATTTCAGCAGCGCAACAGCAACAGTGAGTCACCTCCACTAGTGCAGATTTTTATGAGCATGGCATGCAGGCTCTTCTTCATTGCTGGTGAAAATGCTTAACAACTGGTGGTGACAACACTGAAAAATAGTGTTTTGTAGTTGAGAATTTGCTCTATCAGATAGTGCTATTGCACTCTTTGTTTTTGTTGTAGTTTCCATGGAAATAAGTAGGACGCATTACGGTCAGAATGATGTGTAATGTAAAGGCCTAGCTCTGAGGTTTTTAATATCTCCATGAAAAATCAATATGATAGTATGCAACAAAAAATGTTGATTTCAAATTATCTTTGCACTTACAGTGTACCAGCATACCTAACACAAACAAATATGAAATTCACAGTCTCTATCACTTCAACTGTGTTGGGCTAATGCAGCTGGAATTGAGTCCCTTAATGAGCAGATGATTTCTGATCTGCTCAGGATTCCCCTGGAGAGACCCATGAGGAAGTAAAAATGTCAGTGAGGTCTCAGAGCTACCACTTTTCCCAATTGTAAATTTCATTTGTAACAAAGCACACAACTTCTATAGTCATATTCATCCTCAAAAACATAGTAGGGTATGCCTGTCCAGAACACTTCTGAGTTTTATTGCAGTATATAACTTCACAGATCTGAACACTGAATAAAATTATTGGCAGGCATTACTTCTGCCAGATGAAATTATTTCTTCTGGATACTCTTAATATAAGCATTTGAAATATTTATTTCACCATAGAAAATGTTTGAATAGGTGCTCACAATCTTCACTTTTCTCCATCTCATTGTTAGCTATTGAACATGCAGTAACTTCAAATTATATAATATGACAATATAGTTGTAAAATTTTTGATTTTTTTTTTTACTGTATTGTTAGGGGAATTTGGAAAGAAAGACCTTTAAAAATAGTTTAAATGGGACTGTTATTAAATATTACAATTTCTAATTTTTTGAATGTTAGTTTGTGGAAACCACTCTCTATCACAATCGATAAGTCATGGCTGTCATGGTGATGCCCCTAATGAGTGGACAAAGAGAAACATAGTTCTCATTTCTAAGACTGATAGAAAGGAACTGTAGACTGGTGAGCCTCACCTCTGTGCCTAAGAAGGTCACAAAATCTTGTGAGGCCCCATTGGGAGCACTACATCCAGGCTAGGGGCGCTCAGCACAAGAAAGACATGGAGCTGTTGGACTGGGTCTGGAGGAGGGCTATGAAGTTCATCAGAGGGCTGGAGCACTTCTATGAAAAAAAGGTTGATGGAGCTGGGCTTGCTCAGCCCAGAGAAGAGAAGGCTCAACAAAGACCTCACTATGGCGTTTCAGTGCTTGAGGACAGGTTATAAACAGGAGGGAGAGTGACTTATTACACAAAATGATAGTAATAGGATAAAGGGGAATGATTTCAAACTAAAAGAGGGGAGGTTTAGATTAGATGCTAGGAGGAAATTCTTTACTTAGAAGGTGGTGGGACATTAGCACAGGTTGACCAGAGAAGATGTGGGTGCCCTGTTCCTTGAGGTACTCAAGACCAGGTTGGGTGGGGCCCTAATCAGCCTGATTTAGTGTGTGGCAACACTGCCCATGGCAAGTTGTTGGAACTAGATGAGATTTAAGGGTCTCTTGGGTCTCCAACCCAAGACATTCTATGAGTCTGTGATCCTATGAAGTATATTTTTGAAGAGTCTGCTCTAAATACAGCTGGTATGAACGCAGATAACAGAATAAATACTTTTTTTTTTTTTTTTTTTTTAATACATACATATACTTAGAAACCTACCAACATTTTCTCTGAGTGTGATGTGGAACATATTTCTTTAGAATTGTTTCAGAACATTTGCTTAATTATGAACTAGGCAAGGGGATATAGAGCGAGCAAAGGCAAAACAAACACTACAGGGAGGGTTGTCAAGGGAGGGGGTGAGCCGAGGAATGCAGCCTTGTGTCTCTCGTGCTGCTCCAGGCACTCCTGCCAGGGAATAAAACCTGCAAGTCATTATAACTCAGCAATAGGCTTAAGGGCTAGGGGTGGAGAATATAATAATAACTTCTTAGAATCAATTGTAATATCCCCTCCTATTCTTGCATGTATAACTTGTCTCTATAAATATCCTTAAACTGTCACTTTGAGGTGTGCAAACTAGGAGGGGCTACCCCCTTTGCACCCAGCATGTGTGCACAGCACTGCAATAAAAATATATACCTGCTTTATAACTACTTTGTGGTTACAGAGTTTCATTTCTGCAAATCAAGTGAATAAGAAATTACAAATAATCTAAGTTTAAATTTCAATTGTTTAGCTACAAATAATTACTGGGAGTTGTTAAGGATGCTGGACTACTTAGCCAAAGTACTTTATTTAGGTGTTTTCTTACATCATAACAATCCATTTATGTAGGTTAGGTTGCTCTGAAACTAATGCCTCATAGCTATTTTCATGGAAACTACAACAAAGAGAACAACAGCACTATTTGATAGAGCAAATTCTCATCTACAAAGTGCTATTTTTTGACACAGTTACTAATATTAGCTATGCATGTTCAACGGGGATGAACAAGAGCCTCATACTGTGCTCATAAAAATCTGCACCAGGGGAGGTGACACACTGTTACTGTTGCCACTGCTGAAACGCGCCATCCACTCTTCCCCCCCCCACTGTGCTCACATTCCATTTGGTTTCCATAAACATTCAGCAAGCACTGGTGAATATCAGTGGGTGCCACTTTTTTTTCTGCATGAAGGAAATAAATTCCTCTCCTTTGTTTCATGCATGTTTCCATGCCAGACACTATTTTGTCAGTGTGTCCCTCTGCTACCATCTGTCTCACGGATTCAACATGTAATGGAATATTGGTGGGAAGGTTCCACCTGTACTTTTATACCACTAGCATCTGCTTCTGATGTTATGGGACAACATAATAAAATAGGAAGCATTACTTTTAGATCAGCCCTTGTACTTTTGTCCTACTGTAAAACAGATATTTTCTTAAGCAATAATTTATTACTTCCTCTAATGTTTTCTAAGAAGCACTTGTAATTGACACAGAGTACCCAACTGCCACGCATCATGCTTTCCTATTTACACCTGCTCTTGGAATAGTGTTTCCTGATACAGCAGGCTTGAAGTCATTGCAGTTTCTCTGTGCAGCAGCAGTTTCTCCTAACCTGGCAGGTTTGCCTGTCATTAAGTGCAATATAGACTTCTAGACTTGTAGCAGACCAAAGAAAAACACTTAACTGTGATATTCCTGGAATTGCCTCTAAAACGCAGAAGACAAAACCATTGCCATGACAACATAATGAAGGCTGGAGAGTTGCTGGAGGAGGGAGTTTTGTGAACAATGGGACAGCCTTGTTCATTCTAAAAAAAGCATTCCTGTTTTGGTGCAAGAAGTTTTGGCTGCAAACTCGGTTTTGACAAAGATTTGTATTGTAAACTCACTCATTTACGGCCTTGAGATGGTGCACCTGTAAATCTAGTAGGCATAAAAGGATGCCTAAGAGAAGATTCATACTTTCAAGACTTGGATGCTTCAGAACGAGTGCTTCTGGACCAATGCCGGAAGCCAGACTGGTGATCTCTTTCTCCATCTGTTTCTGTCTGTTCCCCGACTCCGCTCCCCACCTCTGGTTCTTTTTTTTTTTTTCATATAGATGCCAGTTTTATTTATACTTCTAAAGCTGTATAGTTTTGTCGCATACCTTAGACAGATAGAATTGTAAGAGTGTTGATACTTTTAAGATAACTGCAGTACTGAGATTCTCATTAAAACTGATGTTTGTGTTTGGAGCTTGAGTGTTAGTTTCACCTTTATGTAACCAGTGGGGATTTGTAAACTTTGTCACCTCTCCCTCCCTTCACGGGTGGGATGAGACAAGACCCCAGGAAATTGCTTCAATAGGAGTTTTATTTGGAAAGTGTGCAATGACAATATCCAGTGTGGAACACACTTCAAGGTTACCTTGCTCATTTTACTAGCAGGGCTATAGATGTTATAGATGTAGTTTTCAAGAGAGATGGAAAACTTGGGTCAAACAAAATTTATTTATTTATTTATTTATGCTGGGGAGAGTGCACCTCTTCAATTTGATAGGAGACAGAAACTTTGCACTGGAGTTCAGACTGCACTGAATACTTGATGTGTTACAGAGAAGTGCTATCACTCCATTCTTCTGGATATTTCTGAAGTTACAGTCGTTCATTATGACTAAAACTTCTAAGTTATATTTTCCTACTTTTTGACAGAATATAATAGTAGATTATGTTGATCATGTATCTAAGTGAAGACAATGACTGGATATTTAATTTATTTTTTAACTTTGTAGCTATCTATAGTCTTAGGCACAGATGATACAGTTAAAACTTTGTTCTTTACAGACAATGATATTGCAAAGTTGCTTACTGGACAAAAATAAACAATCCTTCCCATTAAAATATGTGCTTCAGCAATGTGGATTTCCAATTTATCCAAGACCACTGTACATTTTGCTGAGCTAACTTCTACAACAGGGAAAATATTTGATGCTCAAACAGACTGCCACAAGTTTCCATGGAAACATAACCCTTAAGTTCAAACAATTTGGATAGGAAGCTAAGAACTGTATTCCAGCTGAAGTTCAGAAAAGTCAGAATACCTTGTTTTGTTCAAATGAATATATAAATATACAATCTTACGTATGTACAGAAATAGACTTCAATATTCTGCATGAGTAAAATAAAAAAATAGTCTGTGATACCATAGTTCAGAAACAGATTTCATATACACAGTATGCAAAATAAATAATTTAAAGGATTACTCCTTTAGTTATGAGCACTCTAAACTTAAATAATCAGGTAAAGTAATCTGTGAAAGGACTCAGAGCCAAACTGTGTTCAAAACAAAGTTTTTAAAAAATCAGCAAAGAAGATTAAGTAAGTATGCAAGGACATTTAATCCAGACAGGAAAGGAAAAATGGAAGAATATCTGGGAATCATGAAGGGAATGGGAAGGGAGAAATAGCCCTGAGCAGGGGTGAGAGGAGCAGGTATATCCACTGACATGCTGAGGAATAACCATCACTGTGATCTTCCAGGATTTAGCAGAGTGTTTAAAAAGTAATCACAGGAATTGCTTTCAAAGGGTAATGAATGCCAATACTTATTTTTTTCTGTAAACTAAAATTACAACAGGTTTGTGATATTAACATAAGAGAGAGAGAAATCTCTCTGTATGTTACATAAATGCTGTTGAAATGCTTTATCTCCATTTAAACATACTCTTTTCTGCAGATTATTGTTACAAGGGCAATTTCACACAGACTTAAGCACAAAAATAGTTTTTGATCCAGAGTACCTCAGAAACTTGTTGGAGTTCACATGTATATGTATTTCCTCACAGTTACAACCTTTTGTAGAAAAATAGGTCTTTAGTTTGTATATCTAAAACTCTGTTTGAAGTGTTTAAAGGGTGTGACAAAGTTATCCAAAGGAAATGAATCATTGATGTCACACCCTTGCTCTCAAGTATAGGAGAAAATTTGGAAGTCACAGGCACATGCAAAAGTAAGTATTAATCAGAAGATCTACTTCCTACAATATATTTTTCCTCCTGCTTTCAATGAGCTGTTTTAGAAAAGAAAGACTTTCTTTCTTTCTTTCTTTCTTTCTTTCTTTCTTTCTTTCTTTCTTTCTTTCTTTCTTTCTTTCTTTCTTTCTTTCTTTCTTTCTTTCTTTCTTTCTTTCTTTCTTTCTTTCTTTCTCTTTTTTTTTTTTTTCCCTAACTAGATTTAAATGTATCCTATTTTACCACTGTAGCATATGACAGAATACAGAGCTGGATGAGCAATACTAATTCTATTGGAAAAATGGGCTAGGAAAGCTTCTGGAGTCATGGGAAAACTATTTTAAGGTAGGAATAGCTTAGAACTTTCAAAGTTCTCCATGTCAAAAAGTCAAACCGTCTATACCCACAATAAATTAAGACTAAAACCATAAACTTTCTTATCTCAGATATGAGGGTAATTATCTTCCTGTTTAAAGAATTACAAATAAATTCCAAGAAATTTGCTACTTTACTTGTTAAAAAATTTCCTCTCCTTTGCAATTTTCATAGGCATATGCATTTTAATATCTGCTGTTTAGTAGTCATCTGTGTAGTGATATGATTCGGTGGTTTATAATTTTTCAATGAATATCTTCTGAGAAACCAGTTTATCTGCATGTCTGAGCAACAGTCTGTTTCTTGTCCCAAGTCTAGCTGACATGTACCTAGTACTGATAGAAAAAAATATATATATAACAGCAGGATCTTAGCAGAACAGTCTTCTATGCCAGGGAAGACATGAGATCCAATTGGAGAGATGGAGGTCTTCGGGGAGGCAACTTGAGTGCTATTTATCTGCTAGAAGATGGAACAATTTCTACATGAAGAGAGGAGTGTAACTCTCTGTTTAACATCACCATGGATTTTTTATTTCAGTCAAAACTTTTCTTGTTCAGCTATTCAATCTCTATACACAACCGTGTCTAATGGTTTTCTTAAAACACTGCCCACAAAAAGCACAAAAGCATTCCTTCACACTGGTGATATAATTCAAATGAAATATCTAGCTCTTTCTCTTGAGAACTACTGAGGTATTAACATTAATTTACACAGAAAGAAAAACAAGAACAAGGTTTAAAAAACACTGAGATTTTTTTTTTCTGCTATATCTTTATGTCATGTGTCTTTCCTCAGGTAGTTTATTGAGAAAATGGAAAGGCAGAGACATATTTGTTTCATTTTTTAGCCCCTCTTTCTGTTGTAAAAACTCAAATTTATGATAACTGTTGATACTCATACCTTAGACCTCAAGATCACTGTCACTGTCTCATGATGTTTTAAAGTAGAAATATTTTAAGGTAGATATCCAAAAAAGAAGGCATATAAATGCTCTATTGTCCTGGTTTTATCAGTATTCCATATCATGACATCATGAGGCCAGCTGTTAGTGCTAGAACACAGTGCTGGGAAGCTGCACTTCTTGATTCCTGGCTCCTGGCAGTCTCAGCTATTCTCATGTGGGTTCTAGTTCTCTAAGAAGATACGCTGGGAAGAGACGGACTACAATTCCCAGAAGACTCCAGTACTCCCCATGTGATTTCCAAATCCAAGTTATGAGAGAGAACTCTCTTCCTTTCCAGGCAGTGCAGATAGTGGCACAGCTAGAAATCTTTTCTCTCCCATTTGTTTATTACCAGTAAACCCCTTTTTTATATCATATTATCTTACATTTGTTTATCATTTGTAGTAAATCAGTTATCTCTCCTTATCTTTATTGGATTGTCTCCATTTTCTCCTCCCCAGAAATGGGAAGAATAAAAAGGAGAGGCCAGGAAGGCCCCTGTCGTTTGTGATAGCATCAACAAAACCATGGCAGATACACAAGCTAGGTTAATTATTTCAGTTTAAAGGCTACAGCCTTTCCATGCATATGTATAATGATATTTAGTTCTCAATTATCCTGTTTCATCCAGTTACTGGACAAAATCTGAGGGCTTCATAGATCACACTAGCTCCACAAATAAATTCTTTGATGGAGTCACACCTTCTGCAGTGATTTTGTACAACTACTTTTAAGCAGAAGAGGGGTAAAACAAAACACATTTTTCCACTTAAGGTTTTGACTTGTAAAGAGAAAATTTGAACTTTACAATTGATTTTCTCCACTGCTTCTTTAGAGTGCTTCACAGTTTTGGTTATATTTTGCTCTTCACCAGTTCATAATCTTAAATGAAAAAAAGAAAAGAAGGTCTTATGGGTTCTGCAATTGTTGCTCAGCTTGCCCTGATGAGATGGGATAAAGGATCATGGTTCATCATTATGGCTTGAGATTATGAGAAGCACATGCTCTCACTGGGGAGAATAATACCCAATGGGTACAGAGGATAAAGCAGGGAGCAGCTCTAGGCTTGTGCTGCTAGATACATTCTGTCAAACCTCCAGGAGAGCAGTTTTCACCCTGCTGCTGATGTCTGAAATCCAGCAGTAAATTCTTGTCAGTTTGCTGATGAATGGAGGTCAAAGTCTCTTTGGTTTGGTAAGGTCTAGCCTAGATTATAAATATCAAAATTTACATAAGTGACAACGGATCTGACATTCTCACTTACTCATGAGAGAACTTTTTTGATTTTTTTTTTTTTTTTTTTTGCACCACACAATTTTGCAGCAAACACACTGGCAACATGTTCTGATTTTGTCTGACAATGAAGGGGAGATTTGTACTGCTACTCATTAATAACCTCGGCTCATTTGCTGATAACCTCATCAGCTATTTCTAGCCCATTTCTAGCATTTGCAACTCTTCAGAATTAAAATTCAAAATAATACAGTCAATCCTGTCAAACAATCCTTCCCGTCAAACAGTTTAAAGCATATCTTTGAGGGCAGGCAGCTGCAGAACAGAAGTAAAAAAATAAATCATTTCAATTATGCCCATACAGTTCAAGTCAGCAGTAATGCAATACCTGAATATTTCTGTTTGTGTGATTACACAGAAAATATCTGTTCAGTATTTCCGATTTGCTTTAATGATGCAGCTGGAGTCCAAATTTTGCCACTGGCCAACACCACACCTGTTACGTCTACTGCTGAATCATTTTCCAGTGAGCAGCAGTAAGTAAAACAAACAACTCAACTCATGCCACCCTCCTGGCAACTCTACGAACTACCATATTTTCTTCTCTCTTTACATTTACATCCTCATATGACATCTGTGTACTGTGAGGAAAAAGAGTCTGCTGGAGAGGAGCACACACAGTCAAAGGTAACTTTGTGGTTAAGTCTACTGCTAGGGTCTTGAAAATTGACTTCTACTGAATTTAGAAGGAATGAAATGACAGTTTCAGAGTAATAGTGATCCCTCTTAATCTTTGTAGGTAAGAGTGAACAAGGAGGCTTTGTTGTCCTTTGTTTTAGAAAGAAGGAAAAACAAGAAAGTAGACAACAGGAGTACATAGGAGAAGACTGAATAATAGGGTAAGTTTTAAATGCTGACTGAAAATGATATAAAATTATTGGAAAACTCATGTCTCCACTTTCTGAGTGTTGTGACAAAGAAAACAGTATTCTGACATTTGTGCATTTTATGAAAATAAATAAAATCAGACTATAACTATTTTCACCAAATAGGTTTTTTTTTTGGTAGTAAGATCAAGCCGATGTTTTAAGCTTCATTGAAGACACTCTGAGTTTGTTATCATTGAAGGATGATGGGAGAAGGTCTGGAAAGGCACCAGAAATTTCAGTCTGAGAAAATAGCTTAAAAATAGAAGATAACACAAAATCTGGTGTTTTTAAAGTTGTTGCTAAGGCAAAACCTATGACAATAGCTAGAAGTTTCCCAGAAGGGATGGAAAAATAAATACAGTGAGTTATGTACTTATTTTTTCTTTTATCAGCGCTACAGAATGATCATTTTATGGTGCCATTTTTTTTTTTTTTTCACATATTCTCTCATGGTGAAAGATGTTGAAGAGGTCAAAGACTGAAATAAACCAAACGTATTTCCACAGAAGAGGTACAAGGCCAGGGAAGCTTAGCTGAAACTGGAGCCTTCTAACTGAGATGAACTTCACCAAGGATTAAAAGAGCCAATATTTCAGAAGAATACAAGGTCACAAACCCCAGTAGAATTGAATAATTATCATGTAGGAAAGATTATAAATTGGAGTTTTAATAATTTATCAGAATTGTTCATCTCCGATAACTATAAAATTTATTTCTCCCATAGAGAATTTTTAACAAGACAAGTACAGACCTTGTGAATGCATTTAGAAGTTAATCCTTGGTCAGATGAACAGAACATAATAAAGAGCTAGGAGAACAAAAATTTTCTTGTTTCTCCTGGTCAACCTGACACTGGATATGTAGGGGAAGACATTTCTGGAATGTCCAAACAGCACTAGTCCCATCGCACCAGGAGCTTGAAGATAGATAGATATCACTCACTATAGGAGAGTGGAAAATCACTGTAATGATATCTATAATAATTACCTTTCTGTGTCTAATTAAGAAGTGGTGATTTGCTGAGTAATGCTCTGAATTGGTGATAGATTTTTTTTGTGAGGGATGAAAGAAAGTACTAATAATGTATAATGTTACATGAAACAGTTCTATTAAATGCTGATGCTGAAGAAGAATTGGCCATATCCAAAATTATCACCTATGCAAAAACTGTTGCACTTGAAAACTGCTTCAAAATATCAGTTGGTAAAATGAAAAAGTCACTTGAGTAAGGTTGTTGTTGCACAGTTAATCTGTTTTATGTGGACTATATTCTGACAAAGTCATTCATAAAATAACCCAAATAGTTATTTAAAACTAGTACTTTCCAATGTAGCCTGCCACTAATAGTGGCTAATAATAGAAAGTTATATGCAAGAGAGTTGGTAGTACCCCAGGCTGCATGGTGTCCAGGCAGGTTTGGAAGCCTCATCTCAAAAGATGGAAAAGTCCGTTGCAGCCAGAGTTGACTTGCAGACAGCCACTCTATCACCTGCAATGCTTAATTTTTGCATAACAATCTTGTTATATGAGGATTTGTCGGAAGACTTAAGTTCTCTTCCCACCTTAGTATTAAGAAATTTCAATGAAAGCATCATGTAATCCCTAAATAGGTTGACAGGTCATTCTGGACTTTATCTGGACATACAAAAAGGAACTGACATGAGATTTTAAGAGTCATGAAAAACATGCAATTCCAAATAAAGTTGGATTTCTTCAAACAAGATATGATATTTAGCATTCTCTATTGATATATTCTGAAAGAAAATACCTGTGTAACCACTTGGGATAAATCTCTGGTTTTGAGGCATCTATTTCTTACAGTGGGAAGTAAATCATAAATTAGGAAGATATGCAAACATGTTAGGAGTTTTAGACTGTGCTATAATGAATTCTAGATGAAGTAACAGCTGCATTGAAAAAATTGTTTAGAATTTTCTAGTTTTAGAAGCAATAGGTCAGATTTTTGTCTTGCTTTCACAGCATCTTCCACCTTAAGGTTAAACAGGGTAAGCAACATTTTTGTTTCTTTGTTTTATGTTTTACCTCTACTATATTGCTGGAATGTTTCTACAGGTAAACTGACAGGTAAGCCTTCTTCTTTATTTTATTAGAGATGCATGTTTGGCTGCATGGACAGTATCCATCATAGCACATAGCAGGGATTCTCAGAAAGCCTAAAGAGGAATCTTTCAGGCCAGGACTATAGAAGGAGGAAATTTAGAGCTCCAACGAAGACAATAATATGTCTTGTTCAAAAGCAAAAAAGTATGTTCTCAGAGTATGAGCCTACATCTTAATGTTTGTTTCTTCTTAGAAAGAAACAGAAATAAATGAAGGATATCAAGTTTTCATTATAAATTTATTTTTCTAGATGGAGCAACATCAAAACAACATGTTTTATAGTAATTCAGACCAAGATGGTAGCAATATGCTAATTATAAAATTATTTCTGAAGATACATAGTACAATATTACTATTTTTGACTAATTTTTTTGGCAGATATTAAAAATATAATTAAATCAATAACATGAGAGATGCTGTAAACATCTGAGTATAGGTAAGACTAAAGAGAAGAACATAAAGGCTCAAAATCTACAAATCAGTGTATTAACACTCTTCCAAATAGCAAGGAAAATCACAAGGAAGAGAATAGAAATCTATATAAATACATGAACCTATGTGAATTTGGTGCAGATGTAAACAATCATATTAATGCTACTTGAGGGTTTATTAGAACCACAATAAGTACGATTTTGTCTTGTTACTTCAAAGACATTTTCTTTTTGCTTTACAAACACCTCAGGAGATCTAATTCAATATTTATTGTAAATGTCAGAAATAATTTATGAAACAACAGTTCCTAAAGATTTCTGTAATGTTGAGTGACAATTCTAGGTTGTAATCAAGGTCAGTTGTCTACCTTTCTTGTTCTGTCATCACTATTTGGACATTCCCTTTCCCTTCAATGACATTCGAATTATCCTATAATTAGAAGTGCCAGGAGCACTCTCTTTTCTGTTTTCTTTTCTTCAGAACGTTAGGAAATTTGAGAGAAGAAAACGAAGCCCCTTATAGCAACAAGTAAAAATGTCTTTTACAATATTTATGTAAAGATAGGAAACAACTGGAAAACAATAAAAAATATATTTACACTTAGAACAAAAGGAAAATAAATTTGAGATCTAATTCTTCTCTGAATAATTTTAAGAACATTTCATCAACATTGGTTAGTATAAGTCTCTCAGAGTTGCCAATACTAAACTGTGAAACATTTTCAGCGCATGATATAATGAATCTTCCAAGAATAATAATGGTTTTGAAAGGTGGATTCCTAGCCCATGGAAAAATGTTATAATTTCTTCATGCTCATGCAAATCTTTTTATCAGTGCTTTTCTGAAAAGAGATATACACCAAGGAGGGGGTGGTCCAGGAGCATCTAAGTGGGATCACTGTGCACAAATACATGGGCCCTGATGGCATGCATCCATGTGTGCTGAGGTAGCTGGCAGAGGATATTGCCAAACTGCTTTCTGTCATCTTTGACAGGTCTTGGAGAACAGGAGAGGTGTGTGGAGACTCGAATAGCCAATGTCAAGGTCTTCAAAATGGGAAAGAAGGAGGATCCGGGAAACTATGGGCCAGTCAGCCTCATCTCTGTCCCTGGAAAAGTGCCATCTCCAAGCAATTGGTAAAGAAGAAGGTTATCAGGAATAGTCAGCATGGATTCACTAAGGGAAAATCATGCTTGAACAACATTGTAGCCCTCTACAATGGCATCACCAGCTGGGTAGATGTGGGGAGAGCAGTGGATGCCATCTACCTTGACTTCAGAAGGGCTTTTGATACTGTGTCCCATGACATTCTGATAATGAAGCTGAGAAAGTGTGGTATAGATGAGTGGACAGTGAGGTGGGTTGAGAACGGGCTGACTGGCTAAGTTCAGAGGATTGTGATCAGTGGTACAGTCTGGTTGGAGACCTGTGACTAGCAGTGTTCCCCAGGGGTCAGTGCTGGGTCCGGTCTCGTTCAGTATCTTCATCGATGACCTTGATGATGGGAGAGTGTCCACCCCTAGTTAGTATGCCGATGATACAAAGCTGGGAGGAGTGGCTGACACACCTGAAGGCTGTGTTGCCATTCAGCAAGATCTGGACAGACTGGAGAGCTGGGCAGCAGAAAATGAGATGAGGTTTAACAAAAGCAAGTGCAGGGTCTTGCACCTGGAAAGGAATAGTCATAAGTATCAGTACAGGCTGGGACATGAACTGCTGGAGAGGAGATCTGCAGAGAAGGACCTGGAGGTCCTGGTGGATGACAGGTTGGTGATGAGCCAGCGGTGTGCGCTGGTGGCCAAGAAGGCCAATGGGATTCTGGGGTGCATTAAAAGGAGCATGGCCAGCAGGTCAAGGGAGGTGATCCTCCCCCTCTACTCTCTCTGCCCTGGTCAGGCCTCACCTGGAGTACTGTATCCAGTTCTGGGCTCCCCAGTACAAAAAAGACAAGGATCTCCTGGAGAGAGCCCAGTGGAGGGCCACAAAGAAGATGAAGGGCCTGGAGCATCTCTCTTAGGAGGAAAGGCTGAGTGAACTGGGTTCAGCCTTGAGAAAAGAAGACTCAGAGGTGATCTTATTAATGTTTATAAATATCTTAAGTGTGGGAGTCAAAGGGACATGGCCAACCTCTTTTCAGTGATCTCTGGGGACAGGACAAGGGCAAATGGCCATAAACTAGAGCACAGGAAGTTCTGCACCAATTTGTGAAGGCACTTCTTCACAGTGAGAATGATGGAGCACTGAAACAGGCTGCCCAGGGAGGTTGTGGATTCTCCTTCTCTGGAGATATTCAAGACGTGCCTGGATGCCTACCTGTGCAGCTTTGTATCTCTGCAGTTTTTTTTGGACTTGTTGATCTCTGGAGGTTTCTTCCAACCACTGCAATTCTGTGATTCTGTGATATTTAAACACGATTCACTTGAAAAAAAAAAAAACAAAAAACTTTATTGTTTATTTCTCCTCTTTTACTTAGCCATTTTCTTTACATCAATTTTGAAGAAGCATTAACACTCATTTATTTGTGTGCTTTTTTAAAATCAAAATAAAGATGTTCAAAGGGTCTCTGCTGTCCTTTGCAAGTAGAAAGTAAATGCAGAAACAAGAGGGAAGGTGCCTTAGCAACAGTCCCAGACTTCTTCCCTTTTGAAGCATCATCACAATTACAATCATTAATGTTGGTAAAAAAAGATGATAGTCTAGATCTGAAAGATAATAAGGTTCTTTTAAACAAAGCACAATGTGCTCCATGCAGTAATGGTAAATACAAATCATAAACAAATGGCATTTTGCATTATGGTAGGCACTAAGGAATTTCTCCCTGACCAGCAAGAATTAACAGTATTTTTCATCTTTTAAATATATTCTGTAATTCAAGTTATAAAGAAGAATGTTAACTCTGTGCAATAAATGAATTCATAATAAAACTCAACTCTTCTGTCCTTCTGTTGTGATAGTTCATGGGACAGCTTTTCTCTCTGTGCACTGAAAGAATCTAAAACCTGTGGGATAAAAACTGTATACAATCATGTAATTCAAGTCAATTATTTAATTGTTATTCTTCCTTCCAGTGTACTACCACTGCATGTATAATTTTTGGTACTAATACTGTGACAGTGACACAAGCTGGGCCTTAACATTGCCTGCATTGTCTGCAACACTTTTCAAAAGACAGGCAAGTGGTGAAATAGTAATGGTAACTGTCATAAAATTCTATTTCATCACATTGCACTTGATATTAAAAAGAAAAGAATTGCTTTAAGACACTTCGTTTCCAAATAGGAAAGGTATGCTTCAAACAGAAGGGCAAAAGCATTAAAAAAAAAACCTAATTGAAAGTATTAAGCAGCAGAAGTGCAGGGGTTGTTGGTAGCTTCTTTCATAACAAAGAAAATGATTCTTCAGGCAATCCTGTCTCATTAGGCAGTACAGCCTGTAGGCTTCCAGCTCTTCCATCCTGGATTCCTTCTAACATTCAAGTTAACAAATGGCTTAATAATCCCATTCATAAACCTACATTTCAGCACAAATAAGTATTGATAGTTATCATGTGATGGAATACTCATTTATTGTGGAATTTCTATAGACAAGATCTATTCAAAGTATATTTGTGAAGGAAGATTTATCTTAAGATGGTGGTACAAATTCACATATCTGGCATTTGAAGTGTACTACCTTGGCCCAGACACTACTTCTTTCAACTTCTGTCATTTTGTTCATTATAGGACACTTCATATTCCTTTATCCTTCCTGTTCCTTAAATGTTCTTTTGATATCATTACCATTCATAAGGACAATATAGCAATATATTCAATACACTTTACACACACACATATATATTTATATAGAGCTGATGTATAAGCAGAGAGTTTGGGCTTTTTCTCTTGGATTATTATACTATGTTTTCCAGGTAAAAACAATTGTTCAATTTAGTTTAATGTTCTTTGTATCTCTGTTTCTTACTATATATTATTGCTATACTTCTTCAAAGAATATTGTTTCATATTTTCAATGATTATGTATGATCCAAAATAATTTAATCATAAAAGAAAAATAGATTTTGTTATATCACGTTAAGAAATCACTAATTTCAGACACTGATCCCACACCCTGCACGATCAACACTGCAAATTAGTATTCATATTGACAGTATGAACATATTTTCCCATATGTGTAACATTTAAATTAGGTTTTGCTAAAGGACATAGCTTCATAGATAAATTTTGACTCTCGACTTCTGAAGGACTGAGTACTTTTAAAAAATAGTACAAAATTGTGCTATTGAGTACAAATGATGCTGAGTGATCAACTATGAAGAATTATTGACTTGCAGTGTTTTTTAAAGTCTTTATAGCCTTTACTTTTATGTTTGTTTAAATACTGAGTGTTGTGAAAAACTTCTAATTATTCTGACTGACACAAATAATGCTAGACAGCATTAAAAAATATTTACAAAATTTTTCCATTATTTTTTTTTCTATTCGAAATACAGTTTTATTACTTATTTGCAAAAAGATTATAGTAAAGTCAGTTACTGAGATTCAACCAAAAGGATGATTAACTCTTCTAAGTTAATATTTTCAGTTACAAATGAAAAGATTAAAGGCCTAATTCATATAAATATTTGTGAGGAAGATTTTACTACTCTAACAATTTGAATTGAAGGGAAATTAATGAAAACATAAAGAGACATGAAGAGAAAAAGAAAAAAAAAAGGAAAGATAAAGAAGACATTTACTACTCCCAGATGAAATCATTTTATGTTGCACTTGGTAGCTTTCTCTAAAAAGATATTCTAATTTTTTTAACAATTAGAAATCATTTCTATTAGTGATAAGCAATTAAAAAAAAACAACCCCCGTGTGCTAACATATTCCATATCCTAAGGTAATCCTTCAGACAGCTTTCTCACCTAAATGCCTCAAAGCAGTATATTTTTCTCCATTCTCCTTCATTCAGCAACATTTATTTTGCACTTGCAAAATTCTTTGCCTTGTGCCTTGTGCTTTCCTTCCTTCAAAAAGGACCATAAATGTGTGTAGTAAATTGTACAGATGAAATTTCTTTCCACTGTTTTGTGAGGAACAAACAAAAAAAAAAAAGTGACTTACTGTTTCTCCTGTGAGGAACTGAGAAGCAGAATTAAACTGCTAAATCTACTAACACATTCCTAAGGAGTAAGTACAATTCAGAAGGGCTTGCTGATTCTTGGGAGTTCATCCCTTATTGAGAGCCTTTTGCTTAGCCAGTTGAGATTGAGAAGCACACACAGCCTCTCAGTTCTTTAGGAAATGAGACATTGCCCCATATTTTATCTGATAGTTCACACTGCCCCATATTTTATCTGATAGTTCAAAGACAATTTCTTTGGTGAGTGCTGTCTATAAGCTCACTCTAGGGAACGCAAGAACGAAATAAATAAAATAACTTAGCAGTTTTAGTACTGTTTCCCAGCCACACACCTACTTCCAGATATACTGAAAATTTTCTACTTACTATAAATTCTCAGAACATTGAAAGAAAGAAACTTGAAACTCTCCAGGTGAGCATCCTTCTTGATGCAAAGATGGTGGCTTTGGAATAAGCAGTCCTTGATGGATTTGTCTTCCAAGAATTTTTCCATTTTCTTTTAAAATCCCGTAAACTGTCAACATTCACAGATTTCTGTAGCATAATTCTCAATATAGACTAAAATATCTCATTTCTCTTTTTTTGAACATATCACCTTCTAGTATTATTTGATTGCTCAGTAATTGTTTTGGTTGTTCTGTAATTCTGTTTTTCTAATTTGATTATATTATTTTTGATAAGGGGAATGTACGAGCAGATGCTATTCAAGAATTAGTCCTTTGATTTACTCATTCATAAATATGTATGCCCGGCGTGAGATTA
Source organism: Gallus gallus (assembly GCF_016699485.2). Classification (NCBI taxonomy): domain Eukaryota; kingdom Metazoa; phylum Chordata; class Aves; order Galliformes; family Phasianidae; genus Gallus; species Gallus gallus. The sequence goes on from NC_052533.1 coordinate 131,949,287, forward strand.
AGAAACAACGGTTCAAATGTTGGTCTGACCAGTTTATTACAAATGTTAATAAGGGAGATGAGGAAAGGGGAGGACGGACACTATTAAGGATTGGGGTGATGGGGAAGGGAAGGTGAGCGATAGAAAAGATAGAAAGAGGCAAGAATTGGGTAAAGCAGGGATAGTCACCACCAGGATCCAGCAGCAGTCCCGTTGCACGACGTTCCGATGGTCCGAGGCCGAAAGGCAGGAGCAGTGAGGCCGGTCTTGGGCAACGAGAGGGTGCAGGTCAGGGAGGAAGCAGCAGGTCTCAGGTAGCAGGCCCAGGGAAGTCCGTCAGCAAACGGTCGGTAGAGAAGGATCTGAAGGCAGAAAGCTCGTGTCGTGGTGAGAGATCATGAGAGATCAGCCTCCGTGTTGCGCTGAGAGATCAGCCTCCACGACGCCGTGGTTGTTGGACCCTCTTTTATCCTCCATTTTCTGCTGCCTACGTGACATTCCTGGGTGCTTGAGCAAGAGTCATGTGCATACCTCCTGAGATGGCCATTTTCCTTGAGATAAGTCCACACAAAAAGACCGTTTCCCGGCCATTAGAAGCAGCTTATCTCTCTCTCTGTTGCCCCTGGCCTTGTCCATCTGTGCTGCCTAGAGGATTTCACAATCCTTAGCCAGGACCTGTCCATCAGTGTCCTCAAGACAAAAGATTTCTCTACCTTTGCCCAGGACTTGCCTGGACTTGTTCCTCAGCAAACTTTGAGTCAATCATATAAAAGAATAATCTCTTACACAAGTCTAACGCATATGCACTTCTGGCACTTTAAAGCAGGATTACAGAATGGTTTAGGTTGAAGAGAGGAACTGGAGTGCTATTTGGTTGCTTTATTTAATAGTGAAAAAATGGGTACAACAGCTACTGATATATGCTTGAAATAATAAAACAAGAAAGAAGCATAATGTAGATTTTCAAAAAAGAATATTAGTAAAATAAAACAATAAATGTCTACTATGTGAAGTCTACTAGACTGTGAAATAACGCAGAATACGTGACACAAGTCTGACTATTTCAGTCCTGTAAAACTAGACCAAATTAAACAACTACAAACTGAGACTTATACAAGTCACACTGGTAAATAAGATTTGGAAAAATGATTATTATTCACATAGTTTTCATCACAAATTTCATTGCTTCTATGAAACAGGGATAAAATGACAATTTGAAACACTCTAACTTCTAATTTGTTCAAAGGATGTTTTTATTCTTTTAGTCAGTTCTTTGTCTGCAAGCTAAATATGTTGTCATTAAGCTGCTGTAGAACTTCAGAGAAACACAGATTACACTGCGTAAATTTTTATTTTATTGAATTTGCTTAATTTATTGAATTTATTTAATTTTGCTTAATTTATTGAATTGCTTCTAAAATTTAACCCAAGATTTGGATCACTTTGTGGACCCTTTGTGGGAACTTCTGAAGCAAGTAAATGCAACAAATATTGTAGTGTGCCTTGATTTTGAGCTTTGCATCTAGCACCCAGAGGATACTAGACTGTATTTGTCATCTATATATATTTTCAATAAATCTGCTAAAGAAACCAAATACTAATGTTGAAATACTCCCTCAGTACAGGACTCAGACACCCCTGCTTCTTATCATAGAATCATAGAATAGCTTAGCTTGGAAGCAACTTTAAAGATTGTCTACTTTCAACCTCCCTGCTGTGGGCAGGGTTGCCACCCACTAGATCAGGCTGCTCAGGGCCCCATCCAACCTAATCTTGAACTCCTCTAGAGATGGGACATCTACAGTGTCTACACAGGGCAGCCTGTGCAATTGCTTCACCATCCTCTGAGTAAAAAACTTCCTTCTAACATCTAACCTAAATCTCCTCTTTTAGTCTAAAGCCATTTCCCCTTGTTCTGTCACTATTAGACCATGTAAAAAGTCAGTATCCCTCCTGTTTATAGGTTGCTCTCAAAGTCTAGAAGGCCTTAGTGAGGTCTCCCTGGAGCTTTATCTTCTCAAGGATAAACAAGCCCAACTCCCTCAACTTTCCTACATAAGACCCTCCAAAGGGCTCCAGCCCTTTGACCTACTTCGTGGACCTCCTCTGGACCAACTCCAACAGATCTGCATCCTTCTTGTGCTGGGGATCCCAGGCCTGCAGTCAGTGAAAAATACTGTTCCATCTGTGCCTCTTTACTGATCCCATCTCTGCATGTCTGGACAGCATTCCTGCGTTCTTCCCAGGCTACATTTCCCTGCATCCACTGCTTGTACATTTCCTCCTCATCCCTCAGCTTGACCAGCTGGTCCTTGCTCAGCCATGCTGGTTTACTGCCTCCTCTACCTAATTGCTTATGCAGAAAGTTGTCCTTAAAGATCTGCCAGATTTGTTCCATTCCTTTGTAACCAAGGCCAACTTCCCAGGGATTCTCATCCAATAATTCCTTAAACAGCAAAAAATTCATTCTCCTGATGTTCAGGTTCGTGATTCTGCTCTTTGCCAATCCCATACACCTCAAGATCACAAACTCAACTCATGCTCACTACAGTCCAGACTGCCTCCAATCTTAGCCTCTTTAATGATCTCCTCTAAAAGTAACTGATTTCCAAATCCTAAATGTACTTTTTTTTCTTTCCTTAAGCTACTTCTGTGAAAAAATAGAGAAATGTCTTACTTTTTACGTGACTGGGTCTTCTTACGACATCCAATATCATGAGGGGATGAGTAACCCTCAGAAGTGGATTTGGGTAAAGAATAGATCTTTGAACAAGAAATGGCAACAGTGCTTGAAAAACTGCATTCTGAGCAAGTGAATAAACCCGTCCCTGACAGATAAACTCATAAAGTGTTTTTGTGAGAGAAAGTTGCCTGATTTTTTACAAGAAACAGAGGAATTTAATATTGGAAAGGGTTTACATTGAGAGTTACAAGAGAAAGTAGAGACATACAAAGAAAGGCAGCAGAAAAACTATGGGGGTGCTCCTCTGGACAAACTCATTAGCTAGGAAAAGTAACACAAATGCAGTATAATCCATATGTACACATGGAGGATGATCACAAGTAGTGTCCCTCAGGGGTCCATCTTTGGACCAGTGCTGCTTAATATCTTTATCAATGACTTGGACTGCAGGATTCAGTGCAACCTCAGCAAGTTTAGAGACAACATCAAGCTGAGAGATGAAGCTGATGCAACAGAAGGAAGTGATACCATCCAATAGGACCTCAACAGATTTGAAAAGTGGACCCATATGAATGGAATGACATTCAGTGAGGCCAAGGTGCTGCATCTGCGTTCGTGCAGTATGAAACATGAGTGCAGACTGGGAGAAGAACTCACTGAGAGCAGCCCTGTGGAGAACGTGAGGGTTCTAGTGCATGAAAAGCTAGACGTGAGTCATCAGTGTGCACTTGCAGCCCAAAAGGTCAACTGTATTCTGGGCTGCATAAGAAGAGAGGTGGCCATCAGGGCGAGGGAAGAGACTATACCCATCTACTTTGCCCCTTATGATGCTATGGTAGTTTTTAACTAACAAACCTGCAAAAACTTAGGATCCCTTTTGTATATTTTGGCCTTGACCTCTATAAATGTTAGACTCAGTAAGTGCTTCCCATAACAGCAGGACAGCATCACATGGTGCTACCCTATGCTCTGATAACATCAGTTAGGAACTTTTTTCTCTTTATAGTAGTATATTCAGATTTATTAGTTCTGCTCTAGAAATGATGGAGGATGCTCAGACACCTGAGCTCTCTTGGAACAGCTGTTGCAGCATCAGACAAGAGTTTGAACTCTCCATCCCTGATTAGTTTACAAGGTTAGAGGAGGAGCATGTGAAACAGTAGGGAGTACGAGAGAATAACAGAGGACTGGATGAGGTCAAGAAAGCTGCGAGATCTCTGCCCTCCCTGTTGGAATCTTTTGCAGCTGCTAGCAGGAAGGAAAATAACAAATCAGCTGTATAATTCTTTCACAAGCCCCAAAGCAGCCTGTAGGGCTGCCATCTGTGCAAGATGATGGCTTGAGCACCATGTCATTAACCATCAAAAAGATGTGAAGTAGAGATTACTGAGTCTTCTGCTAGAACACCTTTCTGTTAGAATTTCCTGATTTGATGATCTTCTGTGTTTCAGAGGAATGTGAATATTCTAAAAAAAAAAAAAAAAAAAAAAAAAAAAAAAAAAAAAAAAAGATGTGGATTAAGAGGGATGTTTCACCAGTGCTTATCACTGTTTTCCTGCCCTGGGATTTGAATAGCACTAGGTGGCAAGTATTGAATGGGCAGGACAGTACTGCAATTGCACTGTTCTGTGTGATAAGCAACTCTCAGTGACGTATGTTGAACTATCAGTGCAATTGGTCATACGTAAATCACTAAGACACTTTTCTTAGAGAGGATCTCTGTCTCATTCCAAGTGTCTGACACACAAGAGGACAAAAACAACTTGGTAAATATGACCTGTTTTAAATAAAAAACTATATGAAGAATTGTTCGCTTAGGGCAAAATAGGAAAAATTGCAGAAGAAAACCTAGAAATAATGTTGTTAAATAGAAAAACACTATAGAAAACTTAAAAAATAGGATTTGCAAGCTATCATTCAAATGTTCTTGCCCTTTCAAGTAGCCAGGAAACTGTGAAGTCTACAGACATGCTTTAGAAAATGTTGGAGTGTTCTGTTTTATGATTCTTGCTTGTTGACAGAAGCAACAATAGATGATGTTCACTGATTTTGAACTGTTTAAGGCTTCATATTGCTACATAATATCCTGAACTGGAGGTTATATTCATCATACAGAACTTTACAGCTTGATCCTTGCTTCTGCTGGGAAAATCTTGATATTGGGAGCTTTTAATTCTGTATGATAGACTTTAGATCAGGATAAGAAAATGAAACAAAACAAAACAAAATAAAGCAATACAAAAATCCCAAAACAAAAGAGGATTTAGAAGTACAGGAAAAAGTTCAGGGATTTGAAGAGGGTACTCTCCAAACATTTAGCCAGATGAAGATGGGCAGTAGATAGTGAAATTGTTGGAATATAATGGCTGGAGTCTACTGTAGGAATCTGAAAGTGAGGAAACAGAGATGAGTAAAAGTGAAAAAGAAAGGTGATGGACAGAGCAGACCCATATGTATGCAGCCCATCGATACCTCATTGTAGATCTCTTGATAAACACCTACCAAATCAACGTAGTGCTTTATTTTTAGATACCAGGTCTTGCACAGGAAGACAATGAGCAACAATACTGATAACAACTACAAATCTGTCTCAGATTTGGGGGTTGAGAACAACTGAAAGAAGTGATAGTGAACACCTGTTTCAACAGCTGATTCAATTGAGCATGTTCCTAAAAAGCCATCTATGACTATGAGTCAGTCATCTTACCCCCAATAAAAAAAGTAAGCAGCCCAAGAAACCCTTGGAGCAATTCTGTACAACAGCTGTCTGCACAACAGGATCTCCCTTTGAGCAAGAATATCTCTCGAGGTTACACCTTTGCAGAGATCCCTTACACTTTGACATCAAGACGCCTTGCCAATACAGATACTAAGTGGACTGTAAACTTTCAGTTAGATCAATCATAAGCTTTTTAGCTTCACAAAGATCACATATTAGATTGGTTGTAAGTTTTGTTAACTTTGCTGAGAGTATATCTTAGATTGATTGTGCACATATAATTCCTTAGACATAAGACACTGACCAAGTCTGGAACTAGGTGTGGATTCAGCCACCCCTAGGCTCCTTACCTACATGGTTTGAGTTCAGAAAGCAAAGATGCCTGCTCTGAGCCTTGTGACTCAAAGGGAAAACCTCCTGTATGAGTGTGTTTATCCTACCCTCTGTGCAGTAAATAATCAAGTGTATCTAGCTATCTTGAATCTTGTTAAGTTGATTCCTTATTTACAATTCAGCTTTGTTAAATCACTATGTTGTACGCATATCAATACTTATATTCTAGCTTCCCTCTTATTAGTGCAGTATAGTGTAATTGTTTCAATCTGTGACAGCCTTAGAGAATACAAACTGGTGTTTAATTGTCAAAGACCTGATGAAACAAAGGCAAGAGAGAACTACTGAGAACTGGAATGAAAACAATTACAGTGATGAGAAGAGCCATAAAAGCTGTAAAAAACAGAAATGGAGCCAGAAAGAAACTGACTAAAAACAATTTTGCCCATTTTTGTGGTGCATGAGATTATCAAGGGAATATTGCTGTGGACCTATACTGTGTACAAGCAAACAAACAGACAAAAAATAAACATCAAACATCTAGGAGCTGATAAGGGACTTACATTGCCAAGTAATGCTGAAATAGGAGCATATAGGAGCTATTTAGAAATGTAATGATACACAGGTTGTTTTTTTTTAATTCTTATCTCCACACAATAAAAATTCATACAGGGAATACAGGGAATAAACAGTTTCACGTAAAGAAAAAATCATACCAAAACTTTGTTTCAATATATGATGTTAAGAGAATGAATGATGAAACACTAAATCAGCCTACTGCTGGTCTGGGAGAATCTGGATCTTTTTATGGCGTCCCATGTAAAGTAATGCATGGCCCTATAACTATGTTCTTCATCCACATTAGTGACAGAAGTTTTTTCCAAACATTTCTGTGGAAACATTGATTTTGGATGCACAAGAAGGCCTTAAAAGCACAAACAGGCTGTGAGTAGAGATGCTACTCAATATGTCTCTTGTTGCAGGAGACTACAGAGATGTTTGGTGTCCTCAACACCCTCTGGTAAGTCCTGTTACCATCTCACTGGAATATCTGAGCATGATTCATACTAATTGTTTGATGTATGAAGGTTAACATCATGTTTGGTGAACTGTAGTTTGCATCCTAAGACTATGAGGCATGAAGGCACTCCAGTGTCAGGTGGCATGGCACTATCTGGTTTAGTGGGAAAAGAGTAGACCCCTTCAGGGGATGGACTCTCCTCCTTCAGGCCACATCCACTGCTCTTCCATAGCTGCACACGGAGATCTGCTACAAGTGGTGCCCATGGGCTACAGGGGACAACCTGCTCAACAAGAGGAACATAAACTTTTATGCAAAATGACAACAAATCAATTAAACCGACCAAATCACACAGTCATATAACATGCTGTCCTACTCTAGATAAAGTTAGAAATCTAGAAATAAGGTACATATTTTCCCAGATTTTATAGGGAAAGATAGAAGAGGAGAAACCAAAGAAAAAAAGCTTTGCAATTGCAGTAGGGAAAAATAAAGCTGCACTTTTCTGCAGCTGATAGTAAACATTGCTCATCAGTTGTACTACTCAGGGTAAGTACATTTTCTCAGCACAATTACATTGTATATATTGATTTTTTTTTTCCCTAAGTTTATTTATGCTTTCTATTCTCTTGATTCCTGCTGGTATAAACAAATTAGATAAGTTCTTAATGCCTGAATATCTTACTATTTGTTGATTTCTATTGATCATTTATATTTTATTTTGTTATGATTGTATGAATAAAAAGTATAGAACTATAGAACCCATTCACATGTTTTCAATTACTCCATGAATTTCAGAGCTATTTATGATTGTAATAAATTCCATTATTATACAATGTATTGATAAACAGATTAATTACCAGTATTATAATAGAATTTTATTACATGGTTTCTGGTGTGATGGATATTATGGACATAGTTTTACTGATTTGTCTGCTTCTTCCTGCTTGTTTCCCTTTATATGCAAAGTAATTATTTTTCAGCCAGATCGTCTCCCTGAACTGGCTTACTGCACATCCACATATATGCTTGCAACAACACAAATTGCATGTAGGGAAAATAAATGCTATAAACCCAAGTTTATATTGGTTTGTTCAGTCATGAAACTGCGTCTTAAATACTCAATACTTCAAACTCAGAATAAACATTGTAGTATTAGCATTGCCAAATTAATTTTTATTGCTTTATATAACATCTTAGTTGTATAGTAATGATAATATTATAATCATTGCATTAATGCCAGTCTAAACAACTAAACCATCAGGATGTTATCAATGTTTTTCTTCTCCTGAAGCCAAAACAAAGCCATAGCAAAATACAAGAAACTATGAAGAAAATCATTTCTGTTCCAGATGAAACCAGGCCATCATTCATTAACTTGTCTAATTTGAGAACTTTTGTCTACATTTGAGCAGCATCAGCTAGTAAAAAAATATAATGAATTTCTGCCAGTCCATCTTGCCTTGTAATTAATATTATTTCTAAGAACAGGACCTATGTACTAATCTGTGAACATTTCTAATCCAAAATATTTCCTATTACATGGTTATTCAAGCCTACAGATGCCGTAACACTTATGACTCTCTTTACTTTAATATTAAAATTTTCTTAGGTACCTAGAATTATTCCTTAGCATATCACTAAAAATGCTCCAGCTTTGAAAAATCCAGTGTTTATTTAACAATCACAGAATCATAGAATCAGAAAATCAGCAAGGTTGGAAAAGACCCTCAGGATCACTCAGTACAACCATCCACCCACCACCACCATTTCTCACTAAACCATGTCTCTCAACATAATGTCCAAATGTTCCTTGAGCACCTCCAGGTTTGGTGACTCCACCACCTCCCGGGGCAGCCCATTCCAGTGCCTGACCACTCTTTCAGAGAAGTAGTATTTCCTAATGTCCAGCCTGCACCTTCCCTGGTGCAGCTTGAAGCCATTCCCTCTAGTCCTATTACTAGTCACACGAGAGATGAGGCCAGCTTCACTGGGCTTCTGAATTACTCTTTGAGGGACTTGAAGTGATGGGCATCTCAGGGGACATTTAGAACAAAGTTCAGTTTCTCACAATGTGCAATGGCATGAGTCCTTAAGAAATGTGGAGTTAAGTTGAGCCTTATAATATTCTTTTATATATATATAATATATATATATATATAGTAGGTATATAAATATAACAATTACCCAGAGAAAACTTTTTTTTTTTTTTTTCCTTTAGGAGCTCAAACTTGTCTGTATTTTCTCTTGAATCCTTGAATGATGCCTTCTAGATTCTTGAAATCATTTTGGTTTTGGAATTTTTTTTTTCCTTCTTATGTCTGAGACTTCTTTGTTTGTTATCTCCTGATCTTCACAGTTGCTGTTGATAACAAGTGTCCCGCATTGTTGCTGCAAGAAAGCCTTTACTACTATAGCCAAACTCACTCTTTTTAACAGACTATCCAATATTTGTTCAGAAAACTGAAAGCAAAATCCATAGTTCTATTCTCATTCAAAGGAAAAAAAAAATAATTTTCTTGCGTGCTTAGAAAAAAGAGAGTTGTAAACGCTTGCTTTCAATTTAGTTTTAGACTGTAGATAGAAGTATTCTGCTTAGCCTTGAAAAGTTCTTTTCACCTCAAGAGCAGCTGCTATCCTTAGTATCTTATATTGAATGCTATTAACTTTGTAGGGCTTTTTGGTAAATTGTACTGCAACATGCTACAAGAGGTAGCTCTGCACTGCAGAAGGGTTCTGGTGCATAAAGTTGTGTTATAAACTGGACTATAGGCAAACTGATGCTGTATCTAAGTCCTATAATGTTCAAACTGCTCCCAGACTGAAAATCCTATACTGTTACATTTATTTCTGCAGCAAGCACTGCTGATAAAGCTGTTCTTGGGATCAGTTCTACTTAGAAATCTCAAATTACCTGTATACTCTGGTATACTTCTCACGTTGAAATAGAGAATTACGTCTGCAAGGTTCAAATTCTAGTCTCATATTTGCTGTACAGAATTCCAGCATAATGTCCAATGAAATTCATAGGTTTGACTATGAATAGGTAAATTTCTGCTTTTCTACTATTATTTATCAATTTTATGCAGTTTGTTCAGCCTATCTAATGTTAAAAATATATATGCTTACTTGTTTTTTTGGTCTTATTATGCACCTCTCCTCTGGTTCCTTCTACCTTTTACATGTACTAATTCCTTAGTAGGAACTCATTTATTTTAAAATCATGTTTGGGAATTTTATTACTTTAGAGACACAATAATTCTTTTGGGCACAGAGTGATATACCAGATTAAAAAAAAAAAAAAAAGAGCTTCTGCATGTATTCATATTTTTAATGAAGTTGTGCCTGACTTTAAGAAGTCCTATTCAAGGGACCTTTGGTTGTGTTCTTATTACCTCCTTCCTAATATTAGTGGCACAAGTGCAAAAGTTTATATGGGCTAACCTAGAAGGTTGCTAGATTTGAGGGAAAGCACAAAGAGTACAGAGGAGACAATGTGATACAGAAAATTCTGGCTAACATTGTAAATTGAGAAAAGCAGAATTGTCCTGCATACTGACATATTTTCAATTGATGAGCTGAAGACTGTTCATTAAAACCTGAGTGTTTTAATTGCCTTGAGATGTCCGTGTGCTTCTCCTGTGTGTGAATGCAATCAGAGAAGGGTAAATAAGATTTAAGATTTTAACATGTGAGGTATTTCCTGGAGAGAAACACAGCAGAAGCTGAAATCTTGTTGGGATATTCCACAGATAAAATCTACCTGCATATACATGGAAAGACAGCTAAAATGAAAGTGAAATGTAAAACCATTCAGATAAAGCAAAAATAAAAGGCCTCAGGTTACTTAGATAAGAGGAACAGGAGACAGAATATCAATATTGTTTATTTAGACCCTGAAATGTCAGGCAAGAGGAGATCTATCACAGCTAAGGGATAAAGTTGTCAAAATAAGAAAAAAGCATAATGTGAGCTTGAATAAATTTATGTTGCTAATTAGCAGCTTCTAACTATCAGAACAGTCAAGCACCAGAACCACTTTTCATTGAGAGCAGTGAAGGACAAAAATCTAACCACCTTCTAAGATAAAGATTAATAAATGTACTTATACAGTATGTCTGCCTTCAGTAACAGGGAGCTCATGTCAGTGACCCAGCAGCCCTCTAGCATGAGATCCCAAGTACAAGCATATTTTTAAAGTTAATATAAAAGAAATTTCATTTTGCTCCAGCTCCTACAAATCAAATTTTAATATTTTGCTATTTTATAGCTATGTAGGTTTTCTTTAAAAGAGATGCTGCTCTAAAGATGTTCAGAGTCTCTTGTAGTAATGAGTGATAAAAATGACTTCCCTTGATTGATAAATTGAAAGTGACCACACTGCACTTTCTAGTTGGAGCCTTTTTCATCTTAATTATCACTATGACATTTTTTCAGAATAACACTGCTTGACATTTACAGTGAAATGTGCTATTGTTTCCTTATGTTCATTCTCTTTATAGTCATTTTTGTGTCATCACAGAGAGGCTCACGCTGTCTGTGAACTTTCATTTGTAGAGTAATTTCCTTTACATTTGCAAACTTTTGCAATAATATTTGGATATAGGAAGTAGAGAATTTTTATTAAATCTAAACATCTGTCAATTACTGTTTCAGTTTCTCAATATGTGTACAAAATTTCCTATGAATTATTGCTGCTATACTGAAACCACACAGCAACTGGCCCAGATCCATGTGTCCACCAACTGCTGACTTCTAGACCCTGTGTGCTGACTTCTAGACAGCCCTGGGTGGGGCAGCCAGAAAGGGTCTGGTGTCTGACTGGGGCTGACTTTTGGATCTGTGTTCCTGTGTGTCTCATACTGACCCTTTAGCACACATCACAGCAATCTCTGCTTAGTAAGCTCTTTTCACATGTATGGAATAATAGCAAATTTTCACTTGCAAACTTCTCCATCAACAATATAGAAGACAAATTTGGTGAACAAAAAGGAGCTACTCAGTATGGTGTTCTGTGGAAAGCAAGTGCTAAATCCAGTCTTGTTCTACAGTTTTGGACATTGTTGTATTCCATTTTACTGGGTTATTCAGACGTCTCTTATAGAAATAAATTTCACGTGTTGTGAGTGCTTTTTAGGTTTCAACTTTTGGAGAGCAGCTTTCTTTCTACTGCATATACACCTTATACTGTGTTGTTTTTTCGTATGATTGAAATCTATAACATATCACAACCACAATTAGGATCTCTTCCTCTTAGTTCCCGTCTTGAAATAATGGATGGATAGAGGCGTGATCCTTTCTAACTGTGTATCTGTAGTTTTAATCCTTCATGTATGTGAGACAAGATTCCCCAAAAATGTAAAAAAGCTCTCAAGTACCCATTTTAAGGCTTCATGCGTTCTGTGCTATGCCACTGAGGCAACAGTGACAATGGTCTTAAGAAATTTATATATTTTTGTACATGCAGTTGTTTCTCTTCAAAATAAAACTTTCTATTAAAAAAGAAAACTGAAATTTCATAATGTTGAATTACAACTCCTGACTTCTATTTTCTGCTTTGTGCTGTACTTAGCAAGAAAAATGCAATATCTAGTGGAGGCTTACATATATATATATAAAGTATTTTTATAACAGTGGAGAAAATACCAAAATACAGTGCAAAATATTTATGTAGTTAAATTTGTTTAAATTGTGTTCACTTCAAGAATACAGGCTTTCTGCAGATATTACAGCAATGACCTTAATTCACTCTTTCTGCATTCTGTTATGGATAATAAAATTAATGTGGTGGTACACAGGAAAAACAAATCTGAGCTAATACACTGAAACAGAAAACTGTTATCTGTGATCTGTGTCTATAAAATCTAATCAGCATCACTTCAGTTCTGAATATTTACCAGAAAAAAGGTATCAACATAATATGAATATTACCCAGCCTGCTTTGAGGGGTTTGGATCTCTGACCTCATAAACTTCCACCTGTGGTTCACTTACTGAGCCAACAGGCTGTAGCATAGAAATAATAATAATAAAAAAATTAAGTTACAGATATAATTATTATAAAATAATTGAAATTATAAAACTGTATTCTGACTCATGTATGTCAAGTGGTGATAAACACAATTATTAGAACACTTATACAGCACTGCAAGCCTCTTAATATTTGATCAAGAATACTGTTTGCAAGCATAATAGTGATTATGCAGAGTTCTTACACACACACACACCAAAAAAAAAAAAAAAAAAAAAAAAATCACAAAAACTGCCCTTAGAAACATTGCTTGATTATGCTCCCACAAAATAACTTAAGTGATATTTCAGAAAATAGTCTCTGTGCATTGGGATTTTGTTTTGTTTATTTTTCCCATTGTGAAACTATACTTGTGGGACCATCTGTAATCACACTATCTAATGGCTTTACTGTTAACTTTCAGTAAGTGTTTTCTTATGCCAATGAATTATAAAGTTTCTTGCAATAATACATCTAGAGCTTCTGAAGGAGAAAACATGCAAAATCCTGAAGGTACCTTTCAAAAGTAATGAGAAATTTGAATACATATGATTATTGTGGAAGCTGTCATTTTTTGTTAATTATCTTTCAAAAAATTTTGAGAGCATGAAAAGGCAGCTAACAATTCAATGAATGTTAGATTTCTATTTGATCATAATATTTACAGTTTCTGGCTTCACTTCTAGTTGAAGTATTTTACCAATCTATTTTACTGAAGTTTTAATACTTCTCATAAGTGATGCTTATGAAATTGATATCATTTTTTATTATTGTGAAAGAATAAGTCAAAGACGAACTAATTGCTCATGATACTTAAATCCTACCATACATTTAATTCATACCTTATTACATATATGTCAATATAAATTAATTCAGTTGATACTGATTAAACTAGTGACAGGGTGCGTCTGGCAGCATGGTATCTTATGTCTTGGGTTAAGTCTTGAGCATCCTCTTGGTGATATGCTCATTGACAGAACCAGAATACAGCTTGCTGCTTACTTTTGTGCTATTTCAAAACATATTAGGAAGGCGTCAGGAAGGCTCCAATGCTATCAGACCCGATTCAGCTTCAGGCATATTGACACCCAGATGGCTGTTCTGCCCATTGAGTGCTCATCTCAGGAATCTCTCCAACATCATCCCACTAAATGAAGCAGGTTTGACTTTTGTGGTGTGATCAGGGCAAGTGGTCCAGGTTCTTGTCCTGAACAGGCTGAGGTGAATAAGCTCAGGAACTACCTCCAGTGACCCCTATTACATTGTTTGTCTACCTCATTATCCTCTTTCTGTTTTTTTGACCTCTTTTTTTTTTTTTTTTTTTTTTTCCCACACTTGTGTCTTTCTGTCCTTATCCCATGTACTTACAACCAGCTCTTATTTATTTTTTCCCCTTTGGTTGCAGCTTTTCTAAATCCATACCCAAATTTGCTAATGATCTGCTAAGTTTGATCTGATGCCATCTGAGTGATTTTGGCATTACTGAACAGCCTTACTGGCTTGCTGGTCTTGGATGATGGTAGTCCCCAAGAGGCCCCAGAAGGTTCTGTGAGTCTCAGTCCTGTCCCATAATACCTGACATACCAATGAAATCCAGGTGTCCTTCACGTCTGTGACCTACTTGTTAAGTCCTGCTAAGTAAGTTTACTCTCAGACAGAGGCTGGTCATTAGCCTGCCCATGGTCCTCTGTACTGACTATCTGTGGACTCAATTCACATATAAATAAAAGGATATAAAAAGTTTTATGCTTTCCTTTCCTCTGTTGGATTTCTTATCTGTTGTTAATCACAACATTTACATTTTTCAGTAACATAATATATTTTGGGGGGACAGACAGTGGCTTTTTCACCGTGTCCTAAAAATCCCACAAAAAATTGTATGTCATGCTGTGTGGAAACACCAACTCTGTCAAGAGCATAGCCGTATGCTTCAGGGCTCTATATGATTGGCATTCAGACCCAAGAAGACTCTCCTGAGATGTGCATTTCAAAGCAGGAATCTTTTCTTTTAATGCAGAAAATGAAGGGATACCTCTTATATAATGGTTTAGTGTCATGATGCCTCTGCAGGTAGAAGAGTTTTATTTAGCATCAGGGACTTAAAATCCACAGGTATTGCCAAGAAAATGCAAGCTCCAGTCTCAAAGGCTTTAAACTATGCTAGGACTGCAGTCTGCTTTTGTAGCTGACTTGTATTGAAAAGAAGGCAAGCTAGACACAGTGAAAGGAGAAAGCATGTAAAGAAGTCAGCAGAACCAACAGACTTTATTTGAGTGTTTCAGATATCATTGGTCACAGCTCATAGGATTCAACCTCTAATTATATTGAATAGTAGCTGGATGAAAAGCAGAAATAGTACAGGATAGTAGGTTCTTTTTCTTGTTTCCCTCTTCTTCATTCCATCTCTGCTTCATAAAGGCATCAAGACTTGAAGGGTGCTTTTCCCTTCCTCTTTTTCCTTTCTGACAGTTATTTGGAAAATGTACGTTTAGGAAATACAGGAAATATAGTATGTTTTGGCATGTTTGAAAATCATTGCATTTTGTATGAAAATCTTATAATCAGTATGCCATCACTTCAGAAAGTTGAACAGCAGCTGCTTTCCCTCCAGTCAATTCAGAATAGATAACAGTCATAAATTTGTTTTATGAGAAGTGCTATTTTCTATGTTTGTATGTAAGTATATGTGCATTTTGAACGTGTTCTCAGGAATGCCTGGGCTCCTCCGGATCCAGTGATGTTCAGAAAGGAGGCAGTTACTAGGATGCTTAAGCTGGAGTATTTCTGAGTCAGTAGAATTAAACTCCAGGAAGCAATAACTTCAAGCAGGGAGGCAGCTATCTACTTAGATATATCCTCTATTACAAAAAGCAGTTAAGAAGGAACTTTTGATATTGAAGTGATTTGCCTGAGGGCCTCAGTTCCATCTAATCCTTGCTTGGAAACTTAACTCATTTATTCAAGCTTGCCCAGTACATCTATTAAAACATCCAATTTGGTATCAGAATTTTTGATATTCTCTCAAGACTGCTACAGCACAGAATGAAAGCAAGGATTACGATAAAGATATCAAAAAGTATAAGTGCTTCTGCTAATGACTGACCAGTATCATATCAGACACTGGAAGACAAAATACCTTGTCATTAAGGTGGTTAAAATGTTTTATCTGGTAGTCAACAAACAATTTTCCAAAGTGCGTTAGGGACGTAAAACTAGCTGCCAGGGTATTTTGTAGCAGGGGAACATACTTGTGGATTGCAAAGTATTTCCTTGCCCATACATTAGTAATGGAAAAAAAAAGAAGGGAGTGATGTTAGACTGAACTAATCAGGAACATGTGGAACTGTGTGTCAAGAACTATTATTAATATTCTGGATTAGTGCTAGGCATTAGGAAGTGAGTTCAGTACAGTACTGTATACCAAGGCTTACAATGATCAGTGAACACCTTGTGGGATCATACCAGATGTAGTCCTGAGAGGAGCAGCCAACCTACGAGTTTGAACTGTAAAACCCTATTACTGTCCTTTTAAGTACATCATACGTCACTGCAGTAGGGCAAAAAAGTGTATTAAATTCTGTTCTTTTATTATTATTATTATTATTATTATTATTTATTTACTGACCTCTGTGAAAATCATCAGCATGCAGTTCCTCCAGTGCACAAGAAACCTTGCTTAGTCAGTGTTGAGTTGCTTTACTGATCCACAAGTAAAAGAAGAGAGAGAGAAAAGTTTGCTGAAAGGATGATGCATTTCTTCATCCCTTTGCCTATAGGGCAGCTTCTAGTGGAGATAATTTTATTACCTCTGTGAGATAACCAGTTCACGATATAAACTTTTTTGTAGAGTGGACTATACCTATACAAGAAAATAACAAGTCTGTAGAGGTATTAAGCTTAGTTTTCAGAAGTTGTACTCTCCTAACTCTAACTGCTCTGCTGTGTTTGGGAACTGCTTGAATGATAGTAGTCTACAATCACTGTAGCATATAATGTGGGCTACGGGACTTAAAAAATTATTTTCCTCATGAGAACTTTTTCTCTAGGGCAGCTTAAAAGTTATTTTAATGCCAAGTAGCATTTGATCTGATGAAAACACATAACCACATTATGTGATTGAGAGTTATATTATTCTTATTACAGGATATCTTGATTAGTGTCTTTTTTTTCCCAGGAAACAGCTTTTCTGGCATAAGTAAAGTAAGGTATGAGCAATAGAAGAAAAATACCTCAGAATTTGAATAAAAATGAATTAGATTTTTGCTGTACAAAAGAAAAAAAAAAGACCTATTTTGCTGGAGGTCTTTTTGCATATTTTTTTCAATTGTTATGGATATTGTATATTTTAATTTCAGATGTATTAAAGAGGAAAATTCTGAATTGCAGAAGGAAGGACAATTTTATTGTTGCAGTTATTAAAAAAGTCAATGCATTAAATAGCAAAACTGTTGAACAAAATCCAAGATTTCTATTTTTAATTTTTCATTCAATTAAGAATTACGAACAGCAATTATAGCTGAGGAGTTTTGCTTTGTTGTTCCAGACTAAGGCATTTTTTTTCATAGATTCATAGAATGGCCTGGGTTGAAAAGGACTACAATGACCATCTAGTTTCAACTCCCTGCTATGTGCAGGGTTGCCAACCACTAGACCAGGCTGCCCAGAGTCATATCCAGACTGGTCTTGAATGCCTCCAGGGATGGGGAATCCACAACCTCCTTGGGCAACCTGTTCCAGTGTGTCACCACTCTCTGTGTGAAAAAATTCCTCCTAATATCTAACCTAAACCTCCCCTGTCTCAGTTTAAAACCATTCCCCCTTCTCCTATCACTGTCCACCCTCATAAACAGCCATTCCCCATCTTCCCCATTGGAAGGCCACAATGAGGTCTCCCCGGAGCCTTCTCTTCTCCAAGCTAAACAAGCCCAGTTCCCTCAACCTTTTGAGGTGCTCCAGCCCTCTGATCATCTTAGTGGCCCTCCTCTGGACCCGCTCCAAGAGTTTCACATCTTTCTTGTGCTGAGGACACCAGGCCTGGACACAGTACTTCAGATGGGGCCTCACAAGAGCTGAGATTTTTTTGGGTAAAACTATATCCATTACTCCATTCCTTCATGGGGGATGATCATCAAATGGGAGGTTGCTCCTGGCCTAACAAGCGTTTAAAGTTTCAGATGTCCTGTACAGTCTTCTGAGCTACTGGCTCATGGTGACAGTTTCCTGTCAGTTTTTCATGTCATGTTAAAGCTAAGTATGTCACTTCTGCTGCACATAATGGAATGTTTCAATTTAGGGATATCAAAATATTATTACTGTTTTCATTCAGAGGGGATTGGACTCAATAATCTCTTGACGTCTCTTCTAACTGCTGCAATTCTGTGATTCTGTGAAAACAGCTCATCAGTTCAAATCAAATTTGGTTTAAAAGTGCTTTTATTTTTCAGTGATTAATGACAAACTGAAAAGAATCCATTTAGTCTCAGAGGCAAATACTAATTTAAAAATGTGTTTCCAATATGTATTTCTAGATATCTACACTGGTGTGTAGGCAGTCAATGTCATAGAATGACAGAATCAGAGAACTGGAGGGACTGGAAGGGACCTCTGGAGATCATCGAGTCCAAGCTCCCTGCTAAAGCAGGTACCCAACAGTAGGTTGCACAAGTAGGCATCCAGATGAGTCTTGAATATCTCCATAGAAGGAGACTCCACATCCTCTCTGGGCAGCCTGTTACAGTGCTCTGTCACCCTTACAGCAAAGAAGTTCTTCTGCATATTTGTGTGGAACTTCCTTTGTTCCAGTTTTTGACCATTGCTCTTTGTTCTATCACTACACACTACTGAAAAGAGCCTGGCCTCATCCAATTGCCTTCCATCAGCCTTTAGAGATTTATAAACATTAATCAGATCCCATCTCAGTCTTCTTTTCCCCAGGCTGAACAGACCCAAGTTACTCAGCCTTTTCTCATATGGGAGATGCTCCAGGCTCTTTATCGTATTTGCGACCCTCCAATGGACACTTTCTAGGAGATCTCTGTCTTATTTGTAAAATC
The DNA here is from genome assembly GCF_016699485.2 of Gallus gallus. NCBI lineage: Eukaryota > Metazoa > Chordata > Aves > Galliformes > Phasianidae > Gallus > Gallus gallus. Next base: position 131,968,084 of record NC_052533.1, read on the forward strand.
GGTAGTGAGTAAAGGTCTGCATTAGAAGAACACATATAAAGCAGCTTTCAGGTTTTTTTACTTCACAATGCATATCTGAAGATTCTGAAATAAACCTAGGACCTAAAAGTCACAGGTTTTTTTGCCTTTGTTTTCTCCCCTGTTCATAAGTCCTTTAAGTTATGGTTGAGAGAATTTGAGTCTTTTTCTGCTAGCATTGTTCTATGTTATTAACAACATAATTTAGAGTTTCAAAAGTAAGAGAAACATGTTTACTTCTCTGGTATATTTATCTTCTTATACTGCGTAAATTAAGCAACTGAGGAGTATGTCAGAATATCAGGTACTTTTGCATTGTCTTAAAATCAGATCAATAGGAAAGCTTTCTTTTGGTCTTTTTCTTTTGGAAACAATTTAAAAGTGCAGATAGTTTCCATTCTGTTGTGAGACACTTAGCTATAGTTTTCATAAAAATACTTACTTATGTGCTTGGTGGATTTTTCTCAATAATACATAATCATTATGGCCTTGTCATCGTTATGTTATGACACTCATCCAGTCTGGCACTCTGATAGCTTTTGATTTGATCTATAAAAGATGTATAGACAACAGCAGGAAAACAATGCTATTTAAAAAATTTGTTGTTAAATACCAGTTATATTAGTGACTTCTAGCAGCTCTGCTAAACAAGAGATAAGAAGCTGAGTTCCAGCCAAATGTTTACTGAGAGATATCAGAGGATTACAGTTTGTTTCTTTGACATCTGAAATTCACTCAGTGAATTTCAAGGGAGGTGAATCTTGCTCTATCTTGTGAGTCACGCCTCATTAGTCATCAGGATTCACTACTGTGATCGAGTCCTCCAAGACTCAGACGAATATACATAGAATCATAGAATCATAGAATCGCTCAGGTTAGAAAAGACCTTAAAGACCATCAAGTCCAACCACGACCTAATCATACTACCCTAACTCAATCAACCTTCCGCTAAATCATGTCCCTGAGCTTTCAAATGTAAAAAATGTAAAAAATTTTCAAATGTAAAAAAATGTAAAAACCCATCAAAATGGTTTTTAAATGCATCTAGGGATGGTGACTCAACCACCTCCCTGGGGAGCCTATTCCAGTGCTTAACAACTCTTTCTGTAAAGCAGTTTTTCCTGATATCCAACCTAAACTTACCTTGGTGCAACTCAAGGCCATTTCCCCTCATCCTGTCGTCTATTACCAGTGAGAAGAGATGTATTCATTGAGAGCTTTCTTAAAAACTAATACTCTACTTGGAGGTAAAATTGGCTAATACGCTAATTTCAATTAATAAGCATTACAAGTAAGACAATATTAGGCAATGGCTACTAAAAAAAGAATAAAAGAAGATAAAAAGATAGAAAATGGGGAAAGAGACAGATATACAAACACAGCAAAGCAAAGCAGTTCATCACTCCTTGATCCAGCGATGTCTCAGTATCTTCAGTAGTGGTAGGCTGTTCGAGATTGTATTGGTTAGTTGATGACTAATGCCAACAGTACAAACTTTTACTTACAGTCCAAAGTGGTGCTCTTTTGGAGTGACATCTTCTGGCTTCAGGATCTCCTTTGTTCCTGTATTCTGGGCCTTGCAAATTTAAATCAGCCAATAAATGAAGCAGGGAGACGCCAACTTGTATCTTGCCTTCACAGGATACAGTGGTGTCATCTCACAACTTCCTGTATCAAGCTGGAATCATTTGCTCCCAGGCCAAGTCTTCAGCCAGTTAACACTCCCGGACCCTCCCATTCGAAGGCAAACTCCAAAGAAATGATTTCAAATGTAAAACTCTTCACAGAGTGATGCTGATTGCCGGTCTCAGACAACATCTCAATACTGAAGCTAATTAAAGAAGAATTCAGGTGAGATTTTGCCTGGTAAAAAAGAAAAGGCAAAAAGTTTGCATGTTCACACAATTTAATAAGAAGAGGTGTCATAATTTATTCCAATTTTCAATGCTGGAGGGGTACTTTTTGAAAGGTAGCACTTTACTGAATTGCAACATAGATATTGCTGGAGTTACTTTACATTCATGATGTAGTAGAGTGGATTCTACTCTGTACTGCAGAAGATTCAAAGACTGCATGTTTGTGAGATGACTGCGAAAAATGATACTTCACAGAATTTACATTATTACACGCTGAATGCAAAACTAAAATGCTTTTCTAATTTTTATCTGTGTACAGCTTGTTTCCCAAATATTTTCACTGTCTGTCCTGTGCTTTCAATGTTGCATGCTTCACTTTTTTTCCTCTTACTTTTTCTCTTGCACTGCTTACTATGTCATCTAACAAATTAGTTATCTTTCATTTTCGGCTTACCCTTCCAGTTCTATTTTGGAACAACAACAACAACAACAAAAGTACCTATATTTCATAATTTTTACCAAATGTAAAGCTTAATCTTAAAAAGAATCTGTGTCCTCATTGGAATCAGTGGAATTTTACTAAATTCCCTATATTGCAGAGGTGTAATTGAACAAAATTTGTAGAAAATAGGCCTTAAGCAAAGAATCAAATAAAATTCTGCTGAGTAATCAAGTTTTCTTTGGTAGATGAACAGAACACCACAATTTGTGTTAAGTCTGTTGAAATGAAATTTTGTTCTTATCTTTGTGTTTAAGCAAATATAAAATATTGCTTCAAAGTGATTGGAGGGAAGAGACATAGTTAATACTTGCAGTCTTACTGTACTGATTTCATGGTTTGTGTATTAAAATTGTATTTATGTCATGAAAACATACGCAGCATAAGGACGCATGGTAAAACATACAGTGTTCTAACAGAAGTATTTCTTTCTAATAGTGTGAAGTTATTGCTAAGGTTAATGATAAAAAACAGTACCATACAGTTGATGTAATAATGTTCATCAGAACCCAAATCTCTCACTTCCTGAAGTCTCCTCTACTTCCCTAGGAGAAACATCTCATACCGATAATATTTCTTTCATAAATATTTGTATTTCATATAATACATAATCTATTCCAACAGCCTCTCCTAATTGCAAATTTAATATTTGTTCACCTAAAACTGTTATTGTTAGGTTAGAGGAAACCTACTGATGTTTGATTTTATTGGAAAAAATAAAACAACATAAAATACAATAGAAAAGAGTTATTTATAATTATCTAGAAGCTGAAATAAACCAAACTCTTTAATGGATTCTTAGACAGGTGGTTATGTTGGTGAAAGTAAGACAGACAGTGTCTTTCTCTTTCCAACTAATGTACATTGCCTTTTGTGTGTGTGTGTGTGTGTTTTGTTTTGATTTGTTTTTCCTTTCATCTTCTTGCTTAATTATTACTTCTCCCATTTGTCAAATTCACATTCAGAATGTCACCTGGAAGTGTACAGTGTTTGTTTGAGATTAGTTTGTGCTGAGGAAAGTGAATACTGAATTACTTTCTAAATACATGAGGGTTTGAAGTTTAGAGAAAGTGATCGAGTACTCAGTTGAACATGCACTATGCATTATGCTAAGTAAACTTTATAGATAACCCTCTTTATCAGACACTCCTTTTTATGCAGGAGCATGTAACTTAACTGCTGGAGATACATGCTTTTTAATGTGTTTCTTCTTTGCTTTCCAATAGGGACCTATTTGTTCTGGCAGGTTCTAAACTTATTTTCATAAATATATATCAAAGCAATTGATTTCTTAACATACTTCTCAAAATATATAGCGACTTTAAGAATAGTGATGAAGTGCTCAGTAAGTCTTCTTTTCTTCTTCTCTGTTTACTTTTGTTTATGGTCTTGATTGTTTCCTAGGTTTTTGCAGAAGTATATGAAAAATATTTCTCTGTTATCTTTTCTATTATCTTCAGGGCTAACCAAAAGTTAAAGCATATTAATGTGGGCATTACCCAAATGCCTCTTGAACACAGATAGCCATGGGCCATCAGCCACCTCTCTGGGAAGTATATTCCAGGTTTTGATCATACTCGTGGTAAATATTTTTTTTTTCTTAATGTCCTGCCTTATGTATGGCAATCTGCTTCATTTGTGCAACAGTCCCAGTATTGTTACAAAATGTGTTGCAGCCTTCACAGTTGTCACCATTCCAGAACATCGTGAGACTTCTGTGTTTGGGAAGCATGCTTCAAGCTTTGGTACACATAGCAGAGGAAGCTGTGCCCTTTCTCTTGAATTCTACAATACTTCCTACACATTAGCTGCTATTATGATTTCATGTCTACACTTCATCTTCAGATAGTAATTTCAGCAGAGATCTAATAAATTTCTTTTTCTTTTTGGTCTTGAAAGTACTTTGGGGTATACTTGCTCTTCAGAATTTTGCATTTGTACTCCCAGTTTCACCAGCTAAGCTCAGAAGTAAAGCCATGTTTGGATGCATCATTTGCTTAACTTGTAAGACATGTGACACTTGATTCAGGAAGAAGAGTGGTTTCTTTCTGATGACCCTGATACTCTATTCCACAGCTCTACAAGTATGTTGTAGCTTGGCATGTATGAGAGTGAAGCCATGTTGTCTTGGCACTGTAAGACTTTTTTTGTGTCAAATTTCAGCCCAGTACTTTAATGTTTTCATCTTAGCAGGAATATTAATCATTACCTGCACTTCTTCAGAGTTTTCTTTAATAAATCTTGTTAATAATTAATGTCATTCTTTTGATAACTTCAAGATAAGCTAGGAAAGATTTAATAACTTTTCTTCAAGTGACCTACAGAGGTCTAAATATCTATTACAGTAATTAATGTTCAGCTGTGAAGTTGAACATATTTCAAGTAATTTTTCATGTGTGCTTCTGATAAATAGTGTTTACAGTACTAATAATTAATCAGTGTTATATCTACATGCCCATATGCATAAAGGAGAAGCTCCCCCAGGTGAATTTAAAGAGAAACTGTGAGCTGTACCTCAGGTAAAGGGCAAAAACACTTGACAGAAGCAAAACTGACACCATCACGTTGACCTGTATGTACCTCTAGGGCTGAAGTTCCACCATGATGATGATGCAGCATGCACCCCAAGACAGTATTCATAGAAATGCAGAGATGTGATATGGTTTTCCAAACTGAGCTTCTTCTCTGATGTTGCTCATCATATTGCTAATATAATTTTCTCTTGAGTAGAATTCCTAACCTAACATTAAATAGCTGTGCCACTCAAAAATGTATACTTCAGTAATATAATTCTCATTGTAGATACAGAAATCCTCAAGGTGCTTACCCTTCATATCTTGGGTAAAATTATTTTTTCATTTATGTACTTTTCACAGTATAAAAATATTTTTTTAAAATAACTGATATATCAAAACATCATGAGAAACACTTCTATATTCATTTCAGTATGGCAATTCCAGATGTGTCCAACTTTAAAAAGTACATGAATAGCTATTATAGATGACAGTAGACTTTCAGATGCTGAGGCTTAAACTGCATTTCATTTCAAAATATTCCTCATTATTTTCAAACCTGTAATTTCAAGGGATAGGAGACTTCTAAGATGGTTCTTACAGTACCATGGAGCCTATCAGTACATTTCCAGTACACGTGAATAACAGTGCTCCTAAGATTCACACTATTCGCGTTAAACATGAGTGAAGTAGAAAGCAGAACAGAAAACCAAAATGTTCCCTTATTATTATATTTTTAAAAGTTAAGAACATAAACAAGGTATAGAAAGTACTACAATAAATGTTAGCACATTCTTTCCTAGTATTTTTTTCTGAATTTCCTTATGTGTAATTTTTAACTTCTGCGTTTGTTTCATTTGCTGTTCTTGAGATGCTATCCAAATAAAACAGTATTTTTAAGGTGTGAAAGCTGCTTTTCATTTTTCAGTCTGAAATGCTGCTTTTGTTTAAATTACTACATTTTTCCAGTTCTATTTTTGTCCGAAGATAGTAGATTACTCTATGAACATTGCTTAGCATATGCTTAACTACAGCAAAGGTTTCTCCTGAAGTTTTTCTTGCTTAATCAATACCAGAAAGTTTATTTGCATTATTATAATAGCTAAAGATCTCACAAAGATCCCGAGTTTAGTAAGCATGACATGTAACATGGTCACAATGGAAATTCAGTCCATTTAATTCCCAAAAAGAGATTAAAATATGCAGAAGACCATGATTTCACTGAGTGTGAAGAAACTTTATCACTTGGGAAGCACACTAGTGATACATGTGAAATAAAAAATCAGTATGTTATTTCCAAAACCTTCTCTATATTAGATATTTTGGTACAAAACCTGTGGAGGTATAGATGCTCTGCATTTTATTATTTTCCTGATTAAAAAGAAACTCCATTTATTCTAACACTCTCTAGACTTTACTGAACTAGATATTTGATGAAATCTTAGCTCTGTTTCAAGAAGAAACTCACCCTGTCTGCCATGATTAGTGTCTCAAGGCAATAAGGTTTACTCAAGTTTACTTGGCAAACCTTATCAGAAAGTGAAAAGTGGGGTCTCTGCAAGATCGAAGCAATCATACTTATTTTTCTTTAACTCACTTTTTAAATTCTAATAGTAAATATTTTCAAAGTGATGAGGTATGGTGTGTGTTAAGAATATATTTTTAATGATATTCCTATCAGTTTATGTTATCGTTCCTTTTCAGCAACTAAATTATGCTAAATAAGAATTTGTACTTAAATTATAACTCAGTGTTAATTAAGTGATATTATTTTCTTCTTTTCATTTTGGAATTGTAAAGTAGTTGGAGAGACGATCTTATCTAATATGCCTCTTTATTTTGGAGAGAGACAATATCCCTTGATCAAAAGTAAGCTAAGATTATAGTTTATTAAATTTCTCTTCACTGAGGACAGAAAGTCCTTAGTAAGAATTCTACTCTTATTTATGCTGCTTTCTTTTTTATCTCATCTTTTCATTTGCTCAAGATTATAACTGTTCTCTCACTATTATTTTTTTGCTCAACATCCCAGAAGTCCCAGGCAAAGGTGATAAGATATGAAACAGAACAAGATTACTAATCTTTTGGGGACTAAAATGTTTCTTTTTCTAAAGTATTCTGTGGAGAATCTTATTTGGAAATGATTTCCTGGGAGTATTTGGAACTGTAGTTTACTGTATTAAAAGATTTTGTGACAAAGATAGTAGTGGATAGTACTTTTTTTGGGAAAAAACTTAGGTTCTTGTCTACTCTATCTGCAAGTAGTGAAATATAATATTGAGTGCAGAATACAGCAGCATTATTGCTCTTTCAGTTGCCTCCAAAGTATGGTGGAAGTCAGCTGTATCACATATGAACATGTAGGACAGAGGGATGCATTGGAAAAGCAGGTTTTTCATTTTGCTTTTCTTCTGTATGGAAAACTTAAAACTGAAATTCTACCTTCTTTTCGGGCCAAAGGCAGATCTTTTTGTATTGAGTCACATTTACTATTACCTTGTTTTTCATCTCACCATCCCATATTACTTTGCCTCTTGAAATGCTCACTTGGCATTGGTTCTGTGATTTCTTACATGACTTTCTTTCCCCTTTCTTCCATTGCACTGATGTATCATGGTATTATGAAAACAAAGCACTGTCCCCACAGACCTGTTGCATTATATTTCAATTGTTTCAGTGAATTTCTTGTTGAAGCTTCTTGGTAAGGAATGAGTATGAGTAATTTAAAATACCAAATCTTTTTGTAGAATAAGGAAGTTTATCAGTTGTTGGAATGCACCTTCTAAATTATGATGAATTCAGAAAATATGTTGTCCTATCTGCAAAATGGAAAAGGTAAAACATAATAGTTTTACGAGTATATCTTAAATTTAGAAGAAAGAGCCGTGAAGTTTGTGTCTGAGAATCAGTATCTAAGCAACTAAAGTAAGTCACTGAGGAGTACATCCATTGTGTTTAGATGTTCTGTTCTTTGATGATTCAGCTTTTTTTTTTTTTTTTAATGTTCTATGCAGTTCTATAAATTAATTGATTCTTTATCATGATATTGCATTAGATATTTCCTGCCAGGCCCTGAGAGGAGTGACAGACCTGACTGTCCCTGTCTATCGCTTTCAGGACTCCCCTACATTGGTGAGAGCCCAGGACCCCTTTCCAGTCCCTGGAGCCATCAACTCCTGCCTAGTGAGGCCTCATTCAGGGTTGGTTTCCAGCTCCCTACAGCCCAAACCTGGTTGGCCATGTGCCCCGCTGAGATGTACTTCCAGCCTGACCTCATGCTTGTCTCTGTCCCAGGTGGGGTGTCAAATGCCTGGGATGGAAGCTGAGGTAGAAAACAATTCTGAATATGGAAGGACAAGTGTATAGATAGAAGGAAAGCCGGGAAGAATTGGGAGAAAAATAGAAAAAACTCAAATGAAAAGCCAAGCCTACCCTTGCATTAGTGTAAACATGTTTCCTCTGGATTAGCTCCACTGAAGTAATCACCCTGTGTCCTAGAAGTGCAGAAATGTTGTGACCAGATGGCCAGCCAGAGGCATTGAAAAAAAAATATCCAAGATACACATATAGTAGCAAGTTTTCTGTTGGACTGATATGAGACAAGAGGGGAGGTAGACACAGAATTCCACCCTATCCAGTGTGGCAAGGCAGTGTGTCATTGAGCTAGTAAAGGGAGTGTTAGGGCATGGGTTTTTTTGAGGTAATCTCATTATATTCTGATGTTTACTTTCAACTAAATTTAAATGTCAAATTATGCCTTTCTAATTACATTTCCTGCCCTACTAGAGTGGAAAGTATATGTATAAATAAAATATTAAATCTTTACTCTTCCTTTTGGGGTAGCACATCAGAAGAAAAAAAAGAAAAGAAAGAAAGATAAATATCTACAGTATTTATGTAACTTTTCTGCTTGAAAAGCATTTGGCAAAGAAAGGAGATAGCATTATTTGTTCTGCTTTCCATAGAAATGGGTTGGGCTCAAAGGACATTCTAGCATTTTACAGTTGCTTAGGTAAAGTGTATTTCTTGTACCACTGTAAAAATCTACCTACTGTAGTACTCTTTCTTCTTTTGGGAGTCTCAGCTGTTGGTCTGATAAAATTGACTTTTGCAATTAAGAGGAAACATTTTTAATGTTTAATTTACAATTACATATTTTGCTCTTGTGCTACTATACTTTTCTTAAGCTGTAATTAGTTCTGTCACCTTAAACCTCTGTGATGTGGCTTTAATTTTAGAATCAGACATGAGATGTGAGTTTCCAGTTGGCCTGGTTGGAACAGGAAGTTTGGTACATACGAGGAACTGAGATTTGTTTGTTTCTGACATATTAAAGATTTCTCAGTGTCATAGTAGAAATGTTAAGCTGCTTTTTCAGTGCTATGGACTCTTGAACTTTGCTAGGTTGCACCCACATTCCCCACTCATATTTGCACCACAATAAATAAATAAAATCCCTGATTTGTTTCCTTTGTAAATTATAAATAAATTTGGTAAAAGCAAAGCTAGTCAAAATGTATTCTGTCTCCAAGAAATAAAATTTGCTTTTTAACAAATTTGAATGAACAGGATCAAATTTTGATTCCAAACTTCATCTTCTCTAAAGGACTGCTATATTCAAAAATAGTTACTCCATTTTCCTTCTCTCTCTTCTCCTTTACCTCAAATTGCTGAACTTGAAAATCTTTCAGATAAGTTATAACTGACAAATATGCTATAAATAAAATAGCTTCAACTTAAGAAAATCCTGGTGTTCAAGAAGAGATTAATTTAGTTTTGATTCTTCAATGATAATTTGATACATATTAATGCCTTCTCAGTGTCTTAAATTCTACAAATTGTTTACCATTGTATGGTGGAGGTCTAACAAAATGAAGTGGCCATTATGTAACTAATCTACAGATCGGCAAGAAAAGTAAGAGCGGTTCAATAGGCTGTGTAGAAACATATGAAGATATGAGGAATATCAAGCAGACTCATCACTGAGGAAAGAGGAAGTCTCCCTACCTCACCAGTATCCTCATCCCAGCAAAAAATTCTTAGTGCTGATGATTCAATGCAGCCCCTTCTTAAGGAGGATAAACTTTTGGGCTCAGAGGGGCACTGGAAAGCTAAGCATAATAGAAGTGATGGATTTGACTATGTTATTAATTAGGTCTTTCCTTTCCCTTTCCCTTTCCTTTTCTTTTTTTTTTAATTAATAGGTAATTTAATCCATCAGTGCCTCTGTGAAGAGAGATTTGAGCCAGGTAAGATATTTCTGGTAAATTTAAATATCATTAGATGCCAAATGTGGGCAATTGGATTGACCCTATATTTCCATACAAAGGACACAATACATATATTCATGGGAACATTGCTGATGCTAAAAAAAATTTAGTCATAATCATCTAAAAACACCTGTGAGATCAAGCTGTAGTGGTTTCACACTGATGGACAGCTGAGATCCATCACACAACTTTCCCTCTCCTCAGAAAGACAAGATGAGAAATTATGATGAAAGAAAGCTCACACCTTGAGATAAGGAACAGTGAGTTACCATCACAGGAAAAACAGACTCAGCATAAGGAAGAATCATGTAATTTACTACCTATTAATATCAGACTAGAGCAGTGAGAAACTAAACACAAACTAATAACACCTTGTCCTACATTCACCCTCATGCTGCGGCCTCCTTCAGGCCACATCCACTGCTATACCTTGGGCTCTTCCATGGCTGCATGTAGAGATCAACTCCATGTGGTGCCCATGGGCTTCTGGGGGGCAGTGTGCTCCACCATGAACTTCTCCTGGGCTGCAGGGAACTTCTGCTCTGGTGCCTCTGGCACTTTCTGCCCTCTGCAGCACTGACTTTGGAGTCTGCAGGGCTTCTTACACATTTTCTTATTTCTTTCTCCTAGCTGCTTTTTTACAGTGTTTTCTCCTTTTCTTTAAATCTGCTCTCTTGCAGGAACACTCATTGCTGCTCATGGCTCAGATTTGGCCATCAGCACGTCCCTTTTGGATCCAAATCCAGCTGGCTCTTATCTAACATGGGACAGCTCTTACACTCTTCTCATAGAAGCCAGTCCTGCAGCCCCCCACTAAAAAATCTTGCTGGATAAGGCCTCAACATAGGTAGAGAAAAAATATGTATATACATATATATATATATATACGTATAGCACATATATATATAATACATATTTATGTGTATATATAATGTATATTTATATATTTAACTCTAGAAATTAGCAGAGTAAATTACACAAGCTTTCAGTCACCAAATCCTTTCTCCGTGTCATTTTATTTTATTACCTTGATGGAAATAATTTGTGCACAGATAGCAAGACATCATAGTAAAGTTTGCCTGGGCAGAGAAAAATTAAAAAATATATATTAAATCTGAAATATTTGGAATATGTGCACAGAACAAGTCAGGCACTTCTCAAAAAGGCTGGATCTACGTTGCAGGATTGCAGTGCCTGTTGGGCTCCTATTCCAGGTTCAGGATTTGCTGATTCTCTTTAATTTATGACTAGTACTTCATTTTCTAGACATTTACCCTTCCATTAACAGTGCCTTATGCAGCACTTTTCCACAGCATCAGTAGCCAACATAGCCAACAATAGCTGCCGAAAGCAAAGTGTCTGATTATTTAGTGAGCAGTATAAATCATAATGTTTTGTTTTGTTTTAATATAAAAAGAGTAGTAACTTGAAATTCTTGAGGTATGCTATTTTCACTATCTTTATCATTCTACAAAGTGTCAGGTTAAACTTCCTCTAAATTTGAGTAAGCATCTTTCCCTGCACTCTGTAGTTTTCAAAGCAATTCAAATACAAATATGTGTTTCAGAAAAGATTAAATTAGTTACAAAGAAGAAATTCTTCACTAAGAAGGTGGCTAGACACTCAAATGGGTTACCCAGACACCTTGTGGATGCCCCGTCACTAAAGAGATTGAATGGATCTTTAGGCAGCCTGATTTAGTGAGATATATCCCTGCCCATGGCAGGGGAATTTAGAACTTAAACATATTCTTGGAGAGGCACAACCAGCATTGCTCATTGGTTTACCTCTGGCTAGTTTATCAGCAGTTTATGGACATTTAATCTGATGAAAAGCTAGTTTAAAAGCATCCTGAGTATACCACACAGCAGAAATATAGCATGGTATAGAAATACATTTAGCTATACAAGTGTAAAAACTTGTAGAATGCTGTAAAAATCACATTACGGGGCTTGGCTATTTCCCACACAATTCCTATAGAATACACAAACTTCAAGACAAAGTTCTAAGTAGATATATTTCCTGTTGTAATAGACTGATTGTGTATTTGTTGCTGCTCAACGAGTTGGTACTTGTTCAGAAGGGCAGCATCTGGCACCGTTTTTTTGTTGTTTTTTTTTTTTAAAGGACTTGAGGGCAGGAAAGAGATAAGAGGGCAGGAAAGAGATAAGAAAGTCTGCTGAAGAGGGCCAAAGCAGCTTTCAGCTTTAGGGAGGAAAGAGCTATTTTTTCTTCTGACTACCACAATTTATTTGTCATTTGAAAGTGACACAAAAAAGGAAGCAAAGGTACCTACTAGTTATGGCTCTAGGGTGTTTCTAAACACCTAGGGAGAGACAGGTAGAAGGAACAGAATATTCAAAGAATTAGCAAATGAGGGCTTTTGGCTGAAAGAAGTTCACTACATTTTGAGCAGGAGGTACTCAATATCCTTTAAGGTTGAGATCGTCCTATGTTATGGTACTACAGAGCAAGGTAATTTAAGACAAACACATAGGAATTGCTATAATCTCCTGAAGTATTAGAATACATGAGTACTCAAATTATTTATTAGAAAATGCTCTAATAAACTCCTTGTCTCCAAGGTTTTAAATAAATGTGAATTTATTTTTGTCAATTGCAATGACTTTTTAGATCGGTGATTCTACATAATAAGAAAGTTTCTGGTGGGTAGAGATTCTGTTCCTTCTTTTTTGCTGTAGTTTAGATACTTTAAAAAAAATACCCTTTTTGATTCTCATATTTTGCCTGAAATTTTCTTGACCTTTTTGAAAGATGGTAAGTGCAGTGACATGGATGGTTCAATTACAAATGGTTGAGTACATTTAGCATTTGTCTGACAGGGAAATATTAGACTGGTATTAGTGGTTTTGAAGATTTGGAGAACATTAACCTTCTCTCTGAGATATTTATGTGGTGTTATTTTTATCCCTACTTACTTTCCTATCAATTTTGGTACCTTATGTTAGCACAGAAGCATGGTGAATTCATTATTGGTTCTTTGAAGTGAACTCCCTTGAAATTCATGGAATCCAAAGAGAAGACACAGTGTTTCCCTATGAAAAACTGTGAACTAATATTATTTGTCCTCATTAACCAACAAATCAGTAAATTACATCATCCCTTTTTTACAAGGATCAGTTAATGAAAATCATAAAATAGGATTTTTCTTTAAGAAAATTGCAGACAGCTGTGTATCAGAATCTGACTTTCTCAGCCTTTCTAGGCAGCTAAATTCCTCCTTTGAAAGAAATGCCTTGTTTCCCTCTTTCCTCATTTGGTGCTTATTTCTTCCTTTTTCATTTAAATGAGTTCCGCATTGCTTATGCATGTAAGTGCTTATTCCTTCTCTCTCTCTCTCTTTTTTTTTTTTTTTTTTCTTTTTTCCTTAGTGGAAAAAGTAGTGCAGACCAAAAATTAACCTTGAGATGCTGAGAGAAGCAATGACAGAAGTGATGGGTAAATGGATAACAAGGAAGAACTTCCAGGTGTACACTTCTTTATTAAAATAAAGAGGGAAACAAAATCACTGTGAATAGCAATAAAAAAAAACTGAATTAATTATTCATGAAGACATAAGTTTTTATTTAGAGAGAAAAAAAAATTATTGAAGATTACTCTGCATATCTCTGTAGGGAAAATTTGATATTACAAATAATCCTAGTTTAGATCTTATTATTAGAAGTGGTACAGATTCTCAGGTACAGTAGTCTGCTACTCATTTTTAATCAATTTAGATAGCAGTCATAAAATATGAGATTTGTGAACTTTGAGTTAGCATTTTTTGAGCAGCAGATAGGGAAGACCTCAAGAATTTGCTTCTAACTTTTTTTTTTTTTTAATGAATTTAATGTATACATCCACTGTATTTTTAAGGTTGAATATTAACCTCCAATGACACAGAGTAGGCTTCATAAAATGTTGATATTGGTTAAGTAGAATTGTAGTCCTGTTTTCTGCAAGGCTGTTATCAGTTCTGTCTCAGGCTCGTGTTGTGACTTTAATGAGGACTGAGTTTTTGAACCCTTGTGACTGTCAAAGGTAGCATGCTGTTTTTTACATTAGACTAATCTTGATAACTGCTAACTTCTTAGTGAGAATCTGCAATTAACTCAAGTCTTAGAATTTCTACTCAGTAGCAATATATTTAGATTTATTTAATCTTCTGATAATCTCTAGAAGATGAAATTTATGTTACATGACTTCTTCTATTCACTTGAAAGCTGTGTACACTGCCTTGCTCCAGGCCAGAATCAGATGTTAGTAAAGACAAAATAATGTTCAGATAGTAAAATGGTTTGTGATTCTTATTGATTTATACTGACGTTTTTACTATGTACAGTCACTCTTACTATACCTGCTAAGGTGCTTCTGATGTGGGGCTTATTGTTTGAAGTAATGATGAATTGCCACAGTGAAGATCACATTTGATGTCAGAAACAAAATTAAAGTAATTTCAAAATAGTTAGGTGTTTTATAGAAAAATTGCAATAATTTGAAAAATTCTATGCAATATTGAGCATTATACCAAATTATACTAAAATATTATATATATATACACTAAAATATATACTAAAATATTATACCATGTTATGAATAAGGTACTAATAATATTCATCCTTATAGCTCTCACTTTTTTTATCCTATGTAGCCATTTCTGACCCTTTTTTTTTTTTCACTTCTTGTGTTCCACATGCTTCTGTTCATAACCAACTATTCTTCTCTGTCTGTCTTGATCTTTGCCTTCTCTGTCTTCCAGATGAATGTATTTTATTTTATTTTTTGTCATCTACCTTGCAGGTATTCCTTCTTCTCTTTACATTATTTTATTATTCTTAGCATAACAGTGGGGTAGAGCTGCCATACAGGGGAATCAGTAAAAGCAGAACACTGTCATTTTGATGTGAATTTGTTTTACACCTACTGCACACTCAAGTAGTATCTTGCCTGGAAAGAATGTCTCTCTGGCAACTTATTCCAGCTGACTAAATCTGAGTCACTCTTTCCATTTCAAGTGATCGGACTGTGTCTCTACTACTCCTGTGGGTAGGACACCATGATGTGATCTGACTTCAGCTAGACTCGCATGCTGAAGTTCTTGCTCCCTGGCTGCCAACCAAATAACAGATTTGACATGTACAGAGTTTTGCTTTTGGAGCTTGAAGGCAATAAGAACGTGCAATGACAGAAGAATGATTTATGATTTATTTGTCTGAAGGAGAAAGAATTCAGTATGTTTATGACAAATGGTATTAACCATATCTGGCATTTCAGTGAAGCCTGTAGGTAGATATGATGTAGCCGTGCTAAATCCTGTAATTTGCATTGTCTCTTTGGGAACAAAGTATGTCCTAATTTGAATTGCCCTCACTATTCCAGTGTCGCAGTCTGGAGGTTGTGAGGCAGATTGTTCAGCTGGTAAGTTTGTATTCTCTTTTAAATCTTCCTGTTCACAACTGTGAGCCAGAAGAGAATGATATGTTGAACAGTGTTCTGTGTCAGTCTTGGATTTAGTACTTGGATTCAACTGTAATACATACCACAGCATAAGTATGTCAGCTTGTATTTGCTTACAACAAAAACAAAATATGTACAGCTATAGAAAAAAAAGTCAAAGATTTTCAAATGATCTTGAATAAATGCTCTGGAGTTGAGAAAGATGAAAGTTAGTAAACATAATTGCAGTGTAGCATATTTAGAATAATTACTTGCACAAATACAGACTATGTAAAAAAGCCTGCAAAATGGTGTTGAAGTGGATCATAAAATGATCAGGTTTCAGTGTGGTCTCATCACTGTGGAATATGTATAAAGAGAAATAATGCCAAAAAATTGTGTGAATAAATGTTTCAGTATGGCTTGGGAGCTTTAAGAGTCTAGCTAGAGGAATATATGTAATTCTGAGCACTCCAGTTCAAGAAAGAAATGAATAAATTAGAAAAAGCCCAATGCACAAGAATGATCAGAAGTAGAAAAAATGCAGTCTGTGGGGAAAGGTGGAATGAATTGTTGATATATATGAATACATATGTGTCTTGTACAAAGAGGTAGATGAGATAATATGGCCTTCAAGTGTACAAACATTCTCGGAAAGGGAATATTCTGCATATTCTTTGTGGATTCAATCAAAAGTAATGAATAAACACTGTAGAGATGGGAAAAGATTTTCCTGACTCTGAACAAAGTAAAATAGCAGGATGAAGGTAGGAGGAGGCCATAGAGACTCTAGTTATGATCTTTAGAAAACAAGATGTCTTTTAGGAGTGATGGAAGGAGAGTTCTATCCCAAAAGGAGAACCTTACATTTTTTTTTTCTTATAGGTCTTTCTAAATGCTGACGATTAGGTTCTTCCCACAGGTGTGAGAAGTCCAAGTATTTTATAATTCTTGAAAAAAGCTCCTATTCAGTGTTAAGGCAAATCCAGTGATCACTACATCATATAAAATCTGCCTTTGTAAATGTGAGGGAATGTTTTTTACCAACAGATAAATAACTTCTGATTGAAATAAAGGAGAATGATTTGATATAGTTATAGAAGAGCTATCCACAGATATATTCCATCTATGATTTAACTGTAAGAAGATTTATAGACTATACTGTCTTATCGTACTAGTGGTATAACTCTTCTCCATGCAAACTTCTTATTTCAGAAGACTGAAATAGAGAAGACTATTGAAAAGACTTATTTCTTGTGACATCTCAATGAAAGGTTTGCACTGAAGATTTTGGAAGACAGATGAATCCTTTAACAGCTTGTACCAGGCATCTGCCAGTCTGAAGGTAAGTGTGATTGTGTTGTTTGTGCCATCACCACTGAATCACTGTTCACAGAAAGTCAGAGGTTTGGCTTGCAGACTCCATAGTTTAACAATGCCTTGAGACTGTAATGGTATTGCAAGCAACATTAAAACTGCATGTTTTAGACGTGTGTCAAACAGATCTTGTCAAGGAGGTTATTTTCCTCAGCTTGAAAATATCATGACATTTTTTGTTGAGAAAAGGGCAGATTTTTTTTGTGCATTTTCTTGCAGAATTATGACACTTTTTGTATTTACAGCATATATTTCAGTTTGGCATTTTCCCCTTTAAGTTCTATGTATAACTCTGAGTTTAATGCTCTTGTAGTTGTTATTCTTTTGTATGCAGAAATGTTTGTGGGTTAAAATTGTGACAAAATAAGCTATGTGGTTTATTTCTTATTACAGATATGACATCAGCCCTTTCTAAACTTATCTTTGACAGAGTTCATGGGTGTGAGAATTGTCTGTTCATAGAACTTACTGAGTTCATCATTTCCTATGATCCTGGGGCCTTTGGTTAGTATATCACAGCTTTCTTGCTGTTTTGTTTTTCTATATAAAAGTTGACTAGTTCCTGGTAACATTTATTTATTCATTTATCAGTATGATTTTCTTAAGCAAATACTTCCTTTCTGTAATTATACGTTAGGTATTGATCACTTTTAATATTTCAGGATTCTCTGCCTCCCCCTCCCCCACCCACCTTTTTTTTAGTATGAGATTGGACATTATAAACAGGCTGTTACCAATATCTAGAAATAATCAAGTAAGATAGAAATGATTTTTGGGTCCTTTGAATTGTACATGAATTTTCCTTATCTGCTTATCTAATGATAAACTTATGTGATTGATTAGAAAAATATATTTATGAAAGCCTGTAGGGTAAAGTAACTTAATGTTTATATTGTTTTATTAATCTTCTGGCTTACTGAAGTCAGTTCTCAAGTGTATCTTGGCATGACAGATTCATTAAAAAATTTTCCTAGGAACACATCCATTTTGATTTGGAGAAAGAAAATTTGCAAATCTTTTAAGTGAAGCATCAATTTCTGAAGTCATAAAATATTTTAATTCCTAGTTAGTATAAGCATGCTTCCTTTTTGACATTATTTCTAATACCACCTCAAGGGTATTGAAGTGGAAGTGCACTACAGATCTTGTGGTTTGAAAATAGGCTATGCCTTTGTGACTGTGTATATCTCTAAAGTAGTAGGCTAAAGTGATTTTTCTTTGTAGACACTCAGAAACTGATATATTATATTTAGCTAGAACTATGCAGCAGCCATTAGATTCTGCTGTTACTGTTAATGTTTCTTGGTTATAGTATGTATAAGTGGATACACGAAATCTAGTTGTGTGCACAGCTAAAGCATGCATTTTCAGTTGTTTACCATCAGCTGATTTTTAGTTCTGTGGGACCACATGCAGGATAGGTGACAATCTGAAAAGACAAGCAGAACAATAACAGAAAAACACGTATTATCTTGATGATGCTTACAGAAATACATAATTTGTTTTTTAGAAGTATTTGTGTCACTTTATAGAGAAGCTTTGATTAGAAAGTACAAAGTGAATGAAACATAGTGGTACAAGCATTATGAAGTTAATGTGCTTTAATGAAAATTAATATTTGTGTACGCTGTGAGAGTTATCAATCATAAAAAAAATCAAAATATTTAGCAATGCTTAGAAAAAAGTATATTAAGCAGACAAAACATGAGAAGTAAATTTACAAGGGTGGATCTCTTGGAAATGTTTCCTTAGCCACATTCTTGTGTACATTTCACTGTCACAATTTGCCTTTGTTTACCCTTCAATATCAGGTTGTAAACTGAGTACAGTACATATATTTGCCCATCTGCTTTTGTCTTGTTTTTGATGAGGTATATCTGCATTGTTTTTAAGTAATAAAGGAACACATAATTATTGGTTCTGTTAAATAACCTGCAATCTTTTTAATCTCAGCATGAATAATCAGTAGACAAAATCAGTAATGTTTAATTAACTCCACCCAGTATGACAAAGAATGCATTTGTTCTTCCCCTTTGCCTTTCTCTGTGCTTGGCACAACTTTTTGTCTTGTTATTTATCTGTAGTATAGACCTTAAAAATTAAAATCAGAATTGTGACAGTAAAACCCAATTCAAGGGAACTCATTGAGTGGGATGTGCTTTTGAAAATACTGTGGCTAAGTATGTCAGGAAGAAGTATCTCCTACTATGTCTTTTTACCATATGCGCTGGAGTAGTATTAAGATCTGTTTTGAGTCTGTGATCAGACTATCTGAAAATAACTAATTCTGTGTAGCATACAGTCTGTGGCATGCAGGAGAGCTAAAGTGTGGAAAAAAAAAATTAATAACCAGAGTAAATGACCAGTGATTGTCAATATGTTGAAGTTAAGACACATCTTCTGTAAACATGGAAGATTATATCCTCAAAAGAAATATACAATAATAAGTAGGAGATTCATAATTTACTAAAGAACATAAATATATTTACCCTCACATGACTTCATTTTACATTACTATCACCTGAAAACTATGGCATCCAGGTGTCTTTTTGTGGAGTGCACTATTCCAAATGAACTCGTGAGAGGACTGCAGGAGTTTCAGAAGAAGCAGTCCATAATGTAGCAATATATTTCCATGTCATCTGCCTATTCTAGGCACTAGAGATGTCAATCTATGATTCAGTCTAACAGAATGATCCCTCTGCAGCAAAAAGCCATGATGAGAATGATGTTCTCAAGGAATAGAAATCATTTTGTTAATTTTAATTTCTTTAATTTTACCTTTAATTTCTGCTCTGTGCTTTCCTTTAGAGAAAGTAAAAAAATCAAAGATTTTAATGGAAAAATACAGACTTCTTTTGCTATCTGTTCACACCAAAAAACCTTCTGTAGTCTACAGAGCTCTCAATCTGGCATTTCTTCTGTGTGTGAAATTTATATATATATATATATATATATATATATATATATATATAAATAAACAAAATATATTTGCAAGTATGGATATTACATATGGGTAGAAGTAACATTTTTTTCCCCTGGGCTGCCTTAGAGGCATACAATACATAAAAATAAATAAATAAATAAATAAAATTGTGCTTTAGCAGATGATAACTTTTTCCCAGGAAAAAAAAATATGGTTGGTTATACAAGAGCTAAGATATCAGTGGATTTAAAAATTCTTAAATTCTCATTGATCACTTGCTATTGATTGCAAGAAATTTGTACCTTTAAAATATCTCCAACCTATATAGAAATATGTCAAAATAGCTTTTACCACCGAACATAATTTTTTATGTCAGTGATAGTGACTGTAACTGTCTGTATTGTCCAAAGTAAAATGGGAATCTTCCTCCTCTCATAAATATTTCTCTTTAAATTGGAAAACTGAAAGGAAAACATTTTATATCTGCAGGTCTATGAAAGTGATGTAAGCCTTCTGAAATATTTAAGATTTTACCGTTGATTTTTATTTAGAATATATGTCACCCCCACTGCAGATCTGAATGACTAGTTTCTCTGGTGTCCAGGAATCAGTTAAGAGTCAGATCAGCCTTCTTAGTGAATCTTGCTCTTAATGCCTCCCTCAACCCTGAGGTTGAAACCAGATGTACCGCACTTCAATAATGTCATTCTAGGGACTACTTGATCTCCCAGATTCTAAGTCCAACATTGTGAAACATTTATTCTGTTAATACAGTCTGGTGGAGATGCACACTGATTGAAACAAATCTCTTTCAACCATGCATTGAGCACTAAGCTGTCAGTGAATACCACAGCTGTGCATGGTGTGATGTGCTGTATTTCTATGACTATGGTGATGAAGTGCAAAGGAGCAGTTGCTGATATTTTGTTTTTCCATGTCAAATAGCACATCTCAGGCATCACATAAGACATTTGCAATTGTGGGTTGAGAACAAGGTTTGTAGAGGCATCATACATAAATGCCTGTGTTATTTGGTGTGCCTTGGTTGTAAAATAATGTACTGCTTCCTTAGTCTGTTCATGGTAATGTAGGCATTTAGCTTCTTA
This sequence comes from Gallus gallus, assembly GCF_016699485.2. Classification (NCBI taxonomy): domain Eukaryota; kingdom Metazoa; phylum Chordata; class Aves; order Galliformes; family Phasianidae; genus Gallus; species Gallus gallus. Next base: position 131,989,085 of record NC_052533.1, read on the forward strand.
GGAAAGACTTCTCTTGGGGAAAAAATGGTATTGAAAGCAAGGCAGACACTGCTGACATCTGAGAGATAGTTTGAGACTGAATTATTTCCTCCAAGATGTGAATGCAGAGACAGCCAGGGAGTATTTCTGTTTCTCTCCTTCACCCTGTCTATTACTCAAGGGAGTTATTCGAGTTTCCCTGTTCTTTTAAAACCAGAGTCTTTGGTACAGCTATAGGAATCATAATGAACCACTGCACTATGTGACTTCTTTTTTTCTTTCATGTGAAAGCTGCATGTTTACAGGGATTTATACAGTGAAATCAGCCAACCAGTTCACTCTTACAGAATATATACTCTTTTTTGAGTGAATTTTGAGTGATGTTTCTGTTCTTATTTGTTATTGGAGCTTCAATAAAGATTGACCAAAAATAACTGAAGAAGAAGAACAGACTGGAGAAGAAGAATAGACAAGCACCAGTCCCTAGAACTGGGTGGAAAACTGTCTTGAATTGCATGGAATTCTGCTATCAGTGGCTTATTTTTTTTTCATTATCTTTCACTCCAAGCTTATCCATTAAATCACCACAAAATAAATGAAGAGTCAGGGAAAGTTCTTTGAAAAAGATAATTCCATGTCAAATTTCTGCTCTTAGTTTAGCGTGAGGATCTTCCATAGGGAAGACTACTTTTAGTAGTCTTTACTACCTTTAAGTCAAGAGAGAAATGTCCAAAATATTCCATTTGTTGAGGAAAATGTGGTCAAAATCAGTTCTTAATTTCTAAAGCTCTGGACTCAACAAATTCTTTTTCATCTAATGTTTCTTACAGTTTCTGCTGTATAAAAGACCACATCCCTCTCAGAGCTCTTATTAATCACCAGTCAAGAACACCTGTGGCAAACAAAAAGACTGTGAATGTAGGAAGAGCAAGGAATTGTGTAGTATTATCATCACAATATTTCTACAAGTACCATAATATATAAGCAGTCCAGAATAAGATGCAGGACAGTACAGACCATCTAAAATCATTGTAATTGCCTCAATCCTCATCTAGAGACTATTACAGTCCTATTGATGCATTTTGGCGGAAAATACTTTTTCATGTTAATTTTCTTTTTCAGAGCTACCCTTACTGATGAAGTCATAACTTTTATCTAAAAAGCTGTATTTTAGAAGAGATTATTGCTACAGAAGTTCTGTTTGAAAAGGTTAACATTAAAAGCAGTTATGATGAGAGACTTGGGATTAAGCTACTGAACATTTTACCCTTTAGAACAGTTTGTCTTGCAAGGCCAAGTTGCCTTTGACTAGAGTGCACTGTATCAAAAGATAATTCATAGTTATTCTCTTATATGCTGGACAGTGAGTACTATCAACTGAATTCCTGCTTCAAAAAGAATTCACATCACAACTGGGTGTAACTATGAATGGCACAGTATCAGAACTGTGGGTGTTTTGATGGATGGTCTGGTGATGACTAAATTCTCTGCAACTCAGGTATAAAGGCTTAAACTTGTTTTGTGCCTTACAGAAACTTGGGCAGGTATTAGAAGTACATAATTTAGATTACTATCTAAGCACATGTCTAACTGGAGCCAGTAGATATTTTGATGTTTTCAAACTGTCAAAATTAGGGTCTCACTTACTCTAAACTAATTTTATGCTGTTAAACTCTGTGTATTTGTATCAGTCTTGAAGTCTATTGATATTTCATTCAAACTCAGTAGATCATATGAGATTTAGAATCGATCTGGAGTGATAAATTGCTTTGCTGCCAACATTTTGTAAATATCTGTGTCCTAAGAACAACTTACAGGGTTGTAGGTATCATAGAACTTCTTGCATTTTAAATTTACTTTCTTGTATTCTGTCTTCTATTTTGTGTGGACTAAGTGTCTAAATGGGAATTCAAATTTTCAAAAACCTATTCAGTAAAGGATGACCTTAAGATCTTTTGAAAATCTGGCAGCACTTTTCCTATGTGCTTTATCATCTTAGTACCTGTAAAATATGATTCTACTTAATACAATTAAGGGCAGATAATAACAGTAACAACTATTCTTCCAATTCTATGGTGAATAGTATTTTTTTTTTTCTGTTGATTAACCTGGACAGGCTTTACAGGTTATCCATATATAACTACGATCTTAGCTACAATCATTATCATTATCTTGAAATTTGTTGTGTGTAGGAACACTCAGAATTCTTTTGCCTTTATACATTAGACTAATATGGTGTGCCTTTAAGATGAATTTTACCTGTCACCGTTTTTTCATGGGCATCTTGGCCATTTTTTTTTTTTTTTTCCCCTGTGCTGTCTTTTGAACTCTATACTCAAGATTTGTTGGAATGGTTTTGGAGACTTTGAAGTAGGAGGAAATTTGCTTTCATAGGTTAATCAAAAAGACTGCAGCAATACTATCTAGCCCTCTAAAAGTGGAAATCTCATTGAACAACAGAACTGTTTTACTTGTTGTGAGAGGTAGTTTACAGACATACTCTCTAGAAAGTAAAGGCTATAATGATTTACTTCCCTTATTTACTTTGGCAACAGAATAGATTGTAATAGACTTTATACAAACAAAATATTAATCTAATTCTTGTTCATTTATTTTCCATTTTATTTTTTTTTCCCCATGAAATATCAAATAAATAGTTGCTGTATCTACTGAGCTTATCTCAGACATAACTATACATCTTTTTCTTTTCCCCCATTTTCAGTAAGAGATTACAGCAGAAGTTTGCCCATGTTTGTTAGTTGAGTCATAGAATTTCATAGTCCGGTGCCCTAGTTTTAATGTGGAGAAGAAATCAGTGACAGATTTTTGGGGTATATAATAAATTAATCCCTCCTCCTCCTCCTTCCTTGTCACTCTGAATAATTTCAAGCATAATTTGTTAACTCAGTTCTTTTACTGAAATCTGAACAGCTCTGCAGGAGAGTATTTTTACACCATCTCCCCAAAGGAATGGGAAGTCATTGTTAGTTTAGGATCATTGCTGACTCTGAGCAGATCTTGAGTATTTTCATAAAAATATTCTTAAATTAATATTGCCTACTATAACATAGAGCTCTGAGAATAGCATGTAAAGATAGCCAGTGACTCTGTAGGGTGCAGCCTTGCTGTGTGAAAGCCAATTTGAGATGGAAATAAGAAACACCACTGAATTCGCATGGAACAATTCAATGATGCATAGTTGGAAAAAGATAAAATAAAAGGAAATTTTTGCAGATAAGGAAAGTAGCATGGACATCAGAGCAGGTGTAGCAAATTCAGCTTGATTTCTCTTGACGTGGATCTTTAGTTTCTAGACTGTGTGTAAGGATGCTTCTAGGTTTCCAGGTCAAATGTACCCTCATATACTAGTTATTTGCCTCTTTATTAGAAAGCCATGCTGGATCCAAATTGCCTCTGTATGGAGTCATCATTGCTTCAGGCATAATTAGTCTGTAGTCCAGGAAAAAATACTGTGGATGGTTGAGAGTGGTAACTGAAGGCTGAATAACAATCGATCGAAAACTCTGTCTCCACCATGAACTAACCATGGAAAAAAAACATTGAATGCAACAGCCTTCTTTATTTCCTGTTGTAACATTATCAAGGATTAAGATACATATATCTCCATAACTACATGTGAAAAAATTTCCTGCCTTCCAAAACATTATGAATTATAAAAACCAAACATTTGTGATTGATTTCACATTCTAAACTACAAATTTGTGGGGAAAATTATGACAGTGTAGGTGGAGAGGAGGAGAAAGGAAAATTACTAATAACATGGCAACACAGAGCACACTTTATGTGGTTATTTTGCATCTCTGTTGCCTAAAAATAGAACAATACTTTGTGTACTTCACCAACATGTGTTTAAGTTATTCAGAAATAGGAGGTCAAATCACTCAATGAATACTAGCCTAACATGGGATACAATTCGAAGTTTGACAAATAGAGCTAGTTCTCTAAGCAATATATATGGTTACTATATAAATCTGCAGTAGAGTTCCAAAAACTTTCTCATGCCTAGTGATTTTACAGCAGAATAAATGATCACTCTATCTTCATTTCTAAATAGCTTCTGAAGTTATGCTCATTTGTGCTAGTAAAATTCAGTAAGATAAGCTCTGTAGGGGGAATTCCAGCACTTCTGAGCTATGTAGCAGCTTTTACGTTATCTGGAATTGACCTTCTTTTCTATGTTTAAAATGTATTGTATTTTTATCTGCCATCAAATGCTTACTGTCTGCAGAGATTTAGAGTGTACCTCCTGGAGCAAGACTCTTCAAAAGTATTTTGTATCTCCTCCAAACCAAAAATTGTACATGTTGAAAAGAACGCATCAGTTTACCTTACATTAATGCTGAGGGGTGCAATTCAAACACTAAGGAGAATATCACAGCTAAGGAAAAATAAGATCACAGCTATAGATTTTCTAAGACTTTTGGAAGTGACAGTATTCTTCTGATGACTTGTAGACTTACTGTACAAAGACAAATTAGAAACCAATGAGAATATTTGAATTTATTGATTTCTTATTACTTAGAGGTGCCCTGTCTCTGTAACAGATGGACAAAACTGGAAAAGAACAGAATGGTTGGTTTTTGGATTTTTCGTACTATAACTGGTTAGTAGATTATGTTTGCTAGATTCTAATAAAATTAAGATTTTAGTTTAACTATAAATTCTTGGCTTCAGTTATGAAATATGTTCCTTTTGCCCATAACAGTATTTTGAGAGTAGCTGAATGAACTGTTAGATAATTGTCTGGCTTTTAGTAATTAAGTATCAAATGCCTTTAAAATTAACAGCTATCTAAAATGTCCAAAAATGAACATTGATTACAATTTTATCTTGTTAACGTTGCTTGCACTGACATAGTGGAAGGTAATACTGAATAAACATTTATAGACACTGCCTTCAGATTTAATAATCTGAATTAAAACACAGTCTATAAAGGTTCCTAATTTACTCATTAAATTTACTCCTTTTAGTCATTGATAGATTTATAATAGGTCAGTTTTGCATATTACTTTCTCAAACTTTTCATGGTATACTTAGTTTTATAAAGTTTATATTTCACCTTTTTAAACCAAATAGTTCTACTGATATCTTAATACACAGATAAATAATACTTAAGTGTAATCCTCATCTTAGAAGCTTTACTCAAAAATAGCTCAATTCCTGCAATAAAATTATTTCTATCTGGAGTAAACATCTTTAGATTGTTGATGTATACATACATATTTCTGTGCTAATATTTTATTTCTTTATTTCGTGGGGGCATTGGAAGGTTGCATAAAATGCTTACTATTTCAGGCAAAGAGGAATCTCTGTTTACAATCCATGGTGTTCTCAACCATTTGGGTATTCCTGCTAATGACATTTAATCCTTCAACTATCTTGCAACTGCACACCAGCCAGGAGCTGTTATACCCAGCAGAAGATAGCCCAGTTTACAGCTAGTAGATACTGGGTTATCATTACAGGTTCTGCCTCTAAACACAGGAAGTTGTGTAGTGTGTGATGTGTTATTAGACACAGGAGACTAGAGAACTGAGACTGAACTTCTCTCCCGAACAGGATGATAGTTTTTAATGTAGCTTTCTCAGTTGCAGATAGAATTATTTGCACAACTCTTCTGCTATTCACTGGATACATGAGTTGAAACTTTGGTCTTACAACTTCTATTAGTTGCTGTGCTGCGGATAGAAAACCAATGTAATTTATCTTTTTACACCAGGACAAGGAAACAACTGTATGATTCTGATAGTCAGAGATGGTAGTGCAGTTCATTCTCTCCAGTTCAAGCTCCATCAAACCAAGTGTCATTGCCCCAGAGGTCAGATAAGTCTAGTTGTTAGGCCGCAAGTTCTCAGGCAGACTGCCCTAGAAGATGTCAACTGATGTCACTTCTGAAGTTTAATGCAGTGTTCAGATTTGATGAGAGTACATTTTGTCTCCTCTTCCAGGTCATCTTCAAATATTTTAAACAGAACAAGTACTAAGACAGACCTCTGGAGAGCTCCTGTTCTAACTGCCTTGTAAGCATAGTAAAAAATAGTAACTACAACCTAAAGCATAACAAACCATTCAGATATTTACTGTGCTGATATTTCACACATCTCAATTTGGATACAATCTGTTGTACCCTTACTCATTCTTGTTGCACTTTTTGAAGATAAGTGCAAGATTTTCCTTCTGTGTTTGAGGACCTTTCCTGCTCTCCACAATGTATTAAAGGTGATAGGCAGCAGTGTCACAATGACTTCTACTGTCTTTTTCATCACCTAGGTATCCATCCTTCCTGGTCACTCAGGACTGTATTGTTTGAGAGTATCATCCTCACTTTAAAGTTAAAAAAAAAAAAAAAAGACATTGAAGGTATGGATCAAATATATACTTAGGAAGGTATACAACAGTCAGGCTAAGTTTTAATTCAAAGTATTCTATCTTAGCTTGTTACTGAGCTCCACTGGAGCTCTCAGACCAGCAAGTTTCCTCAGGTACCAGAAGAAATGCAATGACTAGACATAATGAGACTCAATAAGGATAGAAATTTCATGTTATTTCTGAGCTTCTTGTCTTTATGTAGCCTACAAGATATCATTTGTATCTGTCATTAAATCCTTTTTCATTTCATATGTATGGATATATGCTTGGTACTAGTACCATATCTTGACAATAAATCAAACATCTAGCTAAATCTGTACTGCATCAGCACTGTATTTTAATAATGTCCCGAAGGGAAATGAAATATATATATATTTTTTTGCATTGTATTTTTAAAGGAAATTTGTATATTACTGTCTTTCTGTATTATATAGATTATGAAGGAAAGGGGGGGGGGGAAGGGAAAGCATTTCTACTTTAATAGTCTATTTAAAAAGTAAAGAAAGGTACTTCTCTTGTCATACTAGGGGAGAAGTATGCTGTTATAAATTTTCCACAATAAATTTTATGATGGCGAATTTTGTTTACCTAATATACCTTTGCTAATAGATGCAATAAAGTTTTTGTGAATATTATCAGAATCTGAATTATTGCAGCTGTACCAGTGTTCTGTTTGCTAATGCCAGTTCACTTGTAACAATACTGGTGAGCATCAGGGAATTATTTAGATGTTCATACTGTGAATGAAGTCTCTATTCATATTCAATATGATGAAAGCTGCAGTTCCATTATATTCAGACCAAACCATGAGGATAATTTAGTTACTGAACTGATATTCAGTAATTGATATTCAGATAGCAATGAGTTATACAAAAACTTTCCTCCTTAACCCTCGTCAGTCTCAATTTTTAATCCACACAAATAACAGGGAGCTAAATCAACACAGGTCCAATAAATAAAAGCAGCCAAATTATATTTTCTAGGCCACATTATCTTTTATCCTTACTGCTACATAAACACTTATTTTCAGAAAGGAACAGCATATACAACAGGTAGGGATAGAGGAACATGCACATTATTATGAAATCAGAGCTTTTTGTCACAGCCTCCTTATGGTAACTATGATTTATCACTGTGCATCCCAGAGGCCTGGTGAACTAGTGGTTACACTAGGGTGGATCTGGGAAAGGTAATTAAGAAAACCAGACCTGTTGCATTTCCTGCTGTTTGACTGGAAACTGGCCAACCCTGAGATGGATTTGTCTGTATCAGGAACATGAGGCTCTTGAAACACTTGAGACGCAGGGTAGAGTACCTTGTCTGATTCACTGTGCTCATCTGTCACATGCCTACTACAAGCCCAGCTACAACAGTACTGAACATAAATGCTACTTCGAGAACCCAGATTAGTTATTTAAGCTAGTTTAACTACTTCTGTTCTTTCTTGCAATCTGATCTGTTTGGTGGGTTTTTACAAGTGCAAACTTAATTTTGTTTTAATGACAGAAAAGAAGACACCAAACATGCATTTATTTTAAAATGTAATCTATTAGTTCTTTCTTTTTAATACACTATTGTTTTTCTTAATGACAGAAATTGTTCTAGGCTATATTTTGCTTAGTCTGAGTCAAAATTATCACAAAACTGTCTTGAAATCTTGAATGTTAACCTTAATACTATTTTTTTTTACTGACATGGATATTGTTGGTGAAATATTCACACTTAATAATTTGTCAAGGACTCGGTACTAATAGATAGCTAGTTTGGTTTGTTTCTCAGTTCAACAAGGAGAAATGCAAGGGAGATGATCCTTCCTCTCTCCTCAGCACTGGTGAGGTCACATCTGTAGTTCTGTGTCCAGTGCTGGGCTCCAAGTATAAGACGGATATGGAACTACAGAAGATAATCTAAGAGGGCCATGAAAATGATGAACAGTCTGATGAATCTCTCCTATGAGGAAAGGCTGAGAGAGTTGAAAATACTCAGCCTGGAGGAGATGCTCAGGGGTGATCTTATCAGTCTATGAAGGGAGGATGCAGTGAAGATAGAGCCAGGCTCTTTCCAGTGTTGCCTGCTGCCAGGACAATGGACAATTGACAGTGGGCATAAAAAATACACAAGAGGTTCTGTCTGAACATTAGGAAGTGCTTCTGTGTGGGTGACTGAATAAGTGGCGGTGTTTCAACAACTGCTGCGCGGCTGAGCTCCGCCACACTGTTGCGTCAACCCTCATCTCCTCAGAAGGACAGGGGGAGAAAATATAGTGAAAAAAGAAAATCTCCTGAGTTGAGATTAGGAGCAGTTCATCTAAAGGAAAGGGGAAGAAAAAACAACACAACACAGAGAAGCAAAGTGGGGAAACAGTTATTCTCTACTTCCCATAAGCAAGCAGTATTCAGCCACAACTTGGAAAGCTCAATATGTGTTTTGGTTGCTCAGGAAGACAAACACTTTAATAACAAGTGTCCCTTTGGTCAGGTTAGGTCAGCTGTCCTGGTGATGTTCCCTCCCCGGTTTTTATCCTCCTTCAGCCTACTGACCTTGAGGTGGAGGGGGAGTTGGAGAGGCAGTTGACGCTGTGTCAGCACTGCTCAGAAACAGCAAAAAAATTATTGCCATATCACTGCTGTTCCAAATACAAGTGCAAAGCACAGCGCTGCATGAGCTGGTGTGGAGAAGTTAACTCTATCCCAGCCAGACCTAGTACTGCACTGGCACAGGTTGACCAGAGATTATGGGGCCTCCTCATGGATAAATTTCAAAAACTGCCTCAACATGGTCCTGGGCAACCTGCCCTGGATGGCCCTGCTTGAGCATCGGGTTGGACCAGATGACCCCCGAGGTCCCTATCAACCTCAGCAATTCTTTGATTCTCTGAAATTCTGTCTTGTAAGCTACTTGTGCATTTTGTGACACCGTGACAAATAACACCATGTGCAGTACAGTCTACATACATACACATACTGAACAGCATGAACATTCAACAGAAGACATCAGAGGAAAAATCTGCCACAAGAAAGTGATATTAGAATGGAAATATTAAATATTTGAATCTAGGTGGACGTGAATAATCAGTTCAGAGCAGATGCAATTGCTTTATTTAAGAGATGATGAATAATTCAGAATCATAATAGTTGTCAATTGAAACCTGTGTGATTTGTCAGCAATTGTCAGCTGAATGGCCACAGCATTCAAAGATGAGGCATATCAGTGTACTTGTGCCAGTGTGGGGCATGTAGCTCTTTGAACAAGCCTTCAGCCATTCAGTGAGTTAGGCAAGCAGTTTCCTTTATCTCAGCTGAGTAAAGCAGATGAAGTCAAGGTGAACTGTTAATTAACAGTGGACATGGCATAAGTTTTGTCACTTACAGTGCAATTAAGTTATGTTAGAATGGCTTTCAAATATTTCACGTCACTGAAGAACTTTAAAATTCTAGAAAAGCGTCATACAGTTTATGGAAATACTATTATGGAGTATTTTCTTTTACAGTATTTTTTTTTCTGAAAGTAAATCTTTTTTTCTCCTCTTTTTGATAGATAGAAATGTTTGGGCTCATATTAGGAAGCGTATTAGAAAAGCTGCCCCAGGTATCTAGGAAAAACTGTTCTGTAAAAATACAGAAATCTATTCCTGAAAACATGATGTGTCATTGTTAATACAAAACACTTCTGCAAAGATATTTTTAGAGTTAATCAAGATTATAACTTAGAACAAGTATTTATTTATTACTGGACTGTTTTTTGTTTGTAAAATGTCCTTTAATAATGAGACTCCTGTATTGTCTATATGATATCTTTAAAAGTAGAAAAATAAAATTAGATAAATCTCATGAGTCTAATTTGAAAATAGAGTTGACTCTAGATCAACTTATTAACTGTCTCAAGCTGGTATCACAGGTAATTCTATCAGTAGCTATGAATATTTTCTTCCTTTGTTATTAATGCTTTTTTTTTTTTTTTTCAGAAATGCATCAAACCACATTAGTAAAGATGTGCTATTAAGTTAAAACTTAACTGTGTATTTGCTCTCTCAGATTGCTCAGATACTTCAAAGTCAAGTATACCATACTTAGATGTCTTCAGAATGCATCAAGGATATCAGAAGCCTACCAAGTCACTAGCAGTTGCCTTTCTCTCAGAATAATACAACAAAACCCATTTTTGTGAATAGCTAATTTTGTACTTTTATTCTTAGGCAAAAAGCTAATTTGATTACAGCGGATAAAAATATATTGCTACTACTACATTTTGCAGGATGTGATATTAGTGAATATGCCGCAGAGAGACAAGGCACAGTCATAGTATTGTATACATTTTTGTGCTAAAAGAATGATCTTGGCACTATAGCTATCATAAAATGGCAAACATGGAACTCTGATGCATTTAGCAATGGAAATATTTTCCTATTAATTAATGTAAATGATTAGTGAGATTCATTAATAAAGAAAAAACTGGCCTAGTGACAATGTACCATGGATTTTTTTTTTTTTTTTTTTTTTTTTTTTTACAAAAGGATTAATAATAAAGGCGTGGCAGTTGAATTAGATGATCTTTAAAACTCCCTTCCAACTGAACTATTTTATTCTAAAAGTGACAACGAGTTTCTCATTTGTTATTTACACTAATAGATTATTCACTTATTACTGCTAATGAAGGACTTTTGAAAACTGTCTTTTTCCTGATGCTGATTGACTCAGCTGTTTATGTTGACATGAAAAGGGAATGCATGAAAGTATTCTTCACAGGAATGCTTTAGTGTTACAATGTATTGAGCCAACCCTCCAAGACAACTGGTATATATAACATTTTTCAAAGAAAAAAATTGTATCCATTAAACAAAATAAATGAAAATTTCACAGTGATGTTGATTTCAGTAATAAATAATGCTTTTAATCATTGTTTTTTAATTAATATAACATGAAAACTTCTTTGAAATGCTAACATATGGACAAAAATCAAATTTCTGCAGAAAGAAAATATATAAAAAGAAACAGTTTAGGGTCACATCGTTAGGATGCAGTAGTGAGGATATTAAATTGCATTATTTCATGAGTAGTCAAAGATGAAATGACAAGCAAGCCACATACCTACTGCTGTAGCTAGTTAAATGCTTTTAACACCAATCTAATAGCCCTGTCACATCAGTTTCACAGATTAAGTGGAGCTGTGATGATTTGTAACAGCTAAGGATTTATCTTGGCATGTTGCTACAGGTCTACGTGAGGTGTAGCTTTAGGATGATATTACTACTTTGTTTTGGTAGAGTGGAAAGGATCTAGCAATGATATATTAAGTTGTTTCTCACTCCAAATGACCTTAGTACAGTTATCAACACAGATATCCTTTGCAACAGTGTAAGTTCAAATGCATTGCATTAAGCAGCTTGTCAACTCTATTTTTATTATTATTGTTACAAAGTCAAATTATTGTACTGTAGAAGATGTTCTGTTTATATTTTCCCATTTTCTTAATTAAATCAAAAGACATTGGCTATCAAATAGCAGGAAGTCACCTAAAACAGGATCAAATTTAATAGCAAGTAGTGATCTTACACTAGACCAAACATGCCTGGATAGGGTCATACATTATTCATAAGTGCTTATGCTATTGTAATGCTGGCCGCACAGTGAATACTCTTATTTCTAAACATGTTGTTTACAATATGTGGTACAAATACTATGTATCTTCACTGAGTGAATAATATTTTTCTTTCTTCCCACCACAGTTGCTATTCTCCCTGTTCCAATTTCTCACCACTGCATTTGAAAAAGTTAGTTTATTTCCTCTGTGCCATTGTACAAGATACCTTTAGAATGATTAAAATGAGGAGACAAATTATCAGATATAGTGGTGCACCTCAAACAGTTAGTACATTTTCCTTAAGTGTTTACCCAGCTTCACCTCCAAGGATCATTCTATTTAAATGCAGTACAGCAGAAAAAGGAAATTTAAATTAGCATTTTCAGTTGTTCATGTTCGAAGAGCTAATTACAATCTTCCATACATACAAAATATGTAATTCTTCTTGTCTCCTTGTTACAGAGGTTAATTAAAATGCTCAGGATCACCTCATTGAGAGAAAAAGCTGAGGAAAAAGAAAAAAAAAAAAAATTCCAAGTCAGATAGTGCTTTTCTTCCTATGCTCATCTGCAAAACATATCCATCTTTATGTAATAGCATTTTCTAAGAAAAGTGAAATTCCAGTATAGGTGAGGTGGACTATGCTATGTTACATCAGTATATTTCAGTGGTGTCTTTATGTATTTATTAATGAAGAAGTTTTAAACAGGAAACAAAACTATGTAAACATACAAACCCCTCCAAAAACCCTAAAGAATGTCTTCTCTGAATTGTGGTTGTGACAATGCTTATACTGCAAGGATTAAAAAAAGAGATTTCGCTTATCATGACTAAATTTTGAGAAAATTAAAGTTATTTTTATAATGTGAATATTAATGCATATTTCCATTTTTAATATGATATGTAAAAACCCTCTTGATGTGAATAATATGCATGCAAATTATCCTAAAACCTTAAAATCTCAGTCATATTCCTTTTTAAGGACCGGAATAGATATCGAAAATCAACATAGCACTGATCTATTTGTTCTATGTTTTCCTTAAAATTCTTTTATTTTGAAGGGACTAAATGGATATAATTACATTTCCTTGATTTATTGCTTATAATTCTTGTTTTCCAGTGCATCAAAGAAGCATCCATCTTACCAAATTGCTGTCTGTTTCTGCTCCTCTTGAACAGTCTTCATTGTCTTATAGAAAGGGACAATTCATATTTTATTTTGATAGGTTTAATATAGGCACCAGAGCAAAACAGAGTAAAATGAAATGGAGTGCATAGCCACAGAACGGTCGAGAACTAAAAATATACATAGACTTGAAGAACAATTCATCGTCTTATAAATGCAATAGTGCAGATACAATCGTTGCCTTACTGTAAATAGTACATATTTCTTATAACTCTAAAAGCATTTAAGTATTCCTGTTCTGACTGTCTTGTTTTGTCTCTTCAGCTGTATCACACTACTGAAATCCTATTTCTTGTACATGCCACAAATGTACACATAAGGGGCATGCAAATTAACGTAATTAAGGAAGCCAGCACTTCATGGCCTTCCTCCTCTGCTCTTGAAGTCTGTATCTCCATGACTCCTCTGGTTGCCATACCCTGCATGGTAACCCAATTACACAACAGAACCGACCCATAAAGACTAGCTTTATGAGTGGGGATGCTGCTGCTAGAATAGAGTGCCTTTTGCTTCACCCAAACACATATCCTCATTTAGACAGAAGGGGAGAGAAGAGTTACTAAGACAAACCCTATTTGCATTTGGGACAACATCTGCCCCTGGTAACTGCAGTTCTCTTTTCTGTATATTGTAAGATCAATTGTTATCAGGTTAACATTCCCTTAGCATTATCTAAAAATTGGAAGGCATACAAAAACAAGTAAGTACCTGATGTATTCAGCGTTATCACGGAGTTTAAAAAAACACTGTTGTTGCCTGAGAGGATAAATTTCTTACCTATCTCAATAGCCTACTAAATTAAGGAGAGCTACTGCAATAAACCTGGGCTGCGTGTTACTAGCATGGTATTGGTAACATAACATGAGATTATTCAGCATAATCATTGCATTAAAAATAAAGAGTGTGGGTGGTAGGAAACTCGTGGAGGAATGAGGCTGTGTAATCAATCTGTAGTATTTAAATAGATGGAGGTTCTTCCTTTTTTGTGTGTGAATTTAGAGCTGTATGAAAGATTTATTTTGTTGTATATCTACCACTGGAATGTAGTGGCTACAGCATCACAGAGAAGAGCACATCTCCATTTTTGCTGTCATCATCAAGGTAATAAGCATTGTAGCAATTATTTCTCAATTTACCATAAATCAAGCAGTGGCATGTTTTGCAAATGGATCATTCACATGAACTACCTTTTTACGTATCTGGTAGACTATCATTTGCAGCTAGCTGGCAGGTAATTGTTGATAGTATTGTCCTCCATTATTTGATGCACTGACAGATCTGTCTGCATACTTTAGTTTTAATTGTAACATCTGTCCTAGAAAACATGCTAAAAATACGAGCCAGAGCAGCTGTTAATGTCTCCATCATTCTCTCTTCCTCTCAGTTACCAAAAGGTCCTCTATTATTCTCTGCAAAACAATGTTTCAATTAGTAGCTGAAGTTTTGCAGGCTTGTTTCATCATTGTCGTGAAGCAGTAAACTCTACATGGCGACTTTCAGTTGCAAAGCTGTGTTAGCACACTTTTAGATTAAGAGAATCTGGTAGTGCTTTCAAACAGAGCATCTCTTATAAATGAATCGGAGCCACTTAGGACAACTAGAAGGAGGTGACAAGTAATAACAGTAGGAAAGTCACTATATAGGGGACAGAAACCTATGTCTGCTGACTTAAATTGTCATCTAGGGAGGTTGCTGCTCACTGAAACTTGCATTCAGGATGCAGTGGAGAGTCTATCCAGGCCTTATCCAGTCTATTATACATTACTGCTCTTCCACATAAGCACCAATGTACAGAGAGGGGTGTATGTACAGAGAGGGGTGACCTGGGAATTTTCAAGTATGACTACAGGACTCCAGGGTCAGTGAGGTCAAAGAAATGGGGACGAAGACAGTGTTTGCTTTGATCCTACCAGTGAAGAGTAAATACTTTAGGAGGACTTATAAGATTTTGTGTCAACAATAGGTTTCATAGCCAGTGTTTGCAGCAGATTTTCAGATTCTACAACCCTGTAACTCATTTTTTGAGGGTCAACGGCACCTCAGGAGAGACAGGATTACAAAGTGGGCCTAAGGTATCTTTCCCAACAGGCTGTACAACCTGGTAAGCAGAGCTTTAAACTGGGAACAATGTGAAGCTAGATATTCTTCAACAAATAAGGAAGTTATTCTGGATAATTGAGCTGAGATCCCAGGGTGGTAGAAACAGAAGGAACACAGTCATCAATGCAACAAGGCTGAAGCGGAACCACTTCAAGCATAGGCATGCAAAGAAAGAAATAACTGCAAAACAGTGTTATGAGCAAAGCTCTCAATCTTGTGCAGGGGAATTGGATGGGTGCCTCTCTGAGTACTCCTACACTAATATCTGCAGAATGGCGAATGAGCAGGAGGAGCTGCACAGCTTCTACACTTGAAGGTTTTCAGGACTGGACTGGCTAAAGCCTTGAACATGCTGGTCTGAATTTGGTGGTAGTTCTACTTCCAGTTAAAGACTGTGCTAGAGACCTCGTGAGGCTTCTTCTAATCGCAGTGATTTGATGATTAATGCCCACACCTTTCATCATATTAAAAAGAAAGAGATGAAAAAACTTACATTTTTTATGGTCATTTTAGGCTACAGTGGTATCAGAAGTAATGCTTCATAATTGCTAAGTGTAAGATTAATCTCACATCAGCTAAAAATTAGGTTATCGGTTTAAGCTTATTTTCATTTTTCCCTTTTTTATTCAGTAGAGTTTCTCTGCTTGTAAATACTTACAATAAAGTATAACTAAAGGATAATCCATCTTATTTTTAGGCAAATATTTAAGGTACATTTGGGTGAGTAATTCCCTAAACATGCCTCTATATTTTCATTTGCTTTTATAAGAGCTGGCCTAGCAAGCTTTGTCTATGTGCTTACCTTAATGATATCTGTTATTAAATGCAAGATATACTGCCTTGAATTTAGTGAGAGCTGTGCACTAAGTAGCCTGTACCAAATAGGCTTTCAAGTCCGAGCTGGAAGAAGCTCTGGGCAAATTGACTCAGATCTGACTTTGTTTGAGTGAGATTTTGGATCAGAGATCTCCTGAATTTCCTTCCAGCCTAAATGATTTTATAAATGATCAGTGAGATGTTTAGATAGTTTATATTTTAGAGTATTCTCCTGTGATTCATTTTAAATCTGAAATGAGGCCATATAATAACAACAGTCAAATACTTTGTAGCTCTCCCTATTAATTTATTTTTTAAATTTTACTTTGGAGATTCCTTTTTCATGTATGGACCCTAAGATTCAAATTTTCTCAAATGCAATGATAATAAATTTATTTTTATAGCTATTTCAAATGACCATTTACAATTTTGATCCTTTTAATCCTGTCAACAGAAAATGTATGAGGGGCATTGCTGTTTTTTGCCTAAAACAGATGTATACCTAAAAGCTGTAAAAAGCAATTCTTAATTTCTTTTAGATTTCACTTTCAAGAACTTCTAAAACCCAGAAGTATTGCAGAGGGGAATGGTGTGCTTTGCAATGGTCCTGTGTGATCATTATGTGTATTATTTATTTCTAAACTAAATTCTGACAGTTATAATAGTCATTCTTAGAATAAAATAATATCTTATTTACTAATTTCTGGCCTCTTCTGTTTTAATGTTCATTGGAAAAGGATTTGTCATTGTGCTCCTAAATGTGCACCATTTCACATTCTGGTAAAAATATTAAGCAGACAGTACATGGAAAATGGCAGCTTTCTAAATGTTCATAGTTTCAAGAAGTGTTTTATAACCATCTAATAAAAGATCTATTTTAATGTCCGCTAGAGGAGTGAATTGGAAGGAAAGGACAAATAAATCACCAAATAAAAAAAATTATCTTTTCTATCCTGAAAAAAATGTGAATCCAAACAGCTTCATTAGATGAAAAACTGCAGAGTATGCTGTGATACAACCCTGTGATGGGACAAAGGAGTCTTCAAAAATATGGAAAACTATGACTGAACAGCTCTATTTTTTGTGTTATATTGTTGATTCATAGAAAATTGCTGTTTTAGTTGTGGGAATACAAGAAAAACTGTTCAGAGCAGCAGCTCTGGAGCAAGATAAACAGCATGAGAACCAAGGACACTTCTAGAAGAAGAAAGAATAGCTCTCAGGTCTGACTGGATAAACACCTGCATGAATGGTTGAAGAGTGTTTGTAGAATGCTTTGTTGACATGTAAAGGTGGATGGGAAAGTTGTAGGAGTGGATGGGAAAGCTAGAAAAAGAAAACTTGTGAAGGTATATAAGTGATGGGAGAACTTGTAATAAATGATTTGGATCGTTCACATCTGAGTCCGTGCATCAGACACTGCATTTAGTCACCAACAAGAACGATGTGGACTCTCCTCCTTGCAGATGTTCAGAAGCCACCTGTACATGATCCTGGGTACCTTGTTTGGGCCTGGAGTTTCTACTTGAGCAGAGTTTGGGTCACATGGCTCCAGAAGTCCCTGTCATCCTCAGCCATCCTGTGATTCTAAGATTCTATGAATCTTAACTTCTCAGCTAGCTCCTTTGATGAAGTTTTATGTCCACATCTTGATTTATTACTGAATCAATCATATCTTGTTTTTTAACACTTAGACCTTGAAGATTTTCCTTCCTTTCTGATCTTTATTGTATTTGTAGGATGGACATATCCAACATCACCATTAATGTATTTTTAGTGGATTTATATTTTTCCATCAGAAAAAATCTAGAGTATATCAGCTCAAGCATAACATAATCATAAAATCATAGAATGTCTTGCATTGAAAAGGACCGTAATGATCATTGAGTTTCAACCCTCTCGCTATGTGCAGGGTTACCAACCACTAGACCAGGCTGCCCAGAGCCACATCCAGACTGGTCCTGAATGCCTCCAGGGATGGGGCATCCACAACCTCCTTGGGCAACCTGTTCCAGTGTGTCATCACCCTCTGTGTGAAAAACATCTTCCTAATATCCAACCTAAACCTCCCCTGTCTCAGTTTAAAACCACTCCCCCTTGACCTATCGCTATCCACCCTTATAAACAGTCATTCTCCCTCCTGTTTATATGCTCCCTTCAAGTATTGGAAGGTGTCTCGCTTCAATTTATAGGAGGGAGAGAAGGTTCTTTGAAATACGTACACCCGGCGTGAGATTAAGAAACAATGGTCCAGCTGTTGGTCCGACCAGTTTATTACAAATCTTAATAAGGGTGATGGGGAAAGGTCCACTATTATGGATTGGGGTGACGGGGAAGGGAAGGCAGGCGATAGAAAACATAGAAAGAAGCAAGAATTGCGTAAAGCAGGGATAGTCACCACCAGGATCTGGCAGCAGTTCGGTTGCATGACATTCTCATGGTCTGGGGCAAAAGCGCAGGGGAAGAGCAGCAGCAGTGTGGCCGGTCTTGGGCAGCAAGAAGGTTGCAAGTACCGAGTAGGTCCAGGAAGAAGTCCAGGAGGAAGCAGCAGGTCTCCAGTAGCAGGCCCTGGAGAGTCCGTCAGCATGGAGGCCCTTCGTAGTGAAGGATCTGATGGAAGACACCTCTTCAGGGGGGAGAGCAGCAGCAGAGGTGCCATCCTTAGGCAGCAAGCAGGTAGAATGCAGAGGAAGTCCAGGAGGGAGAGTCAGGTCGTGAGGAATCTGTTGTCAGAAACCTGCCTTCATGGTTGTTGGACTCTCTTTTATCCTCCTTCTTCCCTGCCTACGTGACATTCCTGGGCACTTGGGTACAAGTCATGTGAGCACCCCCTGAGATGGCTGTCTCCCTTGAGATAAGTCCACACAAAAGACTGTTTCCTAGCCGTTTAGCTGCCACTTATCTTTCTCTCGTTGCCTCTGGCCTTGTCCATCTGTTGTCCCTTCAGACAAAGGATTTCCCAATCCTTGGTCAGGACTTGCTTGAACTTGTTCATCTGTCTCCCTCAGCAAGCTTTGAGGCAATGGAATAAAAGAATGACCTCTCAAAGAGGGCCACAATGAGGTCTCCCCAGAGCCTTCTCTTCTCCAAGCTAAACAATCCCAGTTCCATCAACCTTTCCTCATAGGAGAGGTGCTCCAGCCCTCTGATCATCTTAGTGGCCCTCCTCTGGACCCATTCCAAGAGCTTGCCATCCTTCCTGTATTTGGGTCCCCAGGCCTGGATGCAGTACTCCAGATGGAGCCTCACAAGAGCTGAGTAGAAGGGCACAGTCACCTCCCTCTCCCTGATGGCCACCCCTTTTTTAATGCAGCCCAGAACACAGTTGGTCTTCCGGGATACAAGCACACGCTGCTGGCTCATGTCCAGTTTCTCATCTACCAGGAGGGATAATGTCTTTTCTTTCATACGAAGTTGTGTTGTCCTCCACTCTCATCTTTCCTTTCTTGTACACCTTTGCAATATTCTTTTTCTGAAATTTCTCAATAACTACTTCAATCCAATACAGGAGCTCAATCTGCTATAAATCTTCTTATAGAGTTGTATAACATGACAAAAACAGAGCTTTGAAAAATCTTTCAGATATTTCACCTACTTTTTAACTCTCAGATTGAATAAGAAATTGTGTTATTACACATGAATAAGAAGTGTTATTCCACATTATCATCTGCTGAAGAAGTAACTGTACTGTGCAGGTGTCAAAGCAAACAATACTGTAAGTAAAATAAATAAAACACTCCCCAAATCCTGTTCTTCTAAGTAGTCCTTGAGTGATCTTCCTTTTAAAAGCAAGAGAAACAAAAATTCCTGCCAACAGCTGAAGTATGCAACCCTAAATAATAGCATCTCTCAGGGCTGACATTTTTTCAGAGACCAGAAGACTACAGTGACTACAGTATCTACAGTGAGAGCTGGAGCACCTCTTCTATGATTAAAAGTTGGAGGAGTTGAGATTGTTTATCTTGGGGAAGAGAACTCATTGCCCTTCACTGCAGAGCTTCTTTCCAGCAGGTTAGCCCCTAACGTGTACAAATGCATACAGTTATTCCTTCTCAGATCAAAGAACTCTCCTCCTACCCCTTGTTGAATCTCAAAAGGTTCCTCTCTGCCTGGGTCTCCAGCCTGTCCAGAACATAGTGAATGGCAGCACAGCCTTCTGGTGTGTCAGCCACTCCTCTCAACAATGTATCAAACTTGCTGAGGGTGTACTCTGTCCCTTCATCCAGGTCATTAATGAAGATCTTAAACAAGTCATAGAATCATAGAATCACAGAATCACCAAGGTTGGAAAAGACCCATAGGATCACCCAGTCCAGCCATCCACCCATCACCAATAGTTCTCACTAAACCATGTCCCTCAACACAACATCCAGACGTTCTTTGAACACCTCCAGGTTTGGTGACTCCACCACCTCCCTCGGCAGCCCATTCCAGTGCCTGACCACTCTTTCAGAGAAGCAGTATTTCCTAACATCTAGCCTGATCCTTCCCTGGAACAGCTTGAAGCCATAAGTCCAGACACAGTTCCACTCCCTGTGGAACAGCGCTAGTTAGAAGCCTCTAACTAGACCCTGTGCTGCTGATCATAAACCTCTGAGTTCTGCCAGCCAGCCAGTAACCTCACTGTTCACTTGTCTATTCCACACTTCCTAAGTTTATGCACAAGGATATTTTGGGAGGTAGTGTCAAAAGCCTTTCTGAAGTCAAGGTAGACAACATTCATTGGTCTCTTTTTGTCTGCCCAGCCAGTCAGAACATTATAGAAGGCTACCAAGATTGGCCAAGCATAATTTCCCCTTGGTGAATCCATGTTGACTACTCCTGATAACTGTCTTCTCTTCTAATTGCTTGGAGGTGATATCCAGAACTACTTCT
Organism: Gallus gallus; assembly: GCF_016699485.2. Lineage (NCBI taxonomy): Eukaryota > Metazoa > Chordata > Aves > Galliformes > Phasianidae > Gallus > Gallus gallus. The sequence continues at coordinate 132,010,011 of NC_052533.1, forward strand.
ATCACTTTCCCAGGAACAGAGGTTAGTCTGTCCGGCCTGTAACTTCCTTCATCCTCCTTGCCCTTTTTGAAGACTGGAGTGACTTTTGCTTTTCTGTAGTCTTCAGGCACCTCTCCAGTTCTCTATGATATTTCAAAGATGATAGATATGATTTTTTCATTAGCATTTGAAATAAGCTGAGGTAGAATTTAATGGAAATGCTTGGTTAAGATAAGCTTTATGTTAGCACAGAAGCTTATATTAAAGTTTCATAGACCTCTTGAAATCTGCAGAGTGAAACTGGGGAAGGAGGAACAATTATCATATATTGATCTCTTTGTGACAATAATTTTTTTTCTTTTTTCCAATTAGAACTAAAAAGCTATTGATTTATTCAGAAAGCAGTCCAAATTCAGTCAGCCATTGTAAAATGTTCTTATAATTAAAGGTAATTTTCAGGCATAAATTTTGATCTCATGCTTCTTCAGGATATATTTAATAAAATCTCATGAATAAAAAAGGTTGTACTTTATTTTCCAATATATTTCAGACTTTACAGTATGAAAAGAAGAATTTTGGATTTTCGATTTCTAAATGATGCCTTTCTTTAATTTTTATCTTTCAGTACAATGATGATATGGACCATAATATTTTTTCATCTGTCTATAAATAATTGACACATTTTGTTTATTTGTTGAACATATACAATTTACCTTTACTGAACTTAAAAACAATTTGGTTCTGTTGTGTTTAAGGCAAAAGTTTTTGTGCTTTACATCTGATGTTATGAGTCATTGCATGAAAGACCAGTGAACAAAGGAAGAAAGAAATTCTCAGTTCACTTCATCTCCATCTGTCTTTATCAGAGTACAGTATAGTATCTATAAATACACAGGTTTCACAGAAAAAGGTGCAAGATGTATTACATAGCCTATGACACATCTAACATAAAGAGACCCTTAACAAGCCATTCTATGAAGCGACAAAAGAAATCTCAAAGAGCCACTTGAATAAAGTTTTAACCATGTACTTGAAGTATCAAATGCGTGAGATATATTTAATGAAAAATTCCTTATCATCTCTCTCTGATAAATTAAAAATAGAATAAAATTATAAACCTGGATGAAGCAAAACAATTTATTTGCTTGTGGAAAAAGGTATTTTTATTGAAGAAAGGTATCATCAAAGATCATTCACTATAGATGATTTCTCCTTTAAAAATAGCTTCTTGCAAGACCTAAGGTAAAACACCTCAAAATCAGTTGTGCAAGTTCACCACAGATCTCTTTTTTTAAGGAAGATTTTCCAGTATTATAAGGAAAACTTGTGTTGTCAGAAAAAAGTTTTTCAGCTGTATTCACTAGTGAAATTTTCCATGAGTACTGTATAGAAGAAATTTATTCTTGTTCTTGTGAGAGCGGTGTCATTTCTTAAATAGGTTTCCAATCTCCATTCTTTTTCTTCTTTTCTTCTTCTTTTCTTTTTCTTTCTCTTTTTCTTCTTCTTTTTCCTTTCCTTCTTCTTCTTTTTCTTCTTTCTTTCTTTTTTTTTTTTTGAGAATTTGCTCTATCAAATAGTTTTATTGTGCTCTTTGTATCTGTTGTGCTTTCCAAAGGAAATAAATAGAAGTCATTACTTTCAGAGCAATGTACATACTTTACTGTGCTATAATCTTTCTGAAGCATAGAGAGAAATTATGCATATTTTTTTGAATGCATTGGCAATGCCTGAAGTGATAAACCTATTGTTTTAAGATTTTTTTCTGCTAAAAGGAAGAACACTCAAGTATTCATTGCTTAAAGAAACTCACCTTTCTAAAAGATACAAAATTTGCTTTTGAAGTCATAGTATCTCTGAGTATAGTTCAATAAAATATATGGATGACAGTGACTTCAGTAATACTTTGTGTAGTGAGTCTGAAGAATGGATAGAATATTCTAGGAATTTTGGCATTTCTTCATACTCAGGATTTAAGAATAAAACCAGCAAATAGCCTGAAAACTGTAATTTTTAAGGAAAGAGATATTTTTCTTAGACATCCAATTCAGATTCAATCTCTCATTCTTATTGAAAATGGAAAAAGTGGAACAGAGTGTTGTGTTAAAGGGTCTATTGTACTGCCTGCTTTGAGGCCATCTGTATTTTTTGAGAGTTACCTCCAAAAGGGGATGCTTCAATAAAAAAATGTTAAAAAACCCTGAACACTTAAACTTAGGTCAAACTCTTACAAACCAGGAGATGATCTCATATCAGTACAATAGAATCAGTAAGAGAAAAAATAGATTTTAGATATTTTTGAAGAGGTTTAACCATCTGTGATTCTGTGATAGCTAGGTGAAATTCATGTATTCTTTTGATTTATTTAAAAAACATGATTATTAAAAAGGATTTATTTTCATTATAGACATTGACAATATTTTTATTAAGAGGAAATACTTGAAAATGAAATTACTTTTCCCTATGATTATCAATTAACATTCAGATATTATTGAATTACTTACTGTGATAAAAGTGTAGTAAAGGAACTTCTATTCCTTGATCAGTTGTGCATGCAATTATGTATATATTATGAGTTTAAGTGTGTATATATGTGTATGTGTCATTTCTATGTGCACTCATACAGACAAGCTTCTTCCTAAGCAATGTTTCTGAAAATCACTCAGGAAACCTTGAAGTTTATTTTTTGGAAGTAATCGTAAGGTCATGTACAACAAATGTATAAAAATATATATGATTTTGCAGAACATTTCATATTCATGCATCTTTAAAAACTAAGAATTAGAGGAACAATGTAATTCTACTAGAAATCAGTAACCCAGAAGTTTTAATTTACTCTAGGTATTAATATCAATTAGTCACAGTTAGTTTAAAAAATATCCTTTAAGATTTAACAGTGCTTTTAATTTTTTTTTAATTTAATTTAAGGTTTTGTTTTGTTTTGTTTTGTTTTGTAGATGAAAGGAAAATGTAAAATAGGTCTGATGTTTACATGACCTTTCATGCACATACTCTCATTTTATAGAGTACAATAATTGCATATGTATCATTGTTTTTATTTTAAATCTTATATATTTTTTTCCTTCTTTCCAGCATCTACTGAAGTACTTTTTAAGGATGTGTATGTTTGTATTCCGAGCTGTCATAAAAATGTAAGTTAATAATTATTACTACAGGTAGGAAATGATGAGCTGTATTTTATATACTGTTATATATTCTTTTATCAAATAAGTTGAAAACATGGAGAAAAGGCAGTGCTGTCAAAATTACTAGACTTTTAGGCTAAAAAACATATCAGTAAGCAAGAACATGAAGAATGAGCTACTGCATCATCTCTCAGAACCTGAAACAAGAAGGTGATCATTCTTGGCACTTTTTCTGTGATACATTTAAGTTTTGCAGCTAACAATGTTAGTCCTCCTGTGATGTATTTGCGTTGAAGACAGTAGCACCTCATTAGAAGAGTATGCTATTAACACGGTCTCAGCTGAAACAGGACATAAACCCATGAGTAGTTTTTGCTGTTAGATTCAAGAACAGGAGGATATTAAATAGTTCATATATCAGCTGTTAGGTTATAAAATGGATCTAATTGAGCATTCATAGATTCTTTTTGAGGGCTGTGTGAATGTTTTGCTCTAATTTCAAAATACAAATGCATTAAAGTATTTTATTTTTACATTAGGATAGAAGCATAGGAAGACTATTTATTTTTTCCCTATTCAGTTATTTTAGAAGTCCTTAAAAATATTACATTGAGGGATTTATTCACTAAATAATACATTCAAACAGATAATCTAGCAATAAAGGTGTCTATTAAATCTACAGAAGTTATCAGAACACACACAAACACACACATGCTCACAAAAAATCAATAGAGCTTTGTCAAGTACCAGTGCATAACATTAATAAGTATAGCCGAGAGAAAAATCCAAAGTGTATGAAGAAAAGTATATATTCATTATCTATAACACTAGACCATAGCAGCAGCTCAACAAACAGACACACAGCATGCACCATACTGGAGTTCTGGCTACTCCAGCATGGGAGTGTGATTTACAGGAGCATCACATACATAAAATCCTTACAGATACCGTATGGATACATCAGAGTCCTGTTAATACCTCTCATCCAGCAGTCTTAACACTACTAAGCACAAAACAAACCATTGGTCCTTGATGTCCCAAGAACTTATTCTGAAAGCAACCTCTGCTTTTCTTCTATTCCTGTTATACATTTGATTAAAAATTGTGACTTTATTAAAAAAGAGGTTACTTTTAGTGCATTAATCTTCTTAACTCAAGAAGCAGCATATGAAAAGGGTAGAATTTTCACTTTGATGTTGCAGCTAAATCGCTTCAATAGCAAAGATAAATACTTGAACAGACATATACATACTCTCCAGAGAAGGCTCTTGCCCCTCCAGTCTGGCTGAGGATTCAGAAGCCTCTCTTTGACCCACGGGTTTGTCCCATTCCTGGCTGGTGGTGTAGCTGTGCCACCTAGGGCTTGGACTTCCTCATAGTTCTGGGCATACGGGGACATGTTCTCAATAAGGGCTTAATGCTTTCATTATTTATTGCTTTCTAACTTTCACAATCAACACCAGTTGCTAATGACTTCATTGGTCAACTTCTTTGACTTTGTCTAGATCTGAAGACAGATATGCTCATTTCCTGTGTTACTATCACCTTCTAGCCTTCCATCCCAAAGAAAGAACAGTTAATCTTTGATCTGTTATTTTTCACCATGTACAAATTTAAAAAGTAACAGAGGTAGATATAGCCCAGACTTTTCTGTTATGCCTTCCTCGAAGGTATTGCTTGAGCTCTGTTTGTTTTCCTAGCAGATAATGGCATCATGCAGTGAGTTAGAGCTGGGCAGATGTCCTAAGGGCTCATTTGCTCCTGGTAGTGTGCTTGAGTAGGTTTCACCCTGTGACACGTATAAATGCATTCATTAGTGAGTAGATAGATAGCTGTAATCTGCTCTGTTATTAAACTCTTGGACATTATGCCTGAATAAGAACTGACCAATTTAGCTAGATTAGTAGTATCAAGTATGTTTAATGATAGGAAGCAAGTTGAATTTTATTTTATAAAACAATATTCACCACAACGCATAGAGAATTTCTAAGGAAAGAACACAAGGCTTTTACTTTTATACCTAGATTTTTGGTGCCTTGTTCAGAAAGTCAGCCCTTCCATCAGATAAGCCTAAAAATGTTCTTGCTTAGTGCTATCAGTTAATGATTTTCATTCAGGTCCCCCTGGTATACTGATAATAATAATAATAGTAATAATAATAATAATAATGTCCACCTGTAAGTAAGATTTCTTACTAGGTGTATATTCTCAAATTGATTTTATGAAGTCTTTCACTTCTCTTGCTGCAATTCTTTCTTTATAAAAAGAAGAAAAGGAACCTTGTGGTGAGGTGAAATGCAGTTCTTAAATCAATTCGATCTCAGAGTAGATTCATAATTTGCAGTTTTAAAACATGGTCCTTGCAGGTAAAGTATTGTATTAACTAATTAAAAACAATAATAACAGAAAAAAGCACAACAGGAATCTAAGGAATTCCTTTGATTAAAAATGAGATGTATTCAAATGTATTATGCCACTTTGCTCTTGGTCTTATTGTATCCTGAGAAAGACATCAGCATTAATGGACTCCTGGCTTTCACCTAACTTAGTTACTAAATATAAAAAGAGTTCTGCTCTGAATCATACTCACAGTTGTGTTTCTTGCCATTAGTTTCCACTATAGCAGTGATCTAATTAATATAAAAGTAAATATAATATTTCTAAACTAATGTAAATCTGTAATTAATCATCTACAAAGAAACATTTGAATACAAAAGAATACATGGAACATATTCACTGCTATTATCCCTGGATGTAATGTAGAATAATTGCTGAAATCCAATTCCGTGTTAGACACAATTTTCTTAAGTGAAAACCGTAGTAGCCTGCTGAAAAATGGTAATTCCACTCTCCTACACATACGACACTGTCTTTTATAGCTTTGGATTTCTTAATTTAATCAAGTGTATTGTTGAATTCTTTAAAAATAAACATGTTAAATTTATATTCAAAGACATCTATGTATTTATTTAGAATAAAGGAGTAGTTACATCTTTTATATTATTTAAAATGTGACCTCAGCTAACATTTATTTTGCTGACATTGGAAAAATTTTATTTGCTGACTGTTGCTCAAAATCAAATTTCCATTTTCATAAATCATGGATTGAACCAATAAGTGCATCTGAATGTTTAATCAGTGCTAACCATTCTATTTCCATCTAGACACTCACTGATATTTACAATGACTTTAATCTTCTTGTAATTCCTTGATTCTTTAATATGAAATGTATGAAATAATAGCCGTAGCATAGTCTTGCTGCAAACAAAATCACTTTCATCTGTGAGGCCAGTGTTGTATTTATTCTACGATTAGGGGGATGGAGGAGGAATTGGTCTCTCAAAATGGCAAAATTCACCTGCTTATAAAAGAAAAGCAACATTTTCTTTTACTGAGAGTAAAAATCATACACAGAGAAATATAAAGAACCCAAGTACTGAAAAGGAGAAGGAAATAGCAAACTTTTAGGCAAGATAACAAAATACTAGGCATTAGTAAAAACTCAGAAGTATTTTCAGATTCCCACTGATGCAAGGCAATTTGGTTCCCTCACAGTCTGTTACATGGTGTTTCTTCTGTTTAAAACAGGAATCTTTCCTGCAGTCATTTTCCCCTACTCGGTTTAAAATGGCAAATGCTTCTAGCCTTATGCAATGCATCAGAGATACAAACCTCATCTGTTACCAGCTGACAGTATCACTGCCTGGAAGTTAGAAGAGCATTCCTAAGAGACTAGTTAAGAGGATAGGGGAATAGCCTGCTTGCTTGTAGTCAGATTGAGCATTCTGGTAACAGGACCTCTTATCATAGAAACATTTAAAAGAGAAAATGAGATACTGGACTTCAGTGCTGTAGGTAAAAATAAGAACTTTTTCCTCAGACAAGGGAACCTCAGGACACAACAGCACGCTGTTCTCCAGTATAACCAAAGCTGAGAAAAACAAAACCAAGTATCGTGCACAGGGGTAAGTATCAGAGTGCACAGTATACCAAAGCAAGCCAATTTTTTTTTGTTTGCAGCCTTGTCAAACTTGGGCTAATCACTTCCCACCTGGATTTCTTGGATCTATGCAGTATAGGAACTCAATCCCACATTGCTCATTTCAGAGATAGAGCTGAAACCTGTGCACCCATTAGAGGACAGAAATGATTGTTTGTCCAACAGAGATATAGAAGAGGACAGAGGCAGGACAGTTGACCCAAACTGACAAAAGGAATATTCAGTACCATATTTCATCATGCAAAACCACAAAACTAGGGGAGTTGGCTAGGTGGTATCTGCTGCTCAGGGACTGGCTGGGTATTAGTTGGGTGGTAGAGAGTAACTGTGTTGCACACTGCTGGCTTTGTGGGTTTTGTTGTTGTTGTTTTTGTTTCTTTGGGTTTTTTGTTTGTTTGTTTTTTCCCTTATTTTCTCCTCTGTCGTACTGATTGGGAAGTGAATGTATGGCTATGTGGTGCTTAGCTGCTTTCTGGGCCAAACCGTAAAACCTTATCTCAGTACATGGGCCTTTTTTCATCATACTTTTTCCCTCTGTCCTGAGTAGAGGGAGTGAGAGAGTGGCATGGTGCTGCTTAACTGCACGTCAGTGTTAATCCACTACAAGTACTAATGAGAGTGGAATAGTTGACAGCAGTGGAAAATTGATGTATGTAGGATAAATCAGACCATGATTCCTCCTCCTCCTCCTTCTTCTTCTTTTTTTTTTTTTTTTTTTTTTTTCATTCGCTGAAATAAGACTAGAAATCTGCAATATGTATTCAGCCACTCTAGCCAGGTATGTGTGTATATATATATATATATATATATATTTCAAGTGATAAAGTTAAGCTTGCTTCTTTGGCACAAATAGAAGGCATAGACATAGCAGCAAACATAAATGTGTGGATATTATTTAATCTTAGCATTATCATGCTGCCTGTCCCCAAAAGACAAGAGCTAAATAACTCTCAGAAAATTAGAGCTGATCATAACAATTCTTTCCTTCAGAAATTATAATATACATCAAATTCCAGTGATTCTTCATGTAAGTATTTTTTTTTTGAAACATGTGAAGTCATCAAACTAGACAATTTGATCTTGAATAGTATGATTTAGGTAGTTCACTGCAGATAGTAAAAAGTGCAATAGCATTCCTGTAGCAACTGTTTATATTTGCAATGATGTGAACGCACAGAATGCTTTTTCTTGTACAGGTCTGATAGTTTCAGCTGGTGTGGCCTTTTATTGATAACTGAGTATGAATAGTACAGAGATTATGAGGATAATTGGAGTTTTGCTATCTATTAAAATACTCTTATGAAAGATTACTGATAATTCATTGATATATAACTATCAAGTAGTTTAACTTTAAGAAATATTATTACTGCTACTATTATTAATACTATTATTTTTATTTTCTTTGAAGGGTCTAACTCTTGGTCTTTTTGAGTGTTTGGACATTCAAAAGCAAATCTGTGATTTGACCTTCTTATGGCAGTCTAGCTCAGAACAAGAATCCATGTTTGGTGCAAAACAAGCATAATAGCTTAAAAAATGAAGTTTTATCCTACTTTGAAGTTTTATCCTAAATCAAATATTATTTCCCTGGCCGTGTCTTAACCAGAGGCAGTTGTCTGCATCTCTGTGGTTTGAAGTCTGTCATTGAGTGTGTATTTGTCTGGACAGAATTTATATCTTCATAAAAGAGTTGCTGCTTGAAATAGCTGAGAAAACATCGTATATATTCCTAGACATTTTTGAATAGGTTACCCTTTTCTATCAGTTAAAGATCTACCTTGATTCTCTCTTCTTTTTTTCCTCTTTATAATAACACAATCTGTGAAAGAACACATCAGAGCAGAAATTGTTATTGCAGAATACTGTAATAAACACATCAGGTGTACTATACAGAAGCTGTCTGTTTATTTGGAGATGAAACAAAATATTAATATAACAGAAAATGTGAGCATATCTTTGGTGTCTTTCATTTTTACCTTTGGTAGGCAAAAACATATAATTGTTTACATTTTCCTTGTCTAAATTAAAAGAAAACAAAAGAAAAAATCAGACAGTATCTTCTAGTAAAAGTGTATGTGCTGGCTGAGCTATTCTTTATATATCCAAATTCAGACCATTTACTCTGAACATTATTGACATTGCATTGTAACATGTCTAAAGGATAATAAACCATTTTTAAACTTAAATGGTTGCAAACATAATAAACTACTCTTTTTAATGAACATGAAATGAAGGGACTATTTTTCTTCGAGCTATTATATCTTCTGTGATTCTTTTCCCTGTAAAGAAAGTTCTGAAAAGCTGTATTTCAAAAGACTCATGCTGGTACATTATTCTAATGAACTGCCACCTACTTACTATTTTCTTAGTGTGTGACAGGTGAAGACTGCCAAATAAGTGAACTTTGGCAGGAGACAGAAAGCAGGGAAAAAAATAGCCAACCAGTGTTGCATACATAGGGACTCAATACATACAATATCACAACTTTTTCTGGAGAAAGAAAAGATTGTGAGAGCAGTGTCAGGAGAGAGTAGAAAGCAACAAATGAGACGAAGTCTGACCAGCCTTCAAAGGTAGGCTGCAAAAATAGCAGAAGATTAAAAACTAAACTTCAGATTTTGTTTCAAGGTGAAATAAAATCTACTTTCACCAAACCAAGATCTGGTCAGAAAGAGACAGAGACAGAAAAAAAGGTTCACAAACTGTGAAGAATTATTACCAGGAGTGCTGATTTCCTGGGATTCTATTTTTGACCACAGCATCTGTTTTTGATTAGATGCACTTAACAGTGATGCTTCTCTCTAACTTATAAGTTAGGAAATAGTACATTAATTAAAGAAGGATATCAGCTGTCCTTATGAAAAATGTTGCTTTCACTTGATTAGCTACAGTAAACCATGTGTATTCAGCCTCTTAGTGATCTGCTGAGAAATGGTTCATACATAATTATTAGGAGTGACCATGCTTTCATTTGTTCATCTGTGGTTCACATATACTTTTGTGTTGTTTTCTTTTTAAATGACTTTGTTATTAGAAAGCAATTAAATGTTACATTAATTTGTGAGTTTCTAAATGTATTTGTTTATCTCATTGAAATGAAACAATTTCGTTTCATTTCTTTTCTTCATAATTTTCTTTTCCTTCTTTTCTCTCTGAAATTTGCAAATCTTTTGTTTTCCATATAATTTTTTTTCATTGAAAACACAGTGGAAATTGTATTATCTTTGTTGAATGATTCTACTTGGATAAAGCAAATATATTTTAATGAAAATAAGCAGTAAAAAATGTGTCTTTATATTGATGTGTCCTGTCAACTTGAATGCTGAAAGTTTTCCAAATATTATTCTAAATCTTTAAATTGTGGCCTCAGAAATGTTATGGCAGGTTTAGTTTCCAACTATTTGCAGTCCATTATATGGTGTTCACCAAACTGTGCATAAAGACCTTTACTGCCTTTAGTGTATGTAGAACACACACTGGGCATCATTTCGTAATGAATGGAAGTTCTTTGCATACGTTGTGGCGGATACTAAAAGCTTACATATTTTCTAAGCAGCCTGATGGATAGCAAAAAGAAAAAAATCCTAATAATACACTGTGACTTAGTAAATGTACAGAAAAGATGTGTGGTCCATGCAGTCCCTGCGGTACAAATTCAGGAGTGGGAAAACACTCAGAAAACTACTGCTCTTTAATTGCCCTAAAATTGTTATGCTTTTCCTTAAATATGCACTTTCAGACACTCTTGTAGATATGATACTGTACTAGAAAGAACTTTGATCTTACTGCAGTCACTCCTGTTACTCATAGGGTTATGGTCAGAGAGCTATCAGTCCCCTATAATTTCAGTCAATGCTCTTCCTTTTCAGAAGCCCTGTTTGCATGTTATCTGGTTACAGTTTTCTTCTGCTTGAGTTCCTATGGACATTCCTATGCTGTCAAGTGGGGAACAAAGACAAAAAAATAGAGAAGTATTTAAAACAACAACAAAAACAACAAAAACAAAGAAACCCCCTCCCTCAATTTATGCCTAAATGGAAAGTATAACATTTCAACATTTAAGGAAAATGGACAGGAAGAGATAAACAAGAAAAGAGGCAAAAAGTACTACTGACTAAGTTCTGTGAATTTCTTTTGGGTCGGGCAGGTGGTGAGGTGAATGGAGTAATTTATTCTAGCTAAAATCAAAGTTTTAAAAGTCAGTCCATAGCACTATAGCACTTATGATTTAATCATGTCCTTCTCTCTCCTGCATGATCAACTCTTTTCTTCACTTATTTACCTCCTGCTAGTCACTTAAAACCAACTGCCTGTTTGTAATTGCTTATGTTTTTACATTAAGTGTAACTTTTATTCAAGTATTCTCCACCACCCTCCACCATTGTTCCCAGCTGTGGTTTGGAGACATATTTTTTTTAGCAGTTTTCAAGGTGCTGGAATTGGCACCGGACAAATTGTAATTCATATTCTGTAAATTTTCCTTATGTACTTCCTATGCTTATCTCAGCTTTACTTCTATTTACCATTTCTTTACTCCAACAATAACAACAAAAAAGCACCCACACAGATTTCTCTCAGTAAGTAAAGCTTTTTAAAAGGCAATAGCCATGTAGCACATACCCCCTTGAAAAATAACTATGAAAATATGGATGTTCTCTATGTTATGCAGATAAATCAATAATTTCTTTAATACACATGTATATTGATAATTTTATTTAAGCATTAAATAAATAACACATAAAATAGATGTTTTAATATTTTTTTTATCTTGCTGTATAATTGGAAGTGTTCACACACTTGAAATGCAAAAAGTACACAAATGGGAGATTAAAGTCAAGTATGCACCAGGAAATACAGAAAATGAGTTTGACAATGTAGTTCGCCTGTAAAAATGCACTATAAAATTCAACAGGAACAAGGCAGCATTAAAAACTTGGGAATGGAGTATAATATAAAATATTTACTAATACTTTCACTAGAGTTTTATGCAAAAATACAAAGTATGATTCACTCTTTTTTTTTTTTTTTAATTTCCCCTGGCACTTTTGCTTTCTTTTGCCTCAGTGCAAAATTTGCTTTCATTCTCCTTTCAACTTTTATAAATATATTTTTATTTGCTATTAATAGAAATGTCTAGGTTACACAGTTAATTGGCGAAACAAGTACTATTCTATGGACCATTCATGATTGTTTAAATTTAGGTCAAAGCAGTGTGAAGTTACTACTGATAAAATCATTTGAAATGCACAGTTAAATAAAGTGCTCTGTTATATATTTTTAAATATTTTTGTACAAGCTAACTGGAATATGCTGAGTGCACCTCTGAAAGACTGAACATGAAAAAAAGATAGTGGCTGGAATAGTCATGAATTCATTTCTTAATTTCTACTGTGCCAGACAAAGCTCATACATTTTTGAGACCTGCCAAAGTGTTACATTCAATATTTCCTTGGTATTAACTTGGAATTATATCACCTGTTTGAGTTTTGTTCTTGAAAATGACACAAACTAAAAGAAAAAAATAGATTAGTGACTACTAAAACAGATCATAAGAAATAATAAAAACAATGACAAAAACCTTCAGAAAATATTATCCCAAAAGAAGGAGCTCCTGTGTTACCTGAGGATTCTAATGTTTTCTATTTTATGTGAAAAAAGTCTCAGCTGTTCTCAGCAGTTTAGACCTGTTCAAAAACTTTGTGATGGATTATATTTCCATCAGAAAAAGCTGATCATTCAAAATGAAAGCTTAGTGAAAACATGGCTATATCAACAAAAATTTTCCAGGAGCATAGGGTTGGTGGAAACTAGCCCAGCTCACAGCTGATATCTAGCCAGCCAGCAAGTCACCTGACTCTCCCAAAGTCAGTGCCTGGAAGGTCTCAGATCTGGATCCAAGCCCTAACACTCAGTGCTGGAGACATTGCTCCCCAGCTCTGGGAATTCAGACCTGTCAGCCCTGGTATGTGGGTGGGAAGGCTTTTGGGGGAGATCATTACTGTGCACTCTGGCAAGCAGAAGTGAATTTTCCTAGCTTTGCACAGCTTTAGCTTTGCTGAAGGTTTCAGTAGCAATATGATCCATGTGCTGCTGCAGTTCAGAGGTGGGAAATGGATGGTGGTTTTGGTCTGTGATTTTGAATGTCAGAAAGACAATGAAGGACATTTAAAAGGAACTGCTCCTTTGTCTCAGCTTTGTGGCTAATATATTTTTTTCCTGTCCCTAAAACACAAAATACAAAACTGAGCAGGAAGTCAGTCACAGAATGTGTGTACCTCAACTATGTTCATGGCTGCATCATGGAAGATTTCTTGTGTCATCTTATGCTGCAACTTACTGTAGGAAAACTGCTTTAGCAGGGACATTGGACTAGATGATCTTCAGAGTTCCTTTCCAACCCCTACATTTCTGTGATTCCGTGATCATAGCAGGCATGATGATACCTTTGGTAACCCTAGCATTAACACTATATTACTTTGAAAAGAAGTTTTCCTCCCTTATTTTTTTTCATGCCTTTGATGTCTATTGAGTAGAACTAATACTTCTGCCATTAAGTCCTACGCATTCAAAAGTTCATATATCTGTATTTTTATAATATCCTTTTACAAGTCTACAACTACATTACAGTATCACATGTCACTCTATCTGGATGTCTACAGGAGAAATCATAGAATCATCATAAAATCGGTCAGCTTATGAAATCTTTGAGCTTCAAAATAAATGCTTACTGTGTGTGTATCTATCCTTTTTTAAGAACTGCAGATTTTCCGTTTCATATATAAGCCTTTGACTTGTTTCAAGGGAGAGGGCTTAGTTTCATGGTCAACATTTGTTTTCTCCAGTTCTTCACAGAGAATTATAGAATTGTTTGGATTGGAAGGATCCATAAGATATCATTTAGTTCCACCCCATGCCACGGCCAGGGACACCTCCCACTAGATAAGTTGCTCACATCCACATGCAAACTGGCCTTACACATGCCAGAATCATGAAACATCTGTTTATTCCAAGGCTGCTTTTAAATCTCAAACAGGATTTTGAAACTTATTGAAAGAGTACCTCAGTACTGTAAAGAACACTTTTTTTTTTTTTTTTTTTAATACAGACTTTGCTTTTACCACTCAGTTTCTTGAAACGTGCTTCTGCTACAATATGTGGACAGATTCTGGAGTTTTGGATCTTTAGCACAGACTTTCTTTTTGGATGTGCATGAATTGCTTACGATAATTCTCCAGATTTTGTCTCTAGTCAATAAAGAGAGACAGATATCACTAACAGGCAATTTATTTCATTTTTCTTAGATATTAACTGAAAGAATAGACAAACTTACAGGTACACCTCCTATTTGTCGACTAATATGTTCAGTATGAAGAAATTCATTTGTAGATTGGAGTATAATAATGTTTTATTTCAATGTCATGTTACAAGATTTAGTTAATTAATTAATTATTGCAAAGCACTTTGAGAACCCTGGAGAGATGACATTAGTAAAAGTACATGATGTATTTTAATAATTTTCCATTTAACAGAGTGTAGTGAATTACCTTAGAGCCCTGAGGATCCTGGGTGTGATTAAGAACTGTTGACTGCATTACAGAAAGTACAGTCTCTACTTCCCTTCTGCTTGGCGGCTTTCTGACTTCCAGCTGTCCTCTAATAAAAAGAGAGTGTGCATACTTTTATACATGATTTTTGAAAGGTTAGAAAAAAGTTTTCAGAAAGCAGACACTAGTTAATTTCATTTAGTCAGAATCCCTGGGAAGCTGCTATGGAAAAAAAAAAAATCTGTAGGAAAGCTGTTTGATATTTGGTAAAAATTGAGTCATCTGGAGCAAGAACATTCTGCTGTATGGAAAGCCTAGGATTTTCAACAAAAGACCCACCTGGCTAAGAAAGGAGCTTCTTAATGAACTAAAACTCAAAAAAGAAAGCAATAAAGGAGTACAAACAAGGCCAGGAAACTTGCAAATTTTGTAAATGTATAACTAGTGACTTAGGAACAAAACCAGCAAGGCCAAAAAACTGTTGGATCTCCAACTTGCTAGAGATTTACAAAGTATTGAGTAGGAATTCTACAGATGCCATAACAGCAAATGGATTCAGAGAAAATACAGCTCCAGTGATGTATAAAACAAGTATATCTGCAAGTATCAGTACAGAAGGAAAACTAACTGCAGTGGGAGACCACTAAATTGGGGACTACTCTGGGGTATGTCTTGAAATCCATCTGCCAGATGATATTGATTTGGATGTGATGAAACTGTGGGCTGATTGCAAGGCTCTCCTCTATTATCAATGGAAAGAAAATAGTGTCAGGGAGAGGTACCTGGCAATCAGAACAAAGTTACTGTGATATATAGTGCTATAAATAAATAAATAAATAAATAAATTAAAAAAAAAAAAAAAGAAAAAAAAGGTGAGATGAAGCATCTGGGAAATTGGAACTGATCTGGAATCCTTTTATTTCCATACTTATGAAAGGACCAAAATAAGAAGTAAAAATGAATATATCAAGGACAATGCTTTCCCAGCCTTCATGTCTTCTGCAGTGAAATTACTGTCTGCAAGCATGAGAAAAGAGAGATGACTATTAAGACTTGTAATGCCATCACATCTTATTACATTCTCATCTGGAAGCTGAGATCTACAATACGGCATTGTTATGCATCCTGAAAATTGGATGAATTGATGAACTCAAAGAATAGGAACTAATGTCCTCTTGTCCTCCTGGTGACTGATAATAGTACCAGCAGAAATAGTGAAAACAATTTTATCCAGTATTTTAATTGGTGACATGGAGAGTGACACAACAGATACACACAGTAAATCTGCAGAGACACTACAGCAAAGGGAGTGACTGACACAATGAAAGAAAGATCTTCAGGTTTGAGGGACCCTGATAAAGTTGATTAGATAAACAGAAAATTTATTAAGTTTGACAAGGACAAAACTCTGGGGCTAGTGTAGACCTTTTCTGTTCAGTCTACTAACAGATCAGCTGATCAGTAGAACAGGTCAGTAGTATTGTTGGAAAGGCTTTGAATTCATGATGGATATCACATGAAATCTCAGTTCACATTGTCATCTCTTAACAAAGCAAAGCAAACCACACACTGTCTTAAAAGATATAAATAAAATGTTCTCTCCCTATCTTGTGCTGGTAAGGCTGTGACTGGAGTACTTGGGTCCAGTTTAAGGGCAGTAGTAAGAAACTGGTACTGATTCTGTTGAGGGGTACTGTGACAATCAATGGCCTTAAGCATAAGGAAAGAATGAGGAAACTGAGCCTGTTTCTTTTGCTGAAGGAAAGCTAAGGGCTAGTCTAGTAGCAGCATGCAACTGTGGGTTAAGTAACACTGAGTCCAGCTGCTGATGGGATTACATGTACACTTTTTTCCCTCGTATATACACATATATTTCCCACTAACAGATTTCATTCTGAAGTGCCTTGGGGAGATGGGATTAAGCCGCTTGTGCTGTGACAGTATGTCTCTGCCTGTGTTCGTGTGGGTGTCTGGCCTTGTAATTGTGTGTACAGTGTATGCAGTGTGGTTGTGCGTGCTAGGAACATATTCAGCCTTGCTGTTGATTGGATTTGGGAGCACAGAACTACAGCAACCTCTTGTCTTTTAGGTTACTGGATTCAGTAAATCCCGTGTATAAGTACCACATATGTCTGACTTCTTCAAGGTAGTATAGTTTAAGGCAAAAACACTCACAATCCTCCAATCATGAAAACTTGAGGATTCAGAATAGTAAAAAAAATCAAACATCTAAAACTATTTTGATTGATTGAAATATTTTACTTACATGATAATAAAAAAACATTACTTTTAAGTTAAAGAAACAAAACATTTCATTTTTAATTTGTCATTGTTTAAATATTTTATACTTTTAAAATAACTTTCAAAAATTCATATTAGGAAATTGAACATTTTATTTTCACAGTATACAGGCTTGATGAATAGTTCACATCCAGATAAAAAGATTTCAGCTATATTAAAAGGAAACACAAAACAAATTCAAAAGTAGCTTAATATTTGAAGTTGTGGAACCTGCATTTTTGTCAGGAAAAGAAACAATGGACCAGAAATTTTAATGAGAGAAGTATTAATATGATGTCCCAGATCAGAAAAGTGGAAGGAATAGATATATGGCAAACAATCATTTTTTTTTTAATTGAAATTTTCAAGATCATAATCCTGAAATAAATCTTTTCAAGTGTTTCCTAATTTTAGATGTCTTTAAAGGCTATATACTCCTTCTCCCTTTTTTACTTCTCCTTTTTCACATCTCCTTTTCTTTTTCCATTTCACCATCCTGCTTTCGTTCTGCTACCATTTTCCTTTTCCCCTCCCTCTCTTCCCCTTCTCTTTTCACTTTTCCCCATTCCCTTTCCCTTCAGCTTTCTGTTTTTCCTTCCCTTCCTGTTTCACCTCTTTTTCTGTCCCCTTTCCTTCCACTCTTTTTTTTTTTTTTTTTTCCCCAAGAGTTCTCTCCTTTGCTTTTCAAGCATTTAAAACTATGTTTATCATTTTCCCAGAGTCCTTAACATTCAGATCAGGTAGCAACAAGGCATTAAATCTACCAAATTTGTAAGGATATTCTTACATTAGCACTTCAGCTTGGTTCAAAGGTATGCTTTTGAAACAAATTATTTTTTTCTTACTTTCTGTTCTTTAGTTCTTGTCATGCAGCAGCTTTAGAACACACAAAACAAGATTTCATTTGTTTAAATAAATGAACAATGAAAAATGAATAGAAGAAAATCACAAGCATATCTAACTCATGCCATTACTGCTGGGCATCCTGTTGACAGGACCAAATCATATCTAGTCTAAAGGATTCATCCTATAATGTGCATAAAATGGGTGTTGTGTCTTCAGTGTTTGGGTGTATATATCCACTCCTATCATACTGTATTTCTTTTTAATGTAAGCAAACCCCAAATGAGGATCAGACTAATTTGATTTTATCTTATCAGCTTGAAAGATCATCTGAAAGAACAGTTAATTACTGCAGTTTTCTTAAATAATGAAAGATGTATAAAGATGTGTACTGCCTACCCTATCCTAGTGATTTGCTAGTTTGTTGTGATGAAGAAAGCCCTGAAATAGTGTGAGAATATTCAAAACCACTTATCCCATTTCACTATGCAACTGTAGGTAGTTTGAGAGGTGAATATCCCAGTGCTTCACCTAATCCAGGAGAGGGAGAGAATGAACAAGATCCAAAACCACAGTTCTGCAGAGTGAAATTCAGCTGCAAAGTTGGACGTCCCGTGGTAGTTGGGCTGAAAAAGTAAATCTGGTCTTCATGGTTCCCTATTGTTAGTCAGTGAGCTATTCAATTTTAACATCCTGCTGAAGGATCTAACTCTGCATGAACTTAAATGGATGATACATGACTGATCTCAGAGAAATGCATTGTTTAGATATGACCCATTGCTTCATCTGATAAAACTGCAATTTGAAAAGCAAAAATATCCAGCAATCATCCTAAGATCTTTGAAAGTTCATTCATGAATAAGTGGTAAGCTAATTCAGGAAATGAAGCAATTATCAAGTATTATTATTATTATTGCTGTTTTAATAAATCATAGAAGCATTGAACAGCTTAGGTTTAAAGTGATCTTAAAGATAATCCAGTTCCAGCTTCTATGTCATGGTCAGGGTTGCCAACCGCTAGATTACCCACTTGTCCTGATTTTATGATTTTTGGTTATTGGTATTCCACATCATAACATCATGTAATGCACTGAGAGTTAAAGAGTTAATGCTCCAGTTCTGGGCACCTGTCCAGAGAAGAACTACATACCCCAGGGGACTTTGTGTTCAGAGAGGAGATATAACCCCTGGCAAGGTCACCTGATGTCCCCTTTTCCTTTGGCTGCTTGTCCAGACCACATGCATCGTCTCAGCACTACTGTAAGGCCTGCAGCTATCAGATACTCTCTCATTATATTTGATTTATTAGCTTCAATTCTAACTATATTGTATTATAGTGTGTTATCTTGCATTCTGATAGCATAGTTAGTAAATTTGTGTGTTTTTCCTCAGGTCATTGCTGCTGTTTTCCCTATCCCTTTGCCCGGTGCGTCATGGAACTGGGCCGAACCAGCCCGTAAACCGTTGACACCACTGAAAAAAAAAAAAATAATAAATCTTTGAAGACCCTCATTCATGATGCTGAATGTAATAAGAAAGAATAAATGAAATACGTGTTAGTCTTGATGCCTCATGTCTGATGAAATATCTGAAAGTATTTCCTCATTGTGAAACAATGCAAATAAATGTTATCCTATTAAATGGCCAGAGAAGTAAAAACATAAAGTTAAAAATCCCCAGATACAAGCCGCAGTGAGGAGGCCTGGAATAATATATACATAATTCTAATCAAGCTAATGTAAGATATTATAAACAAAAAATCTTGTAATACAGAATCAGAGTATGATTTGGGCTAAAAGGGACATTAAAGAACATCTAGTTTTTCAAAATTGTTTATATTCAGGTGACATAATATATAAGACATCAGATAAGACATCACATCATATCACCTGTGTTAGTAGGTTTACCACAACTGCAATTAATGTTAGAGTTTTCCGAATTTCTGAATTTGTTTAGTATTTCTATTATATTTGAGACTAGTATAGTGTTTTATCAGAATCATCAGCAATAGTTTGCATACATGCTGTCTAAAGAAATATGGTACATGCAGATCAGAGAGTAGGCAATTTAATAAAGTAAGCAATTTAATAGAATAAATAAATAAATAAAATTAATAAATCAAGAGTTATGTTTTCTATTTATGGATTTCCTATAATTGAATATAGGCATCATAATACCTCTGGTGTATGGTGTATGTATTATTTGAGATTACTCAGATCCTTCTGAAAAATGACCATTTTGTAACTTTTCTATGAACAATTAATTATTAGTGGGTTTGAAATGGGAAGTTGGAACAATACTCATTGTATCCAGACAGCAACCTCTTCATATATTTCAGTTTGCTGAGACTGTCTCTTAAAGATACTTCTGCTCAAACAACTTGAATAACCATTATAGAAAGTAATTATTTTGTCATGCAGAATCTTCTAAATAGGATGTCTTAATTTCTGCTCCAGTTATGTCTTTTGCATAAAGACAATAAGCATTTAACATTACTGAAAACACTTTCTTTTTTACCACTAAAGTTTATGTTGTGTTTTGCTTTGTAACCACTGTGCATGTGTGTATACAGGAAGAAGGTCACTCACTACCTTTTCTATGGTCAGTTTAAGCTGTGTTGCTATCATTTTTTTCGAACATCTCAGAAGACAAGAAAGGATTTTTTTCCTATAGTTGGCGTCTCCAAGTGGAGCGCTATAGCAATGCAACTTGCCAAAAAGACTATGAGGAGCATAAATGTAGAATAAAGTTGTAATTAATAAGCAATATGATGAAAAAAATCCTTTAATTTTAAGGCTTACTAACAAGAACATTTATTAAGTTTTTTGTTCAGAAGTTGATCCTGACATCGATCAATTCATGCGTGCTGTTAAATACCTTTAAAATGAAGTTTCCAGGAAACAAACAAACAAACATGATTACTATTTAAACGTCCATTTGCTGTGATGTTTTTTCATACTCATGTCAGCTAAAATGTGTGCTAGAAAAGGCATGAAATTTTAATATATAATCCTAAGCTGAATTGAAAAATGATTTGAAATGTAACCTAATGAGAAATTCATATAAATAACTGCCCCAACAGTCCTATCCTGATAAGTATTTTGGTTTGACAAAGTGCATATTTCTCTCTTCTCCTTGACAAGACTCACATTCTCTCACTTAGTTGTACAGGAGGACTGCAATAACCCACAAGCAACAACTTTTAGAGAAAGACATTAGTTTCACTGTGGCAATACAGTGACAGGAGCTGTAAAATAATGATGTCTACAACTATAATTCTCACATATTTTTTCCATATATTGAAGTTACAATGTCAGTACATATTAATTCAACACTTGTCTTTGGATTCTGACAGGATATTTTGCCTGGAATAGCACTGCTATTTGAGGCACAATAAAAAAGGCATTCCAATGAATTGAAAATACTCTTATATTTTTTAAAAATAAATGGACTATATATTTTTTCTTCATGGTAATCTTTAAGAGCTTTGCAATCAGCCGTCTTTTTTCAGCTGCCATCTGCATGTTCCTGCACTCATTCAGGATGTCATACAGTTCTGAATAGAAAGCCTCATAAGGTCATTTTCTGCCTTACAGCTTAACACTTAAAAGATTTGGCATATCTGCATTTGCAAAACGCGAAGCATTTCACCCAAAATAACTTTCCTGTCAAATGACAATTCATATCTATGCAAAGCACAGCTTTTGTTTATGTGTCACAGGAATGATTATGTGTAGATTAGTTGAAGCTTGAAGAGGTGTCTGCTTTTCCTGACAGAGAACATGAACAGGCAGTATGGAGCTAGAAATCAGCTGGATATCTGTCTTGCAGAATATTTTTTACATTGAATCAGGAGCTGAATTTTACAGATGTTTTCATAGAGTCATAGAATCACTGAGGTTGAAAAAGAACTCTAACTTCAGGTCTGACTGTCCAACACATCACCCCCATGCCCACTAAACCTGCTCCAAAGTGCCCCATGTCTCTTTAATACCTTCAGGGACAGTAACTCCAACACTTCCCTAGGCAGCTTGTTCCAATGCTTGACTATACTTTCCAAGAAGAAATTTTTCCTAGCATCCAACCTGAGCCTCCCCTAGGGAAACTTGAAGCCATTATTTCTCATTCTATTGGTAGTTATCTGGGAAAAGAGACCAATTCCCACCTTGCTACAGCCTCCTTTCAGGTTTTGTGAGCAATAAGGTGTCCCTCAAGTTTTCTCTTCTCCAGAATGAATAATCCCAGTTCCCTCAGCTGTTCCTTGTAAGACTTGTGTTCCTGACCCCTCACAGCTTCTTTGCCCTTCTCTGAACACACTTCAGGGCCTCAATCTCTTTCTTGGAGTGAGAGGCCCAAAACTGAACATAGCACTTGAGTTACAGCCTTGTTAGTGCTGAGTACAATAATTCAGTCACCTCCCCTGTCCTGCTGAATACACTACTCCTGATCCAAGCCAGGCTGTCACTGGACTTCTTGGTCACCTGGGCACACTGCTGGCTCACGTTCAGTGAACTGAATACCCCTAGATACTTTTCCTCTGCACAGCTTTCCACCCACTCTATCCCAAGCCTGTAGAGATGCGTGGGGTTGTTGTGTCCAAAGTACAGAACATGGCACTTGGTCTTGCTGAAGCTCAAACAATTGGCTTCAGCCCATCAATCCAGCCCATCCAGTAAAAAGTACACCTGTCCAAGCCATGGACTGTTAGGTTCTGCAGGAGAATGCTGTGGGAGACCATATCAAATGCTTTGCTAAAATCCAGGTAGACTATAACCACAGTTTTCCCCTCATTGTCTAGAAGATTAACCTGGTCATAGAAGACCTGCTTTTCATGAACCCTTTTTGTCTAGGTCTGATCCACTGATTATCCTGCACATGCTGAGTGATCACCCTCAAGATGATCTATTCCATAACCTTCTCCAGTACCAAGGTCATGCGAGCAGGTTTTCTGTTCTCTGGATCTTCCTTTTGACACTTGTAGATGGACATCAGATTGGCCAGCCTCCAGTCATCTGGGAACTCTCCAATTGACCAGGACTGCTGATAAAGCATGGAAAGTAGCTTAGCAAGCATTTCCACCTGCTCCCTCAGTTCCCTTAGGCGAATCCCATCTGGACCCATACACTTGTAACAGTCCAGATGGAGTAGCAGGTTGATAACTGCTTCCTCCCAAATTGTAAGGTTCCTCTCTTCCCCATCCCTGTCTTCCAGTTCAGGGGGCTGAGTACTCTGAAGATAACTGGCTTAATTATTAGAGGCAGTGAAGGGATTGAGAACCTCAGTCTGTTTTTCATCCTTGGTGATAATGTTTCCCATTGTATCCAGTAAAGGATGGAGCCTTAGCCCTCCTCCTGTTAGCATATTTGTAAAAATATTTTTTGTTATCTTTTACAACTGAGGCCTGATTAAGTGCTAACTAGGCTTTTGCCTCACTAATTTTCTCTCAGCATCCTTGTACACTTCTTGAGTTGCCTGTCCCTTCTTCCAAAGATTGTGAACTGTCTTTTACTTTTTCCCCCCAGAATCTCAGCAAAAGCTCCCTGTCCAGCCAAGCCAGTCTTCTTCCCCGCCAGCTCATGTTATAGCACAGGGACACAGGCTGGTCCTGCAACTTTAAGACTTCCTTCTTGAGGAATTTCCATCCTTCCTGGACCCTTTTGCACTTCAGAACTGACTCCCAAAGGACTCTCTCAACCAGTGTCCTAAACAGTCCAAAGTCTACCCTCCGGAATTCCAACTGACATTTTTGCACTGTGTATAAATAAAATGGCACCAAGTTTGGCTTCATATCCCTATACATGCCTGAAATACTATCCATGCAGATCTTACAGTTTCAGACTCTCCTAAACACCTCAGTTACACAAACCCTCAGCTTCATCCTATCAAAAAAAGACTCAGAGGTGTTCTTTTTAGAGCAGATGTTTTGCATTATTTTAGACAGTCTGCACTGCAGTAAATAATACATTAAAGTAATTGTCATTTTTAGAGCTACATTAGGCCTAATGCCATGTAGAGAGAGCCAGCAGATTAGATTTAAGTAGTGTTTAATGAAATAAACCTCTTAATGCCCCTTTACCTGGAAACCATGTGTGAGAATTCACCTCTCAATGAACCACTCTATTACTGTAAAAGCAGTAACTGCTGCAAATAGGAAAACTTCTTCATAGTGTAGACTCTTGCTTTGCATCTCTTTGCAGCATCCTTGAGCAGGGAACCATAGAACTAGATCACTATGAAGGGAGGTGCAAGAGAACCTAAACACTTAAAAGGCTGTTTCGATTTTGTTTGTATCATTTGTCAGAACAGACAATATTGAAAAAATACCTACTGGAGGATTCATTCTTTTCAAGCAAATAGGGTGAGGTGAAGCCAAATTGGAAGCATCACAAATTCTGCTGATGAAATAGCTCAAGAAATTGCATTGCAATAAATCACCAAGAAAGGGAGGTATTCATGTGAAACTCTATAAGAAACTAAACAGTAAAGTAGCTGAGTCACTGAGGAAAACAGGCAATTCATGAAAATGCTGATTCTTCTGAGGGACATTATTCTTATACTTTTAAATAAAGTTGTTAAAATGATTACTGTACTAGAAACCACTATGGATTACCTTTGATTTCAAAAGATGTACTTGAATAAACCAACTTCTAAACCTTTGCATTCTTTTTTTAATTTTTAGATATATCAGAATATTAGCCAAAGTCACAGTTTGTAGTGTTCTAGTTTATATACTAAGTTATATGGGAAATAAAGATGAGGTGATTGGTGGTAACCAACATGGCTTCACCAAGGGCAAGTTATGCCTGACAAAATTGGTGGCCTTTTATGATGGAGTTACAGTGTCAGTGGATAAAGGAAGAATAACGATAATGGATAAGGAATTGGCTGGATGGTTGCACTCACAGAGTTGCAGTCAACAGCACAATGTCCAAGTGGAGACTGGTGATGAGTGGAGTTCCTCAGGGTTTGGTGCTAGGACTGGTGTTATTTAACATCTTTGTAGGTGACATTGACAGTTGGATTGAGTGCATCCTCAGCAAGTTTGCAGATAACACCAAAGTGAGTGGTACAGTTGACATGCTAGAGGGCAGGGATGCTATCCAGATAGACCTGAATGGGCTTGAGAGGTGGGCCCACGCCAACCTCATTAAGTTCAACAAGGCCAAGTGCAAGGTCCTGCACCTGGGTCGGGGCAATCCCAAGCACAGATACAAATTGGGTGGAGAATGGCTTGAGAGCAGCCCTGAGGAGAAGGATTTGGGAGTGTCAATTGATGAGAGATTCAACATGAGCTGGCAGTGTGTGCTTGCAGCCCAGAGGGCCAACCATATCCTGGGCTGCATCAAGAGAAGTGTGACCAGCAGGACAGCGGAGATGATTCAGCCCCTCTACTCTGCTCTCGTGAGACCCCACCTGGAGTACTGCATCCAGTTCTGGAGCCCCCAGCACAAGAAGGACATGGAGTTGTTGGAGCAGGTCTGGAGGAGGGCCAGTGTTGACCCCTGAGCTGTCTTAATTTTGGGGATACGCTAATCCTGATTCTATTCTTGTTTATCTGATATCAAATAAATCTTCTATGAAAATGATTTAAACATTTTTAACAATATTTAAATGATGATTTAAACATATTTTAACAAAACAAAACAAAACAAAATAACTTTTTTATCCTAGATCTTGAAGTCCATCAGTAACTATTTCATCTTTCATTAAAACATGCTCTATGTATCAAAGTAACTTTTAATCCATCTGGCTATTCACTTATCCAGGCTGTAATCCAGACAGTTTGGGTACAGGAATATTGTGCTAAAAACCTTTCTGAGTTTTGGCCACCGTACCTAATGTGTGCTCAGCAGAGCCTCAGTTTCCATGTCTTCCTGCATGAACCTTTATTTAGAACTGTTTGCAAGAATATATGCTGGATAAATTCTCTTTACTTTTGTAATAATTAGATCTATTTAGATCCAAAATTAAGGTTGGATTCTCTACATGTCATTCAAAGTCTTTGAATTTTAATTTGGTTTCTTGTTCTGTGTTTGAATTGCTGCTGATTTGATGGAGTTATAATAACATTGCCAACTTGGAGTTAGTATGTGATAGGTACATTAATGATGTTGGGAAAAAAATGACTCTAATGTTTCTAAATGATACTTTTAAATTTATTTTTTATTTTTAATGAAGCCACTACATCTTCTAATTCTGTTTTAAACTGTTTTCTTTTTGTTTATGTATGAAATCAAGCTTATTGAGCAAGTGAAGAAAATCTATGACATACAAAACACTTTTCTCTATCTTTCAATATTAATGATGTCCAAAGACATGCAATGAAAAAAAACAAATAACATAAAACAAAAGATTCCCCATTCTCAGACACATAAAATGGCTGGCTAAATTTCAGTTTGCCTCATGGCTCACTGGATAGCATAGCAGATGAAAGCAAATAGAAATCATAGTATATTGTATGATGCTGGATGTTATTTAGTATCCTTTTTTCTGTTATAATTCAGACTCACCTTTCCTCGACCTCTGATAAAATACAGATAACATTTACAAAGAAAACAACATTTTTAAATGATCTTAAAATTCTGAACTGCTAGAGAAAATAAACCTGTCCTTTTAAATGTATTGGTTGCTTCTTACAGCATTAATATCAAGTAAATTGTTCTTAATGTAAAATTACATCTTTCTTATATGCTTAGCAGCGTGCATTGTGGCAAGGCAGAATGTATAACAGAGACTGGAATATGTGAATCACTAACATACAACACAATGTGCAATTCATTTTGAAGGAGAGACCAGAATGTCCTTTCACTTTTCACATCAAATTAAGAGGAACTCTAAGGATGTTCTCACAATTTA
Organism: Gallus gallus; assembly: GCF_016699485.2. Taxonomy (NCBI): domain Eukaryota; kingdom Metazoa; phylum Chordata; class Aves; order Galliformes; family Phasianidae; genus Gallus; species Gallus gallus. The sequence continues at coordinate 132,036,656 of NC_052533.1, forward strand.
ATAATAATAATAATAATTAATAATAATACCAATAATAAAACCCACAAAAATAAGTGGAAGAGTAATTTCTAATCAGACAGAACCCAAATTTCTTTGGTCCAACTCTATTTTGTACCATCAAGACATTAAGAATTTCCACTTTTCTAATACTCAAGAACATTAAGCTAAACATACTCCAAGGAAAATGAAAACATAACTAATATTTTCAGTTTGTCCCATCACCAGGAAACATGTAAACATGTTTTTCAATTCTTTCAGCCAAAATATGCCTTTATAATGACAATGTGAATAGTCTTTCTTTAATCAGCCTATATTCTTATAATTTGATCTATCATTTCCATTTCTTCCTTATCACATGGGTCAAGATTTCTATGATAATCAGTCAATTACTGTATGCATTCTGTGCATAACCTAATAGTCTATGATCCATTGAGAATTATCAGATGTGCTCTTAGAGAAAAGATGCTTTCAAATACATTTTAATGTGGTAAAATTATGCTGTCTTATATAGGTCCACTGGCTGAACCATTGCTTTAATATATTTCCTCTGTCTGTTTGGAACTTTATTTCGATTTTTATGTATTGCTCAATTCTAGAGAACCCTTTCTAAGAAAATGGTTCAAATTTGTGATGTTTGTAGCCTTTGGGAATATTTGAATTAGGATGAACCTGACAATTAAATATTAAATGTCCTCATATAATAATATTATTTGCATTTGAGCCAGTGCACAGAAAGCCAAAACCTCAAACTTGGCTCTGGTTCATAGCAAGAATGGGTAATTTTCAGGATACATATTTGTTAAAATTTTATAATTTGTATATAGGCATGACATTTCTTTTTTTTTCTTTTTCTTTTTTTTAAATTTGATACTGCTATTGCAATATTCAGTTAATAAAACAGAATACCGTAATCACAAAGAGAATGTTAGCTGAAATTCTAGCCTTGACATCAAACATATTCACAAGCACACATTTATTTGATAACAATATGATCTTCACTGTTTAAATTTCAACAACCTTGGAGATGTTTTCTTTCATTTCAACAAGACTATAATGAACTTTTAATTCAGTTGCAATCATAAACAAAAATGTTTAGCTTCAAACTGGCTACCTTACCTATTAAGTGAAAAAAAAATTAACATTCAAAAAGAATAGAATTAATAAGAATTGCGTTTAGAATATATTAGTGATAATTATCTGATATAGTCACAATAGTGGAGGAGATTACATGCCTACAATTGTTTCACACTACTCAAAAATCAAATACAGTTCAATACATTATTAGTGGAAAGTACTGACAGATAGCATGAAAGAATATGGAAGAAATAATGTGAGAAGCATGGCAGATACATTTAAAATCATATAAATCAGAATATCTCTCAAATAAAAGGAAATATGAGTTATGTAACATTATGAAGTATTCAAGCCTGACAAAAGAAAATAGAATGAAATGCATCAGACTGGTCTCTAATGGTTTTAAAGGAAGATGGTATATCAGGTTATATAAAACATCTAATATAAATATTCTAGATTATTTCATCTCAGTATCATCAATTTAATGTACGCTAAAGTAAGCAGTTATGTTTTTGGATCCTCAGCAATGCTGGTTGCACGTTTGTTACAGCTAAGTGAAGTGAAGAAAGTGACAGTGGGTTGGATTTTCCTCTTTGATACATGTCATTAGTTGCAAGGAATATGCAAAATCATGGTTCTGTATGCTCTAGAGAGATGAACCATGAAAGAATTTATCTGCTTATAGTAACAAGTGTTTTCAGTCATCTGTCAACTCAAAAAGCCACTTTCCCGGACTTTTTATTGAAGGAGTTTTGGAAGGGAGCTGCTCTCCATCTGCGTCCCAAAGTTTGTGGTAAGGACAGAAGTTTAGTCTCAGCTTTGTGGTCTGTATTTGTTTATCAATTTCGCATGGCTGCCTGGTTAGCACATGAATGCCTGTGGACCACTGGTTTCCTCTCCCTAACTTTTCCCTATTTTTCTGTTTGTTTCACTCAGGGAGAATTTATAGCCTTAAGATAGGGTGTACAATCTTCACAAAGAAATTGGAATATAATTTTATTAAAAAGTGGGTACTGTTTTAGCTGCATTTACTACATAATTAATACAGGGTGTAATACTAATTGAAGGACTAAAATTCAATTAATTTAAGTGATGTTATTCATCAATAGTAAACAGAAGCAATAAAATGTATTAATTAAAAAATAATGGCTTCAGTTTTTCTGATATTGGAGTGCTGTAAAATAGAAATGCTATGATTAATTTATTCAGAACCATTCTTAGTTAAAGTAATTATATTCACCCAAGGTCTGTCAATAGAATTTGCTATCCACTGTCACTTTATATCAACTGTGGTGTGTACAGCTGCATAAAAAGTTAATGTCACTTGAAATATTTCATCTTTTTTAAAGGAAACAAGAAACCAACAATTATCATTTACTTTAGTGTTGCATTTTGTCCTGGTCTGTTGTGTTTTTGTTTTAATCTGTGAAGTGAGAAATTGCTCTTCAATTTCTCACTTATTTAGGAAACAATCTACATAGAAATGTAAACTTCTGTGAAAATGTAGATGGACATATAGGGCCATCTTTACTGAGGTTTAGAAGAACTTTGCAATCTTTAAAATGCTTAGTCCTTTAAAATTTTTTGAATAAAATCACACATTAATCACAATCAAAATATGTCAGGACAGTACTACACTCAAGTTCCCTGTCTCTGTCCAGTACAGCAAGCCCTGAGTTACACAGCAGACTGGACTCACCACTTTTGTTGCAAGTACGTGCAGATGGTGTCATGTACAAATGGAATGCATTTTCCAAGACACTGAGAGTACTGCATGCATAAAGGTAACACAGTATCTCTCCACCAAGGCCAATCTTCAGGTACTCTTTAATGGGTACCTATAGTAAAAAGGCAGCTCCAGGATCCAACATAATAATTAAACAAACAGTTTGGCCAAGGTAATGAAGATGACTGTATTGATTAAGAAATTGTAATTTATATCTCTTATGCTCCTAATAAGTATAATTTACTGTTACACTCTCACTCTTAAATACATGTAAACATTATTTTTGAAAGATAACAAAGAAAAGGTGTGGATTTATTAGGTCACAAGTTGCTCACAGATTCTCTCTCAAAACTCTGAGTAATTTCACCTGTAGCATTTGTGTGTGTGTGTGTGTGTGTTTGACAGAATAGAATGGCGTGGTTAACAAGCCTTTTACCTGAGTTAAATGAGAAATGTCTTAGGCTGCGGGAGTCTGATGTTCAGTTCTTTACTTTATGTGAACAGGAAACTACACTTCCCAGGAGTCTCCTAACTTTAAATTGTGAGTGATTTTTGCAGATTTTCTTACTGTTACTCTTTCACGTTCTGTAAAATACTTAAATATACTTCAGACCAGTGTATTGGTGTCTCGCTCCAATTTATAGGAGGGAGAGGAGGTTCTTTGAAATACGTGTGCCCGGTGTGAGATTAAGAAACAACGGTTCAAATGTTGGTCCGACCAGTTTATTACAAATGTTAATAAGGGAAATGAAGAAAGGGGAGGACGGACACTATTACGGATTGGGGTGATGGGGAAGGGAAGGCAAGCAATAGAAAAGAAAGAAGCAAGAATTGCGTAAAGCAGGGATAGTCACCACAAGGATCCAGCAGTAGTCCCATTGCATGATGTTCCGATGGTCCGAGGCCGAAGGGCAAGAGCAGCGAGGCCAGTCTTGGGCAACAAGTGGGTACAGGTACCGGGTGGGTCCAGGAAGAAGCCTCAGAGTAAGCCTGGGAAGAAGCAGCAGGTCTCAGGTAGCAGGCCCAGGGAAGTCCGTCAGCATACGGTCCGTAGTGAGGGATCTGATGGCAGAAACCTCTAGTCTGTCGTGGTGAAGGATCTGATGGCAGAAAACCCTAGTTCGTCGTGGTGAAGGATCTGAATGCAGAAAAACCCTCACCTCATGGTTGTTGGACCCTCTTTTATCCTCCATTTTCTGCTGCCTACGTGACATCCCTGGGTGCTTGAGCAAGAGTCATCTGCATACCTCCTGGGATGGCCATCTAAGTCCACACAAAAGACCGTTTCCTGGCCATTATCAGCAGCTTACTCCTCTGTTGTTGCCCCTGGCCTTGTCCATCTGTGCTTCTTAAAGGATTTCACAACCCTTAGCCAGGACCTGTCCATCAGTGTCCTCCAGACAGAAGATTTCTCTACCTTTGCCCAGGACTTGCCTGGACTTGTTCCTCAGCAAACTTTGAGTCAATCATATAAAAGAATAATCTCTTACAATTGGCTCTGTTTAAAAAGAGACATATCAGGTCTTTTGTATTATTATTCATAATTAAGTTTTACATTTGTTATTACATCATTGGCAATGCAGCAATTAATTTAGTAAGAAAACAATTATTTTAGTAAAATAACGTCAGTGATTCAGCTTAATCTCATACTTGATCATAAAAGATTTAAAATAAATTGTGTGAACTATTTACATAGCTTTCTTGACTTAAATATCTCCTGATAAATGTCCAAGTTGAGTAGCTTCTTGGCCTTTGAGTTGCAACCAACAGAAGAAAGAAAAAATGAAACAAACAAACAAACAAACAAACAAACAGTTAGAAACAATAATGTCATAGACCTCGAGGATCATCAAGTTCCAACCCCCTGCCAGCCTCTAGATCAAGTACTCCTCAAGTACTCCAGCCTCTAGATCAAGCAACCTCTAAGGTTGCCAGCCTCTAGATCAAGTACTAGATCAGACTGTCCAGGGCCCCATCCAGCCTGACCCTGAACATCTCCAGGAATGGGGCATCCACAACCTCTCTATGCAACCTTTTCCAGCACCTCACCACTCTCTCAGTAGAAAACTACCCCCTAACATCTAATCTAAATCTACCCTCCATTAGTTTGAAATCATTCCCCCTTGTCCTTGTCCCCACTGTTATGCTATTAGCCTTGCTATATCTGCTTTTCCTTCCATAAGCAAATGATTAATAAATAATTACTGATTCTTTCAGGGGTGCTTCAGTTCATTTTTATTCAGCTTGTCTTTGGAAATCTATGTGAAAGCTACTATACAGAGGATTGCATATTCAGAAAAGGCATATTTAGCATTGAAAATAGCGATTATTTTCATTTGACTTTAAGGGGAATATTATTCATTTTGAAGTCATATTTTGAATTGAAAACATCTTCAGAGATTATAGGAAGCAGACCTACACCAGCACATGCCAACGCTGTTCTAAAGTGTCGTGGTTTTATGATTTGTGTTATCAATGTTCCACATCACAACATAATGCAGTGTACTGGGAGTTAAAGAGCAAATGCTTTAGTTCACTACTGAAACAAATGTCTTAAATTGGTGTATATGTGCATCTATGCTGATATGAGCAGTTTTCCAGTTTTTCTCAACTTTTAAAAGTTACTGTTTGTCAAAAAATCATTGCATGAACTAAAACATTAAGGATTAGAAATTCATTATGGTTATAGGTCTGACAAACTTTCTGGGTTCATTTGTAATTTGGAAGGGCGATGGAGCCAAAGAGAACGCCAAGGCAGACAGAAGCAGTGAGAAATGTAGGTAAGGATGAAGACGCTGGTATGTGGGAATAGGGAAACATTCACAGAGGTAGATAAGCTAGAAGCTTATTATAACTCTGGGGAAGAAAGGAGGGAAGGATTTTGTTATGAAAAAAATGAAAAAGCAGGAGAAATTTTTCAACTAGTCGATCTGAATTCTAAAGACAGTTTAAATTTTCTTCAGCCTTCTTTCAAGAATATTAAGGTGAGAAAGATTGACAGATAGAGGTCTCCATAAGAGAGGTCTCAATTCAGAATACATTATGTCTTCAGTACTTAACTGTTAAGGTTTACACACTTGAACTACATGTATAGTGCAAACAGTGTGTACAGAAGGCATTAAGCTGTTGTGCATGATCTGTCAAGTGATATGCCTCTATAAAGAATGTGTGAAAACTGAAGTTACCAAAAGGCCGTGTTAAGTGCACTATTGTGTAGCTGGTTTGCTGTCCTAAGAAGAAAAATTTGAAATTCTAATTCCCAAAAATAATTTCAAAAATGTGTCAAATTTTAAACCAATATATTCTCTCATTTTTCCAAAACAGCTTCTTTTTATTTAAACTTGAATGAAATAAGTGTAGCTGATTTTAGCTGAAATAAAACATAATCAGCTATTTTTTTTTCTTTTTTATATTGACTCAGTGACACATTCTGAATGACATTGAGTAGGCATAGATTTAATAAGCATGTGTGGGAAGGCAAGGAAGTCCTGATTAGTATGAGCATGCAGATGGATATTGTCTGTCACAAACTACCTACATGGTGATGTGTTGGTTTTATTCAGCAAATCTGGCTCATATTTCTGTGAAATTGTTTAAATTATTACCTGTTTGGAAAGCTGGCAAGAAAACATTTGTACCTTTTGTGACCTGTTTAGAGCATGCCAAATGTCACCGGTATTTCACCTATCTCTAAGCAGTCAGAAGACACCAGAATATTTCATTCCATTAGCTACTAAAATAGCTTTTAGTCACAATACATTTCACATGCTGATTAAGGAACACAGATGCCAGAAGCTATTGCTAATTCTTATAAACTCTCCAATACCCCAAAGAATACGTTGAATTTGGTCTACTATGGAAGATAAAATAAGACCTTTAGTATTAAGACAATACAGCTATATTAGTCACTTTATCTGATTAATCATTCTATACAGATTAGTGGCTGTCGTGATATTGTGTAATATATTGGGTAGATATGTTTTCATTACTTTTCATTTATATCAGAGACTGAGATGCGGTCATTAGGTAAGGCAAAGCATTCTTCAGGATTCTTATTAATATTTCCTTTATACTTGTACTTTCTATTACTGTTCTTGTAAGAAGGAAGTATTAATCATGCATTTAACAAATCAATCTCCTCAAAATTCAACATGATAAAAACAGCAGTAACAAAGTAGTAGTAACTCAACTCTAATTTAGTGGGAGTTGGAAAACTATATGGAGAACACTGTCAGCTACTTTAGATAACAAAGAAAATGCTAATAAAGTAGGAATTATAAAATCATTTGAATTGTCTTTCAATGAAAAGATCAAAATTTAGTTATTATAACTCTGTAAGTTTTTGTGTTTGCTTGTTTCATTCTTCTATTAGATTCTTTTAGGGTTCCATAGTGTTTACATATACAATTAAAGAAATGTGGAAAAATACTGGGAAAAAAAAAAATATTCCGCCAGTATTAAGATCTGTCATCTTTTGTAAATAGCATAGAAAAATTATGAAGTCTGAATGTGTTCTTGAACCTGAAAAATATGCAGTAAATAGACTACTGGAAGTAGAAGTGCTTTCAGGTGAATTTAATTAAAGTCAGTGAACAAACTACTCAAGGGAGAGTAGGATAGCAGCTGAAAACAAATGGGAAATACAGTATTTACCACTCTTTTCTGACTATATGCTTCACTTTCTAAATTAAATTAATTCAGACAGCCTTCTATTCTTTGAAGTCACTTTCCTGGAGAAAGAAAAAGACCCAGAACAGATGACTAACCTCTCAGATATCACCTTTTAGATATCGAGCAATACAGAATAACATGCCTGCATTATATCAGAGAAAACCTGTACATATATGTATGTTGAGCAGTATGTTATTTTTGTGTCTAAAATGAAAAACGCAGTCACGTGGCATATGTTAGGATCAAAGTGAGTCCTTTTTTTCTGTGTATGCTAGTACTATAAGCAAAAATGTTTGTCAACCAGGTTGATGACTATGTAAGAAATTAGCCTTTGAGCTAGAATAATTTGTATTAGAAATAAATCACCGCAAGTTTTCTAGTTTACCCTCAGATGTCCTTCAAGATCAAGATACTTGCTCCTAAATTTTCTTTGGTTGACACAGGAATATCAGACTGAATGTATTGCCTGGTAAATAAATTCACTACTATACAACCAGAGATAGCTCCAATGTTAAATATACAAATCTTTTCTGTTAGAACATATTTCCTTCTTTCTGGCTAAAAATTAGGTATTTATAGGTTTGCATTTCCATATCATGACAAAACACAAATTTAAGCATTACATAGGCTTGTGTATTCAATCTCATCAATCTACAGAAAAAGGTGGACATGTTTGTTTTATTGGTACTCATGGATTTCTGAAATAACATGGATAACAACCCACATTTTTTGAACAAAACATATCAGACAGTAAGAAACTGTTTACTATTCTATAAGCAAACTTGTTAATCTCAAGTTTTTATTTTTGAATAGTACTGTTCTGTGTATTTCTGTTCTGTTCAGATTAGAGCTTTCCACCTTTATTCATGCTAAATATGATCTCACTGAATTTCAGTATTACTTTACGTAAAATAAGAATTATGCAAGTTATTCTAAAACCCCTGTAGTTTTCATAATTTAAACAGATCATCTAGCTCATGTAACTTCTTTTTAATTGTTTTTCAGTTAGTTTCCATGAACCATATAAAAATATCCCAGTTTAGGTTTGCAGAAGAGAAAAACTAAAAATATATAGTATTTTTCTCCAACTTACTTTCATTAGTCTCTGAAAAGAATTAAAAATGTGATAGTGCATTTAATACCAAAGATTATTTCTGAATCTGTCAGCTTTTTTTTTCTCTGTTAAAGGAAGGCTATTTTTTTACTGCTCTGAAGTACATTTACAATGATTTTTCTTCCTGCTGACTTTTAGTTTTGTTAACAATTAATTCATTTTAATATAAATTGACACATGATGTCTCAAAATCTAAAGAAAACTTTTTTCTTACTGATGTTTTTTTTTTTTTTCTCCACAGGACTTGCTCGTATTCTTCAAGGAGCCTCTATGTCATAAAGACTAATTATACTTAGGTCAAATTCAATATTCCAGTGAATTTGATTAGATTCCAAAGGCATCATGAAGCTTCATTAGAAGAAATAAATCTGTGTCATACTTATGCTGAGTGCTACAGTCTAGTTGGAGATTTGTCCCTTACTTATAGATTTAACATGAAAAGAATTCAATTGCTTTATTCACTCCTGAGGTCAGATTCTCTAGCAGAGCCTCATTGGTACACTAGAGTATGAGCTTGCTTTGGACCTTAAATATGGAAAATACCATCAAGAATGTTTCTGTCTTAGTGTGAAATCAAAGTAATATCATTTCGAAAAGTGAATTACAGCTGGCCAAAGGGTGCTTTTAGGATGTGCTATTTTGCTTCCTCCTAGTGGGATTCTCTGGAGTTAAGTCTGCAAACTACAATTTTCCTGCCCAAAAATGAAGATAGAAAATGGTAGCCACAAAATTCTCTGGTGTAACATCACTCTGAGGAATCAAGGAGTTTATACAAATAATACATGTGTTGCTGTCTACATTTAGCATTAAATTCATATTTTGTCACCCTCCCATAAAATGAATAACTGATAAATAAAATTTAAGAACCCATATCTCAGAGGTATTCTTTGACTTCTGTGTTGAGATATGTTGATACGATGAAGAATAGAAACCCAGTGCTTCTATGCTATGCTGGATTTTACTTTTCAAATTTGAGAAGATGGATGGTTCTATCATAAAATCATCAACACTGTTATACTCAAAACTCTCACAGGCTGAGAGAACACACTTATAATCTTGGAAGTTATATTTACTCTGCATTTGCAGTCCAAATTAACAAATAGGCCTATTAGTAACATAGTTCCAACAGTCACAAATGAAATCCATTCTTGGCATTCATCCTTCTGTCTGCAATTTTTCTCACCTTGCTAGGGTCTCTGCACTGACAACTGTCGTTCTGCTCTGAGGGTCTGGGAAGGAGGGACTCTCCTCTGTGGTGGAGTTTCACATTCCTCTTTTATGGGAGGATCATGACAGCTCTGCTTATTTCCTCTGTGGTATGGAATCTGCTTAGGCTTATTTTAGTACCTTACCTATCTACTTCCAGAAGAATGCAATGTCTGTTGCCATTCTCTAGTAATGCTGAAGTCAATATTCAGTAGTCACAGCTTGCACTTCCTCTGTGGTCTAATGCCTGGAACCACAGTGGGGCTGGAGCAGCACTGAATTTGCTAATTTACCATTAGCAGTCAAGCCAGAAATGGGTACCTTTTGCTACGAAGTCTTTGCAATTTGTGTTTAATTCCTTCTTCACTGCAATGTTCTTCAAACTGCTTTTCTGTTACTGATTTTATTAGAATTTGAGGCACTACCATGTACATATTATTAATATAGGCAATAATATTCCAAGAGTATGAAAGTGAATGAAATATTATATCCCTGTCAATATGAAAAAAAGAATCAAATATTATAATCTTGGCAATTTATTGCTGTCTTTATCATCTTGTTAATGTTGACACTAAATCAGAGATATCTATTATGTCTGATCTTAGTGGTAAGGCAAAATATGTTGTATCAATTTGCTTGTGATTCACGAAAACTTTATTAGGATTAAATACCTGATACTATCATATTTGCTATAACAATAAAAGTTACTTTTATCAAGTTTCAGTCATTTTTAAAAGGCTTGTTAATAACAGCCTTTTTTTCAACTATGCTAGAAGCAGTTAGACATTTTTATTACCAAATCTGTCATGCATCAGTTGTTACAGTCTGGAATTATATGTACCCATCTTCTGACCTTGAACTTAGTCTTCGTATCTCCATAGACTCTCAGAAAAAAAAAGAAAAAAAAAAGGAAAAAAAAAAAAAAAAAGGAAAATTTTGAAATACTTACTTTATAGTGTTAAAGAAATGAACGTAAAACAAAAAAATATATATATAAAACTGGCATTTTCAATTAGTAACTGAATTTCAATAAATTTAGCAAATTTTAATGTTTAATTTTTTTTATTATTATTATGTAGAGGTGTAAAATTTTGTTAACCAAAGAAAGGAGTGTTTAAATGACCATTTCAGAACTGCAGTCACTGTTCTTTCAATAAGGAGTTTAAAAACAGTAAATGTAAACATACAACAGTAAATGTAAAAATACATTTAAGTGTTTCAGGGGAGTCAGGAAATTAAGCAATAATACAATAGCCTCCACTGATTCTGTTTAAGTAATGAGTGAGTTTTAGCCTTTTGTCTTTTTGTAACCCTTTGCCAATTTTGTAATAGGCAGGAAGAATTCCAGTTAACAACATTCAACAACTGTAAAGTTAAGAAATGACAACTGAAAATCCTGGACCTGGGCTTCAGATGGAGGCCCAGAAGAGATTTAATTAGGAAACAGTTTTTGGGAAGGTCTTACAGGAGTCTGTGAAAAGATCTTCCTTTTAATGCCAGTTAAACCTTCCTGGGTCGGATGTCTTGACAAATGGAAATCTCTGCAGAAGCAGGTCTTTCAGACCTATTTGGTAATTCTGTGCATGTAATTCAATGACCTTAAACAACATTTGTATCCAAAAAAGCACATCTTTTAGAAGAGGGAATAAAATACTGAAAAGAGTTAAAATGAAATACCAGTTGATAAATTGTCTTAGGGAGCTATCCACCCAAACAACAAAGATTCATATCAATTTCCCACATACAGACACCCAGTAACATTTCAGGTTTCCTGACATATCAGAAATATTCACATGGGGCTCTTGAGTGTAAAATCAGATCTATGAGAGATCCTCTCTTTCCAGCAGGAGCTGTAGGCCAGCAGGATATTCTAGGGCATCTCATGTATATATGGGCAGTTGAATATTAGCTTGAGGGTTAAATTAATTGTTCTGTGAACTTCATCAACTACTGTCTTGAGGATTAATTCACATATCCATCTGTAGGTGTCTAATGCTACAAGAGACAACTTAGTATATTCTTCTTCCATGGAAGAGCAGCCTAAGTCTCTGCCATATCTTCCATGTGAATGTCCTCTGTAACATAAGGAATTTTGAATGGTGTGAGGTATGTATATTGAAGAAATTCAGTGGCACCATGTCACCTGCACAAATATAACTTTTTTTATACATACGGGTAGAGTTAAGCTGGTTTTTTTGCCTCTAACTCAAATATAAATATCTGATTCCCAATATACCATTTCTTATTATGTTGAAATGCATCTGGGATTTTGTGCCAAGCAGTATTCCTGATTTAAGTTTGTCTGATATTTATATTGTTTTTCTTTTCTACAATAAACATGAAGAAAATGTATCTTTGGTAGATTAATACTTGAAAGTATGACATCATTTTGCCTTTAACACCTGTAAATTGAAGATAAAACACCAAGTAGATTTGACCAGAGACAGTGAATTAACAGCTGTGAAAGGCACAAATAGAGTACATTACTTTGTACAGCCATTCCTTTAGGGCCACTTTGTTTATACATATATATCTGAGTCTTTATCTCAGGGATGTTCATTTGTCCACTGTTTCTTAACCTAAACTTTGCCACTATGGCTAATTTGAAAGTTTTACATCATATGTGAACCTTATTTGTGCCTAATTAGGATAGACATTAACTAACTTAGACATAAAAACTAGAAATTCCATTTCAGAAATGAAGCACAGAATTGCACATGAATTCCTAATTCCTTGGACATAGTGCTGTACATACAGATTCAGTGGTGAAACTCCAAAAGACCTAGTGGCTGATTGGTAGTTCCTACTGGAAACTCGTGATGTGCATTTTACCAATAATACTTCAATAATTTATGTTTGAAATAAGTCAATAATGATGAGGGTATTCTCAGAGCAGTGCCAATACTTAAAGTGATAATTATTTTCATATTCTCCACCTAACAGTGGAGTGATTTTAGAAAATCATTTTTAAAAAGAAAATTTGGCATTTCATTTTAGGAATTTCTTCTCCCAAAACATTGCATCTGAATACTAAGCATTTAAAATGAAATATGAGGTGAAAGTTTATTCGTTTGTCCAGGGATCTAGATGCAGTAGATTTTTACGGTATTTCAGACCAAATTAAATCGAGGCATTTCTAATTCTCCTAAAGTATTTCATTTAGTACATCTTTACAGATGAATGGGTGCTGCAGGCTTGGCCATCTGCTTTTCAGTTTGAAACACATCATTAGAGCCAGTGCTGTCACCCACCATTCTTTTTACTGTGTTACTATCTGTTGTAATGCTTCTGGAGATGGAGAGTGTTGTGGTTTAACTTGGCGATTCAATCAAATACAGTTGTTTGCTCACTCCCCCACTCACAGTGGGATGGAGAGGAGAAAAAATAAACAACCTGAAGTAGAACTTGCGGGTTGAGATGAAAACTATTGACTAAGACAGAAAAAGGAAGATGAAAGAGGGATGATAGTTATGCTAATAATACATATATGTACAGGACAAGTGATACATAAGCAATTGCTTGTGCATCACCACTGATGCACAGCCAGTCTGCAAGCAGCATCTTCCCAACCAGCAGGCACAGTATGGGGTGGTACGGAATATCCCTTTGGCCTGTGTACGTCAGATATTCTGGTTCTATTTCCTCCCAGCTTCTAGTGCAGCTCAACCTCCTTCAGAGGCAGTATACTACAAAAAGCTGAGATACTGAAATGATTTTTGCTCTGTACAGCACTACTAAGCAACAACTAAAAACACTGGCATGTAATCAACATAGCTTTTCTCCGAAAGCCAAAACATACTATCATAGCAGATAGTATGAGGGAAAACATCAACTCCATCCTAGCTGAAATAAATGCAGAGGGGAAACTTAGTGACCACACTTCCATTCTTTATCAGTTTTACTGATGAGACACACTTTATTTGACCTTATTGCTGCTGTCCATAGACACTAATTTTCTGTTTCTATTGACATATATTTTTTTGGCCTCAATTTCCTTTTTTGCTCTGTTAAAATAGCCTCAATTTTGCTAGCTGAGTCGAAGTTCCTGAACTTTGAAATCAGCTAAATCAGCACAACAGAATGTTGTCTAGTTTTCCACTGGACTTCATGGTATGTGTATTTTGTTAAGTGTTTATGCACATACATGCATCAGTACATGTAATGAAGAAAAAGAGAGCACTGGAGAGTATGCATGGAAAAGCTATTCTGATATACCTAAGATGTCTATTTAATGGTATGCTATTGAATCGGAACCAGATATTTTCCCAATATTTAAAATAAATTAATTACTGGAAGTCAGTAACAGAATATGCAGAATTCTTTAATGATTGCAGTGCTCTAGTATAGCTCCTATATAGCTGGCCTCATCACAACATAGTACTTCGAAGACATTTTACTTAATTACAGTATCAGAATGCCACTGCTCTGTTGTTTTTAAGCTCATGGGGAAGAGCAATCATGAAAAGCCATCCAAAGAATAACACTCTTGGAAGGTCTTTCATAGTTGTTGTGAAAATAGGGATATATTTTTGTTTGCCTGGGCTAAATAGACTTCTTCCAATTACACTTGAATAACAGTGATCTGAGTAATGATATTGTCAACTAGGTGGATCCTTGACCTCTTTTCTCAATGACATTTTTAGTAAACGTACTTTTTTGAAGCACTGTTGGAAAGGTGAACTTTTATAAATTTTTCACAGAATAATAGACTTCCTTAAAAGTATGTATTCAAGAGAGAAAGTCAGAGATAATAGTTAAATCAAATAGGATGATAGATACAGGGAAGTTACATAACCTTTCTTCTCTGAAACAGTAACCTTACTTTTTGAGACTCTTACTTTTCCAAGCTCTTTTTGGTGATGCCCAGTGACAGGTCAAGGGGCAACAGGCACAAACTGGAACATGGGAATATCCATACAAACACGTGAAAAAAAAATTACTTTGATAGTTACAGAACATTGGAACAAACCCAGAGAGTTTATGGAGTCTCTGAAGATATTCAAAATCCACCTGATTTTTTTTCTGGGGAACCACTTCTAAGGAACATACTTCATAAGGGGTTTGAACTAGATGATTCCCAGAAGTCTCTTTCAACTCCTACAATTCTATGATTCTGTTTTGTTTCTTTGTGAAATATAGCAAAACATATTTTAAATATGATGTTAATAACTATATTATTATATAGTATTGTCAACAGTTTATGGGCTGGTTTGGCCTGGTTCCATGACTAGCGGGGAAGGAGGACCCATGGATCCATGCCCTGGGAAAAGGGAAAAAGGAAAAAAGTGGAAAAGGGTAGAGAGATGGGCCTAAAAACAAAACAGCAGCAATGATCTGAGGAGAAACAAACTAGTTTACCAAATAAGATATCGGAATGCAAGATAACACACTATAATACAATATAATACAATATAATTAGAATTGCAGCTAATAAAGCAAATTAAATGACAGAGTGTATGAAAGCTGAAGGCCTTAGTCTAGGCAAGATGATGTATGTAGCACCCCTCCTGTTGAGAAAAAAGGGAAGTTTTACTGACCTATGAATGGCTATTCATAGAAATTTTCTATTTCGTTCTGAGCAGAAATGGTAACAGAAAAGCTAACAGTACTCTGGGAGATGTAGTTCTTCTCTTATAGGACAGGTACCCGGACTGGGAGCATTAACTCTTTAACTTCCAGAGCACTACATGATGTTATGATGTGGAAGACTAATAACCAAAAATCATAAAACCATGACAAATATATATATAATATATATATTATATATTACTATATTTTTTCTTTCATATGCATTTGTTGTTCAGTGGATTAGGAATTGTTCGATGGATTAGGAATTGGCTACCTGGATGCAGCCAAAGGGTTCTGTGTCACGGTGGAGGCCTGTCACAAGCGGTGTCCCTCAGGGGTCAGTCTTGGGACCGGTGCTCTTCAATACCTTCATCAACAACATAGATGATGGCATCAAGTGCACACTCAGACTGTTTGTGGATGACACCAAGCTTAACATTGCAGTCGATACATTGGAAGGAAGGGAAGTCATCCAGAGGGACCTGGACAGGCTGGAGAAGTGGCCTCATGAAAACCAAATGAGGTTCAGTAAGGCCAGGCGCAGGGTGCTGCACTTGCATCGGGACAATCCCAGGTATTCATACAAACTGGGGGAAGATCTCCTTGAGAGCAGCCCTGCAGAGAAGGACTTAGGGGTTCTGGAAGATGAGAAGCTGGACATGAGCCAGCAGTGTGTGCTTGCAGCCCAGAAGGCCAACTGTGTTCTGGGCTGCATTACAAACTGGGTGGCCATCAGGGAGAGGGAGGTGACTGTGCCCCTCTACTCGGCTTTTGTGAGGCCCCATCTGCAGTACTGCGTCCAGGCGTGGAGCCCCCAGTACAGGAAGGATGTGGAGCTCTTGGAACAGGTCCAGAAAAGGGCCACTAAGATGATCGCAGGGCTGGAGCACCTCTCCTATGAGGAAAGGTTGAGGGAACTGGGCTTGTTTAGCTTGGAGAAGGCTCTGGGGAGACCTCATTGTGGCCATCCAGTACTTGAAGAGAGCATAAAAACAGGAAGGGGGAATGGCTGTTTATGAGGGTTAATAGTGATAGGACAAGGGGGAATGGTCTTAAACTGAGACAGAGTAGGTTTAAGTTAGATGTTAGGAGGAAGTTTTTCACATGAGAGTGGTGACACACTGGAACAGGTTGCCCAAGGAGGTTGTGGGTGCCCCATCACTGAAGGCATTCAAGGCCAGTGTGGATGTGGCTCTGGGAAGCCTGATCTAGTGGTTAGCAACCCTGCCCATAGCAGGGGGGTTGAAACTAGATGATCATTGAGGTCCTTTTCAACCCAGGCCACTCTATCATTCTACGTTTCTATGATGATTCATTTATCTTTCATTTTTGCTATTATTTTTTTGTTGTTAATTAATCTTTTTTTTTCTCTTTTAAGCTTATTTTTTATGCACTGAAAGTTTAGCTTTTGATGAAAAGTATATAATTCTCCAGACATTCAATAAAATTTCTCCTTACACAGTCCTGTTTTGTCTCTTTTCATCTTTTCCTTTGATGCTTTATGGGGAAGGCCACATTATGTCTCACATACATCAGAATATCCAAATAATTTAACCTCTATAGTATTTTATAATAGTTCCTTTTATATTTCTTCCTCTTTTATTAAACCAATGACTTAGATTCAATGAAAAATGCATCTTTTATCACAAAAAGATGCTATTTCGAATCAGGAAGGTGTTGGAAAATTCTCTGTTAATAGGACTGTGGTGTCATCCATTAACTCTGGTGTCAATAGTACTGTTTTTTCCTTAGGAGATTTTCATCTTCTTTTTTATATCATTTATGTTTACAGTATAGCTCTTGTTTCTATAGGGGCTATTTTTCTTCCAGTATTTTAAGGTCGACTGCCTAGAAGTGATGTAAATTATACTTTTTAGGTCACTTAAGAAACTCTGTACACATGTATAAAATCAGTTACAAATCCATTACCATACTATGAAGACAATACATATTCCCTTACCGTAGTTAGTTAGCTGTTAATTTCTATTCACATCTATATTTGCCTCGTTTTAGCCAAATCTCCTTCCACAGTGTCCAGCACAAAGTGACACTGTTACTACAGGAGATATCAAGAATATTATTTTAATTATATATATATGCATATATATATATATGCAAAATAATAGTATATATTTTAAGTCTAAAATTAAAAAAGAATGTATTTCAAAGTCTAAAATGTGACATAACTTAAATAGCTTCCACAGCAAATTCACAAAAGGAAGCAAAGCATGTAACACAGTAAATGTACCCTAGGAAACAGTGGATTTTGTGTACCTTGACTTAAACAAAGCATTAGACACCATCTTCCACATCTTTCTTGTTATGAAATGTAGAAAGTGTGCGATAGATGAGCGGATGGTGAGGTGAACTGACAACTGACTGACTGCCAGAGTTCAGAGGGTTGTCATCAGTGACGATAGAGTCTGGTTGGAGGCCTGTGAGTAGCGGTGTTCCCCAGGTGTAAGTGCTGGGCCTGGTCTTGTTCAACATCTTCATCAGCGACATGGATGAAGGGATAGAGCCCACCCTCAGCCAGTTTGGACAAGAAGGCCAATAGTATCCTAGGGTGCATTAAAAAGAGCATGGCCAGGAAGTTGAGGGACGTCATCCTTCCCCTCTACTCTGCCCTGGTGAGGTCACATTTAAACTGCTGTGTCTAATTCTGGACTCCTCATATTACAAAAGACAGGGATCTCCTAGGAGTCCAGCAGTGGGCCTCAAAGATGACAAAGGGCCTGGGGCATCTGCCATATGAGAAAAGCTGAGTAATCTGTCTGTTCAGCCTAGGGAAAAGGAGAGTCAGAGGAAATCTGATTAATGTTTATAAATATATAAGGGGAGGTGGGAGGCAAATGGATGAGGTCAGGCTCTTCTTGGTGGTGCATTGTAGTAAGACAAGGAGCAATGGCCTAAAGCTTGCACATAGGAAATTCCATACTAACAATACTAACATGCGGAAGAACTTATTTACAGCAAGGGTAATGGAGCACTGGAACAGGTTGCCCAGAGAGGCTGTGGAGTCTCCTTTTCTGGAGATATTCAATACCCAACTGGACTCCTGTGAGACCTATTGTGGGGTATCTCCTTTAGCAGGGGTTGGACTCGATCTCTGTCATTCCAACCCCTGTGATTCTGTGATTCTGTGACGCAGAGGAGGTATCTTAGGTAGTCCTGTGTTCGACATTAACATGAAAGATATATAACCATGCCAAATAGAGAAGGAAATGCTGTGTAAGGATATTCCCTACATATGCTTGAATATTCCCTACACAGTCCCACTGCATATACAACTAGTCTAAAAGATAACCTGTTCAGGAATTTACATCACAGAATTTCTGAGATATTGACTTGTTGAAATCAAGATTTTGAGGAACAATCAAAGATGATGTTTAATGGTAGGCTGCTGCACAGAGACAAAAATGTAAGGACAAATATTGTCTGGGCATATGGAAAATGGAGGTGCAAAACTATTCTAAATCCAGCAGTTTATCATATCCCATAAAACAGTTTTGAAGGTAAAATTTCTGGATAACCTCTCTTCTTCACTTAATTTGCTTGTTTACTTAACTTTGAGCTCTATGTGAAAGCCATCTGCAAAGTGTGACTTCATATTATTTTCCGGTCATCCATTGATACGTATTCCCACAATACTTTCTGAACAGTTGCCTCTTCAGTGAAATTGTGATTATATTAATACTTTATTTATTTGTTTATTTTTATGTGAAAAGACTGAAATGTCAATGTTCTACACAGAAACTTCCTGTGATGAGGATTATTTAGGGAAAGTATGCTCTAAGTATGCTATGTTAAGATACAGCAAACATTTTCCAATATCTGCAAATTTGTGAAATTTATTTAGTTTATTTATTATACTAATAAAATACAAGCTTTAAGAAAGATTTGATGTATACTACTTAGGTCTTTCAAAGCTTTCCTACTCTTGATAGTTCACTTATGAAGAGTCTGATTTTAGGTTATTTTTCCTTGGTTGTTCAAGATGGCTTTTTCCCTGTCTGTTTTTTTTCCCCCGTAATGTATTTCTACCATCACTTGATAAATTTATCCCACTGCTTCTCTAGAAAACAGATAGTTTCATTATATGCTGTCCATTCAACATATAGCATTTTAATAAATGTCAAAGAAAAATGAGCAAGGAATTTGTGATATGGTAAAGTATATCGCAGAGGCTTATGAAAACATTCTGAAGTTGTAAACTTTTTGAGAATGAATGACCCATAGATTAAAACAGTGTTTTTGAATTTGTTCACCTGGCTTCTTGCAACAAGAATTAGTAAATACATTTGTATTTGGTAGTTTTAGGGACAATGTAGATGACATGAATTACATGCAAACAAAATTTGCAAAATGGAAGCTGATGAGAATGTATATCTCTTATACAGTGATATGAAGTTCATAGTTAATTAGGCATAAAAGGCAAACTGCATGAACATATATTAAGAAAAAAGATTACTGATTAAGTGTAGAGCAGAAGTACCAAATTGTTATTGTAGATCTGCTTCTTACTTAGTGTAAATGTGGAGATCCCATACTATGATTGATTGTGTTGTATAAAAAAACAGCAGTGATGTACTGGCAACATGGCTTCTAAGTAGTTCACAGTCCTGTGTACTGGGAGAAATAAACTATATAGGTGTAGGCTCACATCTTTGGGTGACCAATATGCCGTAAATATTTTGCATGTTCAAGACACATAAACATGTAAAAGTATAATTCATAAAATTAGAAACATTAACCAGCATAGTGGATAGAAGTATATCATATTCTTTATACAGCATATGTAAGACCTACTGGAACATAAACTGTAGTCAGGTTCTGTTGCCTCTGGAAGAAAGAAGAATTAATGATTTGGTTGATAAGGGTTGAAATTATAATGATAAGGGTTGGAAAATGAGCTTGTGATATATGGCTTATATAGCTGATGTCATTTGCGTTGATGGAGTAAATTGCCATGTGATCTGAACATTATAAAATAATAGGTACACGACAAAGGTACAATAGTGGAGTGCTGTGGGTAGTCAAATAAAGTAATGAAAAAGACACAAGTATGTAACAGCAGTATTAGAGCATTTAATTACACACACAGACCAGTATTTGCAATAAGTTCTAAAATACAATTCTCTAAAATATAATTTGTACTTTTTGGAATTGTTCTGTGGATATTGCTCATGGAATCTGAATGCATACAGACTACATTCCCATATCTAGGAATTTAAATAACTGTGTATAGTTCCATTCATAGCAGATCAGGGACAGAATTGATTATCTGTGATGTTAACACAATAGATAAAATTATTTCTATCTATCTGCTCATTAGGTTATTGTTGTGGTTTAACCTGGCAGGCAGCTAAGCACCACACAGCCATTTGCATATGCATTCTTTCCCAGTGAGATGGTAGATATAATTGAAGAAAAATAAAACCCATTGGTTTATATAGTTTAATAAGACTGAAAAGTAAGGGCAAAAAAAGGAGGTGAACTTAAACAGCCAGTATAGCATCACCAAAGGTAGACTGTGCCTGAAAAATCTGGTGGTCCTCTACTACGGAGTTACATCATCAGTGGACAAAGGAAGAACAACTGATATCACCGACTTGGATTTCTACAAAGCTTTTGATATGGTCCCACACCACAACCTTATCTCTAAATTGGAGAGATATGTACTTGAAGGCTGGACTATTCAATGGATAGAGAACTGGTTGGGTGATCACACACCCAGAAGGTTGTGGTCAACAGGTCTAGGCCCACAAGGAAGAGTGGTGTATGTATTATTCTTGCAGCCTCTGGCTGTACAAAATTAATTTGGGATTATCAGGCTATTTATTTACCAAATACCAAACTAAGTTGTTCTCTAAATACTTTTATATAATTACATTATTGAATTTTAACTGAGCATGAACAAAGAATTAGGTATGTTCACCGTCTCTTCTACACATCTCTGTTTTTCCTTAATGTACAAGAGGAGAGACATAATAAGGTAAGATAAGTGTGCAGCAAAGAACAAAGGAAACATTAAAGGGATGAGAGACAACTTGGAATAGGAGGTTTATCAGGTTTTGATCATCTGGTAAAATGGATTTGATATACAAAAACTAAAAGGGGAACCTGTCATTATGGTGAGCCTTGTTTTTGTTTTTATTTTTTTTCTTAACTATTGAATTTATATTGATTTTTATACTGAAATATATATAAGTTTTGAAAGATCTGTTCTTGGTTTCCCTGAATTATATATGTATCCCAAATAATGGCTCCTCCTGACATATTTCTGTAGGCTTCACAGGGAGGATTCATCTTTTCTCTCTGTGAGGAATTGCATAAAACCTAGACACTTAGCTAGGCTTAAATAATTTACTGATAAGTTAAGGAAACAAAGAAAATCATTGCATACTGATTGAATAGGACATATACTTAATCAAAGCATTCATGTGTCAAGTTGAGCTTAGATGTTAACATTCAATAATTTCTAGGTTTCAAATATAAATTAGAATAAAGATATCAGGGTTTATAAGCTTCCAACTCTGAAACCTACTTATTTTTTTCTCTGAGATCCCTGGACAATTCCTGAATAGATATGTAAACCTGTAAAAATGAAGCTTAATGCTAATTATAGGAAGAAATTCAAAGTTAAAGATCTGCAAAGAATCATATGTGTAGTTGGAGTGAACTGTCCTCTTGATACAACATGTGACATTCATCCTGAAAGTGTAGCTTCTGCACAAGTCTTTTTTGCAGAATATTTATTTATTTATTTATTTATTTATTCCCCTAAGCTATCAGTCATTGGAAAGAGAGTTGTAATAGGCACTTTTCTGGAATGACCTACTCTGCCCAAGAACAGTTTTAATTATTTCATCATTTATGAAATGGTGTACTTTATAGGTGCCACATAAGTGGCTGAACACTGAATTGCAATTTGTTCACATTGAAAGCTGGCAATAAATATTTTAGCTAAGCTATTTGGGAAGTGCAGTATATTGTCTTCATACATGTTAAGGAATTGTTCAATTTTCTAAAAAGATCTTGTTATTCAAGCAAAAAACTTGCTAATAAAGCAAATAAGTTATTTTTGAGAACATTTTAAAAATATTTGCTTTTCTTTTATTATTATTATTATTATTTAGAAATATTTATTCACACATAGTTGCTTTTAGGTAGTTATTTATATACAGAGAGAGAGAAATTGGGAGAGAGAGAAAAAATATGTTTCCAGAATTAAGCCAGGTTATGACATTCTAAAATTCTTTCAGAAAAAGCATATGTATGTTGTGTTGGAGAGATGTGCAGGTCTGTCTGAAAAAATATGTGATAAAATTGTCCATACAGTCACACCCCCAAGATTCCATGGTCTAAGTCTGTTCTATCTGCCATGGTGAACTGAGGAGTCAATGGAATAAGGTGCCAATACCACGTGAACTGGGACTGTGTAGAGTGGGAAAGAAGGTGAAGACTTTTCTGCATCTTAATAATACAACACCATCTATCTTTTGTCAGTTTTAATAAATGTTTTTGCATATTCCAAAATCAATTTCTTAAACTTAAGCTTGTGTGGGACACACAAGCATTTTCAATTTTCGTATTTAATTTCCAAAGAAAGAAATGACACCAGATATTAATAAACACAATAGTGTCTACAACTATTAAAGTGACAGATATAGAACACTACTAAAATCTAAGCCCTCAAGTAGCATTACAAAGTGACACATTCTTCAGAAGTCAACATGGTAAATCTAATTCACCAAAATAATTGAATACAGTTTGAAAAATGTGCCAACACATATAAGTAGCTCAAAAAATCTCTAAGGACTTGAATTAAGTTTTGCCCAGGTCTGCCTGAAAAAAAAATCAAAAGTGAAATTCAGCCATGTCAGGACATTTTTAATGACTTCTGGGAGAGTATGAAATCAGGAAACAGTAGGTCTCATGAATTCACAGCTAACATTACAACAGGAGAGCATGCTTTTGCTGATACCACATTCAATATGTATAATTTCCTCTGAAAATTTAAATCTTTTCTCTGAACCCTCCAATGTGTATTCTTCAGTAAAGAGCCTCATGGAATGCTCACAGGCAACACTCACTAACTTCTTTGGATTTTTGTTCATTTAAGTACCATTCAGTAGATTCCTTCTCCTGAGGAACTTCAACAAAATTGGTTTCTGATGTTCATTTAAATGCTCTCTAGAACTTCATCCTTCCATATTTATCTGTTATTTTCTCTTATCACAGTTTCTGTCCATTGTTACATAAGAATATTAATGGTGACATCCTGATTATTATCTGTTACCAAAATTTTTTGGCAGACTTTCATAAATCCTATGTGAAATTACATTCTAGTTTAAATTGCTCACAGGTCAGGGTAACTGATAAAATCTTATGATTATTATTTTTAGCAAAGCTTAACCTGAAAAAAAAAAAAAAAAAATTATGGCAAACTTTGCTTGTTGACATTTCAAATAGTGATTACATAGGATACCAGTAATCATTTTGTCATTAATCCTAAGTCATCAGAACTAACTATACAGTATTCCTGCCTCTGGCTTACTTATTTTCACTGAGACTTTGTCAAAACAGACATATTTTTTGAGGAACAATTTAATTTTAGCTTTTAGAAGTCTTTCTCTGTGAGATAGGCTGGGCCCTTCACATACCATCAGAGGCAGGCAATAAACACTACAGTCCCTTCTCTGTGGGAAGGTGGGACACTGAGGCAGACAGGTACCATTTGCCTGGATTTGGTGATACCCACATACAGGCAGCTGCAGACAGTCTGCTGCTCCCACTGGATCTGTCGTCACTTCCCAATGACTCCTAAACCACTGCTGACTGAAGACTCATGTAGAACTGTAAGTCGTGTACACTTATGTAGACTGTGCAGGAATCACAGTAAAAATTGACTCATTCTCCAAGAAGCCATTCAATGTTATCTTTCTCAAATGGAAGTATAAATCCTTAGTAAAATGCTGCAGGTTTAAGTACTCAAGATAGACACTGCAACATACCCAGACAGAAAGAATCAGAATGGTGGGAATTAGGTCAAATGTACCTGCTAACTATGTGCCAGTTAGTAGTTTCAAAAATTTATTCATATGCTAGTCAGTACATTTCTCCTCATGTTTGTTCAGAGCCAACGTTTAGATGTGGAGCTAAGGAAATTTGGCTTGAGGTCATAAAATAGTTCATCACTGGGAAAAAAAAGGAGATAAGCAGTCTCCCCAAAACACGGTATTTGTGAGCATATCAGCAAGACCCTAAAAAACTCCATAAATTTAAACAAGACTCTGAGAAGATTTAGGATTTTGTCTTAGAATATCTTTGGAAATGGAAAATCTATGTTTATCACAGTTCATTTGTTTTAAGTCAATATTTGTATTTGATGCTCTTGTATATATGGCCAGAAGATTAAACATTACAAGTCTCCTATACTTGTTTTAAAGGATATATGAATAAATTTGTTTTAATAATGTTTGCAATTCAAATTAGCAAACAGCACCATGCAGGAATACTTCAGAGCTGGAAGGGTAGAAAAGATTATGGTCTGATTATGGTCTGAACATTTTGATTTTTATAATCTTTAAAAAAGATATAATCTGTGGGGCTGTTACATAAATGATGTTTTTGAAACTAGATTTAATATGTGAATTAAAGATTATGCAATGCACATGGGAGGAGATAGTCTACAGCCAAAGTGCATTTCATTACACTGTTGCAGCTGATAGAAGCAGAAAAGTCTTGTGGATTTTTAAATACTAAGATACATTTCATTTTATTAATTAATTTCACCTAATAACCGAAACAAACATTATAAAAAAAAATCATTATAAAATATGCAATATAAAATATATCGTGATATAGGTAACTATTTAAATTAAAATTGACTGTCTAACACTTTGAACTACAGATAGCTGTGTCTACTGATATTCCAATCTTGCTCAGTTAGAAGCAGTGCAAGAGCTGGAGACATTCCTCTGAAAAATGGCAACTGTGAGAGATAAAACAGTCTGTTAGTAGTCTCACTGGTCTTTTGAAAAATATGAGTTTTCTTCAGTGTACCTCTGATTATTCAGAGTTCCTTTTGAAAAATGCTTTTAAATCCTTCAAGTCCAAGAATCTTGCAAATGCAATGACTGTCATTAGATATACATTTTTAGCTGACCAAGAGAAGGAATGGAATTCTTAATGCTCCCATTTGACTGCTAACTCTTCCAGACAAAAAGAAAAGATGAAAAATTTGGAGTTGTTATTTATCATTTTGATTATAGCATTTCACTGGGGGTTCATGTTTTATGCAAAGTTATATAAGATCATTTTGTGAGAAATGCTAATAAAAGATATTACCGTTTTCAAAGTACATTTTGATTTCTTCCTCAACAGCTCCTACATATATTCAGAGGCTCCTGTAAGGCAACTTTGGTTTCTAAAGGGGGTCTGACTATTTCACAATACTTTATAAACTTACAAAAACAGTGGACAGTCATCTTGAAAGACAGATGTAGATGGATTACCCATTTCAAACAATCTGCAGGACAGCTCTATGAAGCCTGACAGAAGCATATATAAGGAACTATTTCTTTGCATCTACATAAACATAAATTCTTCTGTAAGAGACTTGGGCCTGTAGTAGTGCTGTAGAACAGCTTTGGAAACTTTTGTATAACCTTTTTGTAAAATAACTTACTGAGACTGCAGTGACTCTGAAAGTATTAATACAGATGTAAACATGCATACAACAGAACACTGGCTGGAGATCTGAGTGCCAACGTGCACCTTTCAGAATAACATTCTGAGTAAAATCATCCTGACTAGTGAGAAGCAATGCACTTGCAGAGATAAGTATTTGTCTCACTTTATAGGAAAAAAAGAGAAGAGAGAGAGAGAAATCCATTTGTATTCATAACACTTCTGGGATAGAAATTAGTTTAAGGCTCAGATGGGTATGAGAGTAATAAATGTGAAAGGAGGAGAGGAAGACTTCATGGGATTTTTACCTGCCAGTGCACTGCTGAAAAGAACTGAACTTCTGGATGAGGGGGACCAAGTGGAACTAATTCCTCTTCCAAACTGCCAAAAGGCAACAGACTGAACCTTTAAATCATTCATGACAAATTGTGAAAGGAGTGCAGACCTATGGAGGATTTGAAAGAAGTGATATGGCAAGAAGAGAAGAGTCTTATTCTTCTAAAAAACATATATATTTTTTTCTTCTATGCAATTAATTTCTTAGTATTCATAGTTTGCCTCCTTTTTTTTTTTTTTTTTTTTTTAATATATTTTTAGATCTTTTCATAACTTAACTTAGAGTGAAGATGAAGATAGCTTCTCCATGAAAGAAACATCTGGTCAGTGAGCCCCCTTACCTAAGGAGTGATTATGTGTCACCATCTCCTACAAGTATGCCTCTACACTTTATTAAATTTCTTATTTCTCTCAGAAGATGAATTCTGTCTTACGGACTTCCGTTCTATTTGAGTTTAGAATAGTGGTGTTTCCTATTATATTTTGTTCAAGATCTCATTCCAGAGTATTTAAAATATTAGGAAATTTCTGTTTCTAATATTTTTAGGGCTAGATGCAAATGGTGTTGAATTAGTAATGCCACTGGGAGACATTTTAACAAATAAATGATGCTTTAAGTTTGTATTATTTTCTTTACTTTAAGCCTCTCTTTATTTATTTATTTTTTCAGGAGATGAGAACAAATATTTACAATGAAATTAAACTGTATATTTTTTGTTTTTTTTTTTAATCAAGGACATTTCATGCATGCAATGAGAAAGTAGAATAGATATTACTAATAAGGAAGTCATTAGTGTGGAAACCATACAGAGAAAGAAGAATAAAGAAGGAAGGCTGCAACCACTGAAACTGCTAACTCAAGTGAACAGACCAGCATATTTATTCTTGTAAGTTCCTGAAGCAGATCTGAAAAATGAAAATGGAATCCAGCTGCTTGGCAGCTAGAATATCTTGGTGAATCTGGGTAAGAAAAACCAAATGGAATTCCAAATGCTGCAAGTTCAGGTTTTTAAAAGGAGTTGTATTCTTCTAAAAATAAAGCAACATTTACTGTCTTAGGGATGATAAATTAAATGATGTTGTTTTCCACTGACTCACATTATGAGTCGCTGGAAGTTCTCATTAGCTCACCATTGTATACAGTTATTCAGGTCCCATCTTCTGTCTGTTCCCAGGACATCCTGAGTTTAAAAGAATAAAGGACCTATTAGAAACTGCAGCAGTTGTTTATATCCTTCTAGCTATCTTCTCTTCAAATGCAAAATAGTTTAAAAAGCTGACCCAAAGCCAAAGCTAATACAAGGTTCCTGAAAATTGTTCAGCCCATTTTGGAATGCATTTGAACTAGTTTTTTTTTTTGAAAGGAAACCGTGGTTATGCATCTTATCACAGAATATTTCATGACCTGTTATCACCTATTCTTCAGCAAAGCAAACAAATGTATAATCTGCCATCTATTTTTGAATTTCATTACATAATAATTATATCTGAGATTGATCTGCTTAACTTTGGGCTTTGCCCTTTTGTAAAGTGGCATGGGATACAAATTCAAAGTAATCTGTCTGAACTGTAAGGCTTACTTTTACAGCAGTATTTAATAATATTTTTTCCCTAAGAACACTGGTGTGACTTTCATTCCTGGTTGACCATAAAGCTTTGATAATAAGATAGCTATAATTGAGGACTTTGCAGAGTTTTGTTTATTTACTTTTTTGTGAAAAAAAAAAAATAGTGGAGGTGGACTTCAGATATAACAAATTTCTTGATAATCAGCATTTGTTTCACTGATTCGTGATAATAGTTAGATATAATAAAGTACTTTGATTTTCATTTGTGCTCAGTGGGATATAAGAATGTTTCTTGGTGGATTCTACATACATGAAAAATATACTTTGAATTCTTTATCTAAAACATCATATCAACATTGTTGCCTTTCGCAGGCAACCGTGATGTTCGTTGCTTAGGGGAGCCTGCGGCTTGGCCAAATACCGAGGTGACACCAATATGATGAGCGGTAAAATGGCGTTTATTAAGTTCTAACAAGCACTTATATATCTTTTAACCCTTCGTGTACGCCCACTGGATGGTACACGTGGCACGTACCTAACACATGGGGAGGAGCCTGACACGTTACATCCCGAGACCCCGATCACGCCTATTACAACAAACATCATATCAACAAGTTGATAAGACGTATGTGTCAGATTTTTAAAGCTTGCATTTGTATTTCCTTTTTATAATCCCTAACAGCAACTCACTGCTGGTAAAAAAAAGTTAACAATGACATTTTTCTTAAAAGAAATTGAAAGCACTTGCAGAAAGGAGAAAGAAAGCAGTAAGAATTAATATTTCTTAAATAAGAAATTTAAAAGATGGAAAACACAAATTCATTTATTCTTAAATAGTGCAATTTAAAAATATGAATTTCTAATGAATAGAGGAATTTAATAATGTAATTTGCATGAGCATAAGTCAATACTTATTTTAAACAAAAGGATGATATTCTATGGAGAAATATTTTCTTCTTCAATAACATGAAATTCAAAATTTTCTTTCATATATCGAAATAACTTACCTAATAGTGATCAAGGTTGCAAGAAAGATCATGCGTCATGATGCTGTGATAGATGCACTTTAAAAATACTTGCCTTCTTAGGATTTACTTTTGTAAAACTGTATCGTACTCATTTGTTCACTCTGATTAAGGTAGTGAAGCTTAGAGCAGTTCTTAATCCTCATGTTTTCGAACCTTTTGTTCGTAACAGGAGCTATGAAAAAAACAATGGATAAATTAAAAACAAAAAAACAAACAACATTCCCTCACTACAAAAATTGGAGATTTAATTACAGTATGACAGTATGTCCTTGCTGTCTTCTTCTGAGTGCTTTATCTGTGCCTTTGCTGAAAAGACTGTTTAGGTTCAATCTTACAAATGTTCATAAATACCTGAAGGGATGGTGCAGAGATGACAGGGACAGGCTCTTTTCGGTGATGCTGTGCACGAGGACAGGAGGTAATGGGCAAAGACCAGAGCACAGGAAGTTTCATGAACTTCAGGAAACATTTATTTATTGTGAGAATGACAGAACACTGTAACTTGTTGCCCATGGAAGTTGTGGAGTCTCTTAGAAGATCTTTAAAAGCCTCTTGGCATGATCCTGGGCAAACAGCACTAGTTGTCCCTGCTTGTGCAGAAATTGTACTAGATGCCCTCCAGTGGTCTCTTCCAATCTCAACCATGTTGTTATTCTGTGGCATAATCACTCTCATTTCTAAATAAATTCAGAAAGCAACCTATTTTGCATGACTTTTGTAGGATATCTAGACATTTAGTCAGACACCTATACAGTTTTGAAATGTAGAAGCATAAAATATATTTTATATTGACAGAAAGTAGTAGAAAGCATCCATCCTAGATTACTATGGAAATTCCAATCTTTTCATTAGCTTTTATCTTAGCCAAATATGATTTCTGGAGCAGATTACTGCTAACTTAGGTACATTTAAAATGTTAATTGAGGTACGAAACTGTCAGTGCTACTTTCAGAGCTACTTTTTGCCTCAAGTTAAATTGTGACAGACTGCAACAGTATGATCAGATTGAGAGATTTTTAAAATTTATTTATTTTTTTTATTTAGGAGACACTGTAAAAAGTGGTTTATACAGCGTGTATACACACTGGGTTTGAACATGCTCCAAATGCAAGCAGAACTTGTACCATTACATCAACTTCCATTGTATTACTAAACACTGGAAGGTATTCTACAGAAACATTTCCCTCTGCGTTCACTTTAAAAGGTTACAGTGGATTTTCTACATTTTACTCTGAATTATTTTTTTACACAACCTATGCATGAGCTCTAGACACTCTGGGAATTTCTGGCATGAAGTGAAGAATACATCCAACTGTGGTTCTCCACTAGCTTTGGCAGAAAATAATTAAGACTTTGCTAAACTCCTTTGAAACCGAATGTGAATAAGGAAGTTTCACAAGCTGCGCTATGCACAGAGCCTAGTTTCATAAGTAGGAATGCCTGGGAATACAGGTGTAGGATAGTAACCACAATCTTCAGAGTAGTGGCACAGCACAGTGACAGAGATTGAGTATAAATACAAATCCAGATGTAATGCAACCTCCAGAGATGGGTGGAATAGCGCAAGTGAATAACAAAGAGAAAAAATAACTTGTATCCAGTGTATCCTAAACATCCCATATGTGGTGATAGCCTATAGGAAACTATGAGATGTAATAAAAGATAATCACAACCCCTAGAGGAATGAAAACAAAAGAAAAAGAAAGAGGAATTTCTCCAGCACTATCTTTCCGGTTAAATGTGCCAAGTCTGGTCAATGCTACTACTTACTTATGAGTCTTCTCTCATTTTTTGTGGGAAATGACTGCTTTTATTTTTATTCTTCTCCATTCACCACATTTCTCTAGTTTATATCATTGCTGAGTTGCAAGATTTTAACTTATACAACTTGGTAAAGTATAATAGAATTTTGAAGAACCATTTGCCTACTGTATGTTTTCTAGAACAACAAAACAGTAATCTAGCAAAAGAAGCAACCCCATTCATTCACAACTCCATGGGAAGGGATAAGAACATCTTGCGGTGAGTTTGCGTGGAAAGAGGAGTGACATCAGCCACATTCAGTGGCAATGATTGTGTTTTTCTACACATATCTCATTGCAGTTATAAAGATGATATTAAGTCAAGATTGCTGCATCCCTCTTTGGCTCCATTCCATCACAGTCTGGGGGTTTTATGTTGCTAGTCATCATGCTAGGAGCCTTGGGAACTATATTAATCTGAACTGTATTCTGTGGCTCAGACCTGCATCAAAAAAGCAGACCAAGCATTTCTAATTATTAAAATTTCTTATCCCAATGGAATTTCCAAAACAGAATGTGTTCTATTTTATTATTATTATTTACTGTTTTGAATTTATGTTCTGAGCAAAAATTTCTTCTGAATAGAAATATCCTAGAAATATATACATAGAAATATCCTTATACATCAACTGGAAATACATTCAGCCAGTGGTCTACTAGTTTAACATTTCAAAACCTGGTGATAGCCAGAACCAGGATGTGCTCTCACTTCAGAGAATCACAAAGAAAGAAAATGTATTCTGTGTAGCTAAACAGTGAAAACAATATTAAATTAAATTATTAACAGCCATGACATAAAAAATCCACACTACTATCATTTGTGCCATAATTTGTCATAGATGTTTTAAATATTAGTGTTTAAATGTTACTGTCTGTTGTCACTTTCATTAATACCTTACAGTAGATCAGATGAAATATAGAGGTAAGTTTGATACTATTTAAAAAAAGAGCCTGGAGTAGGGAGATAACCACAGACAAATTTGTTGGATTAAGAACATATCCTATTTCTGTATCCAATTCTCTTCACATTTAGTTTCTCAAATTTCTACAATATGGGCAAGATATGGGACATAAAATCTAGCATAGAACATGAGAAAAGTCACTAAATGATGCATCACAGCATCTTGCACTAAACAAGAGGATTTACATAGTCAGGAACTGCTTTTGACAACACAGCTTGTACTTCTGAATCCCAAGTTGATACAGGGTTTTTTTTTTTTCCCTCTGGGGCAGATGCAATTACGTAGACTTCATCAACTGAGAGAGATTAACTGATGTAGCTATTCTGAAGCAATTATATTCGACTACAGTTTCCTCAGTAATTTCTCCTTAATAATTACTCTCTTTTATATTTGAAATATTATACATTATTCTTAGTGAATTATTAATCTGACAGATAACATCCCAAATACACTAAATGTGTAAAATCTTTATGTACACCTTTTAACAAAATCAACATTAATAAATATGTTAAGTTTTTGTATGGCATAGCAGACATTACAACAGTTAACTTCTTATTTAAAAGCTCCCACAAATACTTCATATGTTGAAAGCCAGTCATTATATCATTAAATGTTTACATGGCTGAAATACACTCTGAAAAGTGTATTTTTAAGTATAATCAAGATCAGAGGAAACTATTCAGTAAAGCAAATAAAACTGTTTATGATGAGTAATAAAAATTTCAAAAAATTGAAATTACATTAAACTTAGAGTGGAGAAAAGAATAAGATAAATTTTTGAAGTCTTTTCAGAAATCTTATGATTCTTTTGAAACAACAAATTAATGAAATCAAAATAAATGGATTCTCATTGTGAATTAATGAATGGCCAGAAGAAGGAAAATAACATTTTTATTTTAGAAATAAATCATTAGGATTGAAAACTGGCTAACTGATATTATGTACGTGAAGTTAAAGAGCAGATATATTTCTATGATGTCTGCAGGAGAAATAAAATCTATTTCCTGTTTTACATGCTGATGCCTGGAGAATATAATTAGGTTAATTGCTAAATTCAAGAAACTTCTTTCATATAAAGCTCATTCAATGCCTTTCCAGTGTTCTGAAGAAGTCCAGTACTGGAAAAGCTATTGATAACATTTCAGTAACAGCGACAGAAACTGAGGCAAGTATAATGAAGTGTTTGTACTCTCTAAGATCAGTTTCCTAATGGTTGTTCATAACACAGACTGGAAGACAGCTTGAGGATTAAGAGCCTTTGCCACAGTTCATTGTCATCTATTAACTTCTGGAGGTTTTAGGTCAAACACTGTCCCTTGTAAAAAGAGTTGTTAAATAGGTGCTGCCAAGTCTTGTCTGCCTTTGGCATAACAAATAGCTCTTGCACAAACTTCAGATCTGCTAAGCCTTCCAGGATCTTCTTTCATGTCAACCTGTTTACCACATCCCATGCATGTCGTGAAAATAACAACCAGCCAAATGATGCAGTTCTCATTATTATTACATTAACAAAATTAAGTAGTTATGTATCTCTCATTGCACAACTTGTTAAAGGGCATATATTAGTGAAATGCTCTATTTTTGATGCACAAAGGGTTTATTATACAACAAATGACTGTCAGAATTTGTATGGAAGTAGTGATAATAAAGGCAGTGTATAGCCCTGGTTCACTATGGTACAGTTTACTTGCACCTAACACACCACAAGAGCTAATAAAGTCTGCATGTGTCATCTTTGCTTCACTAGTCCAATACAAAATCATGGGTAAAACCTGCTGGGCTTTGGTACACATCCGTCATTATGCTGCATTGAAAAGAAAGACAAGATTATGCACAGCTTTTTGCAGTGAAACCATCTTTATTATTAGAAGAACTTTTAGCTGGCTCAATCTTCATCTGCTGTCTGTTGTCTGTTCTGTTTTCCATTCTGTTTCTAGAAACAGGGAATTTTTGAGCCAAAATGATCTCTCTACTCAGTAGTGCCGTTCTGTTGCTCAAACAGGAAAGTATGAAATGGCCAAAGGCTTCTTTTCTCTTACTCGCACACGCAATATATTCATACATATGTATAAACTGTGTATAATTTTGGGCCACCTCTTCTCTCGCTGTGCTGGAGTTGGGCTGATCAACAGTGATATTTTTAATTATCTTCCTGAAAACTTATTTAGTTTCTAATACATCTCAAATGTATTCTGTCTAATAGCTAGTGTGCTTTCCTCATTGAATGTGTTTCATACACATCCTTTCTCTGTTTGCATAGATAAGCCATTTCAAGTCAGGTCTACAAAGTACAAACTTCACGGTGTAGTAAGTCTTTTAATTATTCTTGTATGCAACCTTTGGGGGTCAGATCTAGGGAGAGTACCCAATGGAACTGCATACTCAAAAAGAAAAAACTGTAATTACTGTTCTGCATATCATTCATGGGTCAGTGGTAAAGAAAGTCTCCTAGGGAATCTCTTCAGCATATACTCATGTTTATTGGGTGAAATGTTATGCTAGCTTTAAACTAAACTTTTTCATTTAATCTTTTTAATTAATTCAGTTAGAATACTTGGAACATCTGAGCATTCTGCAGATCTTAAGGCTATAACTGTGACCAATTGTGAGCAAATTTAAATGAACTTGTCAAGCCCTATTGTTGATGTTAATAGGTTTATAAATCTGATTACATTCAGGATGTTTGCTCAGACACTCTGGGCACTTTGCACTTTTCTGCAATAGATTTTGATGTTGATATTAATTTCCACAATTAGATTACTAATGCTATGCCTACTGTCTTTTATTTTCTGTTTTTCTTTTTTTCCTGTCTTTCCTGGCTGAATGTAGAAAATATGAGTACAACAATACAGTTTATGTGCCACTGCATTTCTTTCTGTATGCTTACATCACGAATCTGGTATAGGAATGAATGTTATTAGATTACACTCTCTTGACATTTTAAGACTGATGCTGGTATTTCATTTAGATGTCTTTCAACTAAGCTACCAAATATGCCTGGACATATTTTCCAGAAAACCAATGAGTTTTAAAGGAAGGAATTAGAAGTATATATTAGAAGTATATATGCTATTTCCTTCCTTGATTGTTTATTTCAGACATAAATTTACACAGCGGCTAGAGAGTTACCATTAACAATATTCTGCTTTGTGTGGACTCGGTAAAGGTGTTTTGAATATCTGTAGGTCTTAAAGTAGTCACAGCAGTTTATTTCAGTAGTTAATCATCCTTTCAATTGAAAAGAAATGGCTGTATTCTTATGGTTAATATCAGCACAGCAAGTTTAACTTCAAAACTTTTATAGTTCTTCAGACTTACACACTGTTCTGCTACTACATGAACTTAACTTATCATAAGTGTGACGAGAAAGGAATTTCCTGAAAAAAATTCTGCAGGAAACTAGTTTCTACAGAGTCGCTAGTGGGAAGCTCTGCATTTGATTTGTAAAGAAGATTACAGCCACACAGCATATAAATGAATCATGAAGTCTCTGTTCACGCTTTTAACTCAGTGCACTACCAAAACTAGCTGTTAGAAATTTTAGAAACTGAGATTAGTCAAGAAGAAAAACTGATAATGAACCTGCTTGTTTTCAGTGAAATATATTGGTTTAAAATGGAGTCTGCGTCTTTTTTTCCCTCTCCTATTAATGATTTCTGATAAGTGCAAGAAAATACAGATAAGTGAACTGCACTAAGATACAAAGATTTTTCTCTGTCCATATGAGCTGCTGTAATCCCTTTGGCTTGCTAATCTTGTGTAGAACAAACATAAATTACACAGGTGAAGAAAAATGCTTTAACCCATTTAATAGATAAACATAAATCCTATTTAGGTGTAATTTCTAGATGGCTTAGTAAGTTCTCTGTGAAAAGTTGTAGGACAAAATGGTGAAATGGAGATATGTAGCAAAAATTATCATTCAAATAAAGAGCATATGTGTACATAATGAATATTTAAAGACGCTTATTTTGAATGTTTCATCATATGGCTACCATTTGGTGATTGGTATTGAATAGGCATTTATATAAATTTGGATACATCAGCTAGGACATTGAAGGTCGTTTTGGTGAGAATGGTTAGTAGACTGACAAAAGCAAGAGTGTTTCAAACTTCTAAAAGTAGCTTTATCAATTTAGTTCATTGGGCTTATAATTCTTCCTTTTTATAAATTATTGTGACTACACATAAAAGTGTTGCTGTATTTTAAAATTAAGCATGTGTGTACATACAGTACCACAGAGCTGATGCTGTGCAACAAGCATTAAAGACTGCATTTACTGGTGGTTCTGGTGGTTCCTGGTCACTGAGGTCAAGGAGATGCAGGAATAAGCTTTTTGAGGTAAGAACTGGGAACTAAAGTATCAACTTTCTTATTTTACTAGTTTTTGTCTGTTTTTGTTTGTTTGTTTGTTTGTTTGTTTGTACTATTTGCCTTCCTCCCAAAGATGGGAATCTTTGATCCCAAAACTCCTTACCTTGTTTTTGGGTCTTCTATTCCTCTGTCTCATTCATTTGGCAGGATGTCATATCTACTTATTGTTCCTTGTGCTTGTCTTGGAACTTTCTACTACTTAGAGGTCTAAGTGGCATCTTACCCTTTGATGCTCATATTACTAACATATTTATGCAAAATCTTGTCTGATTCTGTCTTTCCAAATTATAGATGTATTTTTGTTGGTTATAGTTAATATACTCTTTGTAATCAAAGTATCAGGAAAAACAGTCTTCGTAAGTGATTTGATAAAGGATGATTTTGGAATGCTGATCATCAGGTCAATTATCAGGAATCCCTCTCAAGTGTGATTGTATGTAGTCTTCTGTATGTTGATATTATGATGTTCATGTGTTATTTGCACCACAGACAGATGGAGAAGTGGCTGGATCTGGTGAAAAAGCCTGTAAATTCATTCAGATCGAATTTTAAAATATAGGAATATTTGAATCCAATTTGCAGAAATTATTTCTTTTTTTAACAATGGTGGCAGTGAGAAATAATTTCACATAACCCACTGTTTTATGTGTTGATTGTAATGACAGAGAAAATGGCATTTATTTCTCTGAAAATTGTGATGATCAGAAATTCTTGCATTACATCCAAGATTTCTTGTTTTGACACGTATTTTCCTTCCTTACAAATTAACTATTCCATTTTACTGAATGATTAGAAGTAACTTACATTTATTTCTGTTCAACCATCCAATTCCAACCGTATTATGTTCATCTGTTAACAGCTATGTTAGCTTACTGAGTGCTTTCAGAAGTTATTCAGATGATAGCTGTTGAGTGTTTTGTAGTCTTGGAAGTCTTAACATGCAAAAAAGTTACATTTTATTATTATGAGCTAATGATATCTGAAAGAATGAACTGAGCTTAGAGTTCTCAAAATGTCAATTGCCTGCTGTTCCAGCTTTATGATTTTGGATAGAAGGTATTTAGAGGAAATTAGTCTAAATCTGACCATGTTAAAATGAAAATTCATTCAGAATTGAACTATATATTTTTTAAAGTGAATGTTTTTATAAAGTTAGACTGTGCAAATGTATCTTTTGAAATAAATTGTGACATAAATGATTTAGACTCTTCTTTTATTTACAGAAAGCATATCCAGACATATGCTGCATTTCTGATCAGCTAACCTGAAAGATCTGTTTCTCAAATGAGTCATGACTTTTTCAACTATTTTTTAATCATTCATTTCTTAAAATTTTGATCAAAGAAGAAAGCCATAGAGGAATAGAATAACTTATTACTATTTTCTATAGTTTACAATAAAAGTTGTGTGTAAGGATTAGATTTTATTTGAATAACAGAAAAGTTTTGATTTTATTAGAAACATAGAAAATAAAACTGTACACATACAATGCCATATAAATAAAGTTTTAGCAAAATATCGTATGTGTGATGTACTGATGGTAATCAGTAATTTTTACAGCACTATAATAGTTTCTAACAGTTGGGATTCTACTCTTCTTTAATATTATCGTGCTTCAACTATAAAAACATTGCTGCTAGCTGAATAGGTTAGATTTAAATATCTGATTTAAATTTTTATCTCAACATAATGATGACTAGTTTAATTTGAATATTTAAACATCTTAATATGCAATAAATTTTATGAATAGTTATCTAAGTTTTCAGGATTTGGAAGCTGAGATTAACATATTTCAAAATAAATTAGCAACACCTGTGCTAACAAAGTTATGATTCCATAACTCTGTTCCTTGTAAGTTCTGACAACTGACCTAATCACTCACAGCCAAATATAAATTGTTATGTTTGGGTAAAACGTTTCCAATGAACACCACATTAGAGATTTTTTTTCTTTGCAAATTATTTTTTTATCATCTATAAATCACTATGCTTTTTCCAGTTCTGAAATATTTTGATCATTTGACTGATGTGGATCAATCTGGATAGAATACAGCTCTGTTTGTCTAAACGTAGTACTGTTGACTTTTTGAATTTTGAGGACTGTAGAGATAAGAGAAATAAATTTAACCTGAGATAAATCAGTCATGCATTTGCTTAGAATGCAAAGAAAATACACAGTCCTTAAAAGGGGAAAGTGACTGAAAAGAAGAAGATAGTAACAGATTTTATTGAGACTTTTGAGTTCAAGAGGGATTTTCAAGATGGATTACTTCAGTGATCTTCACAGTGTTTCATGGGCTAATATTTTTTCTCTGTTTTATTTTGTTTTTTGCTTTTAACTAGTATAGATTAATGGGCTAAACACAATTCTTAAATCAAAAAGACTGAAGAATGCTAATTGCAGAATGAACTGCAGAATGAAACTGAATCATATAAGCACAATGAAGCATTTCAGAAGAAGAATAAATACCATCTTAGCAGAAGTATATAGATATACTGTAATACACATGGAATCAGTATGAGTACTGCTAAGGCCATGTCTAGAGCACTGTATACCATTCTCATCACCTTACTTATGGAAGACAAATTAAGATTGGAGCAGAAAATAGATTGGGATGGAATGGTCAATTTTATGAGAGGGGATTAAAAGAATTGGCCTTATGTAGCCAGAAAAATGAAGAATGAGAAGGGATCAGATTGTTCTCTATAAATACATCACAGAATTGAACAGGAGTTAGGGAGAGAATAGTTATTTAAGCTGAAGGACAACGTTCGAACAGGTGCAATAGTTATAAATTGGTCACAGACTAGACAGGCTCTAAATTTAAAGGAAAGTTTTCTAATCATTAGAGAAGAAACAATGAAGGAAAAATATCCAGATGCTTCTAGATGGACCTCAACCACATTTTACTAAAGTAATACTATTCATAATACAATTTTTAAATTGTTTTTGTTGTTTATAATTTCAAAAAATCTGTAAAATTAAATTCTCTTTTAAATGTATGTGCTGAATTACTGTTTTTATATGCTTAGGCAGGTGGGAAATAAATTAAGGCAGTGGTAACGTAATGGATAGATGGTGGTTCAAATTTGATATATATTTTGTTCTATTAAGAAATTCAAAAGCTTTCTGAGATATCATAGGAAGAAAAAGTCAGTTTCAAACCTATTGGAAGAACTATTCACTATCTGGGGATAGTCATAAATTCCTAGCTGAGTTCCTGCTCATGTTATTTCAGTGATAATTACCTTTTAAATTCTTTTGGCATGTTCTGGGCCATAGCTGCCTTCTTTTCTTTTTTCATTCTTAAGACTCGTCTTAAACAATTAAATTAATTAAACTTTAAAACCAAAAGAATTGGGTTTCTTTTGTAACATTCATATACATTTTAAAAGACCACATTTTCTATAGTGGTGTCTGGACTGACAGCTTCCCCACTTTTCCCACTTCTAGGCAACTGTAGGTTGGGAAAAAAATCCAAAATTTATGCACTTTATAGATTCATAAAAACAAAGAATGGCTTGAGTTGGAAGGGACCTGAAAGATCATCAAGTTTCAGCCCCCTGCCACAGGCAGGGTTGCCAGCCGCTAGATGAAGTACAAGATCAGATTGCCCAGGACCCCATCCAACCTTAAACACCTCAGGGGACAAGGCATCCACATCTCTAGGCAACCTGTTCCAGTACCTCACCACTCTCTCAGTAGGAAACTTACCCCAGTACCTAATCTAAATCTCCCCTCCTTTAGTTTAAAGCCATTACAACCTTGTCCTATCATTATTTTCCCATGTAAAAAAATTGATTTCCCTCACATTTATAAACTCCCTTTAAATACTGGAAGGCCACAATAAGCCTCCCCTATTCCAGGCTTTACAAACATAGTTCCTTCAGCCTATCTTCATAGGAGAGGTATTCCACCCCTTGGGGAATCTTTGTAGACCTCCTCTCTCCAACAGCTCCACAACTTTTCTGTGTTGGGGGCCCCAGACCTGGACTCAGTACTCCAGATTGGGCCTTAAAAGGGCCGAGCAGAGGGGAAAAATCGCCTCCCTTTAAGGTCTGCTTTGAAGATGACATGAGTTCAGGTCCACAGTATTCTGTAGAACTCATCTCATTTTCATCTCCTTTTCCTGTTTAACTTTTAGTTTATTTTTCATCTTGAATATTACTACATATTTTGAATATATTTAAATAATGTGTGCATGTAAAAATGAAGCAAAGCTTTTCCTAATTTCATTTAAAATCTTATTAGTCTTCAATTTGCAGTACTTCCATGCTTTCTATTGAAAATTATTTGAGCAGAAACCTGTGTGCTCTTTCAAACTGAAAGATAGTACATCAATTCAAATCTTCTAAACAAGATTCTGCCAATTTATTTAATCTATCTACAGAAGTTAATGGATGGTGATAATTTAGTACTATAATAGGGCCTGAATTTAGCTGCCTGTTTAAGTAACTGTTATTGATATATCTAATCTTTTCTATTCATTCTTTTGGCAGAGTATCTCTGACCAGTATAGTCTTTAGTGGTAACTGAACTTATTTGGTCTTGAAAACTGGCAGATGGGCACAGAAAAATATCATCAGAGTCATTATTTGGTAGGCTTCATAACCTAGCCTTTCATGTTGCCATGTACTATAACATGACATATGTCATTTGTAAATGAATGCTAATACATTGACTAAGATTTTTGGAAAATGGTGCTATTTAGGCAATTAGAACTGGCCTTTTTTTTTTCAGTACTTGCTGTGATTCGTCATTCCTATTCAAAGTGACTCTATTTTTTATCATGGATATGTTCTGTGGCAGGTGATTTCACTGTAGTATATATTCAAAGTTCTTATGCAAAATAAGACTATGAGTAAAAGAGCTCAGGGTTCACACTGTGAAAAAATACAGCACGTGAATAAGGAAAGTTTGAGGGAAGAAAAAGGAATTGGTTCATAAAACATTACACATGTAACAAGAAGACAATCATCAGTTGCTCATGTTACCAGCATGTTTGCCTGGATGAGTTTAGTGCAGAGGTGTCTTTTTTACTGGAAGCCTTGAACCTGAAACTCTACGTGGCCTAAACCAATGCTTATTGAATACGAACCTAACTCATTAGCTGACTATGTTGGCAGGAATTATCTTGGATGCACTTTAACAATACATCAAGACTGAAGTCCAAGAGGTTCAACATTGACATTTAATTACTTTACCATTTTTTATGATCTCTCATTTGCACAAAGTGAACTAAGTGATCTAATCCTTTCAGTGCAGACAAACTTTTTAAATTTTTATTAAACTGTTGCTTTCTGAGTGATATGAAGGTAATTTCTAAGAAGTAAGTTGAAGAATGAGACTTGAGTAGTCATAAGATTGTTTGCTAATGAATGGATTCCAATTGTGGAAAGTTACTGCAGTATTTTTGGTTATTAATGAATCCCTAGGTGGGTGGTTGGCACATCCTGTTCTTCATGAGGAACTGTCAAGTCCTGCAATAAACTCAGCTTTCATTTCAAACATTAAGCATTACAGTACAAACCTAAAGTACTGAATTCCATACTTTCTTAAACATAGAAAGAGAAAATAAACTGAATGTATTATTATTAATTTATAAAACAAAAACAAATTGTACTTTATCTTCTTTCCTTCTTTCTTTCTTTCTCTCTTTCTCTCTTTCTTTCTTTCTTTCTTTCTTTCTTTCTTTCTTTCTTTCTTTCTTTCTTTCCTTCTTTCTTTCCTTCCTTCTCTTTCTTTCTTTCTTTCTTTCTTTCTTTCTTTCTTTCTTTCTTTCTTTCTTTCTTTCTTTCTTTCTTTCTTCTTCCTTCCTTCCTTCCTTCCTTCCTTCCTTCCTTCCTTCCTTCCTTCCTTCCTTCCTTCCTTCCTTCCTTCCTTCCTTCCTTCCTTCCTTCCTTCCTTCCTTCCTTCCTTCCTTCCTTCCTTCCTTCCTTCCTTCCTTCCTTCCTTCCTTTTTCAGAATTTAGCATTGCTGTTGTGATTTTGGAATGTCTTAGATTGGGAAAAGTGGAATTCACTCTTTTTACACTTAAGTATTTTATGATGGAAGCAATCAAACCTACCTGCAATACTCATCTTTCATATGTTGTAGGCGTCTACATCTGAACTGTCTATGCTATCATAATCAATGCAGACATTGTCAAAAGTGCAATTCAGCCCACTAAACATAGGTATTATAGAGAATGCACAAGGATTTGTGTAATGAATAGCACTTTAACCTCTACTGACTAGGTTGTGATAAATAATAATGTAAGCCAAAGTGTTCTGCTCCAATCTAGATGCCTAATCAGATGGATTGTTTTCCATAGCAATCAGATGGATTGTTTTCCGTAGCAATCAGATGGATTGTTTTCCATAGCAATCATTTAATTTACTTTAACAAGGCACTGGCTCATGTTCCATTTGCAAAGAATCAGTATGGTCACGCAGAAGCCTTTGACAGAGCTTCCATTGAACACTTCCTCTCTTGCACTTGGATGAAAATTTTGTTATGGCTAACTTTTATAGAGTAGAACTCTGAAGATTTTTATATACCAGTATTATACAAATTACTAAGTTCTGTTTTTTTTTATTTGCGCATAAGTAATGTCTACTGTTCATTTACAGATAGCAGAGTTTGAATAGTGTAATGCAGGTTCCAAGTAGCTACTGAATGAAGAATTGTGGCATTTAGTTTTATCCATCATGATAAGAACATTGCATGAATTTCAGTTCTCAGCTGCACATGGACAGCTTTTGGGTCATCCAGGGCTCTCACCTAAATCTCTTTGTGAAGCAGCCCTGCTCCTGCTGCAATTTGATAGCTTGTAAAAAAAGAAAAAAACAAGAAAAAACAAGAAAAAACAATGAAACAATGAATACATCCTCTCATATTCCATTTTTTTCTTTATATATGTATATAATGTGGAAACATCATTTTTTTCCTATTATTCTCCAGAGAAAAAAAGAAAGTTGTTAAAGGAACAAACTTAATTGGTTTATCTGTCAATTAGGCACAACTAAGAGGCCTTTTGCATAAGAAGTGGCTCAAGGCTTTATCCATACAGCTTGATCATATGGGTTAAAAATAGTGCAGACTCTAAATATATTTGTCTGTTTGAATTGAAATATATGCATATCTAGAGCACCTCATTCATCCTTTGTCACCAGAAACTTTCTTACTGTCATAAAGTTTCTTTTGTTCTCTGGTCTTATGTTTCAGATTATATGATGGATTTGCAATTATTAAAGATCAGGCATAAGTTGTATAGCTGTGTAAGTTCTATATCTTACATTGGTTATGATTACACAAACTTTCTGCAGTAGGTACTGTACTATCTAGTTATCCACTTACTAGTTAGGTGACCAATTTGGACAATCCTATTTAATGTTTTCTTAAAATATGAAATGAGAGCACTTATGGTTTTCCATGGAAACTACAACAGTTACAAAAAGCACTGTGCTCTTTGTTCTCCATAAACATTCAGCAAGCACTGATGAATGTCAGTGGGTGCCATGTTTGGAGAAATTCAGTTACACACCTTTGTTTCATACTCACATGGTAGATGCCATTTTGTCAGACTGCCTCTCTGCTGCCTCCGTCTGTCACATGGCAGCAAAATGTAGTGGAATACTGGTGGGAAAGTTCAACCTCTACTGACTCACTATCAACATCTTCCTTCGATATCTTGGGCCAACATAAAGGAGGCTTTACTTTCAGAGCACCCTTTGTACACAGCCATAAGTTTCCAATTCCATAATGAACTTGGACAATATAGCACACAGTAAAGGCTTTAGTAATATTTACAGACAGAATTTTTTTTAAGATTGACCATAAGAGAAATATCAGAAGAACTC
Source organism: Gallus gallus (assembly GCF_016699485.2). NCBI lineage: Eukaryota > Metazoa > Chordata > Aves > Galliformes > Phasianidae > Gallus > Gallus gallus. The sequence goes on from NC_052533.1 coordinate 132,080,623, forward strand.
TCATATGGACACATCATAATTCTTAATATTGAAATATTAAAATAATTGCAATTTTATAATGTACAAGTAACTTTAAGATCTGAAATGAAAATTAAGTTGGAAAAAATATAGACTATTTTTATTGTCATGTGCAAGTAATTCAATGACAACATTGAGACCCAGTTGCTGGAGCATTGAATAAAACTTTATGAATATATTCACTCTATTTATAAGGGTCACAGAACTCATGATTGCAAAAATGGCCTGTGTTGTTAAGTGTACTTTAATAATAAGGATAAAAGTGAGACAGGGAACTTTCACATAGCACGGAGGAATTGACATGATCCCCAACCCACAAAAAAGCAAATTCTGAATAAATTAGCTATCTTTTATTTCAGAACACAGAGATGAATATTAATATTATAAAATATACAGATGAAGGGGAAAACAGGATCAAGAAAACTGGATTATATGATTGGCATGTTTTAGCATGCATAACAACTTCATGGTAATTACCCATAAGTGTAGATATAATAATTTTTGTAAAAAGTGTCATTAAATACCTACATTAGAAAGATTACATATATCAGGAATGTGAAAGAAATAAAAAGTGTGGATTATAATTGTGATTGGAAGTTCTTTCTGTTATTACAAAAAAATAAATAAACAGCAACAACAAAAAGAGAAAACAAAAAGCAAAACAGATGTTGGGGATGGCATTTTTTTTCCCAGCTAACCTGAAGTTAACTCACTGCAATATGACCAACTGATTAGCTGTTAGCAGTAGAGAGTCAAGCAAACCAAGAAGTGTTTCTGAATAAATAGTTTCCAGATTCTAAAAATACCCTGCTGAATAACAACAGTGAGATAATTACTATATTCTTAAAATATAATGTAAAGCATCACACTTATATAAAAATGTTTTTAAATATGATCAGTTTTTTTTTATTAGAATAGACTTGGAAAAGTTCTGCAAAAAAATTATGATCTATTACCATAGTAATAATGCTTAAAAATAGTAGTACTGTGGTCTCATGTGAACCATTAGCTACAGGCTTTAATTGAAAAAAATGTATGCCAAAAAGACTGTAACTGAGGTCAAACATTAGAAAACCTTGAATAGAATCTATTTAAAAAGGAAACTTACTCTGACAGTGATAGTTTTCTGCACAAGCACGGAACACAGCTCCAACAGAGTTAAACTGTACAGAGGGAATTCTTCAGGTGTGATTAAAATCAGTATTCTTAAAAACATGTTTGTATGTGTGTTTGTTATGTGTGTGTACAGATATATGTTTGTTTATAGTTGCAAATATGTGCTCACTGTGGAAGCTATGTATTTTTTTTTGCTAACTGACTTTTCTTCAGGCAGGTTAAAAATGAGCTAGGATTTTCAGCTCCCTGACACTATCAAAACTGGCCACAGAAAGCATCTAGACAGTCATCTGTCTGTCAGTATTTCCAGTGTACCTGTCACTGAAATAAGTAGGTACTAATTATAAGGATTAGGAGAAGGACCTATGCTATCCCACTAAGATCATCTTGACTACCTATCTTAATGACAAGGTATATATCATTAAAAAGTCATATGAGTTATTTTAATTGTCTATCCTTCCTTTAATATTTTTGTTTTGTTAGCAGCTGACATTGTGATATTTTAATAACATTTTAAAAGTAAGTTAATGATTTTTGAGAGTAGTGCCTGAATCGTGGCATCAGTATATATATTTGGGCAAGACATTTTCATAGCTGCAGTAGCATCCTTTCAGGTTGCCAAGTGTAGTCAGGAGAGTTTTTCAAGGTCATCTATGTTTGATAGTATCTGGCATGTTACAGATCAGTCGCTGACCACTATGTTTGACAATGATAATGCCTCATCCAGTGTGACCCGTATGTGTGGTAGATTTTTCTGCTTTAGTTTTGTTTCTGCATATCTCCTTGTTAATTAACACCTCTGTAAGTTACAGCACATGAATGGAAAATGAGATTGTTAAGACATCTGAGGATGCTAATACAAAGATGATTTCATTTAAATCTGTCTCAACTCTTTTATAATTTCTACTTATGACAAAAACTGATATTTTATTATTTTTGGCAGACAAAAAACTGCTAGAGAGTTTCTTCTCAGGACAGCCACTAAAGTGAAATAACAGCCATCATTTTATTTGGGAAATGAAAAACTAGTTCTGCAGCTGATATGCTTAATTTATATTCTAGCTGAGTACATTATATTTCCTGAGATGTGATGATCTCAGTGTAGAGTGTTGAGTGCTCACCAGAGAAGGCCAATTCAAAATTCTGATTTACTTGAGCCTTGGCTTTTGAATTCCTGAGCTTTGCTATAGTGGTTAGATGATAAAATATTCAAAAATGATTTGAATATTTGTCAAACTGCTCTATTTGCACTAGTAAAAAAAAAACAAAAAAACCAAAAAAAACCAAAACCTCAAGTACATTCATTTGAAAACTTATGTTCTTTTGCCTATGATGACTTGAAAGCAGGGAATTCCTATCTGAATTGAAAGAGAGAAAATGATCCGGAAAACATTGATGTCTTCAGGTACAGTTTATCTGGAAGCTTCAATTAACTGCAGATTCAGTGATTCTCTAGACAGAGTATATTTCTGGTGTCACGTAAGGCTAGGTCCTCTATGGAGAGGGATGACAGGAACCAGCTGCTCTGACATTGCTCATTAGCAAGGTACTCGTGTCTTAAAGGTTTCATTTAACTTTCATTTGCTAACTTCAAAGGTGAGTCTGGATGAGTTTGCTGGTGAGAGGCTTTAGTGCATGGTGAGGTTTATGAGCTCTTCAGTATTAAATGATACAAGCCTGAATTTAGTAAGGGAGTTTACAGTAATAATAGATGATTACCATGATTGATTCACAAATAAGTTTTGATGAAAGTTGTTCTCCACTTCAAGCAAAAACTAATGGTGTGTTCTTCAGACCATAAGAGATCTTTTCCTCTTGTCTTTCTTTCTTTTCCACTTCTCTTTTCAGTTGATCTGACCTTATCAAAATCTCTCAGTAGTTTTCCATAAAAGGTTCTGTAAGACCAGGGTACAATTACTTGCCACCCCGTAGCTAATGCCAAGACAACAGTGCAACAGCCTGACAACCAGCAGCTGTCTAACATCACAACAATTCATGATCCACCAATGCCCTGCCAATACTTAAGCAGAGACCAGCTCCTGGCCAGATTCCTACAGCTTTTACGGCCTTATGCAGATGTCAATGTTGTATGGAATAACTCCCTTGCCTAACTCAGGCCAGCTATCCTGGCTTTGCCCTGCTCCTGCTGTTATGCCATAATGGCAATGGCTTTTCCCCAGCAGAGTGGCCTTGGGCATGCTTCCGTCACTAAACAACAACCAAAACATTGGTGTGCTATTAATACTGTCCTGGCTGAAACCAATACCCTGGGCAACACACTAATGTGTTAGAGGACTACATATCTGTGTGCGTTCCCTCTGAATATTTTTTCCCTATTTTCACTTAGTTCAGTTCTCACAGAGATTTACATGATATTATTTTTTGAGCTCTGCTGGTGTTCTTGACACCATTTAAAATATAGACTATCCTCAACTACTTTATAGTATAGAAAATTTGAGAAAAGAATGATTTCTGATTGCATTACTTTGCCATTTATTTTTCATTTAAGAATTTTCAGGATTCTCTCCAGAAAACCCCTTAGGACACCAAACATCTAATGATGTCATTCAGCTTCCAGTACTTAAAGGAAGAGTATAAGCAGGAGAGAGAACAATTGTTTACATGAGTGGATAATGATAGGACAAGGGGTAATTTTAAACTAAGACAGGAGAGGTTTAGGTTAGATATTAGGAAAAAGTTTTTCACACAGAGGGTGGTGACACACTGGAACAGGTTGCCCAAGGAGGTTGTGGATGCCCCATCCCTGGAGGCATTCAAGGCCAGTCTGGATGTGGCTCTGGGCAGCCTGGTCTAGTGGTTGGCGACCCTGCCGATACCAGGGGGGTTGAAGCAAGATGATCATTGTGGTCCTTTCCAACCCAGGCCATTCTATGATTCTCTGATTCTACTAACTGGTTCTACTAACGTATGAGGAACGGCTGCTGCATAGCACATGTCTCAGGAGACAGTGCTTATGGTTTTATATTTTTGTTTTATGTGGAAAAAAAAAAAACAGGTTAGAAGAAAATTTTGGGGTTAAATCAACATAGCTCCACTGACTTCATTGTTCTACAGTGGCTGAATGGCTCAATCAAAATTACTTTTTTACAAGGGCTGCTGAAAGTAATGACACCTATTTTATAAAGTTGGTCCACAAAATTAGATGTGGTTGTTGGTGGTATGGCAGTAGAGGCTGAAACTTCCCACCGATACTGCATTACATGTTGTTGCCATGTGACAGATGACAGCAGAGGGGCAGTCTGACAAAATGGCATTTGACATGGAAATGCATATGAAGCAAAGGTGTGGAACTGAACTTCTCCATGTGGAAAAAATGGCACTAATTGAAATTAATTCATGCTTGCTGAACATTTATGAAGACCTAACAGTGGATATGAGTACAGTAAGGCAGTGGGTGGTGTGCTTCAGCAGTGATAACAATGTCATGAAACACAAAGCACGATCCAGACAGTTATGAACAGCTGTCACACCATTAAATGAAGAGTGTCTCAATCAGTTCATCCATGCACATCAATGTTTTATGACCAGGGAAGAGTGTATAGAGCTGAGCATCGTCTTCAATGTGTTGGAAGCAATGGTGGCAACATTAAAATACTGTAAAATTTGAGGCAGGTTGGCCCCACAAGTGTTCACACAAGAAAAGGAAGAACAGCATATTCAAGTTTGCTATGATCTACTGTACAAATATGAGGCTGAAGGTGACAAGTTGCTGGATCAAATCTTCAGCAGTAATGAGATGTGGTAACATCACTATGAGTTGAGTAAAAATGGCATTCCATGGAGTGGTAACATGAATTCTCCACAAAAGAAAAAGCTAAAGATTCATCTCTCTGTGACGTACACAGTCTTTTGGGATAGGAACCTGGACAAACCATCAACTCTGACCACAATTTCATGATGCTGACTAAGCTGAAGGCTTGAATTTCCAGAGTCAGTCCAGAGAAGAAAACATTTCTCTTGCCATATGATAACACCAGGACTGTCCTACGACATCCACCATACAGTCCAGATTTGGCACCTTCTGACTTCTATCTGTTTGGACCAATAAAAGAGGTACTGTGTGGGCATAATTCTCCAAGCAATGACACCACCACAGCAGTTGTGAAACAGTGGGTCACCTCCACTGGTGCAGATATTTTTGAGTTTAGCATGCAGGCTCTTGTTCATTCCTGGTGAAAATGCATACCTATTGGTGGTGACTATGTTAAAAAACAATGTTTTGTAGGTAAGAAACTTGCTGTATCAAATAGTGTTGTTATGCCCTTTGTTTTTGTTGTAGTTTCCATGGAAATAAAAAGGAGGCATGACCTTCAGAGCAACCTATATGTATTAATTTCAGAGTTTAAAATGGATCTGGTAACTGAGGACACAAAAATACGTTTGCTCTATGAAAGAAATCAAAGCATGTCCCTGATCTGCTGCTGTGCTTCTTAGATACTCTGAGTTAAAATCCCATAAATACTGCCAGGTGAGTTGGCTGATTTCAACTTCCTTAGAAAAAGCTTCCCTGGGCCACCAGTACAGCTGATGCACCCAGAGACTGCAACATCCACCATCTGCTAGCAGTGCTGAAAATTACTGCTACAGATATTAATATTGCTATTATTTTTTCTATCATCCAGATGTTACATCAAAAATATTAGTGTGGTGAGAGCCAGCTTAATACTAAACTTTATATAATGTTGGATATGAGAGATAAAGTTAATTGTCTCCTACAGATTGATTCTTAGTAGAAGGAATGTAAGTAGCAGAAGCAGAACACTTCAAACATGTTGACAGCATCTGGTAGCAAAGATTTTTCACTGCACACACACACACTCAGTGACTGAGTCCTTTGTAAGGCTTAGGGTGTTTTCTTCTATAACAATCTTTGCTCTTGTCATGGCATTGCTCTAACTGTCATGGTTTACAGATATTTGTTAGCAGTGTTTGAGAAAGATAATATCAGTTCATCTCGTAGAAAATACTGTTGGAGGTGGGAACAGACAGCCTTGCAGGCAAACAAGCTACTCCTTTATGTGTTCAACACCTTGTTTTCTTGTTTTCTTTTCTCTACTACAGTAGTTACAATGACAGATTACATCTTCCTGCAAATGTCACCTACTTCAGATAATACCCGAGTGTAAAAAGCTTTATGGTTATTATTTTATTTTATTTTATTTTATTTTATTTTATTTTATTTTATTATTTTTTTTAAGGGCTCATCAGTATTTTTGGCATCTGGAATAAATCCCAAGCATCCTCTTTCATTAATTACATGATATATCCTGGCTACTCAACATACCATTACTGTGATATGTAGTGGTATATTGGTTGAGACAGAAGACAGGTGTAATAACAAAAACAAAAGCAAACAGTAAAAAAAATTTGATTACATTCAAGGCATGAAAATGTCCTAAAAATACCCACCTAGGATAGCATTTACTTAGCCACAGACTAAGACACGTGATTACATGAGACAGACTTACACTTAAAATTATAAGTACTTAATGATAAATACTCCTAAACTTCATGTCTCTGTATATTTCACAGAAAATTAATCTGCCTTCAAAAACGTTCCCAGGGGGCCAAAATTAATTTTCAAAGTATTTTTCAAATGTAAAAAGACAAAATATTTTCAATAAAGATTCTGTTCATTAACAGAGAAGAGGGCCCAATTAATTACAGTTACAAGGAATAAAGTAACCAGACAAATAGTAATTTATTTTTGAAGTAGCACCTTAAGTAAATGTTAAGTCATATAGCTGGGTGTAGAACGATGTGCATAATATTGTCTGAAATCAATAGAAGGATTGAAGTTTGTACCAGTTTATATTTCATTCAGTGTTTACTGTGCACAAAATCAAATGTGCTATGTACACACAATGGATCACTTCAGTAGTAACATCTCATTTCAGTGTAAACAAGTCAATATGCAATTAAATATTAAAGATTTAAGCTATGTTGAGATTTTCAAGCCAGAAAAGCTTTAATTGTAATTATTACCAGTTCTATAAGCAAATGTGTTTAGATCAGTTATGTTACTAGCTTTGTACATGGTCAGATTTCAGTAGTGTATTTTTCAGTTCAGTTCTATCAATTAAATTATTGGAAGATATTATCAGTAACAGGTTCAACTGGGGAAGAAGTTATTAAACATAAAAATATGTAGCTGCTGAAATACAGAGAGATCTGGTGTTAATACAGGATAGTCCTAAGAGATCCTAGACAAAGTTTTGGGACGTAACATCAGAATTTGATCAGGTATTTTAGGAAAGAGTATGACTTTTCTGGCAAGTCAGGAACAAGAGGGATGATTTAAAAGGTCCATGAAGCTGTCCTTGGACCTGATCAAAAAGAGAAAGTCAGATGAAGAAAATCATCTCAATTAGAACATTTAATTGCTCTTTACAAGTTTTATTGCTAATACATTTAGATAATATGATTCATGCAAGTCATTAAAATAATATATTGGGAGAGATATGGTCTCTTCATAATACAGAGAGATAATATTGGTAATATGGAGAGAGTATAATTAAAAGTTGTAATCACAGGCCACATAAGGTTTGTTGCAGTTATGACTCAGGCTTTCTAATACTTGGCAACACTTTTAAAAATATTGTACAGTTCCTATGAAGAAGAAATTGGTGTTTCCAGATGTTTTAAATCATTTAACTACCAGTGTGGTACTGAGGACAAAAACAAATAAATAACTGTATACAAAATATTGGTATACTGCAGAGTTGTTAAGGTTTTGTCACTAAGCTATAGATGACCACACCAGTATTAAATGATTATAAAATATTTAAATAAGCTTTATGAATTACAAGGTTTCCTCAGTAAGACAGGGAAGAAGTGTCCATAGTGCAGGTATTAATGTTAAATGTCCCAGTTCTACTAATTTATCAAAGATAGATCATCAAGGATTTTCTCACTTTTCATATTTTAAATGAATTGCTCAAAATACATACCCTTTATCTTATATACAGGTACACCACTGGTAATAATTTAAATATAACAAGGAATCTATTATTTTAGGATACCCTAACTGTTTCTCTACTGGAGATTTACTTGTATTTTACTAACAAGCAAAGACAATCTTATGTCATTTCTGCTCCAGAGAATCTGAGAGAAGGTTCTTATTGCTGCCATTTGGCAAATATATGAAGATTAACATCCGGCTAAACTAGTTTATATGTAATGCCAAAGACTTCCAGACTCTTATATCTGCCGTTTTTATGGTTACTGAAGCAGTGACATCTTTATTCTGTACATTACTAAGAAGAAGAAAACATGCTTTTACAAATATGTAGGTCTCTCTGAAAGTAATAACTCCTTTTTATTTCCATGGAAACTATAGCAGATACAAAGAGCATAATAACACTGTTTGATAAAACAAATTCTCAGCTACAGAACGCTATTTTTCAATATAGCCACTACCATTAGCTGTGTATTTTCATCAGCAATTCCTACATGTCACACTTTTAAAAATCTGCATGGCCATTGAAAATGTAGTTTGTCTTTCATGTCACTGTCACTACCACTGAAATGGAGCACCCACCACCTCACTGTGTTCACATCTACTGGTTGGTCTCCAGAAACATTCAGTAAGTATTGACAAATGTCAATGTGTTCCATTTTTTCCACATGCAGGAATTCACTTCTACACCTTTGCTTCATACACACTTCTGTGTCAGATGCCATTTTGTCAAACTGCTCCACTGCTGCGATCTGTCACACAGCAACAACATGTAACAAAATATCTGTGGGAAAGTTCCACCTCTACTGTCATCCTACCAACATCTGCCACTGACATCATGGGCCAAGATAATAAAATAGGAGGCATCAATTTTGGAACAGCCGTCATACATTACCAATTTGTGTGTCTCAGTTTCTATAATGCACTTCTGAATCTATAACAAATTATAAAAAAAAACCTAGCTATATATAAATATATGGAATATATATATATATAATGGGAATACTGACATATGAGCATAACATTTTCTCACTTATGCTGGTTATACTTGTTTGGCAAAGTCTGCATTTTTTTTTAATTTCTCGCTTTTTACATCATCTGTTTACGATATGCTGTCCTTAAAATTTTGCTTAGAAAGTTGATTTAAAGGATTTTGTTTTACTCATAAAATTTTAGATTACTCTCATAATCCAATTCATTATATCACAATAGTTTCTGTATTCCTGGAAGGAGTTGTTTCTTTCAGTAGATTCACTTAACATCTCTGTAATTCCTATCTCCTACACTTTCCTCTTTATTTAGAGATACTGTCTCCTTATTCTTTGTACTATCAAGAAAGAAGTACATATCAGATTTAAGTTTTAACTAAACTGAAGTAATTGGTCACAGTGGATTTCTCTGAAAGGAATTTTTTCAGTTCAGTTGAAATACTGTTTGTTGTGAAGTGAAAAATTCATTTTGCATACTCGGGATCTCAGCAACTTTTAAAAAGTCTCTAGACAGTTATTAACTGCAGGATATGCTCATGTTGGTTATATTACAAGGTAAAGTGACATAGACATAATTTTTCATTTTTGTATTGGTTTCATTATTGAATTACCTAGGAGATTTTCATGTAACACATACAGAACGCAGATTAATGGGGTATAAAAAAAAAAAAGTCTTAATGAAATTATACCAAAAATTCTCATTTCACTGTCATGTTAATCATTCTCTTTTCTTACATCTAAATTGCATGGAATTTTAATCGCAAAGAGAAGCTTCAATTTAAACCTTTTTTTTTTTTTTTTAATTTTTGAAAAACTTGAAAATGAGGGGGATACTGACATTGAAGGACTGAAGGAGTGCCTCAGCCAGTGATATACCCTTCCTAAATCAATCTCACCTCTCTGCTGGGAAAGACCATTGAGGAGGTCCTCCTGGAATTTATGCTAAGGCACATGGAAGATAGGGAGGTGGTACAGGAGAACCAACATGACTTCAGCAAGGGCAAATCCTGTTTGACCAGCCTTGTGGCCTTTCATGATGGTGTCAATGGACAGGGGAAGAGCCTCTGATATCATCTATCCAAACTTCCTTAAAGCCTTTGATGTGGTACTCCACAACATCCTTCACTCCAAATTGGAAAGATATATATATTTTGCATTATGCCATATGGTATGGAATATCTCTACCCAGCTCAGTTCTGCTGTGCTGGTTCTGTCCTCTCCCAGGTTCTTGTGCCCCTTCTTGCCCCCTCACCAGCAGGAGGCAAAAGAAGTAAAAGAAGATGAGAAATGGAAATGTCCTTGGCACTGTACATCACTGCTCAGCAACAACTAAAATGTTGATATATTATCAACATTTTCTCCCAGAGCGGAAACATAGCATCATACAAGACACTAGAAAGAAAATCAACTCTGTCTTGGATGAAACCAGGACACCAGTTCATGTGTAGATAAACACATTCTCATCTGATCAGAAAAAAACATCTAACCAAGAATATAGGAAAGTTAGATTTCCTGTAAGTTTTGTTGTCATTGTTGTTGTTTTAAATAAAATTTAATAATTTGTTCTACTGCAGGTAAAGATGCCTGTCCTTTTCTCTTTTATGACAGTTTCAGAGATCATAGAATGGCCTGGGTTGAAAAGGACCACAGTGATCATAAAGTTTCAACCCCCCTGCTATGGGCAGGGTCGTCAACCACTAGACCAGGCTGCCCAGAGACACATCCAGACTGGCCTTGAATGCCTCCAGTGATGGGGCACCCACAACCTCCTTGGGCAACCTGTTCCAGTGTGTCACTGCCCTCTGTGTGAAAAACTTCCTCCTAACATGTAAATTAAGCCTCCCCTGTCTCAGTTGAAAAACATTCCCCCTTGTCCTGTTACTACCCACCCTTGTAAATAGCCATCCCCCTTCCTGCTTATATGTTCCCTTCAAGTACTGGCAGGCCACAATGAGGTCTCCCCAGAGCCTTCTCTTCTCCAAGCTAAACAAGCCCAGTTCCATCAACCTTTCCTCATAGGAGACGTGCTCCAGCCCTGCAATCATCTTAGTGGCCCTCCTCTGGACCCGCTCCAAGGGCTCCACGTCCTTCCTGTACTGAGGGCCCCAGGCCTGGACGCAGTACTGCAGATGGGGCCTCACAAGAGCCGAGTAGAGGGGAACAGTCACCTCCCTCTCCCTGCTGGCCACCCCTTTTTTTATTGCAGCCCAGAGCACAGTTGGCCTTCTGGGCTGCATGCGCACACTGCTGGCTCATGTCCAGCCTCTCATCTACCAGCACCTCCAAGTACTTCTTCGCAGGGCTGCTCTCAAGGAGATCTTCTCCCAGTTTGTATAAGTACCTGGGATTGTCCCGACCCAAGTGCAGCACCCTGCACTTGGCCTTATTGAACCTCATTAGGTTTTCATGGGGCCACTTCTCCAGCCTGTCCAGGTCCCTCTGGATGACTTCCCTTCCTTCCAGTGTATCAACTGCACCGCTCAGCTTGGTGCCATCTGCAACCTTGCTGAGGGTGAACTCGATGCTATCATCTATGTTGTTGATGAAGCTGTTGAAGAGCACCGGTCCCAAGACCACCTCCTGAGGGACACCGCTTGTGACTGGCCTCCACCCTGACACAGAACCAGTAATCACAAGAGATGAAAACCTTTTCCCCCTGAAAACAATGAAACAAACAAACAAATAACAACAACAACAACAAAAAACGGTTTGGAAAAAGAAGTTTCATATCTGTTTAGAAAATACTTTTCTGAAACTTTTGTTTCTAGTGGCAAATTTGATTTGTTGAGCATGTTACCTTCATCTAGAGAACACTCAAGAATTTGGAGAAGGTAGGCAAATTTTAACAAGGTTCAAAATCTTTTTGCCCTCTAAAATATTCCACGGTTTTCTTCTATGCAAATTGAACAGATGGTTAAAAGAATTTGCATCATTTTAAGAGAAAAAAAAGAAAAAAAAAAACATCAGGAAAGAATGTCTGAATAGGAATATTTATTACTAAATCATAAAATATTCAGACAAACAGCTGGATATAAATCTGTAGATTTGAATTCTGAGCTACCCTAAAAGGTGTAGTATTTCATGTTGAATAGTTGAAAATACTTGTAAGAGGGCTGCTCTGAAAGTAATGCCTACTATTTTATTATGTTGGCCCTCAAGACCAGAGGTGGATTTTCATGGTATGGCATTAGAGGTTGAGCCTTCCCACCAATATTCCATTCCATTTTGTTACTATGTGACAGATGGCAGCAGAGGAGTAGTCTTGAAAGAATGGCCTCTGATATGGAAGTGTGTATGAAGCAAAGATGTGGAAGTGAATTTCTCATAGTGGAGAAAATAGCACCCACTGACAGTCATCAATGTTTACTGCATGTTTCTGAAGACCAAAGAGTGAGGTGATGGGTGGTGTGTTTAAGCAGTGAGAAAGACAATCCACATTATGGATGGCCATGCAGATTTTTACTAGGGCAGCCTACAGGCTCTTGATTATTGCTGTTGAAAATGCAGAGCTAATGGTGGTGACATCGTTGAAAATGTGTTTTATTTCTAGAGGATGTTGTAAAATCATTGTTAGTTGGCTCTGTTTGAAAGTACTTTGCTTAGAAAAATGTTTTGTGTGATCAGTAAGACAGGTACTTATCCTGAAGACCAGTGATTCATGTAGGTAGATAGTGCGATCCTAAGGTTCTACTACAGCCATTCACTTTTCCTGAAAATAAACTAATCTGGATTCTTAACATTAGGATAGAGTAGAAGCAATATTGAATTGTCCTTGCTTGGGGAGTATGAGATGAATATACAGCCATTGCACTGTATATGTCCATATTTACATACACACACACACACACACAAACAAACAAAAACAAAATAAAAAAAAACAAAAAACACACGAAGGCAACATGTTATGGTTGGAAAAGGTTTACCGTGACAGACATTTTTGGGTAGTTCACTAGTGAAATACTGCTTTTGCTTATCTGCAAAGCTACACATGTTCTGTTAGAGACATCACAATATAGCAGCAGCACAGAAAGTTGTCAGAGAACAGTTCAATGCCTAACCTTATCTGCATCTTGTCTCATTAACTAGTCTCTTAGATGACTGTAAATCATTCTTGAAACATGTAGAAAGTTAGTTGTCAGTTTCTGAAGTAATCTACATACCTTTCACATCTGAGGAAGGAGTGCAAGGAAAAGCTGTTGAACATCTTTCTATGCTGCTGCTACATTGTGATGTCTCTCACTTAGAGCACATGTAGCCTCGCATATAGTCAAAAGCTGAACAGTCTTTGTGCTATCAGGATTATGGAGTAAATATTCATACAGTGTCAAAACTTGAAAACTTGGTCATTCTATTTGCCTGGGGCTTCTGGGTCTGGTAGGTCTGGTAGACCTTTCATAGAATCACAGAATCATAGAATTGTAGAATAGCCCAAGTATGAAGTGAACCATAAGGATCATTAAGTACAACTTACCTAGAGCAAGGAGACTAAAGCACAGGCTTAAAGTAGGTATGTTCTTAAGTGTCTTCCTGAACAGGCTCTCTGTGGGATCTGTCACTTGCTTCTAAAATGGAAAACCTGGAAAAAGAAAGAAAATGTATGGCTACTAATTTCATGTAAAATGAAAGTATGGTAGTATTAAAGCCATTTTGTAACCTGTCTTGATTTTTCATGCAATAGTGTGATTTTCAAATTGTCATATATTTTGTTATTAATTTACACATGATTTTATGCATTCATAGAATTACTAAGTGGTTGATGTTTGAATGTACTAATGCAAATTATTCAGATAGAACTTCTCTGATCTGTGAAACAATACCATGCAGTAAGAGAGAAACACAAAATACTTAGTACTCAATATATCTGGTTATATATCTATCCTTGATCTGGTGATATATCTATCCTTGCAGAGGAAGTGACACTTCTTCCAAATCTTGTATCTATATTTAAAATAGATGAATACTGTACAGAATATCTTTCTGCAGCATGAACTAATTAGTGGAGAGGGAATAAACAAAAATATAGGAGATTGAAGCTGTATCTCCATTAATAATAGCTGATGCTTTAAACTCTGTGTCTTTGCCCGTTATTAAAGATCTACGTGCCTTGGCTCATAAGACATGTCACTCACTAGGTGAAAACATCACCTAAAACAATAGGTATTACAGTCTATTTGTAATTAGAAATATGATAAGTTAGGGATTAGGGTAGAATAGAATGGAATGGAATGGAATAGCTCAGTTGTAAGAGACCTTCAGAGATCATTTAGTTCAACTGCCAATTAGCTGCTTGGAGGGGAATATTTTGTTTGATATTTGTCTAGTGTACTGTGCTGTCTCACATTTTTGGTCTTTTATGGAGATATGAAGGAAGAGTTTAAATTCAAGATAATTCAGGAAATATACACACACAGATGTACTTGCCTTAAATGCATTAACATTGTAATTTCTTCTATACTTCAAATTCCCCAAATTAAATATGTATGGGTTGCACTGAGATAGAGCTCAGCCATTTAGCTGTCAATAAGTGTGATTGGTCTGAGTGATTTTTTTTTTAAATGCAATTAGAGATTATTTCAATTTTCAAAACTTAAAGCTTTTTTGGGGATAATGATTTCATCCATATTTAAGTGTAGGAGCTTCACACGAAAATATCAAAGTAGTTCTGTGTTCAAAACTGGCTAATTACTGGATAGCTTAATCACTATATTATCAGAAATTAGTGATTGTAAAGGAGTCCTAGGCTGCAGGGCAAGAAACTAGTGAGAAGAAAAAGAATCATATTGCTGAAACTGGAGTAAATTATCCAGATAATGAAGAGAGAGAGAGAAAAAAAAAAAAAAAAGAAAAGAAAAAAAAGAAAAGAAAGAAAACAAGAAAAAGAACAGGTGCCTGTTATCTGTTGGTTGTTCTTGATCAAACTTTTTTTAGTGATTTTCGCTGCCTAAGGTAGACTGCGAACGTAATATTCCATATATTTTTAGCTTTATTATATGAATTGTATCAAATATTTTACTATATATCTGATAGCTGTTTTGGTGTTATTGTTTGAGTTATGTAAGAAAATATATATTTCATTTTATACATGAGAATTCTCATGTCCTGATTAATTAGACTTCTGCAAAGTCATTTATAGGTCTTTGTACCATTTGCTGAACAAATCTTTAGAATGGGCTGGACTTTTTTTCTTAATTAAACGTAGAATCATAGAATTATTTGGGCTAGAAGGGACCTGTAAGATCACCTCGTCCCAACCTCCCTACTGTAGGCAGAGACACTTCCCTCTAGACCAAGTTGCTCGAAGCCCCATCCAGCCTGGCTATGAATGCTTCCAGGCAGCGGGCATCCACAACCTCTCTGAGCAACTTTTTCCAGTCTCTCTCTAACCTCACAGTAAAGACTTTCTTCCTGATATCCAGTCTAAATCTACCCTCTTCCAGTTTAAAGCCATTTCCCATCATCCTGCCATTACATGCCCTTATAGAAAGTCCCTCCTGAGTTTTCCAAAGGTCCTATTTTCTTGGTAAACTGCATTTTATTTTATTATTGTTGTAAAGGTAAAGTGCATGTTATTTGTTTATTAAAATAAATTTGAAGATTTTAAAATGCCAGAGGTCACTTCTGCTTACAGGTAGGAAAACTGAAAGATGTCTTTTGTACAAAATGTATTTTAAAATACTTTCTTCACTGATACATGTGTCTCTTTCTTAAGAGTATCCTGTAAATATTAATGATTATTAAGAAAATTGGGATGCATAAACTTTCACTGGAAAATGTATACATGTGAAATACCTTGGAGTTAACCAGCTGATGAGCCACTATTTTAAGGATATAATTTACTTATTATTAAGACAGCTAGGTTCTTTTTCAGATATTTGTTTGACCTCTGTATCCAGAGCAGTAATAAGGAAGGCTTTCCCTAATCTCTAAATTTACTCAGAACCTAATTAAAGGAAAAAATAGTGTATTAATATATTCAGAATTGTATTTCTTGGTACATTCCCTTATTCACTGCACAGTGTGTTGAGTAGTTTAAGTAATTGTATTAAGTTATGTGAATTCTCTTTCTTTTAATAAAAACATTGGCAGAAAACTTCTTATTGTTCTTTTAAATCCATTCAGCAATTCTCACCAGAATTGCACACTTATATTACAAGTAGCTGATTCCTGTGAAAAACAGATAACAAATTTATCCTCCTATATCAAGTAACTTTACATTCAGACATGTAAGACCTTCTATAATACAAGGACACATTTTTTACATGTATCTTGTATTCATAAGTGAAGAAACAAGAAACTTCATAGATATATTTTAATTGGAGTAAAACACAATTGGTTTACCTGGGAATTAAAAGAATTCTTAGGATGTAAGTCATTTTGCACTGCTTCCTCTAGCAAAGAATTAGTTATTATGTGTCACCCAAACTTGCTTGGTAAGTGAGCATTTAAGAGATGACTAATTAAACATGTGGTGCTGGAGCACAAAACTCGATGAAATACTTAATAAAGCAATAGGAAAACTAAGAAACATTAAGGCAGAAGAGATCTTGTAAGGGCGAGAAGGGTATCTGAATGTCTTACACAGTGTTAATCACTGAAGTCTATAAATGATCTAAAAAGGAATGTTTCAGGTTTTATTGACTAAAGATTTTTTAAGGACCAGTTGCTCTATTAGTTGTGGTTTTATATTCATTTTTTATAGTTAGGAAAAATGCTTGGAAAGTTCTTTACTCTGCATCCTCATTCCAAGTGTTTTTTAAAGAATAAATAGGTGAGATTCATTCCTAAAACTAAAGTTGGGAACAATACTACAAAACTCTTGATTTGATTATCAACATCATTTTTATATTTTCTCTTTGGTGGTCAGAAGTGAGAGGGGATCTATTGTCCTCACATTTGGGTTAGAAAAACAGAGGAGGATGCAGCAAGACTAAGTTTCTAGTGCTCTTCTCAAGCCATGCTTATTTCACTGTTAATAATTATAATTACTTCTCTTGAGATGGGAAAACTTTATGATTGAAATAAAGTGTGTGGCTATTTGTTGAAATAGTTTTGTATAATGTTACGAAAATACAAACAAACCCGTCTATACTTAGAATCACAGAATGGTTTAGATTTGGAGGAAATTTGAGAGGACATCTTGTCCAAGCTCTTACTCAATGTAGACCTGACTTCAAGATTTAATAAAGTTGTTCAGAGTCTTGTCTATGTTTTAACTACCTCCAAGAATAGAGATTCCAAATTCTCTCACTGATTTGTTACACTGCTGTGGTGGACATGATGCTCACCCAACCACTTTATGTGGTTGAGATGAAGATGAGGAGATCACTTATCATTTCTACCATTAAGAGAAAAGCAGTCTAGATTTGGACAGTAGGAAAGAAATACAGAATTATAACATCACCTTTCCTTCACATCATTTTTCTCAGGTTTAACTTCACTCCTTCTTTCTCAACTGCTTCTCTCCTTATCCTTCCAAGGCCATACAGTGAAGATGGAGGAAGGGGGTTTACTAGTGAGTTCATAACAGTTCCTCTCTGCCCCTCTTTCCTCCTAACATTTTTTCCTTCCTCTACTGTGAGATTTCACCCATGGAATACAATTCTTCAGAGTCACAAAACAACAGAAGTACAGAATGGTTTACATTGGTAGAAGCCACCCAGTCCAACCTCCTGCTCAAGCAAGGACATGTAGAACAGACTTTTCAGGACCACTTCCACATTGTTTTTGAAGAATTCCAAAGAGGGAGCCTCCATAGCCTCTCTGGGCAACGTGTTTCAGTGCTCTGTCATCTGCATTGTAAAGAAATGCTTCTCAGTGTTCAGATGGAGCTTCTCATGTTTCAGTTTCACAGAATCATGGAATGAATCTTCTATTGAGGTCCCCAGGCCTAGCTGCAGTACTTCATATGGGGACTCACAAGGGTAGAGTAGAGGGGTACAGTCACCTCTGTCTCCTCTGCTGGCCACCCCTCTTTTGATGCAGCCCAGGATAGTGTTGGCCTTCCAGGCTGCATTGCAGACTTATGGCTCATGTCCAGCTTTTCATACAGTAGGACCCTCAGGTCTTTTTCTACAGGGCTGCTCTCAATGAGTTCTTCTCCCAGTCTGTACACATAGCTGGGATTGCTTCAGAGCCTTCTTTTCTCCAAGCAAATGTTAGACTGTAAGCAAACACCAGGGGAGCCCAGTATGCTGACTCTAAGATGAAAACATGGAGTGTGAAGCAGGGTGGAGGTCCTGTGGCCAAACACTATGATCATCTCAATGTGCGGACTTTGTGATACTATTGGAACTGATAAACTATCTTTTCCTCCTGTGCCAGCCGTGTGCTAGCAGTTTTCAACCTTTCTTTCAAAAATATGTTTTGTAAGTTAACTTTACAAAACAAAGGTATGTTTGACTCAAGCTCCTTCTGAAGGTAAGAAAAAATATATATAAAATGACCTAAGAGAAAAGGAACTTTGGGGAAGATATCATTGCAGACAAATTTGGAAGTCACTGCTGACTTCTGGGACAACTTGATAGGCTTAGCATCTTCTGCCCTCTGATAGAGTCACTGATTGGATAAGATCTGCACACTGGGTTGTACAAAAGTTCTTAACCATGAAATTTTGAAATCTCTATATTTATTTCATGATTTAAAACATCTGTGGTGGGCCATATTATTCATATTCTTGGTTGAATTCACATGCTTTGCAGATAGAGTATTTTTCACTAACAACCCAAAAATATCTGCAATCTATTTCTTTAATAAACTTCAGTACACACAAATACACTATAACAGTTCTCACTGGGCATGACCAAATTCTTTGAGAGTGGTCCTGAGAACCCAGCTGAGTGTGACTAGATTAATTGGGTGGTGCGCTACTTGTGAATCTCTAGTCTTGATATTTCATATATTGAATGAGACCAGACATATAGCACTGTGTTGGGACGTAGAATATAAGATCAGCTGCCTCCTACCCCTCTCATATTTGAAGACAGGCTGGATTCCAAGGGAGATTATTTTCTGCCAAACTTCTATTCCTTTTTCATGTAACAGCATTCTATACAAAATTTAAACAAGATTAATTTAACATCAGCTCACAATAGCATTGTCTCAACAGAGTTTATTTTTCCAGATTGTTACATTTAGATAACAGTGTGAACTAGTTAACTAGATTACTTATTAGCTGGTTTACTGAACTTGATCCTGAAATTCTTACACATTAGTTATCTTTTTTCTTTATTTTATTTTCTGGGGAATCTGCCCTCATGGGTAATATCTATAGTTATTGAAGATGTAACTCAGTTCTTGAGGATGCTGGTGAAAAGATTCATACCAGCCTTCAGGGAAGCTTATTCAGCCTTTTACTTTTGTGATGTGGTTATAATATATCTTCATTCATAAGGATAGTCTTTTAAAAAGTTGTCTATCCACACCCTAATTTATGCTACAGTCATCTGGTATCTAGTATACCTAACACAGTATTAAAATCTCTACTATAAGGGGCAAAAAGCATGGTCAGCTTTTAAAAACAATAGCATTTCTGCATAACATCTTTCTCAATTATATGTTACATAAATGAAGGCCTAACAGATGTACACTTCAAAAGATATAGCGGATATATTTTGGATAGAAGCAAAAAATAATAATTTGAGCGTTGAATGTTCAATAATGCCCACAAAATACCAATCTCTCATTTTGAAATATAGGATCTTTAATCTCAATCTTATAGTAAAGATACTTGCAGATAGTAGTAGACAAGTTTGTAATTCTCTTGAACACAGTGGGGAGACAGACAGATCGATAACTTCTAAGGTAAAGTTTGAGTAATAAACATCAGAATGTTTGGGACATATTTGTGTCCTCTAATACTAACTTGACAAAAAGCATTGCTTTTTACCACAGACCTACTATTTTAATCATAGCGAAAACAGACATTTTGCCCTCTAATTCCATCCACCTCAGTAAGTTTTCCAAAGAGCATGCAGCTTCACAACACAAGGTAAAATTACATTTGAAGAGAGCCTCTTAAAAAAATTATTATTACAACATATGCTATAATTCTGGTTTGAAAGAAGGGAGAATGAGACTTTTCTTCTGATCTAAAAAGGTGCCTGGACCATGATTATGTCCTAAACCTAAGCTTTCCATGATGGAAATCATATTTATGATTTTGCCTCTTCCAGATGGAATTAATGGTGGGCAGGATATCCTGCAGCCTGGTATCCTGAGATGAGTTCAATTTCACAGGTAAAATAAATGTGCTTTCCATTATGAAACGTACTTGAACACTGATCAACTACAAATACAGTGAACTTGTGCACTTCATCATCAGTATTTTCTTCCTACAGTGTGTCCCTGGGTATGGATTTTCCTCTCCAAGAAGGAGAACAGTTCTGAAATTTATACCTATGACAATTAAATGCATTTGTCATTCCCAAGATACTATCAGGGACAGATTGTAAATGATGTGAAAAACACATGCTACATCACTGAATATCTCAGTATCTTCAGTAATTGTGTCCTCATATTTACAAGAGGTTTACATTAAATCTTGTAGCCCATCCTTGCCAACTCTGATAGGTGAAAAACATTAGCTCCAGATTGCACTGTATAGTATGTAGCATGAGTTCTGTCTACCATCTAAAGTGGTTTATTACTCTTGTCAAAAACACAGTTCTAGAACAGGGAGAATTTGGCTGTGTTTTGGAACTGAAGATAAATGTTTGTTCCGACCTTTTATTTGTTTGATGTCCTGATAAAAGACTCAACATGATGATATACATTTTATTAACATTTCTTTCTTAAGAAATGCTTATTTAGCAATACCACTACAAATTAATTGTACAAGGAAGGGGGTTTTAATTACTTTAGGATTCAAAACACAGTGTCTTCATTCTGGGAATGAAGAAATACAGTGTTTTCTCTTTAGTAAGCAGAACTGGATAGATTCTGATTTCCTCCATATTATGCTAGCGTACATCTTTGCGTTGATCAACAGTTTATTTTCTTTTTTCAACTTCTTTTTCCACTCCCAAGAACATTAACCAATAAAAAGGCAGTTAATTATCCCTCAGTCAGAGGGTTTCATACTCCCTACTTTGTTTACAGAGACCTACAAATAATATTTACACAGATTAAGAAGTGAAAAAACTAAACACATCAAAATAATTCAGTCATGATTTAAGCTCTTTCTGAACATACATAATTAAAATATATATCAGAATTCTTAGAATTCACTTTTTTTATTTCTCATGGTTTTTAACTGTGCCTTTTCCTTGTCCTTTATAATGGGAATACATAACTGTTTAAGTAAAATTTACAGGTGGGGTTTTCTTGATGCTTAAATACATCTGACCAGAAATAAATTATTTCCCAATCAGTATGTGTGATTTAAGTAGAGTTTTAATGAAAGAGAGAAAGAGAGAGAGAGAGGGAGAGAGAGAGAGAGAGAGAGAGAAAGAAAGAAAGAAAGAAAGAAAGAAAGAAAGAAAGAAAGAAAGAAAGAAAGAAAGAAAGAAAGAAAGAAGAAAGAAAGAAGGAAAGAAAGAACGAACGAAAGGAAAGGAAAGAAAGAAAGGAAAGAAAAGAAAGAAAAGAAAAGCACAAAAAGCTAAACCCCAAGTTAATTAATTGCCTTCTTTACAATGCAGCTTTTTAACACAGAAATTCCAGAGTCACAGTATGGGTCATATTGCATGCATCAAAACAGTAGCTAGAAAGACAGCTAATTAGTACTATGTGCTGAGCTATGCCTCATCTGAGGAGTATAGTCTGCTACAAGACTAGTACTCACCAAAAATCTCTTCCTTTGGTATATATACCTGCTGACAATGATCAGAAGATTGCTTTAGTTTTTCTTGGATTGCATGAGTTTCTTTAATCTCTCACCATAAAATTTTTTTGCACAGCTTTTGTGACAACTCTTCCTTTTTGCAATACATTTTTTAAAAAGAATAGACCAAATGAGTATACAGTGTTCCATCAATGGCTCAACAGTGCTCGGGGTGAAGGGCAGAACTCCTTATGTCCCTAGCTTATTACAGTTCTTCACTGCTTAGACAGAATTGCATAAAATCATTTCACAGCAGCATCACATAGAACAATCACATTTCATACATCAACGTAACAACAAAAGATAGAAACATAATCTCACTGGGTAAAAGTCTATCAGAAGCATTTGCTTTTGACTGTGGCCAAAAATGAATGCGCAAACAAGAATAATGTAACAGATCAAGCATATATTACACTACCCTTAAAAGTCTCCCAGCTTTTACAGTTTTCCAGTTAAGGCCTACCTGACTCAGTTTCTGTGTATACGGTAACTTTCTGAACCTCTCCTTCAGCCAGAGCTAATTCTACAGCATCTTGCAACATGGAGGTCCACAGATCAAGAAGCCTGATTTGGCACCTCCTTTGGTAGAGGTGTTCCCAGTATGTTTCCTGCTTCTTGCATCCACTCTCTACTCTGGAAAGGAGAATCAATAACCATTGCCTTCCAATGACATTAGCCATTTTGGTAGACCTCTCTTCTATTACTTCTCATTTATATTTTTCTGGAGAGAAATTTACTTCTTGGTGTCTAATACAGAAGTCAATACACGATTGCTGCCTTTGTTAGTGGTTTTCTCATTATACTGCATTACTTCTGAGACACAAGCGCAGCTTGCAAACAGAATCAAAATAGCCAAATTGATTTCATAACACATGTACTCTTTCTCATGATACTTTTGTTTACCTATTGCCTGATTCTGAGCAGTTTCAAATTGCTGACTGAAACTCTTCAAGACCTCCAAGTTGCTGTTTTTGTTAGTGTCTAGGTTATCTATCACTTGCTCCTTACTTCTTGTGTGCCCGTATGCCTAATAAATCACTCTTTTTGTCTCCTGATTTTAATTTTTGTGCTGGAGTTGTAAGCCAGGTATTCCCCTCTTATCAGATATTCTTGCATTCCAGGCATCTATTTATATTTACATTCCATATATATAACACTCCGGGATTACTCTTATATGGAGCTTCTAAGAACTCTTTGAAAATATAAGAATTATTGCAATTTATCAGGTTAATTTATTCAGAAATACCAACATTGTTGAAAGTTTCAACAGAGATTATGAAGCTACTTCCAATAGGTAGAATCATATGATTTATCTCATAACTATTTGGTTTTTATATCTGGGTAGTTACAATACTCAGGGATGGTAAGTGGCCTTTAACAAGAATGCAACATTTGCTCCCAGAATAAGTCCTTTTTTTTCCTTTCTTTTTTTTTTTTTTTTCTTTTTCTTTTTCTTTTTTTTTTCTGGAGGAATAATGCAGGACATTTGATTCATATATATGGAGAGTAAATAAGCTTTAAATTTTTCATGATGGGTTAAATTTGTCTTTCAGTCTTCCAGATCAGCTATAAATGCTTCATTGCATGCACAACATGCTTCTTGCAAGACAAGAAAGGTAAAAAAAAAGGTAAAAAAAAGACCAGAAACTAAATTTGCTGATTGACTGAGATTTACATTTCCACAGAGCAACAGGGTCAGACTTACATATGCAACAAAAATCTCATTAAAGTGGTATTTTTGGCCTCTAAAAAATGTTTTTTTTGTATGAAGGAAAAAGATGAGTTCTCATATTGTGCATGTAAAAATCACAAAATATGATGTTTGTGAATGTTTTTGGAAATTAAAAATGAATAATCAAACCAACTAGGAAAAATAAACAGACAAACAAAATTAAACTGTTTGAGTTTGGAATTTGTTTCCATTTGGAGAAGGAAAAGTTTGAACTGCAGTGACTTCCTTACAGAAAACATTATTTCTGATATCATGCAGTGCCTCTCAGGGACACTCCACAGTGTAGCATGTACAATGGCTACACTGCTCAGCAGTTCTGTGAGCCTTTGACAGCACAACATAGAAAACAGTCCACAAAACAACTGTAGAAAACACACATGTAAGGAACAAGTGAAAACCGTGGTATTGAACAAATATATAAATGTTACTCTTGACTGAAACTCTTCCACACATGATGATCTACAGATTGTCTTCAAAAGAATTAAAAAAAAAAAGAAAAGAAAAAAAAAAAAAGGAAAAAAAAAAGAATAAAATAGTCAAGAGCTCGGCAATATAACACACATATAGCAGCCTAGACTATACTGGTAGATTTTGGTGCTTCTGGCAATTGACTTTTTACTAAAGGTTGAAAAAAACTGAAATTGATATCAAGTGGTGATTTACATTAGACCAAGATTCATCATGAGTGATGCAAGTTTCCAGCTACTGATGTGAAAAAAGAAAAAAATATATATATTTGTTTCAGGAACTGTGGATTAGAAGAACTTGATATCAGTTTTCTTTATGGTCTAAACTTCAAATTAC
Organism: Gallus gallus; assembly: GCF_016699485.2. Classification (NCBI taxonomy): domain Eukaryota; kingdom Metazoa; phylum Chordata; class Aves; order Galliformes; family Phasianidae; genus Gallus; species Gallus gallus. Next base: position 132,105,081 of record NC_052533.1, read on the forward strand.
TCTGGCTTATGTATATACAGCTTTCTTTGGAATAATAAAAAAAAAAAAAAAAGGAGGCTTAGGTTAGATATTCAGTGGAAATTACAGTACTGCACTCTTCCATCATTTTATATCATTACAGATTATCAAATGGAGAAGGCAATTTCATGTGTTGCTCTTATATACCTTGATAGAATTTCTAAATTATTTTGGAATGAAATAAAGAAGTGAAACTTGACTTGGTCACTAGCTTGAGAAATATTGGTTTCCCTAATCCATTTATCTCCATTGTAAAAAATGGATACATAAAAATTATCTCTTTTTTAAAAATTATTATTTTGATTGCAATGCATGTGCATGTTCAATTCCTTTTCACAGCCTCTGTTCATATCATGCTGAAAATGAAGCCACTCTAACATATATTTTTACATCCTTACTTGTCTTTTGCCCAGAAAAAATTTAAATGATCGTAAGATTTCAAAGTATCTAACAAGGAGGAAAAAGCTCTCAGACTAAATGTGGTACCTCAGGTCACTGACTTGCTGTGTGTTATTTCAGAAAGTGAACATATACGGCCATCTGCATACCACAGGCTGCCTCATAAATTATGTATTAACTGTCCAAGAATAAACATTGTGCATTATATTAATTTGAAATGTTGTGGTTTTTGTGCTGAAATGATTTACCAAACCACAGATTTGAAAAAGACAATGTATAACAAGTTAGGCTTAAATAATGTTTCTAGGGAAGAAAGAATGCTCAGTGCAGGCAGGAATAGGAAGGCAACAGAGCATTACAGAAGAGGTCAGCTGTCATTTCAGCCACCTAAAAGATGAAGTTTCTGTCAAGAGTATGAATACAGGTGGGAGTGATGTTCATTACCTTTAGAGACATAGAATAAAATTATACATCCAAACAGAGTTTAATTCAAAGAAAATTCAAGGGCAAATTTGTAATCAAACTTTTAAACTGTGGCTGTTTCACCCTGATGAGCAGCTAAACTCCAGGACAACTGCTCTCTTACTCCCTCTCTTCCTTTGAAGAAATGGAGAAAATATGATGAAAAAGGGCTCAGGGGTTCAGATAAGGATATTAATTACTATCACAGGCAATTCATACTTAGCATATGGAGATTAATATAATTTATTTTCTATTGCTAAGCTAATACTAAAACAGTGAGAAAATAAAGCAAACTAAGCCTCCTTCTTCCTATCCACCCTCTTCTACCTCCTTCCATGTAGCACAGGGGAACAGACAATTTCTCTCTGATGCTCCTTGATGGTCACTCTCTTCCACTACTCCACTGTGGGGTCATTCCTATGAAATGATGTCTTTCCTGAACTGGTCCTATATGGACTTCCCAGACTGCATTTCAGGAACTACTTGAACATGGATCTGTACCAGAGGGACCATCCTTCAGGACAGACTGCATCAGCACATGTACCTCAGGGGCCACATCTCCCCAAGACCTCCTGCCACACTGTGGGCTCCTTTGCAGAGGCTGCAGCTCTAGCCCTGTGCCTACTCCTGCAGGGGCTTTCCAAGGGCTTTGGTCTCTTTCAGACCACATCCACTGCTGCACTGTGGGCTCCTCCATCGCTGCATATGGAGATCTGTGTGGTGCCTGTGGACTGCAGGGGGACAGTCTGCTCCACCGTGAGCCTCTCCTGGGCTGCAGGGAATGTCTGCTCTGTGTTTGAGGCACCTCCTGCCGCCTTTTGGCAGTGATCTTGGTATCTACAGGATTGTTTTCCTCTACATCTTCTCATTTCTTTCTCCCCTTTTCTGTTCTTAAATCTGTTCTCACAGAGGCACAACCAGTGCAGCCCACTGGTTCAGATCTGGCCATTGGTAGGTCTCTTTTGGAGCAGCTGGAGCTGGCACTTACCTAACATGAAGCAGCTCCTCAGCGCTACTCACTGAGGCCACTCCTGCAGAAGCATCATGCTAGAAAAACCTTGCCGCCAAAATCCTATGCAGTAGGTTCTTCTTTAATAAGTGCAAATAGATGTGATTCTACAGATACCATGAAATGGAGGCAGATATTGCACTGGATTGTCAGGGCAGAGTTCAATGCTTGGAGGGGTTTGACAGGGCCATAGCTGGTGCCAGCTTGCACTAACAAAGAACTGAACCTCTGTTATGGCTGCAGGTAGACAAAGGTAGATAATTTGGGCAGTCACCACAAGTCAGCTGGTGCCCCAGAAACGGGATTCTGCACCACAGATGAGTCTGAGACCCAATAAGAATGAAGCATCCATCCAACCTGATCTTGAATACTTCTGAGGATAAGTCAGGCACAACTTCTTAGGACAATCTGTATTAGTATATAAGCATTCTCATAGTAAATAATTTCTTCCCTATATCTAATATATCCTCTCATAGATTAAAGTTGGTACCCCTTCTCCTACCATTACACAATGTGGAAAGGAGTTTCTCCCAGTCTTTCTTGTAGCCCCTCTTTTGTATTTGAAGGCCACAAATAAATATCTACAGAGCTTTCTATTCTTCAGGGTACAACCCTAACTTTCTCAGCCTCTCTTTATGGGAGAGGTGCTCCAGCTCTCAGATCATTTTTCTGGCCCCTCTCTGGATCCACTCTGAGAGATTCGTGTCTTTCTTTTGCTGGGAATGGCTGTGATCTGTCAAAGAGGTAGCACAAAAATAGGGCAGGAAAAATGGAATGGAGTACATCATAGAATCATAGAATCATAGAATGGCCTGGGTTGGAAAGGACCACAATGATCATCTTGCTTCAACCCCCCTGCTATGTGCAGGGTCGCCAACCACTAGACCAGGCTGCCCAGAGCCACATCCAGACTGGCCTTGAATGCCTCCAGCGACGGAGCATCCACAACCTCCTTGGGCAACCTGTTCCAGTGTGTCACCACCTTCCGTGTGAAAAACTTTTTCCTAATATCTAACCTAAACCTCCCCTGTCTCAGTTTAAAACCATTCTCCCTTGTCCTGTTACTACCCACCCTTGTAAACAGCCATCCCTCTTCCTTTTTAGCCAGCTCCCCATTACTTTTCATCAGAGGGAAACACTCTCCTTGGCCTGTCTCCTCCTGCCTATGTACCTGTAAAACCCCTTCTTGTTATCTTTCACATCCCTTGCCAAGTTCAGCTCCATCTGTGCCTTAGCTTTCCTAATCCTATCACTACACACATGGACAACAGCCCTATATTCCTTTGTTACTAAGAACTTCAAGTACATTTTTTTTTGTTTAATCTTGTTAACTCTTCTAAATTGCAAAATAAATTATTCTTAAACTCATCTGACCTGATACCCAATCTTGTATATCTAAGCAGCTTTGTCTGTTAACAATACCTCAAATAAAGTCAACCGTTCAATACATAGTAATGCTGTTTCCATTAACTAATTCTGTCAAAATGAAGCTACAGAAGTTATTAGTGCCCCATTTTCTACAACACTTTAGTTTTTAGGCCACACATGCAGAGATATGGCTTTCAGTTTTATCTCCAGCAAAAATGTTCTAGTTGTCAGTCTGAAGCATTCCCATCCAAACTAGTGATGTTCTGTACCTGAGAACATTTTGCTCATTCTGCTGACAACTAATGGAGAAGAGCTAAACAGCTTATTGTCCAGTCACAGCAATTCACTGTAAATGAAATTCAAATTTACAATATCATGGTAAATGTTTTTGTTTTTGTTCTGAGTTGTAGAAGGATGATGTCAGTCTGGTGCCAATTGATTCCATTAAACACTGAAACTAATTATAATTTTTATTTATTGACAAAAAATATAAAATAATGATTTTCAGGAGGAAGTTGGAGGCTGAGAATTCCAAGATAGAGGCAAAGATCTTCTGGAAATATGTGAGAGCCTCAGCTTGAAGAGGAAGATGAATGAAAAAAGAGAAATGCCATTAGCATTTCTTCCAAAAACATCTTTTGTTTTTGTGTCAAGGAGGCCAGAAGAGGTTGAGCATTGCAATACTCATTATTTTAGTGCTATTGCTTTTAGTCAATTGATCTTTTTTTTTTTTTTTTTTTTTTTTTTTTTTTTTACCTAACTATGCCTTCTATACCCAGCAGAAATGAAGATTTCCTGAAATAGATTACAAGAGGCTCCACCAGCTAGAGCTGAGGTCAAGTTCTGCTCTCAGTTATACTTAACTCTGGACTCAAGTCAGAAGGGGAAACTAAGAAGTGAAGGATTTCATTATAAATGGATGATTTTGCTTTAATTGTTCTGTAGGTAGATTTTTTTAATGTGAATTTGTAGAAGCGTAATCAAAAGTGAAAGGATAATTGTGTTATACCTCACATCTTTCATTCAGATTACAGTCTTCTCTTTCTGGTGACACTGGCAAACGTGATGCATTTAAATGTACAATATTTGATATTTTAGGTACAACTAAAGGCAACAACTAAATTAATTACAAAAAAATTGTAATTGTGCTGTATTATTGTTGGAAAGAGTCAATACCTAAAGAAACAACTGCAACTTCAGGAGTTTTTTGCTTGTTTTGTTGTTGTTGTTTATTTCTCAGCTGTGAAGAGTGATGGCTGGTAACTGGATTCAGCATTTAAAGCAGTCCTGAATGCAAAGTTATTTTAGTTATTCCCAAGGTCTTTGTTAGGCAGATGCTAAATTTAAGATTTGGGATCCAATTAAGATCCAAAATGCTTTTCTAAAGTTTGTTTATTTTAAGAAGAACTAACATAGCAACCGTTTTTATTTTGGTTGTCTCAAATCTATTAGAAAAAGTTTACTGTCATGTACGGTAGGTGAGAAACAGTCCAGTGACACTACTGATGCAGTGATTACTCTGATGATATTACATGTAGTAATAATCCCTTCCTGGAAGCCTAGAAATGGGAGGAATGTGTTATACGATCTTGGGCTGCCTCTGAAAAAGCAAATCATGTCACAGACACATTGTATTTTCAGATAAAGAGCTTTCTTCTTGTCTTAGATGATATATGGTTTTTAAATTTAAGAGAAAAATACGGAGGCTTTGCTATCCTCTAACTGTTATGAATGCTGATTAAAGTACAAATAAATTAAAGTTATTAATGTTGAATATTTTATAGTCGAGTAATGTTTTCCTTTTACTTTTTTTAAAAAAATTATTATTCTAACCGGAAAATTATGTGTCTGAAAGTTAGAAAATGAGACATTTTGGTATGCTCCAAGCAGACTGATTCTTATCCCCCTATGTAATATGCATTACATTAATACGCATGTTACTTATGTTCTTCTGCAATGCTAATTCTGCATAGATGTTGACACTTCCATACTGTCCTGGTTTTGGCTGAGATAATTTTCTTCATAGTGGCTGGTATGAGGCCTTATTAGGATTTAGGTGAAAAACAATGTTGATAAGACAGTGATATTTTAGCTGTTGCTCAGCAGTGCTTACACTAATTCAAGGAATTTTCATTGTCTCACACTGCCCTGCTAGCATGGAGTCTGGGGATGCACAACAACCAGGGAGGGGAAAGAACAGGACCGCTGAGCCAAACTGGCCAAAAGGATATTCTATACCATATGGTATCACGTGAAACAATAATACTGGGATTAGTTTGCTGCAGGGTGGCTGCTGATTTGGGATTGGCTTGTCATTAGTCAGAGTGTAGTGGGCAAATGTACTGAACATCACTTGTTTTATATATATTTATATTTATGTATGTAAATACATATATGCATAATGCATACATATATGTAATTACATATAATTATGTGCAATATAAATATATGTGGTATTTTAAATAAAATGAGTAAAAATACATGTAATTATATATAATATACATACCTATACAATTTAGTATTATTGTTATTGTTACTGCTGTTATTTTCCTGTCCTTTTCTGACCCATCAAAATAGCTTTATCTCAACTTACAAATTTAATCATTTTCCAAATCCCTACTGGGCAGGAGAAGTGAGTAAATGGCTGTGTGGTGCTGATCTGTCTACCAGATTAAACCACAACATTTTCATATTAGAATATTTGGTTTCAGTTCTGCACATCAAATCACATTCTTCTCCACTATTTTAAGAAATCAATTGACTATTTTCTGTCTTCTCCTAAAAAAAACAAAACAACTCTTAGATATTGCATTTAGATTGAGCTAAGATAATTTATGTTTTTAATCTTCTCATTATTGCATGTTCCACCCTGTTTCAAACATTATTTTTTTCAGATCTCTTAATGGCCTCTGAAGCTTTTCTCTTCCTCTTAAAAATGTAACTAATTTCTAAATGTAGAAATGTAGCTGGTTGTACTGAAGAATTGTTCTGCCGAACAGTAGCTGAGTGTTGTTTTAAAATATTTTATATTTTTAAATATAGAATCATAGAATCACCAAGGCTGGAAAAGAGATCAAAGATACTCTATACCACCATATTTCCCCATAGTATACCATGCCCTTAATGTAACATCTAACTGTTTCTTGAACACCTCCAGGGACTGTGACTCAAACCTGGGCACACCATTCAAACATTCAACACACCATTCAACACCTCCAAACCTGGGCAGACCATTCCAGTGCCTGACCACTCTTTTAGAGAAGAAATTTTTTCTAATATCCAACCTGAACTTCCTCTGGCGCAACTTGAGGCCATTCCCTCCCAAGTCTTGTTGTAGTTATGTGGGAGAAGAGGACAATCCCTATCTCATCACAGTCTCCTTTCAGGGAATTGTAGAGAGCTATGTGGTCTCCCCTGAGACTGCTTTTCACCAGACTAAACAATCCCAGTTCCCTCAGCCAGTCCTCATAAGATTTGTGCTTCAGACCCCTCACCAGCTTTGTTGCCCTTTTCTGGACATGCTCCAAGGCCTCAATGTCTTTCTTGTAGTGAGGGGCCCAAAACTGAACACAGTACCTAAAGTGAAGACTCATCAGGGCTGAGTAGAGAGATGGTCACTTCTTTGCTCCTGCTGGCAACACTATTTCTGATACAAGCCAGGATGCAATTGGCCTTCTTGGCTACCTGGTCACACTGCTGATTCATGTTTAGCTGAGAGTCAACCAATACACCCAATCCCATTTTTTCCACACAGTCTTCCAGCCACTCTGCACCAAGCCTGTAGCATTGTCTGGGGTTGTTGTGGCTAAAGTGTAAGATCTGGTACTTGATTTTGTTGAAGTTCTTCCCACTGGCCTCAGCTCAGTGATCCAGCTTGTCCAGACTATACTGCTACTACTACTACTACTGCTACTACTACTATTACTACAAAAGTAAGTCCTTTTTTCTTTTTGCTACTATATCATCTTTCATCCTCATCATCAGTTTCCTGTTTAACTCTTGCTCATAGAATTGCAGAATTACAGAATCACAGAATCAGAACTGTAGAATGATTTGAGTCAGAATTTCCAACACCCTGGTCAGGATGGCAGGGATTCTTTCCAACTGATAAGGTTGTTCCAATCTGGCCTTGAATAATTCCAGGGATGGGGCATCCACAACTTCTGCAGGCAAGCTATGTCTCACTACTCTCATAATCACAATTTTTTTCTTTACATCTAATCTAAGTCTACCCTCTTATACTTTAAACCCATTAGCCCTCAACCTTTCACTACATTCCCAGATAAAAAGTCCCTCCTCATCATTCTAGTAGGCACGTTTTATGTACTGAAATGATGAGTAGTCATTTCTCATCAGGCCAGAGCCTTCTTTTCACCAGGCTAAACAATCCAGGATTTCTCATTTTATCTTACTGTTGAGGTGCTCTAGCCCTCTGATCATCTTTGTGATAACTCTCCTGACCTGCTATAACAGGTCCATGTCCTTCTCATGCTGCAGATCCTAGAAGTGAATGCAGTACTTCATGTGGGGTTTTGTGAAGGCAGGGAAGAGAGGGAAATAATCCCCTATCTGCTAGCTACAAGTCTCTTGCAGAGCATGGTATGGTTGGATTTCTGGACTGCAAACTCACATTGCCAGCTCATGTCAAGCCTTTTGTTCACCAGTACCAATTTCTCCTTCTCAAGGCTGCTTTATTCATTCATTGCCCAGACTGTAATTTATGTTTGAGATTGCCCTGACCCAGGTACAGATTACTTGACTTTGTTGAACTGCATATTGTTCACACGGCCTACCTCCCAAACCTGTCAGGGTCTCTCTGAATGGGATCCCTTCCCTCTAGTATAGCAATTGTACCACTCATCTTGGTGTCATTTGTGAACTTGATGAAGGTGCATTCAAGGCCACTATTTATCTCATTAAATAAAATATTAAACAGCACAGACCCTTCAGAGATACCTCTCACTACATACTTCCATTTGGACATTAAGCCTTTACATGTGGCTATCCAGTCATTTCCTTATCTGTCTCATAGTCCATCTATCAAATGCATGTCTCTCTCTAATTCAGAGACAAGTTTGTTGGGAGGGACAATACTGAAGGCCCTACAGAAGTCCTGATAGATTATCTGTTGCTCTTCCCTTGAGCAGTGTGTCAGTCACTCCATCATAGAAGTTAATCAGGCTTGATTTGCCCTTGGTGTAGCTACATTGGCTTTTTCTAATCACGTCCCTCTCTTTGATATATTTTGGCATAGATTTCAGGAGGATCTATTCCATGATCTTACTGAGCACTATCATGCTTGACTCATCAGTTCTTCTCAGGATATGCCTTATTACCTTTTTAAAAATGAGTGTGATGTTGTCTCACTACAATTATCAGAGTGAGAGGAGGTTCACTGATATATATATACATGATGTGAGATTAACAAACAGTGATTCAAATGTTGGTCCAACCAGTTTATTACAAATCCTAATCAATCAGGGAGATGGGGAAGACTATTATGAATTAGGGTGATGGGGAAGGGAAAGTGGGCAATAGGAAAGATAGGAAAGGAGCAAGAATTACATAAACCAGGGATAGTCACCACCAAGATCTAGAAGCGTCCCATTGCATGTTGTCTCCATCTTTGACCAGGACTCGCCTGGACTTGTCCATCTGTGTTCTTCAGCAAGCTTTGAGACAAAGGTGCAAAGAAAATAATCTCTTACAGATGTTTCCTTTTCTTCAGTTATTGAGGACTTTGCCTTACTGTCACAACTTCTCAAATAAAATAGAGAGGGAACTCTCAGAGAGTGACAAATGACATAAAGGACATATCTCAGAATTCTTTTTATTTTGTTTTGTTTTGTTTGTTTGTTTTTGGCCAACTGTCATGATCAGTTGGACTATGCAAATAAAGATTGACTGAGGGCAAATACTGCTGTTGTCATTATTATCATTTTCTATGGCACATTCTGTCAGGTATATACGTATCTAAAAGATTAAATGAAAAGGTAAAAGTTAAATTTAGTTTTGACCTTTCCATTAAACCCAAATTCGAGGTGGAAAGCAATTTCTGAGAGGAAAATGTTTGAAGTATTGGCTTCACTTGGAGACATATAGACAAAAGTAAATTCACCTGCATATCATGCATAACTGTTAAATCAGATGTAGACTGGAGAAAGGGGAAACCTTGTATAATTGTTAATTCTCCACCCACTGTTTAGACTGCACTTTTGAACATCTATAAATTCATTTTCATTGGTATCATTTTTTTTTTTTTATCTTGATATGTAAGGGCTGCAAGGAGGATCGGGGGAACTACAGGTCTGTCAGCCTGACCTCGGTACCAGGGAAAGTTACGGAGCAAATCATCTTGGTTGAGATCACATGGCACGTGTGTGGAGTCCAGGGGACTCAGCCAGCATGGGTTCATGAAAGGCAGGTCGTGCTTGACCAACCTCATCTCCTGTGACTGGGTGACCAGACCAGTAGATGAGGGAAAGCCTGTTGATGTAGTCTACCTAGCCTTCTGCAAAGCCTTTGACAAGGTCTCTCACAGTATTCTCCTGAGGAAACAGCTGCCCATGGCCTGGACAGGTATACTCTTCTTTGGATAAGGAACGGGCTAGAGCGCCATGCTCAATGGGTAGTAGTTAATGGAGTTAAGTCCAGCTGGTGACCCATTAAAAGTGGTGTCCCCCAGGGGTCGGTACTGGGGCCCATCTTGTTTAATGTCTTTATTGATGACCTAGATTAGGGGATTGAGTGTACCCTTAGTAAGTTTGCAGATGACACAAAGTTGGGAGGTAGTGTGGATCTGCCTGAGGGTAGGGAGGCCCTTCAGAGGGATCTAGATAAGCTGGATCACTGGGCTGAGGTGAATGGGATGAGGTTCAACAAGGCCAAGTGCCGGGTCCTGCACTTTGGCCACAGTAACCCCACACAGCGTTATAGGCTTGGGGCTGAGTGGCTGGATGATTGTGGAGAGGAAAGAGATCTGGGGGTGTTGGTTAATGCTTGGCTGAACATGAGCTGACAGCGTGCCCAGGTGGCCAAGAGGGCTAATGCCATCCTGGCCTGCATTAGAAATAGTGTGGCCAGCCGGAGCATGGAGGTAATCATCCCCCTGTACTCAGCCCTGGTGAGGCTGCACCTTGAGTATTGTGTTCAGTTTTTGGCCCCTCACTACAAGAAAGACATTAAGGCCATGGAACATGTCCAGAGAAGGGCAACAAAACTGGTGAGGGGTCTGGAGCACAAGTCTTATGAGGAGTGGCTGAGGGTTCTAGGATTGTTCAGTCTGGAGAAGAGGAGGCTCAGGGGAGATCTCATTGCACTCTACAACTTCCTGAAGGGAGGTTGTGATGAGGAAGGGTTTGACCTCTTCTCCCAGGCAACAAACAGGACCCATGGAAATGGCTGCATGTTGTACCAGAAAAGGTTTAGATTAGACATAAGGAAAAACTTTTTCTCTCAGAGAGTGGTCAGGCACTGGAATGGCCTGCCCAGTCAGGTGGTGGAGTCACCGTCCCTGGAAGCATTCAAGAGGTGTCTGGATGAGGAGCTATGAGATATGGTTTAGTGGCTTGTGGTAGAAATGGTAGTGGGAGGACGGTTGGACTAGATGATCTTGTAGGTCGTTTCCAACCTTGTGATTCTATGATTCTTTGATTCTGTGTAAGTAAAGTTTTCAGATCATTGCCTTTAGCTCTTACTTCTTGTACAACTGTCAGAAGAATTCCATTCCAGACTGCAACAAACATATTACATTTTATGAAAATTAGTTTTCTTTAAAAGACAGATGAGCTGACTAAAAAAATCCAATAACCTTCTAGAGCTTTTTTTTATCATATTGTTGAATTATAATGAATTGTTCTTAGAGTCTAAGAGAGTTATAGATTACAGACTGTATAGGGAAAAGACATAAAACTTGATTATGTTCTTAATAAATTCAAGCTTTACCTTGAAGGATGTTGTTTTAACACACAAAATATTTCTTCTGGCTAGACTATTCAACACAACTTTATTTGAGCATAGACAAAAAATGGATCATTCATGTATTATATTCTCCTGCTGTTTTCTTGAACTATGGCTCAACCTAAATCAGTGGTAGGGTTTTGAAAGGGAATAAACAGCTGTGCGAACATGACACTCAGCATTTTTTTTAGGAAATGGCTCAGACAATATTTATGTTATCTGTATGGAAGCAAGCAAGCAAAACAGTTTAGATGTTTATGGCTACAGAAAAAAAAAAGAAAAAAGTAAGAAAGATACTTGGTATGGATTAAATACAATTCTTTTTGTTTCACTAGCTAGGGAGTTTGCATACAGAGTAATTGGGGTAGTTTAATACTGGCTAACAGCTAAAGTCCAACACATCCCTCTGAGTCCCCCTCCTCAAAAGGCCAGGGGAAGAAAATATGATAAAGAAAAACTTGTGGGTTGGAATAAGGACAGAGATCACTCACAAATAACTGTCATAGGCAAAACAGTCAGCATAAGTTAATGTAATTTATTGACAGTTAATAACAAACTAGAGCAGTGAGAACTAAAAGCAAATTAAAAACACCTTCCTCCCATCCACATTCTTCTATCTCCTCTTCCTGAGTGGCACAGGGGAATGGGGGGTTGTGGTCAGTTCATAATGCTTAATCACTGTCATTCCCACACTCGCACTCTCTCCCTCTACTTTACCATAGGGTTCCTTGTGTGGAATGCTGTCTTTTTTGAACTGATCAAATGTGTGCTCAAGACAGCCTGCTCCACCATGGATTCCTTCACAGGCTGCAGTGAACTGCTCAGTGCCTGGAGAATATCCTGCCCTCCTTCACTGACCTTGGTGTCTGCAGGGCTGTTTTTCTCACATTTTCTCACTCCTCTCTCTCAGTTACTTTGGGTCAACATTTTTTAGATTTTCTTAAATCTGCTCTCACAAAGACACAAGCAGCTTCACTCTTTGTATCAGCTTTGGTCAGTGGCAGGTCCCTTTCAGAGTTGGCTGGAGCTAGCTTACGTCTAAAATGGGGCAGCTTCTAGATCCTTCTTCCAGAGGCCATCCTTTCAGCCTCTCTACTACCAAAACCTTTCCACCTAAATGCAATACAGCAATACAAATTTTGTCTCTTCTGTGTGCCTAATATTCAGATATGTATGCTGCATTTATGCATTTAAGCGTGGCTTTTCTGAAGTAATAATATTTGCTTTAGGGTTACAAAGGCTTTGTGGTTCTCAAGTCCTCCTCAAATGAGAAGTCAGTTATAAGTCATGTGCTCCCTGACACCAGTAGAAGCAGATCCACAGGGATGGTCTTGATATCCAGAAGGGAAATATGCATTAGCAGGAGAAAGAAACACTACTTGGTGAAAAGCTGGAGACAGTAGCACAGATTCATAGATATTTAGAACATCTAGGGGCCACCACTAAACTCTCAATATGCTCAAAATTTTCTTGAGTTCAAAATGAAAAGAATAGTTTGGTATTTTCTCTCCTGTACAGAAGCTGAATGAAAACATATCAAAACATCTTAAACAACATTTCAAAATGATGTCCCTATATTTTTAGCTGGTTATTTAATGCACGTTCCCATATTTAGCACGTGTTTTTAGGTGTGTTTAGAAGAAACACTGCTTTATTTGTTTGCTTGAAGGGGGAAAAGTTCATTAAAACACCTTTTTTAAAAAGCAAATAAGATCAATTCTCAAAACTAAACAAATGATATGCAAGACTGAAAATGGTGAGCTGTAATTATTGTGGTTATGCAGTTGAATTAATAGGGAACTTGCGTTAAGTATTGAGCTAACTGACTATACGATCTAGCTAAATGACTATATATAACTGACTAGCTAACGGACTAAATATGATGACTCCATCATAATTGAAAAATCATGGCTGTCTGGTGAAGTCTCTGATGACTGGAAAAAGGGAAACATTACTCCCATTTTTAAGACAGGGGGAAAGGAAGAGCCAGGGAACTACAGGCTGGTGAGCCTCACCTCTGTGCCTGGGAAGATCCTGGAGCAGATCCTAGAAGCTATGTTAAGGCACATGAGAGACAAAGGGGTGATTCGAGACAGCCAGCATGGCTTCACCAAGGGCGGATCCTGCCAGTCCAATCTGATGGCCTTCCATGGTGGCATGACGGCTTTGGTGTAGGGGGGAAAGGCAATGGACATCATCTACCTGGGCTTCTGCAAGGCCTTTGACATGGTCCCTCACCACATCCTTCTCTCTAAATTGGAGAAGTGTGGACTTGAAGGACGGAATGTTCGATGGGTTAGGAATTGGCTGGCTGGATGCAGCCAAAAGGTTGCGATCAATGTTTCTGTGTCAGGGTGGAGGCCAGTCACAAGCAGTGATCCTCAGGGGTTGGTCTTGAGACCAGTGCTCTTCAACAGCTTCATCAACAACATAAATGATAGCATCGAGTTCACCCTCAGCAAGGTTGCAGATGGCACCAAGCTGAGCGGTGCAGTTGATACACTGGAAGGAAGGGAAGTCATCCAGAGGGACCTGGACAGGCTGGAGAAGTGGCCCCATGAAAACCTAATGAGGTTCAATAAGGCCAAGTGCAGGGTGCTGCACTTGGGTCGGGACAATCCCAGGTACTTATACAAACTGGGAGAAGATCTCCTTGAGAGCAGCCCTGCGAAGAAGTACTTGGAGGTGCTGGTAGATGAGAGGCTGGACATGAGCCAGCAGTGTGCGCATGCAGCCCAGAAGGCCAACTGTGCTCTGGGCTGCAATAAAAAAAGGGGTGGCCAGCAGGGAGAGGGAGGTGACTGTTCCCCTCTACTCGGCTCTTGTGAGGCCCCATCTGCAGTACTGCGTCCAGGCCTGGGGCCCTCAGTACAGGAAGGACGTGGAGCCCTTGGAGCGGGTCCAGAGGAGGGCCACTAAGATGATTGCAGGGCTGGAGCACGTCTCCTATGAGGAAAGGTTGATGGAACTGGGCTTGTTTAGCTTGGAGAAGAGAAGGCTCTGGGGAGACCTCATTGTGGCCTGCCAGTACTTGAAGGGAACATATAAGCAGGAAGGGGGATGGCTGTTTATAAGGGTGGGTAGTAACAGGACAAGGGGGAATGTTTTTCAACTGAGACAGGGGAGGCTTAATTTACATGTTAGGAGGAAGTTTTTCACACAGAGGGCAGTGACACACTGGAACAGGTTGCCCAAGGAGGTTGTGGGTGCCCCATCACTGGAGGCATTCAAGGCCAGTCTGGATGTGTCTCTGGGCAGCCTGGTCTAGTGGTTGACGACCCTGCCCATAGCAGGGGGGTTGAAACTTTATGATCATTGTGGTCCTTTTCAACCCGATTGAAAAACAGAACTGTTTTTCTTTTTTGTCTCAAAGCTTGCTTTGTGAGGCCTTTCTGGTGGTAAGACAGGTAATAATCTTGTCAGGCTAACATTTGACCCGTTGTGTCTTAATCTTGCCATCAGGTATACATATATCAAAAAGAACCTCATTTCCCTCCGACAAAGTGGAGCTGGACACCCAGGCCATTCTATGATTCTATTATTCTATGATTCTATGACTAATAAGAATATTGTAGAAAACAACTGTAGTGTTTTATGAAAACATTCTTCATACAGACAAATGACAAAATGAAACATCTAAAGAAGTTTCAAATGACTGCAAAATGTGATGCTACTAATGGTAGGAATATTTATTTATATTTAATACTGCATGTTTAGTGTATGGATAAGGATTTAAAATTGAAGGAGGGGTGCATGATATAAGAGAACAGGCAATAGAATAATGTGTAATACAACAAAGAAAGAACTTCTTGAGGAGACTTATGACTGATGTATTTGAAAATCGGCAGCTAGTTAGCACAGCTGCTTTTGTCAGTAACTGCCAAGAGTAATGCTGCTAAGCATTGCCCCATTAACCAAGGGAAGAAAGTCATCCATGGAAAGAGTAAACAAGTTCATCTGTGTCATGTAAAGAAAGGAGAGTTGCTCCTGTGCCTTTTTAATTTTAAAATATTTTTACATATGTAAACCAGGAGATAGTGAAACATGCCTTACTGAATTTGCCCAATTATTAATAATACATTTCTACTGCAGGACATTTCTACTGCAGGACATTTTAAATGACCTGAAGTAATGGTTTACCTCCTTGCTATGTTACTACTGTGCAGAGAAAATCTGTAAGTAACCAAGTTTATACCTTAATATTGTCTATAATTTAAAGGCTAGGTTCTCATTTATTTTTATATATCAGTAATATTTCATCATATTTATAGTAAGGGAATTGATGTTAGGATAGAAATGCTTTATCATCCTATCACTGAATTAAATAAGCATAAGGTTGTGCTTGAAAATCCATTATTCTTCCATTGCCATGTCTTAGACTATGACAGAAGCCTATCTACATCAGCAGTACATCATCTGATGATGTTCAATGACAGGTTCAGATAAAATAAAAAAAATCAAACTTTCAGTAGCTATGATTAAACAAACTTCTCATGTGTAGCCCCTTGCTAATGGAGATATATTAGTGGAACAGCTTGCAGAAATGTATACTGTACCTAGAGAACCAGTTTTTTGCCAAGTGAAACAAAACCACAATTTTAAATTAGTCTACATACAACTGCCATAACTCAGTTTAAAGTTAGAAATAACATAAATTTTGTTTCTTTAGACTTAAAACACAAAAAGCTAATCTGCTGCCTGAGAAGGTACATGACAGACTGTCTCTTCTCAGTTTTCACTGATGAAATAACTAAGCATATTAAGAGATGACAAGTCGGCACATTTTTCCTTTGTAATTCCATTATGTTTTATGTTGTTGAGATATTTTATTTTAAGGGATACATAGCACATGTTGACCTCGTGAATAATAATGCCATGAGATTCTTACTCCTTTTTTTCTTTAAATGATTTTTAAGGTTCACTTCCACATCCTTGATAGATAGACACAGAATATACCGGGAACTACAAATTTATTAGTTGACACTAGTTTTTACTCATTATTGCACAAAAGTGAACAGGTGAAGATGTTGAACTTAGTACCTCATAGTGAGATCCTCAGCAGGCTATAAAAGAGACTGTTACAGCTGAGAAGTTAATCTAGACTTAGCCTGGCCTAGAATGTTTTTTTCAACATTCCAGTAAAGTATTGCACCACTGGAACGCATCTCAGGTGAAACAGTAGAATTTGCCAGCTCTATTTTAAACACACCATCTGTGACCTTTTTTTTTGTGAATGTTGGCAGCGTACTGACACTACATTACTAAAGTGAATGAGATCTGACACATGGAGAAGTCCCAAGATTCTATTCCATCTAATATATACATATTATTCAGAATATATTTTTATTTTGGGGTAGGTGACTGCTACTATTATGGCAATGTTGTAATCTACACTGGCATTTTAATACCTTGTAAGAGATTAATGGAAGGGGTCATGCTGAGCAATGATTCCTGCCATGGCTATATAAAATACCTATGTTTTCTTCCAGCTTATTGGACTGTCAGAAGCATAAATTTAGGATGGGTCTGGTTTTATTACCCTAAATTACAGGTATATTGTCCTTTGTAAAGTTGATATAAAAGAAGTTTTGGAGAGGGAGAACTCTTGCTTAGAAAAGTATGCATGAATATGACATGGGCTAGGCACCCTCTTAAATGCCAAATTACTGTCATCTAATTCCTTACATTGTACAATATTTTTAAGTCTGATAACTAGTACAACTCAGAATTAAATATATATACAGATTCTCTTGACATTACTATTATGGTAAATGCAGACTTCACTGAATATTCATGTAACTCCCATAATTTGTTAGAACAAACAGAAATTTATAATTTTGAATGTTCTCCAAACACTTTCTGCATGTTAACACACCATAGATGCTTACCTTGAAATGTTTATTTTTCTTCTTTTTGAGTAATGGTGTTGGGATTCCTCTTGAGACTAAGCTAAACTTATTTAACAAGGCTAGATTTATTCAACAGTGCTACTAAATTAATTTTTGGCACCTAGATGTATGCTTCATCAGGTGTTATTTCTAGTTTTGTTTGTTTGTTGGATTGTTTGTTAGTTTCTCCTTACACTCCTATCACCTGATGTGGAATGCAGTCTCTAATATTGTCTTTCCAGCAATCTGAATATAATGTACATCCCAGGACTGTTAGCTGTTCCAAAGAAACCAGTTAGACCCGCAGTCATTTTCAATCATCTTTTCATTCCCTACTGCTACATAGACTAGCAGCCTATGTGTGAGTGCTTTCTTCAATCCTGCTTATTAGTTCAGTAAGTTGATAAGTAGAAAGCCTAACCCTTAGAATAACATAAAAACATTTTATGCCTGTTATGTTCTAGTTGCTATGACAATCAGTGCTTCCATTGTTTCCTTCTACTGTCTATGAGCACATAATTCAACCTCTTGCATTTTAGTGCACTTCATTTCAGATCTACCTGTAATTCAAAAACCAAGACACAGTTGTTTCGATTTCAGTTCTGCAACAATTTTGAAATGATTAAACACATTTAAAACGTGTCTGATAAAGTACTTATTTAATGCATTGTAGATTTCAACAGGTTTTCTTACTTATCAAAATAAAAATGCAAGGAAAATGCTAATTTTTAAAAAGTTCTGCCAATCGGAAGTTTTATAATTCAGTGCTCTGTGTCTGTAACTGTGTTGTTAAATGTTTCATCTAGTTTAGTTTAACAAATGTTAGGCAAGTTGACGAGAAGATTAGAAGTGATAGTGTCTTTTAGTACACTCTGTGTCTCTATACATACAATTATAGATTTGAGTAACTGTATTTTATCATGTAACTTCTTATACTGTGCGTCCACATGAAGATTTTGGATGTGGGGATATAGGGGAAGGGTGTGTCAGCGCCTCTGTGGGCATAGGCTGTGACTGCCCCATGCTGACTTATGCTTCCAGCGAGCTCCAACAGCTCCAGTGCAGGGCATGGCTGAGCCCAGCTGCCAAAATGGTGTGCCCATGCGACAATGTATTTAGACAGGGCAAAACTATTACAAAAATAAAGAAAAATGGCATGGGTTCCACATATTTAAAAGGAAGAAATTTGACTACAAGTCAACAACTTTACACTGTAAATATAAAGGTACATGGTATTTTAATATGTGTGCAATATTTATATATGAAGAAATATTTATGTACATTGAGATAGTTTATTTATTAGGCATGTGAGGCATAGTAGGTATTTAAGTTATAAGGTAAACATTCAACTCTCAAAATTCATATACAGCATTTAAAATCAAAATATCAACACCTTTCAAAGGTTAACAATATTTTAAAATGCTCATTTTCATTTTTAAATCAATGGCAAGACATTTCTCTCCTTGTCATCATTCTTAATGGGTTCTCACAGCAATTCACAGAAATTTAGTACTCTTGGATACATTCCATCAGTTCAAGCAGTAATTTCCTCTGTATGGCAGTAATGCCACTTATACTCTACTTTAGAGTCACAGAATCATAGAATCACCGAGGTTGGAAAAGACCTCTAAGATCATCCAGTCCAATTGTCCACCTATCACCAATAGTTCCCACTAAATCTCAGTACAACACTGTCGATGGTTTACGGGCTGGTCCGGCCTGGTTCCGTGACTAGTGGGGCGGAGGGATTTTTTTGTAAAATCTACGCCTCCGGAAAAGGGAAACAGGGGACCCCCAGAAAAAAAAGAATAATTAAAAAAACAGCGGCAATGATCTGAGGAGAAACAAACTAATTTACTAAATATAGTATCGGAATGCACAATAACACACTATAATACAATATAAATCAATATAATTGTTAATAAAATCAAATATAATTGAGAGAGGATTGTCTGAGAGCTAAAGGCCTTACACTAATACTGAAGCCTTGCCTGCAGTTGGGAGCAGCAGCGAAACGATCCGAAAATGAGCACGACGAGATGAGAAGAAAGCAGAGGACCCAGGTCAGGTGACCTACAAGCCTTATATCTGTTCCCCTGAGCAGGAATGATAACAGTACTCAAACAGTCTTCTGGGGAATGTAGTTCTTCTTTTCGTCCGGACAAGTACCCGGAACTAGAGCATTTGCTCTTTAATTCCCAGTACACTGCATGATGTTGTGATGTCGAATACCGATGACCAAAAATCATAAAACTATGACAAACATCTAAACATTCCTTGAATGCCTCCAACCCTGGACAGTCCATTCCAGTGCCTGACCACTCCCTTTTAGAGAAGAAGCCTTTCGTAACATCCAACCCAAATCTCCCTTGGTGCAATTAAGGACATTCCTTCTAGTCCCATTGCTAGTTATATGGGAGAAGAGGCTGACCCCCACCTCCATACAACTTCTCTTCAGGTAGCTGTAGAGAGCAATAAGGTCTCCCCTGAGCCACCTCTTCTCCAGACTAAACAATTCCAGTTGCCTCAGCCTCCTGATAAGACTTGTGCTTCAGACCCCTCTCCAGCTTTGTTGCCCTTCTCCAGACATGCTGAAGGTCCTCAATGTCTACTGAATACAGTACTCAAAGTGTGGCCTAATCAGGGCTGAGTACAGAGAGATAATCATTTCTCTGCTCCTGCTGGCAACACTGCAAGCCAGGATGCAATTGGCCTTCTTGGCCACCTGGGAACATTGCTGGCTCATGTTAATCTGAGCATCAACCAGTATCCTGAGGTTCGTTTCCTCTACACAGTCTTCCAGACACTCTGCCCCAGGCCTATAGCGTTGCATAGGGTTGTTGTGGCCAAAATGCAGGAGTTTAGAAAGCTTTCCCAGTTTATGAGGAAAGGAGTCAACTCTTTACAAGGGTAGATAATGGTAGGACAGGGGAAAATGGTTTTGCGTGAGGGAGGATCTAGGTTGGATATCACAGGAAAGTTCTTTACCGAGAGAGTGATGAGGTGCTGGAACAGGCTGCCCAGGGAGGTTGTGAGTGCCCCATCCCTGGAAGTGTTCAAAGCCAGACTGGATGGGGCCCCGGGCAGCCTGGTCTAGTATTAGATATGGAGGTTGGTGGCCCTGTCTGCGGCAGGGGAGTTGGAGCTTGATGATCCTTGAGGTCCCTTCCAACCCAAGCCATTCTATGATTCTATGATGCTATTAATCCGTGCAGGCTGGCAGCAGTTGTGGCATGGGAGCAAGGTAGTGGGAGTGAAGTACACTGTGTGCTTACTCCTGTGGGCTGTAGAATGTGCTCGCTGTCACCTGAGAGCTACTGTAACCCTTTTATCTTTCCTGGGTAAACCGAAACAGATACACAGCCCTTTGAGATCTTTTTTTCAGCCATTCAATATTTATATTGTTTTTACAGGCTGTCTCTGAGTCAGAGATGATCTTAAATCTCTCCCATTCCTGTCTAAAATAAAAGTCACAGGATGTCTACTTAAAATCCTCTTAGGGAAAAGTCCACTGAAATAATCAGGCTTAGAGTGTGATGAGAATATCAGTAAAATAATGCGTGCCTAACAGCACGGTAGCAGAACAATCTTTTATCATCAATGCAATTGCTTCTGTCCTGGGTCTTTGATACAGGTCTTAATTGCCAAGATGTCTAAGGAAATTGGAGGCTTCCCCCAAAGCAGCAAGGGCAAGGAGTACCTAGACAACGGTTTGCCTTCAGAGGCAAATTCTATTTATGGGAAATTTCTGTAAAACTTAGCAGTAAGCACAAATATCTCTTGAGAATTTTACTACTCCATATTTTTTTATAAGTAAGCAAATGCCATTCTGGAAATAACATACAGATCTATATAGAGGAGATTATATTTCTGTAAAACTGCGCTGTTTTACTCTTGTTAAATTCTGTTGACTTTTCCATAAAGTTATCTGGACTACAAGTAGGAGTTCTGTACTGAGGTAATAAATGAAATCTTTAGAAGATCTTCAAACTACTAGCCAGATAGGTAGGCTGCTTGAAATGTGATACTTCCTATTTATTTCCATGGAAATGGTAGCAAATATAAAGAGCACAATAACATTATTTGATAAAACAAATTCTCAGCTACAAAACAATATTTTTCACCACATTCACCACCATTAGGTATTCATTTTCATCAGTGATTAACAAGAGTCTGCATGTCATGTTCATAAACAGTAGAGGTAACGTGCTGTTGCTATCACCACTGCTGAAATGCACCACCCACCACCTCACTGTGCTTGCATCCCCTGTTTGGTTGCCATAAACATTCAGTAAACTTCAAAGAATGTGCATTCAGCTACACACATTTGCTTCATAGTCACTTCCATGTCAGACACCAGTTTGTCAGACTGCCTGTCTGCTGCCATATCTCACATGGCAACAAAATATAATGCAAAATTAAGGGGGAGAGGTTTAATCTCTACTGCTGTACCAGCAGTATCCACCTCTAACACTGTGAACTAACATTAGAAAACAGTAGGCATTAATTTCAGAGCAGCCCTCACATAAAAAAAAAAATAAAAAAAATCCATGTTTGTCCGATATTATGGCAGCACCATCCTATCTGATAGTCTCAGTAGTTTGTACCACTTAAAAGAAATAACTTCCAGTTGTACAGAGAAAACCAGTGTCTCCATGACATAGCAGCAGTACTGTGACTCACTACGCCATTTGAAAAACTAGCATTCTCATTTTGTCAATTTGCTTCCACTGATTGATCAGCATCACCTTCACCTTCTCCGAATTGAATTTTTTTTAATCTGTGTTCTGCCAAGATTGCAGTGATAGGAAAAATTGCTGAATATATTTTCAATGTGTTTATTCTAGGAGATGGATCTTTACTGGTGATTATAATGTAGAAAGGATAAAAAAAGAGTCTACAGTGTCTGTATTAAAAACAAACAAACAAACAAACTGAGGAAATTACTAAGGAACAATGAAAAATCAGCAACTGAGGAAATTACTAAGGAACAATGAAAATATATATATATGTCATTTGTTTTCAAAACTCTCAAATGTAATTTAGAGGGGTAAAAATATTATATAACAATGCAGTATCTCTTTTTTCTGGATATTCTGGAGCAGAGATGCTAAGTTAAAATTAAGTCTTATTTTCAATCCTTTCAAATTAAATTCTAAAGACTGTGAAAGAGATTTTTTTTTCTTTTTAATGGCTGATGTGTATGTTTTGTTTTTTTTTTTTTTGTTCAGATTCAAAGTTTCTGTCTTATTCATCCTGTTAGGCAGAAAAAATAGAGTTTAAAAATTCTGTGTTATGTTCCTCTCTAATGTATGCATCTCCTGAAAGTCTGATTTCTTAGATAAAATACACTTTTTTTTTTTTTTTGTCTTATTATTTTACTGACTGCTGTAAGTTATTATTAACCACAAAGGTAGCAAGGTAAGCATTCATGTGACTGCTTTTGCACTTAGGGTACTTGCAACTGCAAGTAATGCAGTACCTGGATTCAGAGATTCCCCACATAAATGCAGTGGCTGTGTTACACTAAGCGATACAGCTAAAAGTAACTTTCTGAGTTAGAACACTTTATTGTCTCATCAGCAGTCAGTACTACAACTAAGCTCAGATAGATGAAAGCCAAATAGAGGAACAGAGAGGTTAGGAGAGAAAAGGAGAGAAACGAAAGGAAAACATGGCACTTAATGTTCTGCAGGAAAGGTAGAGGGCAGTGGCAAAACCTGAGGATCTGTACTCATGGGGTCTGCATTCCAGTACTGCCTGTGTTACAGATGAGCACGTAGTGTGGAGATCAATTTTTATTGATAGTAGAAGAACACAGAGGCCTTTTTCTGTCACTGATATCTGAAGTCCTACAGTCATACTATAACAGGTACAACTAAGAAGTTCATTGAAAGCTCATGTTTCATGTTTAAGATATTTTTGGAAATTAGGTGTCATAATATAGGTTGAGCTCAGTTACTTACATCATGTTAGTAAGTAATTGGACAAGAAATGACAACATAGAAGAAAATGCACATAAGCATGGCAATAAAGAAGAAAATGCACATTAGCATGACAATAACTCTTGCTTACAGATCTGACCAGTGGAAGACCAGGACCTCTCTTATCTGAAGACTTTAATTCCTTTACAGAAATAACTTTTGGTGGACAGATATAAACTAAAGTAAGGGTAATGTATAAACAAACAATGATTTCTGGATTGTTTGGTGTAATATTTTATGGGAAAAAAAAGCTCACACTAACAGAATTATTATTATTATTAATATTTTAATTATGACTGAATTTAGATCTCTATACAAGAAAAAAAATCAGGTAAATCATTAGCGTTCCATAGGACAAAAAATTCGGCATCAGAATTTCTAATGTGGTTTTCTGCATTTCTGATCTGATGTGTAAACAGAGCAGTTTGATATATATCCTCTGCAATATATATGCATTATCTTACCATATTTAATATGTGTATTAGATGTCAATAACTATGATGGTGAATCCTGGAGATATCAAGTCTTTCAATATCTCTTATAGGTCAGTGACCAGCAACAGTGCTCCCATGAGGGAGGCTGAATACTGCTTGTTTTCATGGTTTTCATGGCTTTGCTTTATGACCAATAAAAATGTGTTAAACTCTAAGAAGAGAGGAAATATGTCTGGAAGCATCAGTAGGCTGTATGAAAAGCTCATGGCACTGACAGACTGTGGTTTGACCATAGAGGCTTGTTTCTAGTATCCTAGCATAGCACAATCTCAGTGCCATAGCAGACAGTAGAGTAATAAACAATTATACAAGACATTCAAAAGCGGTCTACAAAGAAACTGAGCACAGAATCAAAGCGGATGAAGCAAAATGGTAGTGAAGAGGATCATGGCAGATAGTGCTATATGTAAAAGTTTGCCTAACAAACAAAGCAGCTCTCACTCTGTGTTATAAAAATGGGGATGAAAGGGTGAGAAAGGGGAAGAATCTATTATTTGGTGGATTTATCAGGGATTTCTCTCTAAAATAAAACTCTTACCATCACTGCAAGCTGGTACAGGAAGATACTGTTCCAGGAAACAGGAAAATCATTAAGCAGCATAGATAATTGTGTATAATTACAAAAACCCAAGGTATGATCCTCTTTTGTTTATTAGTAAATATAGCTTGTGTGACCAGGATTGGAAACTCTCATCCAAGCTATCTTTCCTTTCCATCTCCCCATTAGGAATCCTATTGCTGCTGAAGTTCTGCTTCTGGAAGAACTAAGGTATTTGGTTTATGTTTCTACGGATCACTGCGTGTTTTCTGGGAAATGAGAGAAGGGACGTATTGCCTTCATATTTCAAATCACAGCAAAACTGGAAGAAAATCCATTGGACAAAAAAAAAAAAGACACAGTTTAAGCCTGAGGCCATTTTCTGTGCAAAATAAAAAAGACCAATCACAAAGAAGTCATTCATTTAAGAATGTCACTAGAACAGTTAGTAGAATAGGATAGCAATTAATCAAAGAATTGGACGAGATTGCATCCTATAAAAATATCTTGCAAAACAATAAATAGCAATTTTTAAAATCTCATATAGAAAGTAATCTAGAAAGTATTATTTCATAAGATAGAGACTATGCATTATTTTGAGATCATGGAATTTAGTACCAAATAAGAATAATAATAAATTGAGTAATGTATAGATAACTGTCGCATATTAATGTATATAATTCTAATTCTTCAAACTGTCACTAGTATTAAAAGCATAAGAAGTGCTTGCCTTACATGCATCAGCTTTCTTAATGTAACACTATTCTTTTATTTTCTCCAATATCCTGTTAAACTAATGTGTAACTGATAATGTCTTAATGTATTCTAAGTTTTGCTTCCTAGCTCCAAAGAATAGGAGAACTGAAGTACGTGGCAAAGTCTTCTGCTCAATTTGTTTTACATTTTGCATCATGCTGTTTGTACCACATGCTGTGTCAGTGCACATCACAAATACTTGTAAACATGAGGGGAAAAAATGGCTTAATTTCCTTAATCTGCAATAACTATGACTTTGTGAGCACACTTCTAAACATTTCTCTAATTTTATGTGTCAAATCTCATCCAGTTTCTGACACTTAATGCCAACTTGGGCCATTCTCTCTTGAGGAGCTTCTCACTATTTCCTTCTTACTATCTACCACCACCTATATTTCCAGCTTTCATTGTGATAACTGCTTCTATCACATTTACTAGTCACAGTATCTTTGTTCAGCCAATTCCAGTTTTTGTTTCCTCTCACTGTAATTTATTTTGCATATAGATGCAGCCCCTTTTATCACTCATTCCCAGAATTCCTATTCCACTTTCACCAGACTAGATGTCCCAGTCCTTTTTTTTTCTTAACCCAGAGTCTGAATTCATAATTCAAATTTTTACCCTCTATTTACTCTGTCACTAGGAGCACAGGAGAAACAGTCTCTACTATCAAAGAGCTTGTTGAAAAACTTCATGCAGAACTCTCCAGTAATTTTAGCTTTTGGCAGATTCTGCCAGATTGCCTTATACATATGTCCAATATTATGGATTAAATGAAAATCAAATTTCATACTGAATTCTTACTGAACAGGTGCACATTGTGGTGATTCAGATATTTACAAATAGTAAGATAGCACAGTAATATTGGCTTTTTCAGAGATGATAAAGTCTCCACAAGAACAACCAAACCATTAAAACAAAAAGTTGCAAAAGCATTAGGATCTATTTTTTTTTCTATGAAAAAGAAATGTATTATCATTTGAAGTAAAAGAACTTAAGATGAATTAGAAAAATCAGTTAAAAATAACAGAGATGCTGTAACTATAACTGTTATTTCAGTCCTATGCAAACTGATCAAACTCTAAACACTTTCTCCACACCCTTCCCTTCCATAGCAAGTAATTATTTGTTTCTTTTTCATCTTCATGAATAGTTATTTTAAATATGTTAACCCTCTTAACCAATATATTCCAGTACAAATGTTCATTAACTATCAGTAGGTCTTCAGGTTATAGAAAGAGACATGAAAAAAAAAAAAAAAAATGCCAGAAAGAGGACAATGAAGTAACAAAGCATCAGAAAGCTCTGACCTTGAATGATGAGATGTGTCAAGTTAGCAGCTACAGTTTGAATACTTCCCTTCTTAAGAACATAAGCATTGCTGTAACCTGCAACCATTGGTTTCAATTGGAGATTTAATATTTTCTTCAGAGGCTTTAGGATTCAGTTAAAGGTAAGACTATATAAAATTCATGCTATATTTCGTTTATTATAGGAATGGCCTGCATTCTAAGTGTGACCCAGGTCAGTATGACCCCTATACTTTATTTCTTTACAATTTGAGTTTGGATAAGGAAACTACTGTTTTCCTGGCTTAAGAACCTGTTGGATTTTTATGAAATGCAGGTGCGTAAAGTTCATGTTTCACCATCAAATCTGATCTTAAATGTTACCATTTTCCCAGCTTGAATGCCTCTTTGTTTCTCTACTCCACATAACAGACAGTTAAAAAATAAGAAAAAAATAGGTTCCCCCCCCCCCCCCCCCCCCCCCATAGTCTTAAAAACAAAAACAAAACCAAAAAAAACCCTACAGTTAGATGAGTGCTATCAGGGATTTCTAAATACAACAATAGTTCAGTGAAGACATTTGAAAGCTTATGTAGTATCAGTACATATAATGCCTATCAGTCTAAGTTAAATAATTTCCAAAATGCTAATTTTGATCCGAAGGACAATCAGGAAACAAAATTCTTTTCTTTGCAGTCTTCACATCCATCAAGTGAAATACAACTTGATATTCCAAGAAGCATGTCTTCAAAATGGTGTTCAGGGAGTTACACAAACAAATCTTTTTGATGTAAACGTGACTTGAGCACATAAGGTCCCAAGAGAAATATTTGAAAGGTACCTCTCATCATCTCTAAAGGTATTTGAGTCAAAAGGAGATCCCAGAAGGATATGAGGTACTTTTTTGTTATGTTAATTAAGCACTTATAGTTCTAGCAAGTTGTTTTTAACTACTAATCTACCAAAAGAAAGAAAAATATAGAAAGAATAAGGAAAGGAAGCAGTTGTTTCAGTGAAGACAAAGGAAAAATATTTCAGAACTATCTGAAAAGTTGATGAACTTTATGTAACTAGTCTTGAAATATTTTTTATTATGACAAGGAAACACAAGTTCTTTTTGCTTAGTACAAATAAATTTTACATTTTCTTTTAAATAACATGCTTTATTGCTGTCAATTTTATAAAGAGGTTATTTAAAATACCAGCCTTACATGTTAAGAAAAAGAGTTAATTTGGCTTTATTCTGTATATTTCAGGATACAGAACATCTTATTATTCAATTATTAATGGAGATTCTAAAGCATGTGGATCTTTGTATTTCATCTTGCATATTGCAAAATGGGAGGAGATTTGCTATGGCTGCAGTTCTGGGATACTGTTTATAAACAAAGTTAATTAAATATAAATAAACATTCATGAAGAGACAAATGAAGTAATTCCATACACCAGAAAAATAAAACAAAACAAAACAAAACAAAACAAAACAAAATAAAATAAAATAAAATAAAATAAAATAAAATAAAATAAAATAATGATGAGATTTTATTAAAGCGTTTCAAAATAAGTATCAAATATGAATGATTTGTACTCAGGTCTGTTCTCAGACTAAATAATATCATGATAAATTAGAATAAGAAGATGTGAGATCCATCACAGACATGACTTTTTCAAGATAGTGGAGCAAGCCACAATTACAGACTGTAAAAAAACACATGAAATGACTAGTTTGGTGGATGAGCAGGAAGCAGTGGATATTGTTTGTTTTTTTGTGAGGCTTTCAGCACTATAACCTAAAACATCCTCACAGACAAGATAGATACAGGTTAGATAAAATGGTGAGGTGGATTGAAAACTGGCTACTGAGCTGTGAAGGTCAAATTGTTGGGATTGGAACTATAAAGTTCAATTGGAGATGATTAAGAAACTGGAATACCACTCTCATGAGGTGAGACTAAGAGAGTTGGGAGTGCTCAGCCTGGAGGAGACTTGGAAGGAATCTCTTCTATAAAGCATGCAAAGGAGGGTGTAAAGAAGATGGAGCCAGGCTCTTTTCACTGGCTTAGTCCCAGGACAAAAGCAAATGAACAGAAACTGGAACATGTGTGGTTTCCTGTGACCATAAGTAAACACTTCTGTAGTGTGCAGGTGGCAGAACAGTACTGGCATAGTTTGCCCAGAGGCTGTGAAGTATCTACCTTGGCGATGTTCAGAAGCCACTTGAACATGAGCCTGAGCCCTCTGCTTTAACTGTCCCTGTTCGAGCAAGGGATGGGCTGGATGAGAAGATGTCCCTGCCAATCTTAATTATTCTGGTACTGTGGAACACTTTTGTATTTGGCAAATAATGCATTCATTTCTCTTCATCATTATGTATCGTTATGCTATAGGCAACCCTGCACAGAAATAGCACCCTGTTTTAGTTGGCTTTTTTTGTTTTGTTTTGTTTTTTTTGCTTGTTTGTTTGCTTTTTTCTGAGGTACACTAGATTTTAAACCCATCATAAGTCTTACTGATCTAAGAAGATGAGATAGTGAAAGCTTATTACTCCTTACAAGTGAAACATGGTAGTAGCTGTACTTATTCTGGAAGAAACAGATAAATGGAAGGCTCTGCCATTTTGTCTAAACAAACATGGGCGTCATTATGGAGAATTTGGAAATACCTTAATAAACTCAATTATCTGTTATTTTAAATTAATTCAATCTGACTCTAATCAAATATTGTACATTAGATGGATTTTATATAGGCTAGTTGAATAATTATTTTAAGTGTGATTCATCTTCAGAGTCAGAGATGACATTCAGAAGACCACAGCATAAATTGCAGTTGGCCTGGAATTTAATATAATCGCAATAAAATAAAGTTTCTCAATGGATAAGATAAAGTAAAGTGAATGATGACATTTTGTCTGTTAAATGTTCAATTCTTATTTAAGTTATCTACAGTCTTGCAGAATATTTATGAAATATCAGGCAGCCTAATAAAATAAAGTTTCGAACATCAAAGGGAAAATAAATAAAAAAATTAAACATTGCTATGCTTCATTGTTTCTGTGATTGAATATTTTCATTTGAAATGTCAGGAGACTAAACAATTTCCCTTATTTAGAATGTGCATTACTTAATTAAATTTATTCTACATTGTAGAATCAAAACTCAAAAATTTTGCCTTGCTGGAAATTGTGTTTGTATTATAAACAAGATAGAAAATATTGTAATTTTGTGACAAGTTTATAAGAACTAATGCTTTTCTGGCTTAATGAACTGCCGTTCTGGAAGCCTCAGCCCCACTTTTCACTGAAAAGTATAAAAAATATTTTCACTGTTACTGCTAGCAACGAATGTGCATAGACCCATGACACATACGTTTGTGTTCCTGAATATATTAAAATGCACTGAAAAGCATTTAGATTCTGAGATTCTGTGTCAAAGAATATCAGTGAAATACTGTGAATGAAGTTTTTAAATAGGAATGGTCTTATTTAATGTTATATCTTTTTTTTTTTTTTCTGAAACTATATTGAATGATAGATACAACATGGCATGTATAGGGTGGCGTAGTCATGACTTATCATCTTAGTTCTTCTCTTTCATTTTACCATGTTAATGACAAAACAAAATGTAATAATAACTTGTAGTGACTGATGGAACTCTTTACTTAATGTCACAGTTATTTTAAAGAAGATTAAGTAGCTTTTTAAAAATTATTGGTTTAGAAGATGGCTGTATATAATATTTAGCAAAAATGTGGTTTTTTTGCTTGTGTTTTAAATCAGCTAGAGAAGAACTGCATTTTCAGTGGACTTGCTGTAGGTTGGAAACTACTTTTTTAGTATTATGCTTCCTGAGATAAGGAAAATTATGTGGTAGACAAAATTCAGTAGCTGAGATAAGAGGATATTCTTCCATTCTTTCAAATTTGTATTGAGTTGCTGAAAAGCACGACAATCTGTGCTTATCAAGACACTTTATTTTGCTTCACAAGTTGCCATATTTCACACTGAAAAACAGCACATCCAATTGCAGTGCTCCTGTAGGTAGAGATGTTATTTCTTCCACTGAAAATCAGCAACTATTTCACTAGACTACATATTTTTCTGAAATGTTAATAAATAATCTTGTCCAAATTATTAACTTAATATTTCATCTACTATTTTATTTACTTTTTATCATAAAAATTATTCCAGTGGGATTTTTTCCAGTGCTTTCCTTTCGATTTTCATGTGTTGAGCTACCAAGGAAGCAATTAACTATTGCAAACACCATTCTTTAATATCAACATTCTTTTAATTTTTTTTAATCAAACAATGCTTAGCAATAAACAAAAAATGTTTTTTCTATTGTTTCATGTTTTTTTACAGTCTATTTTATTTTCTTTGCAATTAATATATTTACCTTTATATCATTAAAAATAAATCTGCATTTATGACAAATTCATATAGGAATTGTTGCAGCCCAGAAGGCCGTCTAAATTCTGGGCTGCTAAAAAAGGGACAGCCTGCAGGGAGAGGGAGGTGACTGTGCCCCTCTACTCAGCTCTTGTGAGGCCCCATCTGGAGTACGGCGTCGAGGCCTGGGGCCCCCAGTACAGAAAGGACGTGGAGCTCTTGGAGTGGGTTCAGAGGAGGGCTACTAAGATGATCAGAGGTTGATGATCAGATGATCAAAAGGTTGATGGAACTGGGCTTGTTTAGCTTGGAGAAGAGAAGGCTCTGGGAAGACCTCATTGTGGCCTTCCAATACTTGAAGGCAGTGTATAAACAAGATGGGGAACAGCTGTTTACAAGGGTGGACAGTGATAGGACAAGGGGGAATGGATTTAAACTGAGACAGGGGAGGTTTAGGTTAGACATTAGGAGGAAGTTTTTCACATAGAGGGTGTTGACACACTGGAACAGGCTGCCTAGAGAGGTTGTGGATGGCCCATCTCTAGAGGCATTCAAGGCCAGTCTGGATGTGGCTCTGGGCAGCCTGGTCTAGTGGTTGGCAATCCTGCCCATGGCAGGGGTGTTGAAACTCGATGATCATTGTGGTCCTTTTCAACCCAGAGCATTCTTTGATTCTATAATTCTGTGATGATTCTATGATGAAAAGAAAAAAGCTGTACTGCAACTTTTGTCACTAATCATCTTCACTGAGGAGTGATTCTAATCTGATGAAGAAAGTGTCATCATAGCTATGAATTTGTAGCTGATTTGTTTCCAAATTGAACTAGACAGGAGTTCAGTCCACTGTTCACACTCTCCTTACTCTTCCTTACTTTCCATTCCATATGTTCTTGACAGATATTCTTTTACAGTCAGCCTGCCTTTTGTAAATATGTGACAAAGGCAATTTTCTTAATAGTTTTAGATGTTTTGGCATCATTTTTTATCTAATCAATTTTTTCCGTGTCCAGTTACTGAAGTCAAGAATACCGCATTGTATTAACTTTTCTTTTGAGTGGAACTGTTAAAGTACAGGAGTGTTTTGTTAAAACTGCAAAAAAATCGAAGTTACTTCATTGGGATCTAGATGTTTGGGGAATACCGTGATCACCATGCTACAGATCCACTCTTTCTTAGCCTTCGGCTATTTAACAAATCACACAGAGATGACATGGTTTCAAAGTGGAGGTGGATGTGAAAGAACAGCCTAAATAATAACTTCTTGAAAGAAAAGACAATGTGGATTTTAGTCTCTCCAGAAAGGATATTCTTTGAAACTTGTATTCTCTCTCCAGTGGCTTTCTCATTACAGTTTGCTGCACAGAACTCTGAAAAAGTTTGAAGCCTGATGTCCCCATGGAGAAAAACATAGTGAGTGTTTTTTTGTTTTTTTTTTTTTTTAACTCTTTAATCACTGAAATATTTGATTACAAGGCTCACATATGCTTTCTGCCTCATTGACACAGCGTGCTCTGATTCTTCTCTTCTTTCCCAGCCCACTAGGCAATAACTGCTTAATCAATGAGTGCCATATGAGGTGTTCATAAATTCTTTTCACCATTTAGAGAAATTAAATACTAATGTAGTCAGGTGATAATAATGAACAAAATTAGAGTACACAGAAAGTATAATGTGGTGTATAATGATGATACACTGATGACAATGATGAACGTGAAACACAATGAAAATGATGAAGAAGTTCTACTATGTACATTTTAGGATTAATGGGGAAATTAGATGTAATTCATAGGTGGGTAACTTTAATTAGATTTTCTCATTTTTCCAAGCATCAAGATAACATACTTTGTGCATTCACATATGTTTTCACCCTGTCATATCTCTACAAAGCTAAAGAAAGTGTACCCTCTAACATTTTTTTCTCACATTTACACAATGCTTTTAAAACATATTACATTAATTCACACAGATTTTTTTCTCTTAGGGAACGGACAAGATGAAAAGTTATCCATATCTTGCAAATATTAGTCAGACTGCCTCTACGAATAAGTCCAACAGTGTTGAAACTGGTGTAAATAATTACACTTGGATATAAGCATGCCAGTATGTTGAGAGACTGCTGATATGGCCAATGAAATTAATTGTACATAATATTTGACCACTGAGTTTCAGATCTTGGTGACTGGATGTTCCTTCCACTCTTCTCTTTGACTGGGTTTATAACTAACTGGATACATATACTAGAAATGTTTATTTGTAATATTGTGTGACAAGAAAAAAAAAAAATCTTTGGTAGAGGCTAAAAAAGAAGCACAAGTCAAAAAGGAGAAGGGTGAGAATTGTGAATATAAACTCCTTAACTCTAATTTATCCCACTTAAGGCACCTTAACCTATTTCTGTGCAAGTCTAATACCTTGCATTTCCTTGACAGTTCCAACTATTCTACATTTTTAGGTTTCAAGGCTGATGAGTTATTGGTGGCAAACATGTGGCAAGCTTTAAAAATATTTTTGACACTTTGATCACTGCTGTCATGTCTGTGTAATCTAATTAAATGCTCACAAAAAGGATGGCACTTACCCATGCTTCCAGAACAATGGGATTTCTGGTCTTAGTTTGTGCTTGTCGACAATGCTGTAATAAAACTTATTAAGAGGGGAAGGAGGCTTAAGTAATGCTGATGACTCGGCTTTGATGCCCTCTGTGGGGAGATTATTCATCATAGTCTAATGAGATCATTAGGAAGAAAATTTTCTTGCTTCCGTATAGAGATGACATCATTTTAGATTAATCAATTCAAAGCCCAAGTGACAGTAAACCATGATGGTGCTGCAGTGGTGACTATGGGTTGATACAAGAAAGCCGGATCTTTGTGACTTGGTTAAGTGTATCTTCCAGTTAGCTGAGGAATAGAAAGACAGATGAGACATGTTAATAAATAAGTAAACAAGCAAATAAATACATAAAAGGCCATTCCCCAAGTCTCAGAAACAACTAGACCTTAAGAAGTGACCTTCAAGAGCGTAGTACTACTCTGTCATATTTATTTTTGCTTGTGACTTCAATGGCCATTCAAATTTATAACCATCATCTAATAGATACTTTTTTTTTTTTTTTTTTTTTGAGAAATCTTACTGCAAATGTTCATAGTAGTAGTCATTATTCAGTGGAATATGCTTTTCCCAGTATGTTAATATTGAACTAGCACCGAAATTCAGGGAGAGGAAAACATGTTGCTGGTAGAAGTAACTTCACCTAGATTAAATTGTAAAATTTGTTCTCTTGCACTCCTTGGGAAGTCTATGCTTCTTTATCACTAGAAAAATGATTGCATAGTCTGCCCAAACCAAAGTTTTAGTTTTCATAATTTATACTGCTATTTTCTTTAAAACAGTAGAAAGCAATTCCTTACGTTGTTAAATCATACCTGTCTTTCATCACAGAGATGCAATGAGGGTTGAAATACAGGGCAAAGTGGCTGGACTTATCAGATCATTCTTCTGTTTTGTTAAGGAGTAAGGATTCTCTATAGATTTAAATTGTATGTTTGCTTATTTCTTTGGAGGAGGATTTAACAAAGTGTAATGTTCAGTGTTTGGAATAACAAGCTTATTATTAGAGGGAATCATATATTAATGAATTACAGTCTCTGGTCTGAATACAATAAAAAAAACTTGTTTGTTTTTGTTTTAATACGAAATTTCTGTTAGTAGTGCCTGGGTAATGACTGTGGAATCACTACTGTGGTTACATTAAAAATAAATAAATAAATAAAATAAAAATAATGATAATATGCAATGGTAGTTAAGGGAAATAAGATTGCCTGAAAAACAAAAAGATAATATTATTCACTTTGTGTGTTAGACTGTGAAAATTAAATTTAATTATTTCAATTTTCCTTCTAATCTTTAGCTTCTAGTGATAAGTATATTACTCCTGATTCTGAAGTGCTTTTTTTTTTTTCCCCTTCAATTCAGATGCCTTTAAACATAATTATGAAAACTGATCTTAGAGATTTTAAAGCAAGAAAGAATATAAAGGGGGCATTAATGATTTATGAATGAAATGATATACTATAAATATGTAGTATTCAGAGCAGTTTTTCTTTTCCTTCTGTAGCATAACTTGACTCCTGTAAAGAGGGACATAAAGTTCACGGAACTGATTTGTTAGCATATGAAATGTTACATTTTCATTAAACAAACTTTAACTATGTAGGTCAGATTGAAAGTAATGTCCCCTTTTAATTTCAATGGAAACTATAACCAATACAAAGAGTACAATAACGTTATACAAAACACTGTTTTTCAACATAGTCATTACTATTAGCTATGCATTTTCCCCAGCAATGAATAAGAGCCTGCATGTTACACTTGTAAAAATGTGTATCAACAGGGGTGACCCACTGTTGCTGGTGCCACTGCGGAAAGGCGCCACCCACCACCAGGGCTCACATCAACTTCTTGGTCTCCAAAAACATTCAGCACGCGTTGACAAAGCTCCTCATTTGCAAGAATGGTAATTAGAAAAGTTGCCATTTACCACAATAGAAAAAAGTTTCATATAACTTTGTTTCAAAAGTTCATCTGAATTCACAAGCCAATGGTTGTATACAAAAGTATGTTGGAACCTCCACAGAGCATGAAAATTCAGCACTGATGTATCCAAAGCATTAAATCTATTTTTGCATGTATTTCTAGTTGGTGGCCAATGTGATTATGGCTTCATCATGGAGTCATTCTTGCTTGATAGGCAGAGTAGATGTGTGAAGAATTTTATCATAGAAACAAAGGACTCAGTATGTATAAGTATTTTTATTATTTGAGTGAAGGCTTTCACCATAATGAATATAAAGAACTATGCATGTGGAAACCAATTAAATTTTTGATTATCTTACCTAAGTCCTATTAGTTTCTCATGGAAGAAGCAAATATATGATGATGGACAGAAATAGTGGTTACGAATACTTACACTTGAAATGAAAAAAATATGGTTACGTTTTTGAACAACAGAAACAATTAGACTGTTGACTTGAAACGTTTATTTAAGAAGATAATTGTTTATACTAAAGCTCGTTATAAGTCTGTTGTGCAGTGAGGGTGTGTTCATATCAGCAACAACTAAAAAAATTACACAATTTTTATTGCTGAGCATAATATGATATGCCATGGAATACTTCTTTGGTCAATTCAGGACAGTCAGCATTGTAATGTCATCCTCAAATTCTTGTGCACTACCAGCCTGCACACTGAGGTATGCAACATGAGATACATGGAAGAGCCTGTTTGGAAAAAGCCAAAATAGAGATATGTTAACAACACTGTTTTATTTACCAATTCTAAACACAGTACCATTCAGGCTGCTGTGAAGGCAATTAACTCCAGGTCAGCTAGATCCGACACGTAACACTTTCAATGACCATCAGTGAATTTCTCTTAAATGAAGTAGTTTGATTTCCTCTTAAACCTAAATATTAGTACACTGTCTAGTACAGTGAGACAAAGCCCATCTGTATTGTTTTTCAGTAACGTGTGACTAGTTTTGTCACAAATGCTACAGAATCTGTAGATCTTACAAAACAAGCAACTACAAAATTTTAATACTAGGAACTAAATTAATTGTAATATCACTTAATGAGGCCAAGAAATCACAAGAAGAAATGATTTTAAACAGAAGATAAATATTATCCACTGATATCAGTGGTTGAATCATATAAGAAGAAAAATAGAATTACAGTATATAACTTTGAGTAAAAGAACAAAAGTAATACCTATGGAAAGATAAAAGTTTCCTGATAAAATGAGGTGATATGCAATAATTTAAGCACATGCAAATATGAATTACTCATATGTTTAAGTCTATCAGAGAATATGAAGGCAAAATAATGTGATGGACATGCCACACTTTTTATTCACATCTCTGTCTTAATTATTAAATTAAGATGATTATTTCTTGGTAGGAGATACATTTTCTTGGTATTTAAAAGAATATTTAACAGGCAAATGTTGTAAATGCGGAATGGTTTAACTTGATTCTGTTACCTGTTTATATTTAGTAAAACAATGGTTGAAAAATTTAGCATCAAAGGTGTAAGGCTGCTTCAATGTAAAACTTAAATGTTTCTCAGTTTATGTCCTTACAGCATCTTCAAATAAAATCCAGTTTGTATATCAATTGAACCAACCATCTAGAATTGTGATATTTCATGGACTGATTAGTTTTTCACCATACAACTTCTATTAAATAAATCAGTCTATGTAAAATATGAGAGAAGATACTTAAAGGAGATTAGCATATTTCTCAGAATGAATAGGAATATACTGTAATTTAAATTCCTGTAGGAGACATACCAGGAAAACTCAATGGTGAATCAAGTGAGTTTCTGATCTTTACCACCACTTGGTCCAATTCAACTTCCAGATAAATAAGCAGTAGAAATAATATTTTTCAGATTTGACAGACAGTGTTGAGTAGGAATACAAAAGCCTTCTTGCGTAGTAAAGAAGAGCCAGGGTAATGTTAAAAGCATGTGAATGTAGCCAGCCACTAGAATGTACCATCAGGAAGCCAGAGATGTAGAGATATAGTTCTTAAAAAAAGAAAAAAAAAAAAAGAAAAAGCGAGGTCCCTTGAGTGAAAAAAAAAAAGTAACACGCTATGCTTGGCAACCTCCAGGTCTGAAAGAATGAACTAAAAGTTCAATTAAGGATCATAACCACCAGTCATCATCCACTAAGGATTCGACGCAGCTGGAAATGTGCACAGTCATTTATATGCTATACTGACATGCAGCATATCCAATGAGTTCTCATATGGGCAAGTTTAAATCATGAGTTTGTATTGCCTTAATATTTAGTGACAGGTTCATGATTTTATAAGACCATTATCAAATCAGTGTGCGGAAATTCAGTTCTGATATATCTGTGCATTACATTCATGCATTCATCTGAAACATTTCATACAATCAATTTCAAAATTGGGTTACGTTTATATAGACTTGCATTTCGTTTTGTTTTGAACGAGATGTTTCATTCTATTGCTCAGTCCTCTAAGTTCACATTATAAGAAATAATAAATAATGCTTTCTCTTTTTAATGTCCCATTTTCATTTATAATTTCAGAGCCCACTGTCATCTTTCATTCCATCATCTCCTTCTCAAGCTGAAGAATCCTAGTTTTCCATAAATGGAAAGCATTCTACACAGATGAAAATCCTTGCCAGTTTTCTGTATCTCTTGTACATTCTGAAGTGGTACTAAACCTTTAGACAATGACTTGTGTTTTTTTTCTATATCTTGCCTGACAATCCTGCAATTCTACATGCATTATAGCCAACTGAACAAATACTTTTAATAAGAGCCTCCAATATCTTTTTTCCAGAGTGCTTATATCTAAATTCAGGTTATTGCTGAAGAACTTAACTTTTTGTTTATTTACTTTTATACATGTTCGCTTTTATTTATTTATTTATTTGTTTTTGCTTTTATGTATTTTATTCTGAATATACCTGTGATGAAGTTAGCCTTGTATCTCATGACTGTCATTCAAAAACATAGCAACTTGGTTCAACTATCTTCTTTGTAACCTTTCACTTTTGATAACTGTCAATAATTTCTATTCTCAAAAAAATTCCCATATTACTGCTTATGCTTTTTTTTTTTTCCAGATTATGCATTTAGGAATATGTTGTGCATAATGGATCCCAACACAGACTTCTATCTGATTCCATTAGTAGTCTCTCTTTTTTTAGAAATTTCACTATTTATTCCCTCTACCCATGTTACATATATCCCTTACTTACATTCTGCCAACAGTGGAGAAGAACTTACGTTTTATCTCAGATATACAGTGATTCTTTAAGGTTCCTGAAATAGAAGTATGCTTCACCATTTTCATTTCTGGTTTATCTTCTCATTTTATACCTCAAGGGTCTGAAATAGATTTTGAAGCTGACCTTATAAATTTGATCTTTATTTTCATTCTAAATACTTATTAGTTCTAAAGGTATTATTCTACGTGCATTCAATTTCTGATTTTCATATACTTTTCTGCTTTTCCTGCTGAAATTTTCCTTTCCTACGTTTTCTTAGCTCTTCCTCAGGGATTTTTTTTTTTTTAATTTTGTTTTGAAAGCGCATTTAATAGTAACTGGGAGCAATGAAAATAAATATTCAGGTTGATGATATTACATATTTTAAAATAGTACTTTGTTTTGCTGTAATGAAATTTTAGTTTCCAGTTTATCCACTTTTAATCTCAAATATCTTCTCTTCAGGAAAAAAATATTCATTAGAGTGATACTACAAAGAAGAGCTTTCATAAATAAATGATTGTCATTGTTTAGATTAAAAAGAAAAGAAAAAGTGAAGATATTAGAGAATTTCTTTCACCTATTTATTTCAATGATTCTTTTGACCAGTCATCTACTTGACATCAATAATTGTTCATCAACAATGAACAGGGACACCTACATCTAGAACATCTGATGACACTGATGGGTTTTTTATTATTAAAAATATTTTATTGTATTTAATTGTGTAAGGAGAAAAAAGCAAGCACAGAAAGGGGAGGAAAAGAGAAAGGGGAAGGGGAAGGGAAAGTCTAATGTTGAGATTCGTTATTTATTCAGAGCATAAACTATCTATCTGACTTGTATTTTGAATTACTGTTTTATTTGCAAACTCTTTTGCTTATTCCTTAGTAGTGAAGATAAATTCCGTTTTTTTTTTTTTTTTTTTTTTTTTTTTTTGTCTTCTCTTCAGAAACTCTATATCATAACAAGAAAAGGAAAAAAGTATCAGAGGAAAGTAAGCATTCTTTTTGTCTTTATGTACAAATTTGCTGTGAGAGATATAGTTCACCACTGTGCTTGCCTGGCACCCCCACTCATGACAGTGAGCTCAGGATGGTCAGTCTGTCTCTTCGCCATACCATCACAGCTGCTTCTATATGCCCTCCATTCTGAGAAATTAAGAAACAGCAAACTCACCTTGCACAGCTTGACTCAAACGGGATACCAATTACCTATTCTTGTATCTATGCTCCTCATACTTATTCCCTTTTCTTAGAAAACATCAGAGAAAATGACTTGTTCAGAGAAAAGGACACCTATAGGTATTCTGGAGGGAACTGATAGATCCAGCACCCATTAAAAGATCAGACTTGTAGCCGTTCAATTCAAGAATATAGTCACAACTTGCAGAAGGAATCCTGAAACAGAATATTATTTCGGAGTTATTACTATGAATCAAACTGTCACCTCAATGCAGGAATTGTTATTCTAGTGCTGCTCTCAGTGTAAAAGAAAAAAAAGAAAAAAAGAGTGGACTGTGTTAATGTGGGAAAAAATATCCTTTTCAGAACATTATTTTCGTGTATATCGTAGACCAATAGGTGCCACCATTGCACTGTGGTTGTCACAGAAATTCTGAAAGAATAAATAAGAGGAGCTGTTTTGATTTATAGTTCAAAAACGCTCTTCTTTTGGGGAGGAAGAAGCAGGTTTGTTGTTGTTGTTTGCCTTGGAAAAAGCAATTCTGGGGATGTAATTTGGTTGTTGGATTTTTTATTATTATTATTATTATTTGTTGTTGTTTCCTTTCACTTTTTCTTATTTTTACCCTTTAATTAATTCTACCAATGATGAATGATGCAACCTTAACATTTCTTTGTAATTGTTCAAAGCCTTTGATCACAAGTATCCAAATGAATTAAGCTTTAGCAAATTGTGTGGATATACCTTTGTGTCATTTTACTGCTGAGCAAACAAAACCACAAAATGACTTCATCTGATTAATTTCTCATTCTTTTGGTGACCTAAATAGGACTGATATCATACTTTTTTACTGAATTTTTATATACGGAAGTCTCATGTCATATACATATAAAGTTGTAAGTTACAGAGTAATGTGGAAATTCTGTTGAGAACAGAATTTTTCAGTGTTGGTATTCGTTTGTTCCGAACATAATAAATGAAAATATGCCTTTTGGTTGTATTTATAACTTTTCCACACACTTTAGGATATGTTTCAAAACCTCTCCATATTACTGCTCACTAGGTAAAAATTGAAGATAACAGCACTTTTCTCAGGTATTCCCGAACTTAATTACTGACTTCCTTAGATGAATTTAGACTACAGAGATGTTTATTTTCTTAGTTGTAGGCAACAATAATACCATGTAACTCAGAAATGGCAGGTAGACAGATACTTACAAAGCCAATTTAGATGATAATAAGAAAGGTTTTCTATACTGTCTGATTATTTCTCTGAATCTCAATTTACAAGTAGTTTAAGAGTATCTAATATGAAAGAAATATCTATTTCAGTATCTCTTCAGTTCTTATCATGCAGCTGAAACTTCTAAATGAGTCAGCAAATACTGAAAGCTTTTTTTCTTTGTAATTGAGATGGATGCAGAAAATGTGATAAAGCACCTTCACTTTACAGAAGTTATCAAATCATTTACTGGCAGTAAATCAATACCAGTATGACCTGGATTACACTAAACTACATAGAGATAAAAGACTTGCCCTAGTTTCTTCACTTATTTGCTCTTATCTGCATGGCTATATTTTATTTGGTTTGTTTTGCTTAATCCTGTAATGTGTCTCTAATGTATTAGTTACAATTTCCACTCAGTCACTTTCCTATTGCACAGGTGTCTAGGGAGCATAATTCCTTCCCATTAAAATCCCCTGGTTTTCCATCACTTCTCATAAAAACACTGTAGGGGGAAGAGTGTGAGATCTATAATATGTCATGTCTTAGTGAATTGGGTTTATTGTGGTGAGGAGCACTAAGGGAGACCATATGTCATGCCTAGTTGGCTGAGAGCAACCCAGAACCAGGTCCTGCATAGCCAGATCAGTGTAGCAACATGTCTAGGCCACTGTGTCTTATTTAATAAATAGAAATTGTTAAACAAAATACATTTCTCCATTTCTTATGATATAGATAAAATTAAAATAAAATGTCTGCCATGAGCTCATGCATGTGATTCTCTGAGTTACTTTTTTTTTCCCTGCGGAAAGCCATTAGGAAATATCTGTAACTGTAAACTAATTAGGTTGAGGGACTTTGCTGAAACACCACTACTGTTATCACTTGTTAGACTAGAAATTGGCTTTGCTTGGGCCTTTGACAGCAGCACTTTCCCAGAAAGTCCCTGTCTGCAGCCTGAGGGAGGGTTCAGAAGGAGGGCACTGAACCAGGGGGATGAGGGATCCAAATCAAAGGGAAGGAAACGTACAATATTTCAGAACTGACAGTCTGTCTCCTGACAAAACATCTCAGTGCCAATGATATTTTTGAGTTTCACATAAAATATCTCATGAAGCACAATCCTGCCATTGTTTCTGCCATTTAACATTTTCACTAGAAGTCTGTGCAGTTTGAGCTTTTCACAGCTGAGGAACTTTTTCAGAATCTGCAGCTGTCTGTCAGCTCCTACATCAGGAAAAGCAAGGGCAAATCATTAGTAAAAGGTAGAAAAGCACAGCACTGATGCAATACTGTCCTGGGTGTGACCAGGAGATGATTTCATGCGCTAGGCTGTGGAGTCCCTGTGCAGCTGATTGGGTGTTAAACTCCAAGAGATGGGAGATGAAGAAACATCCTAAGCATACCATAATCTGGTCTGCTTTCCAGTTTGAGCTCTGGCCTTGCACATCAGTTCCACCACTTGCATGCTATCCTTTTTGCCCAAACTCTCATTTTTGGCTTGCTTTCAAGCAGCCATTTAGTTTTTAAAAACATCAGTATTTTTCTAAGTGTTACAGGAGGCTGCTTTTTCTTCAGCAGCTGAATGTTTTTCCTGTTGATAGCAGCAGCATTTCATGGAAGAGTAATCATGAAAAATCTGCAGCATAAATTAAAGTCTTACTAGACTTAGCTACAGTAAAAAACAAACACAATACAATCCCCAAAATTTTATTAATTTGACTAAATATTATGAAAAACCACACAGAAGCCCTCCAGTACATCTAGTTAAAGCACTCTTAAAATATATTGCTAGAAATGGTATTTTACATGAATTATTATCAAGGTTGATTTCTAAAGAAACAGAAGGGTTAAATATAAAAGAGGATCTGCTAAAGTGGGTCTCCTGAAAACAAAAGGGGACATAAGAAAAAAAAATATGAAAAAATGTTGAAAAATTAAAGTATAGATTTTTATTATTCTGAAAACAACTCTTGGGCAGTTGTTTTCAGAATTATTTGACCTTCTATTGAATAAAATCATTCTTCTTCTAAAAAAGCTGGCATCAATTTTCTGTATTTCTATGGTGTATGCCCTTGCTTCTTCAAGACTTTGTGATTACAAATATTTTGAAATAGGTCCTTCCTACATTTCTCAACATTTTAAAGAAAAATACTGTAATATATTATTAGAAGGATTTTCTATTGTATTTTAAAGGTCTATTTTTTTTTCCCTATAGAATTATTGAAAATATTTGTCAATATTTTTTTTTTCCTTTTGTCAGGGAAAAGTAGTTTTTTGTTGTTGTTGTTGTTGTTGTTGTTTTTTGTTGTTGTTCTTGCTGCTTCTTCTTCTCTTACACTCTCAGCCAGTCATTAACCTAAGTTCAAAACTCTTTTTGACTCTACTGATAGCATCACATCAAAATTTTCTGGCAATCAGAGTCTTCTTCTAACAGGCTACTGAGAATAGCTGGTCGTAGAGGCTCATGTTGTGTCCATGTAGAAACTTCCAAACTCTGTCAGAAGGAGCTCGTTTCATACTACATTTCAAAGCTGCAATAAATACCCCAATAAATATTCACTGAACTTTAGAAAAGAAAAGAAAAAAGAAAAAGAAGAAAAAAAAGAGATGCTAACATTCACATGTGGGAAACATTTTAAAATTACATTTACATACACTTTGTTTACTGAGAGTTTTCTTCTTTCTGTTCCAATTTGTACTCTAAGTTGCTGATGCAGCAACTGCTGTTCTTCCTGTGAAGACACTTTCATTTCTACATCAGGTGCACAGTTCTTTACAGTCATAACGCAATGTAAAATGAGATAATTTTGTTTTCTTTCTCTTTTTCTGATTATTCTTTTTGAGTGATGCAATTATTGTAAAAGGCTGTATCTTAG
Organism: Gallus gallus; assembly: GCF_016699485.2. NCBI lineage: Eukaryota > Metazoa > Chordata > Aves > Galliformes > Phasianidae > Gallus > Gallus gallus. The sequence continues at coordinate 132,148,729 of NC_052533.1, forward strand.
GCCAGATACTATACTGGAAGCAACATGCCATCAGTAATGGCATTGTTCAGCATTTTATGTAGAGATTTCCCTGATTGATTCACCTCATTATAGGCGCAACAAAATTTTAAATAAACAATGGTCCTAGAAATAAAGGCAGACAATTATCCTATATCCACTGTTTACTACTTAAGAGGGGACACCATGGACAATATTGGAAAATGTTACTAGTGATTAAAAAGTAAGACTTTATATTTTAAGGTAAGAATTCGAGATTATTATGATTCTTAAGATTTTAGATTCTTATGAGTCTCACATACTGTATTAACTGGGCTTAGAGAGACAGAGACATATGGTTTGTGTGGGACAAACATTAAATAATCAGAGTCAGAATCATAAAAAAAAGTACTATAAAGAACAAAGACTTTATATTTAGATATATCTTCTTTCATTCCTTAAAATATTTTTGCCATGGAATTAGTAAAGTAAAACTAACAATGCTCCCGATATTCCCCTGTAAATACACCTTGCAGATGCTGTGAAAATAACAGACTGGTAACAGTAATTAACAATTCTTCAGTGAGCTGTTGCTTATCCTAGCTGAGATGCAGTGTTCCTCAAACCTTTTACTCAATCAGTTCGTGAGTCAGAAAGAGTACGGGTGGTGTTTTTCATGGCTAGTACTGTGTACGCATCAGCAGTGGGAAATATCTCTGGCATTTGCTCAGACATCCCTGACCATCTGTTTAGAGCAAATAAAATTAAGACAAAATAGTTTGATGGTGTCTTTTGGTTGTAAATAAAAGAAATGGTTTAATAAATTCTAATATGTGTAAATTACATTTTCCTACATTAAAAAAATACTTTCTTACTGAGAATGCATTCCTCATCCCTCTCGGATTTTAAGTACATAATTAGAGTGAAAATAATTATGGAATATTCTTTATGCCAACAGTTCCAGTTAGTAAATCACTCTCATAAATGATGACTTGTTGTAAGTTGTTCATGACCAGTCTAACAATTTAGTGTCCAAGAACTTGTAATAAAACATGGAGTACATTCACATCATGAGTGAATTCAATATCAGTTACCATTTTTTAAAAGCTTTAGAACCTTATTTATTTTAGTACTCTCTGAAGATGTATTATTCTAGTGTTAGAAGGAATGGAAAGGGAAAGAGAGAATAAATGAAGTTTCTGGACATAGAATTATGAAGACATCCATTCTGTCAGTTCACTCTCTCATGTAAGATGATTAAATGTTCTTGCTTTTGAGGAGTAAAGAGTGCATCATACTGTCTCAAAGGGCAGCTCTCACTGCCCTCACTTATAATGGTGTGAGGAGGAACTAGTTCCCTCATTTGAACCTGTTCCTGCACATTCAGGTTATTTAGAATTGATCTACATGCTATATGACAAGCAGAGAGTGAGGCAGCTGTCCTCACATTGTGCATTCCTTGTCTCAAGTCCCGAGACCTAAGAAAAGTTATATCTGCTCTATACTGAGTCTTTCTGAGAAAAAAACTATGCATGTTGGAGTTTCTTGTGTTTTCTCAAACAAGAAGTAATAAAGCTTATCTCTGCTTCATTCCCTGTAACTCTCTGCCAAAGACACACTTTTTCATTGGGTTCATGAAGCTGCTTACAGTAGTTTACAAGTATATAAGAAATATTATATCAAGTAGTAGCTCTGTTACAAAAAGAAGAGCAATAATTAAGTTTTTCTTTTTCTTTTTTCCTAAAAAAATATAGAGATGGAATGCTGATTTGACTTCCTGAAAAGATTCTGCCTAATGAGCTCTTGCTTTGATATTCTTTCCTGTGTACCAGGCTAAGAATAGACCATGGAATTTAATAAGCAACTGAATGGAATTCATGAGAAAACAGGTCTCTCAATCTGTACTATAACTGGACAGCATAATTCTCCCTCTTTAAACACTGAAGATGATCAGGAGGCTGGAGCACCTCCCCTGCGAAGACAGGCTGAGGGAGCTGGGCATATTCAGCCTGGAGAAGAGAAGGCTGCGGAGCGACCTCATTGCAGCCTTTCAGTACCTGAAGGGAGCCTATAAACAGGAAGGGCATAAACTCTTTGAAAGGGTAGATAACAGCAGGACAAGGAGGAACGGTTTTAAGTTGAAAGAGGGAAGATTTAGGTTGGATGTTAGGGGGAAGTTCTTTACAAGGAGAGTGGTGAGGTGCTGGAACAGGCTGCCCAGAGAGGCTGTGGATGCCCCGTCCCTGGAGGTGTTCAAGCTCAGGTTGGATGGGGCCCTGGGCAACCTGGTCTAGTAAACGGGGAGGTTGGTGGCCCTGCCTGGCAGGGGGGTTGGAGTTTCATGATCCTTGAGGTCCCTTCCAACCCAGGCCATTCTGTGATTCTGTGATCGATTTTATGTAATAATATAAATATTTGTGTATTCTTTATCATGTACAGTAGTGTTCTAAAATAAATCTGAAGTAATCTGATTTTTTTAATAGCATGACTATCAAATGCATATCTAACCATCACATACAAATATATCATGTAATATATGTCTGTGTCAGAGGTGTGTCAGAATCACCTTTTTGTCTCGTATGTGCCTTAACATAGCTTCTAAGAGGATCTGCTCCATGATCTTCCCAGGCACAGAGGTGAGGCTCACTGGCCTGTTGTTCCCTGGGTCTTCCTTTCTCCCTTTCTTAAAAATGGGAGTAACGTTTCCCTTTTTCCAGTCACCAGGGACTTCACCAGACAGCCACGACTTCTCAAATATGATGGAGATTGCCTCGGCAACCACATCAGCCATCTCTTTCAGAACCCTAGGATGGATATCATCCGGCCCCATGGACTTATACACATTCAATGTCATGAGGAGGACTCGGACTTGTTCTACAGTTACAGTGGGACAGAAACCACTCCCCTCTAGAGGCTTATGGTCCTGACAGACATGGGAAGCCTGACCACCTGTGAAGACTGAGGCAAAGCACTCACTGAGTACCTCAGCTTTTTCTGTGTGTGAGGAAGCCAGCTCCCCATTGCCTTTCATCAGAGGGGGAACACTCTCCTTGGCCTGTCTCCTGCCTATTTACCTGTAGAATCCCTTCTTGTTATCTTTCACATCCCTCTCCAAGTTCAGCTCCATCTGCACCTTGGTTTTCCTAATACTATCTCTACACACACAGACAACAGCCTCCCAGGGTGACAGCCAACCAGCTTGTTCCCAAGAATATTTGTGGCCCTTCTAGTCAGTTGGCTCCAATCTGCTGCCAGCATACCCCTCTTCTCAAGGCTGCATCCCAAACCATAGTACCCAAAGCCCTGACCACAACACCATTCACAAAGCCATTCATTCAGCATGTCCACTCTCCTCCTTTTCTCCGGATCCCAGTCACCAACTGAGAGGACAGAGGAGAACACAACTTGCACCCCTGATTCCTTCAGCAGTCTTCCCAGAGCCCTGAAGTCCCTTTTGATCACCCGAGAACTTCTTTTGCCTATCTCCTCGTTTCCAATGTGGAAAACTAGTGATGGATAATAATCAGAGGGCTTAACCAGGCAAGCGATGTTCCTAGCAACATCTCTCACCCGAGCTCCAGGCAGGCAACATACCTCCCCATGGGATGGGTCCGAGCGACATTTCAGGCCCTCGGTTCCCCTCAGAAGGGAGTCTCCTATAATGACAGCTCTTATTTTTTTCCTGACTGACATTGTAGCAAAATGCGGAGCAGACTGACTAGCCCTGGGCAACCCCTCCTGCATAGATGTATTTTTACCAACATCCACATCCCCCAGTCCCTCCAGCTCCAGAGCCTCATACCTGTTACGTAAGGGCACTTAGGAAGGTAGGACAGGCTGAGAGGCAGTCCGCTTGTTGCCCCAAACAGGTACTTGTTTCCATCCATCGCTGTCTTTGAGGTCGCCCCTTCCCACCTGACTGTGAGACGGCAGATGACCCTCTGTTGCTTGAGGAGCATCTCCCCCACACCATTCCTGTAGGGATGACAGAGTACAACTCCACCAATCAATTCCCTTTGCACAATCCGAGATACTCCTCAGCCTTTCTAATTTCTCCTTTAGCTCTACCACCAGGCTGAGCAGATCATCCACCTGCTCACACTGCACACAGGTGGTATCCCAGCCGCCCTCCTGTAGCAGTGACAGGGCCAGGTATTCTTTGCTGCCTGAGACCTGAACTGTGGCACGGACATTCATGCTTTCAGTCTGAGTCTCCATGTCCCTTTCAGCAGCAGCTCGCCACCGTGGTTGCACATTGGTATATCCAGAGAGCAGCAACCTGTTAAGTGACCTGTAAAGTGCTAAATGCTAAGCCCCCTCCTATATGGCAAGGTGCTTTGCCCTGCCTGCTTGCCCTGCCTGCTTGTCCTGCCTGATCTCCTCTGGCTGATCTGCTTGTGGTTTGCCTTGAAAATCACTCGCTTCACAGCGAGATAACAACCCTCCTCCCTCTGTACTCAGCTTACAAACTGGCTTACAGTTTCTCCTCGGTTGAACAGCCCACATGATTCACACACCCTGACTCCTCCTCTCCATCCCTGAAGCTTTCTCTGGGCAGAGGGTGTGGATGCAGAGCTGTTGCCCTGGCACCGCCCACTTCACTTCAGCCACCCTTGCAAGAGCTGCTGGGCTGCTCTGTCACCTTGGGGTTCCCCAGATGAAGGAACCAACCGAAACCTCCCTCTACCCTGTGATCAGCCACTGCGGTATTGGCTGGGACAGCTCCATAGCAGCTGACCTCGATGATCAAGTCAGCACAGGGCCAAAATTGAGAATTTCTCTAAAAAAAGATACTTTTAAATTGTTTTCAGAAAATTTTATATGGCAATCCTTCAAAAACATGATAAAAGACAAATAAAATAGCACATTAGTACTAGCTACAGGCTACATTAAACAAACAAATCAAAACAAACCACAAAGGTGAATTTTGCCCAACTATAGCTTTCTATCAACTTTTTTTTTTTTTTTTTTTTTTTTTTTTTTTCTCAGAGACAATTTGTGTTTTGATTTGAGCATTTGGTCTTGTAATGAATGGATTTTCCTTCAGATAATTAAAATTTTTAACCACTAGTTATAGGCATTCAGATGTAAAACGTTTTGCATTTGGCCTAAAATACATAATATTTTTCCAAATTTATTTCTGGCTCAATGAAGCCCCAGCAGAACTGGAAATTTTATTCTTTCACTTCACAGAGTTTTAATTAAAAAGAGAGCAAATAAAAGGTGTTGCCTGAATCCAGGAATGTCATAAAATATTTTCCTTTTTATTTTCCTACTATTTAGCTTAACTAGATTACAAAGCTTTATCTCTGACACAGACATATATTACATGATATATTTGTATGTGATGGTTAGATATGCATTTGATAGTCATGCTATTAAAAAAATCAGATTAATCAGATTTATTTTAGAGCACTATTGTACACGATAAAGAATACACAAATATTTACATTATTACGTAAAATCGATCACAGAATCACAGAATGGCCTGGGTTGGAAGGGACCTCAAGGATCATGAATCTCCAACCCCCCTGCCAGGCAGGGCCACTAACCTCCCCGTTTACTAGACCAGGTTGCCCAGGGCCCCATCCAACCTGAGCTTGAACACCTCCAGGGACGGGGCATCCACAAGAAAATGCTCAAAAAAGTATTTTGTCTGACTTACAGTAAAAAAACATGAAAAAATATGAAAGTAAAAAAGGCTAGAATTTTAATTTTTCTTTAATAAAAAAATCTTCATATTTTATAGATTCAGTTAAAGGTAAAATGAAAATATGGTTGTTTTAAATTAATCTATATGTCTTTCTGAAATAGTTTTTTCTTAATATTAAAAAGGTCATTAAAAGATCACCATCTTCCTTTAAAAAAAATTATTGGCAAATATAGGAAGTGTTTCTTGAACTACTATTTTATATGTACTCTGAAAGCAACCTCATCAATGACACCATGCAAAGGAAATGCAGTGTCATGTCCTTCATCCATGTTTTTGGATGAGAGATTGTAACTTTTTGTGGTTGCTGCTGAATTGAAATTAACATACTGAGAAAAAGTCAGATGAGACCATTTAAACATGGAAAACTTGATCCATTTAAATGTCAACTTAGAAGGTGAAATAGGCAGTTTGCATCTCAGAGAAGCAAGGATTCATTTCAAATAACTTTAGCTTTGTGAAAACTCTAAGACGCTCAGTCCCCTATGTGCTCAGTGTAGCAAGGACAGGATGATACTTCCAGCCTCACACATAACGGTAGAATTGAAAGACTCTTTCCTTCCATGGAACACAGAGAAGCTGGAAATGTCACTTTTAGGGGATTCTTCTAAATGTCGTATGCTAGGTCACATGAGAAGTCTATGGCAGAATGGGTAAATTAAGCACATTTATGGAACTCTTAGTGAAAACTAGAAATGCTAAATGCTTTTTATAAAGAATGGAGGAAATGGAACAATTGAGAATTTTTCATAAGAGATGGAGCTTCAAGAAGTCTATATATAAAAAAGAACAGTGCATGTATATGACACTGATTTTCTTTTTAAAACTAGCTTTTCTCTTCATTCAGTAATTTCTGTATTATAGTTTGTATTAAAAATACTCTGTTCAAATAATATTGCAAAAATCTTGCACTGCCTTGTTGTGAGATTATATACTTCACTTGAAATAGAGAAGCAGCAATGTATTTTGTTGCTATAAAGAAATGATTTAACAAAGCTTACAGACATTATCAGGATTGACGATGGCAAGGTCATTTGATTATATACTGAATAGAGAACAGAGTCAAACAAAAGTATTAGAGAGACCCTCTCGTGAAGTTGCAAGGTTTAGCACTGACCCCCATGCCCAACAGTTTATGTCTAGCAGATTACACACACAATCAATCCTTTATATCACTCAATAACATATAGCAAGTTAGCAAGCTATTTTTAAAAAATAAGTTTCTCAGTCTTGCAAAAAGTAAAGCTTGAAGATAACTATTAAGTAACTTACTGAATATCTCTTCAGGCAAGGAATCTCTAGACCTCAAGAAGCAAACCTGACAGGCAAACCTGCTGAAGGGGAAGATCCTGGCATACCACCTATTGCTATGCAGAAGGAGCTCATCAGGCTCTGAGCTGTCCCCTGTTCATATTTTCATACTATATAAGGTTGATGCATGCTCTCTCTCCCAGAACCATCTTGAGCCCAGTTCAGTTATTTTGAACAGATGCATCCATCAAGACCAGCTCTGATGGTTATTGTTCAAGCAGGGTTACAGGTGAAAGATCAGGCTGGAAGGGCACCAGGAGGAGTAAATTGCTGCATGCACCCAAAGCATATTTTCCTGTCATTCAAGGCAAAACTGAAATAGATATTAAATAGTCCAATTTTCCTCTCTTAATCCTAATATATACTATACTTCCTTGCTTATCATTGTTCTATTTTCTGCATTGTACAGTTACACTGCAAGAAGACCTTCATGATGTTTGAAATACTCTTCATAGTCCCATTTCCTTCCCTAGTTATCTTAAAAAAAAAAAAGTGCTCACTCTTATTTTTATAGATCTTTCAATTTTACTCCCTATCAGACATAACTAAGTAATTACAAAGCAAAGTATAATTTTATGAAAAGATAATTGTAACAGAATAAGAAATGTTGGGTATTTAAATACTACAGTCTTCGGTAAATGGTGATGGTAAATTACTGTTTCAATCTCAATATAATATCAGTATGAGAAAGTAATCTCTCTTAATTTTGTGTGCAACAGATCAGTTGCACATAATAAAAGCAGTAACAATTCAACAGATTTAGGGGTTACATAGTCATAAAATCACAAGTGCTTATTTTCCAGGCAATTAATAAGAATGAGTTTTCATGTGGGATATTTTCTTTCCAATTATAAATGTATGGTTAATAAGTTGTTCACTGTAGAATATAAAAACACTTTCATTTTACAACAGAGAGTACTAAAAAATTATCTGATTGTTTGCAGCACATTAGTTTTCTTTACTACACTTGATACTTTTAACCTGGAAAACAAGAAATCTTTTTCCAGACATAATATTGTTATAATAGTTAATATTCTGTTAGTGTTTAAATCTCAAATCTCAGACAATATCTGTTTATCTCTTAGTTCTAAGGTTGTCCCCTGAAGGGCAATGGTATCCTGGGCTACATCAAAAGAGAGGTGACCAGAAGAGTGAAGGAGGTGGTTGCCCCCTCTACCCTGCCCTTGTGAGGCACAATCTGGAGTACTGCAGCCAGATATGGGACTAGCACAGCAAATATGTAGAACTGTTGGAGCATATCCAGAGGAGGGCCACACAGATGATCAGAGTCCTGGAGCACCTCTTCTACTAAGATAAGTTGAAGTGAAAGCAAAAAAGTAAGCAAACAGAAACACATAGACAAACTTTATTTTATTTATTTATTTATTTATTTATTAACTAGCATTTAAGAGATTTAGTAAAAAAGCAAAGCCTTGGTTCTCTGAGCAAAAATACTTTGAATATATATATATATTTGTATATATTCTTTCTTGTGTTTTTGCATACCTGTTATTAACATATAGTGTTCTTGTTATAATTCTTAGCTTTCAGTAGTTTCTTGAGACATAATAAAACCCACAAATAATACCTTACTAGAAATATTTTAGTAAGATTAAAAAAACATAATTTATAATAAAATAATTTATAATAAAAAGTTAAAATTGAAAGATAAAGCATGATATAACTGCATATAGCAGTTATAAAGGAAATGCAGGCTGGAATGTAAGTGGCAGTGAAACAAATGATGTGAGTACACCAATATATGTGTGTGAGTGTACGCATAAAATTAAGAGGAATTAGAAGAGGGCTGCATGGAATTAAACTTTGCGAGGTGTGCAGAGACTCTCTTATCAGAGTCAGCTTTGCTTGTATGCATGCTGATATTTCCAACAAATAAAGTATTTTATACGTTTATAAAGTATTCCTATACCTGTCCCTTATTTAGAAGTCTGGACAGATTAACTACGAGCTAAAATTTATGCTTACAAGCAACCCCGGGGCTTAACTTTCAGGAATCTTTTATAGTTAGCACATCAGTCATCTTCAACTGCAGATGAACTTGAAAAATACCCCAAATATCTCCCAAATACCAGCCAGATGTAGAACTGCCACAGGTGCCCCTTATGGGAAAAATGTCACAGTGCCTGTTAATTGACACTTCAGTTTCAGCTGAATCTCTTTTGACATCAGTGTTTTTTAGGACAGTATTTAGACACAGTATGAGAAACTCAGTAGCATCCTGCTGCAGGTATATAGATTATGTCATGATGTACCTAACCTCAGCCAATCAAGTGCAGCACTTTCCTTCTTCACCTCCCCATCGTAAATTCCAATCTTCTTCAAACTGCATTGATCCACTTCTAAATTCTGCTTCATTTGATAGAAACATTTTTTAACTTCATCTTATCAGTACCACAACGTGCTTATGTGTCAGAAATGAATAACATAAAAATAAGTTCTATTCATCTGTGACAGGAAAATATTTTAATTTTTATTAGTTTTGACAGAACTTAGTTTGCTGCAGGTAATATACATTTATAAGTTGTATTTTATTAGCACATCAAATCATGTTGCACTGAATTATGTTTCGTCACATAGTATTAGTGTCACATCGGATCTGACAGGAGATTGCCTCCACTTAGACACACTAAGAAGCTGCTAAACTTATGGGAGTTTTATATATATCTTCATTTTGTAAATATTAATCTCCTACAAGGTGAATTATTTATTGATTTTTTTTTTAATCAATTCAACAAACATCTGTTAAGGAATGTTTTGGGACCAGGTAGTATAATCAATGAAATAATGTTAGATTTTTTAAAAAATATTCTAGGCTAATAAAAATCCAAATTTTAAAAAAGTTTAGTATGTAGAAATATATAAAGCATGCAAAATTCACCGCTGTTTTAATCCTATGTCATTTATGTGACTTTGTCACTGCATTCCATTGCTTGTTTTCAGTGAAAATGCCAGATCTCTACTTCTCTTTACTAATAGGGCTGCACTGAAAGTAATGCTTACTGTTTTCTTATGTTGGCCCATGATATCAAAGGTTGATGTTGGTGTTACGGCAGTAGAGGTTGGACTTCTCTGTCAATATTACATTACATGTTGTTGCCATGTGACAGATGGTAGCAGAGGGGCAGTCTGACAAAATGGTCAGTCACATGGAAGTGACTATGAAGCAAATGTGTGTGGCTGAACTTGCATTCTTTGACGTTTACTGATTGTTAATGGTGACCAAACAGTGGATGTAAGCACAGTGAGATGGTGGGTGGTGTATTTCAACAGTGGTGACAAAAACAGTGGGTTACCTCTGCTGGTACAGACTTTCACAAGCATGACATGCTGGCTTTTGTTCACTGCTAGTGAAAATGTGACCATTGCTAATGGTGGTGACTATGTTGAAAACAGTGTTTTGTAGCTAAGAATTTTCTCTATCAGACAGTGTTATTGTACTCTCTATATCTGTTGCCATTTCCATGGAAATAAATAGGAAGCATTACTTTTGGAGTGACTTACATATGTGTTTTGTACAATGCATTTGCATTTTTTGCAGAATGTGTTCTGAGCAATTTACAAAGTTTCTTGATAAGTGCAGCTCTAAGTAATGTCATATAAATATTGGGGAAAAAAAAGAAATTAGGAAGGATAAAATACACTTGTTTTCAGGAACTGTATAAAAGTGTGTTGACTTAAATTCTCCTTGTACAGACTTCCTCCATAGACAGACTTCTGTCCATGTGAAACAAAGGTAACATCACATGAGACTGAGAAAAACATCTATGAATGTAATAATATGCTATTCATTACACCATGCAAAGTCCTCTGGAAAGCCAGACAGACAAACATTACACAATATTAGATACTTCTGATTTGTACCTAATAAAATAGAAAAAAAAAGAAAATGAAAATAGTGCTCAAAAATTTTATGGGCTAATATGCAAACTCATTCACAATAAAGGTAGTAAGAAAAAATTGTGCAAAAAAGCAATTTCCTATTTTTTCTTTGTGTGAAATGTTTAATATTAATCTAAAGTCATCCAAATGTCTTTAAATTTTTATATAGATATGTTTAAAATTAATTTGTTTCTCATTATGGAAAATGCATTCACAACCAAAACAAGTTCATTCATTCATACTTATAAAACAGCTCGTAAACTACACTATAAGGCAGCTCTTTTAAAGAAGACATATTGTCAATGTCAGCTTGACCCAATAATTAATTTTCTGTACTGTTATAGTTAAAGGAGACTTCAAGAACTCTTTCAGTGTAAGTTTTTAAAATGGTATTTAACAAGTAGATATTAACTGGAATTGATGTCATAGTGATTCTATATTATCCTACATAACCTATTCAGATCAGTTGCCTAATTTTGTGATTAACTCTTTTATATGCATCCAGTCACTGAAAGCTTTTTAGTTGATGTGCATGTCTGTAACATCACATAAATCATAAAACATATTTTTTGAAAAAAAAACAACAAATGATTTAATGAATTATTTACAAATTCACACAAAAGGGTTTGTTAAGGATTAAAGTCATTTATATTGATTAGCTCAGAAGATAAATCCTAGCCTACACAATTATTCTCATTTCCCATCTCTGGTGTGTTATATTACCATATCTCAATTATATACTTTATGAAGTTTTAAAATGTTTTAAGCACTTAGCTTGAAAATTACTGTATGCACACTATCATTATGGAAGAGAAAATTACATGTTCTAGCAGTACATGTTCTAGCAATACAAGACAGGAATTTGGGTTCTCCTGAATTTTTTGTACAATGTCCTCCTTTGGTTTTGCATAATAACAATTATTAATTAATGTTTTATATGCCATAGCTTGGAAATTTCAAGTGAAGTTATAATCAATTCCTATTCCACACAAATTCTACAGGATTTTAGGAAGTGGTGATCCCCTCTTCCTTAAGATCTAAAATCTGAACAGATAATATGTTTATATAAATGTTTATCTGATACTGAGCCAGAACTGTCTACATCCTTTATATTATGTTATCAAAGAGTAGCTTTGCTCTTGATCATACAACTTTACTACCCTTACAAAAAATAAAAATAAAAAAATATAAAAAAGAAGACTTAAAACCTATTATTTGTCTCTGGACTAAAATCTAAAAGTACTTTTCCTTTTTCCAAAAGACAGCATTTCCAGAAGCTTTTGTATTTACATGTTGATAGAAGAGAGAAACTTGAATCTTTAACACATAAATGGTTTTATTTAGTTAGTTTTTTAATGGTTCCCACTCTACACAATAAACCAAGAATATGAAATCTCTTTTGATTCCTTCTTTTCCCCAACTCCTGATTTCATTTATTCTGTTGCCAAGCAGTGCACTGCTTACATTTTGAGAACATCTGCAAATTAACTACTGTCAAGTTTAGAATTTATAAATGCTCTGTATTCAAAGAAATGGAGAAAACAAGGAAGAAACCTTCTGCAGAGGGAAAAAAAAATTATACAGTTTCTTAATTTGCTTCTTTGAATAAATGTTTCTGTAAATATTTCTGCAGAGGAATATGAGTGAATGAAGATATAAATTTGAAAACAGTTGTTTTCAGTTTGTGCACTGTGTAACTGCTTTGTTTGCTGAATAATCAAAATCTAGAACACTTATACTTAGAAATGTTTTTCACTCTTATACCAAGAAAAGCAGGAACTATTTTACATTGATGGAGGTGTTGTTTCTAAGTATTCTGAATTATGCTCTGTGTTGCATAGATTCTAGGAAGAAATACCAATCAACTTTGGTATGGGTTCTTGTTATGCGTCACCTAATAATTACAATGTAAATATTTGTTGGTATATGTCTTCTCAGTTCTGTGTTTATGAGGTCCTGCCTAATATTCTATATAATAAATCAGTAATAAATGCTAGACGTTATACAAAGGAATCACAGAAATTGTCCTTATTGCTGTGAATAATATCGAAGAGTGAGAACGGCTATACAGTGAAAGTCATACTGAACAAAAGCTCTTAAAATTACAGAGGCACACTGTTGTTGCTACAATGAAAGCATACTGTGATTTAGACTAAAATCTTAAATGTTAGAGAAAGCAGGTAAAAAGTAGCATTGTGGAAGTGTTCAAATCACATCACACCTGTAAAGTTATAAATGGTTGAAAACGACATTGTGTCTTTGGATAAGCATAAACTTTACAACAGCTTCCCAAAGCAATTTCACTCACAGCTAGAGGAACAACAAGAAGAGGCCATTTGTACTGTAGCAGTTGATGGAATCAGCAGAATTCAGATCTGTCTGCTTTCCAGCTTCTTGCTATATTAGAGCACAATTTTTAATGCACCTTATTCATCAATTATTATTTTTTCAAATAACCCTCCCAAGACTTTATCAGTTTTCATTAAAGTGATGGCTGTTGTGTAAGAATAGCATCAAAGTGATAATAAACAGGACATAACAATAACTTAGAAGATCTTAAAAATCATGGCATTTTAAATAGAGCATGGCAAATAGAAAAAAAATCGGGACTGCTTGAAAAATATTATTAAGGATCAAAACTTTAGTGAAAAAAAATAGGCACAGTTCTATGGCCTTCAACAAAATGTACTCAGTTAATTAGAACAGTTAAAAAAATAAGTCTTCCATGCTTTTTTTTTTTCCCTGTAAACTTGAGGAAAGTCTTGTTTCCTGAATCCTGTCTCTATCAGTGCTTTTACAGTGAGTCAGAGAGATATTGCTTCATCATCCAACCAGACTTGTCTTATCTGAAATTAGTTTTGCAAAATATGTAAAAAGAAATAACAAAATCATTTCCTCATCTAGACAGTGAATATTCATTTTGCAATGTTTGCTTGCAATCCCTGACAGAATTAAAAATAGTTTAGAGGACTTCAGAGGATATATTTTTACTGATTCCCATTCTTCTTCTTTGACAACATGTGCTAGTTCAGTTCCTGTTTCAAGTGAGAAAATTAGTGGGGCTTAGATATAGGACTTCTTATTCTGAGTTATTAATGCAGTTTCTCGCTAATAGCTTCTAAAACTGGAGCTTTCTATGCTTCAGTTTATATCGTTCAAAGTTGCATTCAGCAATATTACAGTAAAATTACTGAAGATCATTATAGTTGCATTAAAAGAATAAATTGCATGATTTTTCTGGATTTTACATTTAATTATATGATTCCAGGTAAAAAAAGGCACGTTTTCTCAATTTTCCAGAAGTCCACTTTGGAACACCTAAGTGGGATAACGAATTTCAATATTAAGACAGTAAAATCCAGATTGCCATACATGCAGATGAGCTTCCTGTTTAAACTCCCATTGCAGTCAAAAGATACCGAATTAGTCAGTGTTACCTCTATCTAATAAATCGATGATCAACTTCCACAGAAACCTGAATTACCACTAGGAACTGTTATTTGGAGATAACTAACATCTATTTCTCGCACTGTACCTGGGTCTGCTTGGGAAGATTTGCGGGATCAGACCAATACTTCTTAATGCTCTCAAAATATCCCAGTTTCAAATGGCAGTACTCTATGATGTTGGAAAAAAAAAAAAAAAAAGAAAAAGATTCATACTGAAAGTAACGCTTGTGATTTTCTATGCATTGGAAGGGTTTAGTTCTGAAAGGGTTTAGTTCATCCTTTGGAAAATAGGAAATCAGTCTGAAGACTACCTGTACTCAGCCTTTGAGAGGTCAGGAATTTGCTGAAGAGTGCCTTATTAGCAGCAGTACACTGTCTTTTTGAATTGGCAATATGCTATACATGGCAGTGCTATTCAGGTGACCTCTACCTTAACTACCATTACTCTAAGCATTGAAAAAACATTTCCATGTTCAGGAAAAACCTGCAGAGGTTTCTGTTAATAAACGTACAAAGAGTCTTTTAATATTGATTATGAGTATTTTGAAAGAACAACAATACTACTTATACTCATTGACTGTTAGCTAATTCATTGGCCTAATTATCATTAATTCTTACTAATTTTATCATCCTGCACTGGAAATATTGTAACATGTCATTTTGATGCTTGCATTTTATTTGAAATTGTCTCAAAATGTGATTCATACTAAGACTTTTTCAAGTTTCCATAAGCTTTCCAGAAATGTTCAGTTTTCTAAATACTTTTAAGTGTTAACAGATGGGAAAGGCCCAAGAATAACTCTTCAGTATTGCTTACAATTCAGTCTGTGCTCTCAAACTTCCTCTGTGACTGTGTTTAATGTGTTTATTCAGAGACTATGCATTACTATGTGAGTTACTCAATTGATAACTTTTCCATTTATTATTAAAAAAGAATGTAATATGGAGTATCCCTTTGGCCAATTAGGTCAGTTGTCCTGTATTGGTGTGTTATCAACATTGTTTTTCTCCTAAAGCCAAAACATAGCATTATACCAGAAGGAAAAAAAAGAAAATCCCAGCTTAAAGCAGGATAGAAATGTACCCAGTACAAATTTAAAAGATTAATAGCCTTACCATGTTATAATAATCATTAAAAGTGTTTACCTAATCACTCTAAATTTAACCCTAGGTTTAACTAATGACTATAATGAAGTTATTGTCTCTTTAAATTAAGTATAATTTGTTGATCCTACTTTAGGAATTAAAAAATGAGTAGGAAGTGAACACAGATGTAGAGAATAGCATGGGAACCAAATAAAATGATGGATTAAAATTAGGACTGTACATTACTACTTAGGACTGTAATTTATAAGCAATAAGGTGCATCTTACACTTGTATCTCCTATGAGCTCTGAAACAGTCATTCAGTGTAGTACTCAGCCAATATTTTCTGTATTCATCAAAGATCTTCTTTATATCAGTAGAAGGAGAGAGGCCTTGAACTTATCAGAGCACTTGAGTAGATGCATATGTCCCCAGTTCTCTGGCCTAAGAGAACTGCCCTGTGAAAAGTGATAGTATCATAAAGTAGCTTAGGGTCTTGTCTAGCAAGCAGTCATACTAAGTATAAAAAGATAGTTAAGGATTGCAGGCAACCTGAGTTCAAATAGCTGACAAATTATGGTACTTGTAGCTAAGACGAGGGAGTGTACCAAACTGCATACTGCACAGGATGAACTATATTCTTGGTATTCTTTCTGTGGTCCTTGACTATGAAATGGGAATATCCAGCAATTTTCCTCATGGCAGAAAGGAAAAGAATCAGTAACTACATAGTGGTAAACAGTAGTAGTGACAGGCAAGTCTGCTTAAGACTGATAGAGTAACAATCTGTTTTCATTTAGAAGGTAGTGAAATTAAATGTAAGAATTAGGATGGTTGCCTTAATAATGGTTGTCTTAACACACTTAGAGAATCATATTTGAAAAAGAGAAGACTTGTTAGACAGTGAATCTAATGATAACTGAGTAATTCTCATTGTTCAAGCAGCCAATTATACAACTTATTAAAATATATATTCGTAATTTTGAATTCTCATACTCACTTTTTCAAGGAGATGACTGCAAAACAGTTTGTAACTTTTTGCTCTTTGTGCTGGTACAAGCTACCTAAAGAAGAAAAGTCTGACCTGCAAAACATTTCCACAACTTACTAATGACTGCAACCCAATTCCAAACCTGAGAAGTTAGAAAGTATTGGGTTTTATTTAGTGGAACAGAAATCCTACAAGATTACAATGAGTTTCCAGATTTCCCCTGCTACCCTTTAATAAATTGCTTTCTTACTAGATTCTTACAAACCAGCAAGCTGGCTAAGCGAGCCCAATGAGTCAGCGAGGGGGTCATTCAATCACCACACAGTAGTTCCTAGAGCTGCTACTAGAATTTAACTGCTTCCAGGGAAACTTCTTTTTTTTTTTTTTTTCAATTTCAAATTCTACCTTTTTGAGGATATCAGTAGTTGGGGGAGCCAGGCAATCAGTCAAGTCTGCTATACGGAAGCATGTTACTCTAGCCATATGGAGAGCTTGGGGGATCCTTAGTCCAATCTCCAGAACAGCAGCCAACAGAACCAGTTGCAAAGAAAACCTTATCAGGGAACCTGTGAAATGCATCTAGCTAAATACCTGAGTGCCCTGCAAATTTGATCATGCTGAGGCTCTGAAAGCCTGGGTATACTGCTGTCTGTCACTCTGGGACTTCTGCATGGTGGCTGGGTAAGAAGGCTGCATTGTTCACTAACTATGCAACTTTTTTGGCTGGCTCACAGGAGGAACAGCTGTGGTGTGCACAGGATTAGAGAGACCAACAACTCAGCAGATCGACAGCAGCAGAAATTTGTTAAATGAGATGTGGGAGCATGGGAAAATCACTTGGATTTATCTAGAAGACTTAGGAAGCTGAATGGTTTCATGTTTGGTTTGTTGGTTTGCTTGGAAAGTACTGATGTAATTTAATATTTTCTTAAAATATTGGATTTTGCCAGATGAGCATTTTCTAACTTCTTTGTAAACAATTCTAATATAACACCACATTAAAGTTTGTTAAAATGTTAAAGAGTTCCACATAGGTGGAAAATAAAATAATATTTAACATTATTTTGCATTTGTTCTCTATACTTTTCAGTTAAAGAGCCAGTTCAGCCTTGAAAGAAAGAAACAAACAGAAAAGCCCAAATTTAATACGAAGCTTTAATAGCCTGTTGAGAAATCCAACCCAGCTGTTAGACTATCAGCATCCATTCTCTTGACCTTTCAATCCTGAACCCACATCTCTCTCCTTGGCTTTAGAGATTTCTAGGCCTGGAAGGGAGTTTCTTCCTTCAAATGTAAAATATCACTATCTCTAGGGCTAAATTGAAAATCTACATTTCTGATTTAACTAAAATATTACTAGTTCTTGTACTATTATTGACTACAGTATTTATAGTTCTCTTGAATGTGGAAAATGAACAACAATGAAATCCGGATTGATTTTCATTCATTAACTTTGAAAAAGGACATAAACATCCCAAATGAGGTATTCATTCAAAATTTACCATTCATCCTTACATTTTAATCGTGCTTTAGGAACTTGTCCTCTCAAGAAAGTAAGTAGTAAATAATGGATTAGAATTTAATCCAAAAGAAAAATGCAATGAAATTTCTTTTCAAGAGATTATTTAGCCCTAATATAGAAGGTGGAGAAATGTCTAGTGAAATACATATACGTGTAATGCATACACATTCCACAACACATTTTTCTATTTCTAAACAGATTTTGGAATGTAGTCAGAATGTCAGAGTTGCCCAGATTATTGGTTTTACACCTGTGATACGAGTATCATCTGACTAGTTACTAATTATAAGAAATAACAGTCACATACTTAAGGTGGCTACTTATTGGAGGACAGAGATTTTAACAAAAAGAAATCCTCCTTAACACTTGATCTTCTCAAATCTTATGGTTTCAATAACCCTTTAGGATCTTCAGCATCCTCTTATATTTTCCTCTTTTTACTGTCTTTGGCTGGAACAGTTAATTTTTTTCATAACATCTTCATAACATCGTCTTTTGGATTTACTGATAACACACTGATGTTTTAGTTGTTGCTGAGCAGTGCTCACACTGCCCTGTCAGTAAGGAGTCTGGGGTTGCACAAGAAGCTGAGAGAGGGTAGAATCAGGACAGCTGATGCAAACTGGCAACACAGTACGTACCATACGATGCCAATTGGAACAATAAAATCCAGAGGAAAGAAGGGTGGAGTGGGAATGGACATTCAGAGTGATGGCATTTGTCTTCCTAAGTAAACACTATGTATGATGAGTCCCGCTTTTCTGGAAGTAGCTGAACATCTGCCTGCCCATGGGAAATAGTGGATGAATTCCTTGTTTTGCCGTGCTTGTTTGTGCAACATTTACTTTACCTAATAAACTGTCTCTTTAAACCTTTGATTTTCTCTTCCTCCTCATCACAAACTGCCATTGTGGGGAAACGTGAGAGCAGCTGTGTGGTGCTCAGCTGCTTAATATGTTTAAATCACAACAACCATGGATGAATTTGTGAACATAAATTTGCTTTTCAGTGAAACAATATTTTGTGGGGGAACAAAAGGGGAAAAAGAAGCAGTAAGATTTCCTCTTCTTCATTAGAAGTATTTATTAAATCAATTTTAAAAATTGGTGAGGAATGTGGGAAAACAAGCATGAAAGAATCAGATTTATTTATACTTTCACTGTAGAGTTTGATGTTAGCCAGTGTAACATTATTTTCTTGCACCATGGGTATTTAATACTAAATAAATTAAAGTGGACTTTTCTTCCCCTTCAGGAAAAACCATACAGACACAAAGGTTGGGAAATGTTTAGTGTATGTAAAATTGTTTTAATTACTGTAAGAATAATGAGCTTTAAAGCACAGCTATAGCTATTAAACAAAACAATTATAGAAAGTTAGTGCTCTTTCTTCTACATTCCTGTACGTACCTAAGTGCCTTTTCAAATACAGCTCATTAAAAAAAAGTTCTGTACACTGAATCATTCACGAATGTACAATGAGATCATACTTAAACAGCTCAAGATTTCAAATATATTTTGATGTCTTATTACACAGGAAGAATAATTTCTTGTGATTCAAAAATCCTGAAGACCTTTCTACAGGATGTCATGAACATCAAAGTTACAAATCACCTCTAAAAGGCAGATGATTACACAAAATCCTTGGTGAAAACTATGAAAACTCAACCTACCTATTCTTATGCAATCCAGCTATGAAAGATTTTAAGACTAAAATGCCCAAAAGCTTGGGGAAAGATGGCAACTATAAGAAAAAGAATATTAAATATTTATTGTTATTGATTTTTTAATTTTTTACTGTTGGTTTTTTTTTTTTTTTTTTTTTTTTTTTTTGGAAGTACAGCTTAGCTACATCTGCAGAAAAGATTTAGGTTTCCTGTCCTTGCAAGTTTTGCTTTTTACTACATAATGGTAAAATTATACTGAAAAATGTTCAGCCTGGAGGATCTTTTTTTACGCTTGTGGTAGAAGGGCACAGAATTACCAATTATCTGTCTGAGCTAAACTGTGATTCAGTTTTTCAGTGTTTCCTATTTAAGTCAAAGTATAGGCTCACATGACAAAAGATGACAGAGACTACCTCACCTGATCTGTATTCAGGCATTTGCATTGTTTCAACAACTCTGCAAAAGATATTACAGCACATGAAACATCTAAAACATACTGGCAGCTAGAGGGAAAAGACACTAAGATTTGTCAACACAAGATGACTCCTAATCCATTCTACCGAGCCATATAGCTCAATGCTACTACTGATTTTTATGTTACCTTATATTTTCAGAATTAATCTATTTGCAATTCTTGTCTGGAACAAAAATAAGTCCTGCTGTATATACCTTTTTGCTTTCAATCTTCTTTTATACATATCTCTATATGAAGCCTTTCTATGAAAAGATGTAATAAAATCATTTAAAATTTTCCTCGAAATGTTCTTAGAGAGAACTTCGAGATTTCAGGAAATTAATAGTAAAGAGATGTCTTCCTAGTCTTGTCAGCCTTTGAAGTTCCTCTTTAAGGAATTCAACCTATTGCATGCCAGTTGCTTTACAGGTTCATGAAACAGTAAATCATTGACTGTTTAGAGACTCTAGACAGTAAATATCTGTTCATGCAACAAAGATTTGCTTTAGATTTCTTCAGAAACTTCCTGTTACTTACCCTGAAATGACCTCAACATTCTGACTGTTATTTTGTATACTAGTGGGGCATGAAATATTTTATGTCTGGGAGAGAATTTCCCAGTGACTAAAACTGAAATGCAACGGGAAGCTAAATGCTACTTTAGTAGACATTTTTAATATGCACTTTGTAGTTAAGTTTGATACAGTGTTCATTCTGTCAAATACATTTGAATATGAGGCTTTGAATAGTAGAGTAGGTATTTTGGTGACTGATACTTTGGTGAATAAACACTAGTGAGCAAAATTGATGTTCTCCTTGCTTTCATGTTAATTTCAGGATATATTATTATTTGAGCTATTTTTATATGTATAAGACAAAAAAAAAAATTGTACATCTTTTGTATTAACACTAGAATGACTTGTAAAAAAAAAAAGATTTCAACTTCCTCTATGCACTTTTTAAATTATTTTTTATATAATTCTTATTTTTTTCTATTTGCAGGTTAACAAAGTTGCTCTACAGAGCGCTAGTTGAGTAACGCTACTGCAGTTGCACAGTTTACATCTTCATACATAAAAGGAGCGTAAAGTTTTGGCACAACCTACTTATCTGTTAAAACTTTCTTTCAAAAGTCTAAGTGCAAAAGCCAAATACTGGAATTCAAACAGTCCTTGGGTTTTGGAGGCTTATCTATCTATCTATCTATCTATCTATTTATTTATTTCCCTTAGAGCAGACGTAAAGCTTGTAGGTAATTTTTAGAAGGTAGATGGAAACTTTCTGAAGAAAGTTTTTCTAACTAGAATATAGTGAATTATCATAATGTTAAATATAATGGAGTTCCTTAATGAGTGATTTCACCTTTAAGGATACAATTTTCTTCCAAAGTAACTATTTTGGTTAGCAGTACTGTATTCAGAGATTACCTGGAATATTTGTGACACAGGATCAAGGGCCTATTTTAATGCTTAATCTACTGTTTTGTATCTTCCCTGTTTGCCTTCACCATACCAGATGGTGATTCAGGGTCTCACTCATTTATTTTCTGCTATTTCTTACACTGTCTGTCAAAAAAGAAATGTTCCTTGGAGTACAGATTTTAATTTGATGTCTCCAAAGCTCTGTACATGAGACTTTGCTTTAATCGCCACAATCTCCTTCCAACATGAGTGGTAAACTTTGCAGTTTTTATTTTTCCCACAGTAATGTAATCATATTTTTTTATTTAAGAACTAGTATTCTCCCCACTTGATCTTTGTCTTTCATGCAATGAAGCTCTTTCAAAAATTTCCAAAGAAATTCTGAGGTTCTAAAACCAAATTTACATGTTAAGAAAATGTAAAATATCCTCCTTTGGTCTTAGCTGGTTTCAGTTTAAAAAATGTTGATCTTCAGAATTCCTTTGTGCAATAGCTTTTGGTCTCCTTTTGATTTAGATAGAACATGCAATTATATTGTGTTTCTAGGTAACGTTAAAAGAGACTAATCCATGAAATGTCACATAGTCACAGAATCACAGAATTGTTGAACTTAACAGGGAACTCCAGAAGTCATCTGGTCCAACCCTCTGCTCAAGTAGTGACACCTATAGTTGGACTAAATGATCTTGAGAGATCTCTTCCAACCCCTAAGATTCTGTAACAGTTGCTTGCTCAGGACCATGTCTGATCACCTCCAAGGACAAAGCCTTCACAACCACCCTGGGCAACCTGTGCCAATGGTCAGTGTTCCTATATCCATGCAGTATTTTTTTTCCTGATATTTAGATTGAACTTGTGTTCTGGTTTGTGCCTATTGCCTCTTCCCTGCCACTGAGAAGTCTGGATCTGTCTACTTAGCACCCTCCCTTTGAGAATGTATATACATCAATAAGATCCAGGATTAACATGCCCAGCTCTCTCAGCATCTCCTCACAGGAGTGATGCTTCAGTCCCTTAATCCCCTTTGTGGCCCTTTGTTGGACTCTCACCATTACGTCCATGTCTACCCTGTACTGGGAGCCCAGAACTGGGTGTAATCATCCAGATGTGGCTTCATTAGTTCCACAGAGTGAAAGGATCACTTCTCTTGACCTGTTGGTTATTCTATGCCTAATGCCTGATGCACCCCATGCTTAGCCTTTCTTACCTCCTTCCTTCCTTCCTTCCTTCCTTCCTTCCTTCCTTCCTTCCTTCCTTCCTTCCTTCCTTCCTTCCTTCCTTCCTTCCTTCCTTCCTTCCTTCCTTCCTTCCTTCCTTCCTTCCTTCCTTCCTTCCTTCCTTCCTTCCTTTCTTAAGGGTGATATAACTCTCATTGTCTGAGTACATTTAACTTCCTCTTCCGTTTCTCCTTTTTTTTTTTTTTTTTTTTTTTTTTCCTTTCTGGGCTCTGGGGAACTGTGGCTGCCAGATTCCCTTAAAAAAACCTTTATGTTAACACTGCATCAAAGCTAATGACGTTGATGACATTTGTCTCTGGCAGACCTACAGCACAGCAGTTGCTATTTTATGTATTCAGTCTTCCTAGGAGAGCTATAGAAAACCCATACTGTGACTGCTTTTATATAAATAAATTACTTCCAAATAAGTAAGTCACCAGGCAAGACCCTTGTGCTAGGGAACAAAAAGAACAGAGAACAGAAAATATGTTCCTTGTGGTGATGCAATATGATGCTGAGAGCTCCTATCAGATTGTCTAAAGTGCCTTCAAAAACACAATCTAACTGTTCAGTACAACATAATAACCATTGTCTTTCTGTATTTCTCTTTTTTTCTTTCTTTCTTTTTTTTTTTTTTTCAGTGATTTAATGTAATCTGGCAGGCTATCAGGCCTCCCCTTTTCCTGTATTCTGTATTTTGAAAGAATGCAGATAACTACCTCAAAATCTTTGTTGGTAGATCAGTTACATACAAATTCTAACTTCTGTATTCAGGAAATGGCATCTGTGTTTTTTGGTTACCATATAACTGTCCATCATATTTTTAGTAGCATACTAGTTACAAATTCCAAAAATTGTATTAATGCTCATCTCCAATCTTAACATTTAAGAACCATTTGTTTCCAATCTATTTGAAAGTCTTTCATCCAACACATTCAATTACTGTATATATATTATCTCTAGTCTTCCCTCTCTATCATTTATTTCCTTCTTTCCTGCTCTCATTTAAACGTGTAAGCTCATCAGCAGCTAAACTATATGGTTCATAATGGCTGGCTGAACTTTTGTTTTCAAGTTTTACAATTTGTTCTTCATACATTCTTAGACTGGATATAAGGAAATGGTTTTTACAATAAAGGTGGTGAGGTGCAGGAACAGGTTGCCCAGAGATGTGGTTATATGGCAAAAACACCATCTCAGACATCTGCAGACTTCCAGAAGTATAAACTTACCTACAGTGCGTGAAATTCATTATCTTTCATCATAAAACTAATTACAAAAATATATAACGAAATGTGGTAGCACAGGTACTGTGATATGCAGTCCAAATGACTGTTACTGACTTATCCTTGGATTAACATTCAAATAAATCCAATTACAATTCTCTGACGATACTGTAACCCACAAAATACCATCATAGAGACATTTCCCAGAACATACATTAACTGCAGAAATACTGCAATGCGGGTGCTTCCCTATCCATTTTTATTAGGTCTGCTTCTGAAGTAATGTGCTAAGGAAGGCCTTGTAGGGCATTTTGAGTGAATCTTACTCACAGTAAAGGTTTCAAGGGAATGACAACAAGGTCTAAATGGATGTGGATGTGTGGGTGTTTATCTCAAATCCGCTGAAGCATCTTGATTGTATCAGTAGAAACGGGGCGTACTATACTTTTCTAGCTTTTTTTTTCTGGAAAATACAGGCATACAAACATGAACGGTCCTTTTATAAACTTCTCAATAGAAGGAAAAAAAGCATTGCAAATTCTATTATACAACACATCCCACAAAAGATGTTTGCTCCAGTTTCTTCCTGGTTTTGGAGACACTTGCAGTATAATCAAGAATATTAGAAACTGAAAAAAATTGGTCAAAATATTTCTCATAATCACTTATATATAGTAAAATGATTTGTCAGGCAAGGTGTTTTTTTTTTTGTTTTTGTTTTTGTTTTTGTTTTTTTTGGCATAAGGAAGCACTGACCCTTATACAAGAGGTCAGCACAACTAAATATTAGAAAATATAAGGAAAATTGTTTTTATTCTGAGCAGTGAAAAAACATGCATGTATCTTTGACAAGAAGAGGGTGTTCTTATTATGAATACAACACTGACATAGGCTCTAAGGTGTTTTGATAGGTTTTTTTTTTTTTTTAATCTTATTTACCTAAAAAATCTTCCTTTAAGAGAAGCAGTTACATTGATGTACCGATGTATTACAAGTGAGAGCCACTGGGCAAATGGTAAACAAAAAGATCTGTTGAAATGCATTTATAAAACCACTTCTGCATTCCTGTCATTTTCATGATCTGATTTTTGAAATAATTGATTACACATAAAGGAAACAGAGTAACTTGACACATACAGTACTAAATTAAATTTGCTTGTCTTAATATGATTGAACTCCAGTTTAGTCTGTCTAGCACTAAATCTGTATTATGTTATCTGTATACTATTCTTAGGGCTGTCAGCAAGCAAGCAAATACAAAAAAAAAAAAAAAAAAACCACCACTTTTTCTCTATTTCTTCATGTGTCTGACTACTGAAAGAATATACAGAATATTGGGCACATTCTGATACAGCTTGTTTTTTCCCTTTGGCTAATCATGCACTTTTAAGACATAGATGTTTCTTTTTATAGAATTTAGCATTTCTTGTGTTTGAATTGATATTGCTACTAACCTTTTCTGACTTTTCTCCGCTTCTAAAATTCCAGTTTTTTAGGTTTTCCTTATAACATGACTCATCACCAGTGAGATTCAGAGACTTTTGATGTCTATTAAATTATGTCACATACATCTATGTATTTTATGAAAAAAAAGATGAGGAAAATTCTATGCTAGGGAGATTTATAAGTTTTTTTCTTTTAAATATTATTTTTCATTATATGTATATATGATTAGTATTAAAAACAAACAACACAAAAATAAACAACAACCAAACAACAATTAAAAAACCCCCACCTTTTTATGAGATTCTAAAGGGGGAATCTAAAATCACTTTCTATAGGGTTTCCCTTTATTTGGAAACACTTAGATTTCAATTATTATATTAATTAGTTTATTAATTCATTATTATAATACCAGAAACAACAAATATTTTTAATTGAATATTTTTGAAAGAAACATAGAAGTGTCTCTGTGTGGTAAGGAATAGCTCAAGTTTTTGCCAATTTTCATTTTTATGCTATTTTTACTGAATGAATTGCTGCTTTATGGAGAAATATGTATATCAGGCATGCTTACAGACAATAATATGTATTTATACAATACACATGTACATGTACAATCTATTTTCAGTCTTCTGAAGCTATCAAAGTATTTTTCATTAGCGAGCCCATAATTTTTCTATAACAACCTCGATCTAGATTTTAACTGTGTTGTATGTATTAATCTAGCTATTCACTGTGTAGTTATAGCTTTGAAAGCATATGTATTTCTGTTTCATGACCCTTGTCATATTATTAATTTTAGATTTGCATTTGTATTATGATTTCTGATGCCATGGGATGCAATGATAAGGCAGTTTACAGATTTAAGTCTTACAGTGGAAAGATTTGAAATCTTTGGAAGCATCCTTCCTTCTTTCCTTCCTTCCTTCCTTTCTTCCTTCTTCCCTTCCTCCCTTCCTCCCTTCTTTCCTCTCTTCCTCCCTTCCTTCCTTCCTCATTTCTCTCTTCCTTTCTTCCTTTTTTTTTTTTTTCTTCTTTCCCCCCAGTACCTGTTTCTCTGAATGTATAGATCAGAACACGTCATGTAACAAAGTTGCTTAAAGCTCTGGAGAATTTGTTCCGTTTTCAGCATCCATCACAAAAAAGAAAAGAGCTTCAAGGGAAAAATGTTCTCTCTTTTGCTATTGTATTTGAAATGACTGGAGATTGTTGTAATACACTCCTGGAAGACTTCTGAAACTAGCAGAAGTAGGACATAAAGTAAAATATTATATCCATTAAAAATGTAATTTGCTTGAAGCAAATGAGATTTAATCAGGCAACGGAAGAAAGGTAAAGAATCTCTCTCAAGATAGAAAGCAGCCATTCACTTCCTGCAGACAGTTTGCTTCGGAAAGAAGGAAGCTTCTGAAAGCAAAGAAAATGATGTATTGTGGATTTTAGAACTGTTTTTATGACAGCATAAGTTATGCAATAGATACAATTTTTCATCTCCTTGTGTGTGTGCATTTCTTTGTTTCACAAAATAACAAAATCATAGAATTGTATGGGTTGGAAGGGACCTCAAGAGATCACTGAGTTCAACCCCCCTGCTAAAGCAGGCACCCTGCAATAGGTCACACAGATAGGCATTGAGATGGATCTTGAATATCTCTATAGAAGGAGACTCCACAGACTCTCCGGGCAACCTGTTCCAGTGCTCCATTACCCTCACTGTTGTCATTGGTTTATGGGCTGGTTTGGCCCGGTTTCGTGACTAGCGGGGTGAAGGGACCCACGGATCCTTGCCCTGGAAAGGAATAAGGGAAAAAGATAGAGAGATGGGCCTCAAACAAAATACTGGCAATGATCTGAGAAGAAACAAACTATTTTACTAAATAAGATATCAGGATGCAAGATAGCACACTGTAATACAATATAATTAGAATTGAAAGTAATAAATCAAATCATATAAGAGAGTGTCTGAAAACTGAAGGCCTTAGTCTAATGCTGAGGCGAGATGTGTGACTGGGACGAGCAGAAGAGAGGAGAGTCTGGTCCTGTGACTTTGCCAGGGATTTTATCTCCTGTCTGAACACAGAGTCCTCTGGGGAATGTAGTAGTTCTTCTCTTCCGGGACAGGTACCTAGAACTGGACCATGAACTCTTTAACTCCCAGAGCAATACATGATGTTATGATGTGGAATACCAATAACCAAAAATCATAAAATCATGACAACTGTAAAGAAGTTATTCTGCATGTTTGATGGAACTTCCTACATTCAAGTTTTAGGTTATTACTCCATGTCTTATTGCTACACACCACGGAGAAGAGCCTGGCCTCATCCACTTGTCTCCTACCTCCCTTTAGATAATTATATACATTAATCAGACCCCTTCTTAGTTTTCCTATCCTCGGGCTGAACTGACCCAGGTAACTGAGCCTTTCCTCATATGGGAGATGCTCCAGGCCCTTTATCATCTTTCTTGTCCTCACTGGACTCCATTGAGGAGATTCTTGTCTTTTTGGAAGTGCAGAGGCCAAAACTGGACACAGTAATTTAAATGTGGCCTCATCAGGGCAGAGTAAAGGAGGAGGATTACCTCCCTCAACCTACTGGCCACATTCTTTTTTAATGCAGCCCAGGACACCATTGGTCTTGTTGGCCACATGGGCACAGTGCTGGCTCATGGCTAACCTGTTGTCCACCAGAACATTCACGTAATTCTCCACACAATTCCTCCCCTAACCTATATTGATATACGTAGTTATTCCTTCCCAGGTGCAAGACTCTATACTTGCTCTTGTTAAACCTCATCAGGTTCCTCCCTCTACAACTCTCCAATCAGTCCAGGTCTTGTTGGATGACAACACAGCCTCCAGGTGTGTCAGCTAGTCCTCCAAGCTTTGGATCATCAGCAAACTTGCTGAGTGTGCTCACAGAATCACAGAATGTCCACAGGGACTGGAAAATCTGGCAAGGGGTTCTAGCCCAATCCCCCTGCCAGAGCAGGAACACCTAGATTAGGTCACACAGGAACACGTCCATACAGGTTTTGAATGTCTCCAGAGAAGGAAACCCCGCAACATCTCTGGGAAGCCTGCTCCAGTGTTTTGTTATTCTCACCGTGAAGAATTTTTTTCTCTTGTTTATGTGGAACCTCCTATGTTCCAGCTTGCACCCTTTGCCCCTTGTCCTATCATTGGATGTCACTGAGAAGTGCTTAGCTCCATCCTCCTGATACTCATCCTTTTCATATTTACAAATATTAATGAGGTCACTCATCAGTCTCCTCCAAGCTAAAGAGACGCAGCTCCCTCAACCTTTCCTCATAAGGGAGATGCTCTGCTCCCTTTATCATCTTTGTGGCTCTGCACTGGGCTTGCCCAAGCAGTTCCCTGTCCTTTTTGAACAAAGGGACCCAAAACTAGACACAATATTTCATATGTGGTCTCATCAGGGGAGAGTAGAGAGGGAGGAGAACCTCTCTAGACCTACTAACCACACCCCTTCTAATACACCCCAGGATGTCATTGGTCTTCTTGACAACTAGGGCACAGTGCTGGCTCATGGTCGTCCTGCTACCCACCAGGACCCACAGGTCCCTTTCCCCTACGCTGCTCTCCAGCTTTCTAACCTGTTTTGTAACACTTTCTAACTTATTTTGCAACAAGGATGTTGTGGGAGACCATGTCAAACACCTTGTTGAACTCAAGGTACACAACATTCACTGCTCTCCCCCCACCTACCCAGCCAGTGGTGACATCACAGAAGGCTACCAGGTTGGTCAAGCATGATTTCCCCTTGATGAATCCATGTTGACTACTCTTGATAACCTTCTTCTCTTCCAACATCCTGAAGATGGCATCCAGAACAAGGGACAGAGATGAGGCTGACTGGCCTGTAGCTTCCCTGTTTCTTTCTTTCTTTCTTTGCCTATGTGTAGTTTGTTTGCTTTGTTTTGTTCTGTTTTTCTCTCCTGATTATATCTATTGCCTCTGTTTCACTACTTTCCCAACATTTTAGCCACAGCTAGTCAAAGTAAATCAAGACTAGAATGGAAAGATCTTAACTTTTTGCTTCATACTGTCTGGAAAGGAAAATCTGTTTCCAAAAAAATTAAACAATTTACCTAAGTTACTACATTTTACTTTGATGAGCGTACTAAGAGATAGATGTGTTTAAAAAGAAAATCAGACCTTATGTAGGTGTCTCAGTGATTACAGCATCTTAATTAAAAAAAAAAAAAAAAAAAAGGAAATAGACCTAAAAATATTGGTAAGAACAAATTCAGTATGTATTGTCATAAAAATGTGCCTTTTACACATTGATAACAAAACTCAGGCAAAGCAGTGAGTTATCTTAACATTCTCCTATTTGTTATATAATGGGCTACAAAAAATATCTGTTTGGACTTCAAATCTAAAGAAGGAAATATTATACTAAAACTCTTGACATTTATTCAAAGTTTCAAAACATGGAATGAGAATAAATTACAGTTCTGCAAGGCAGGGTAGAGGTGGGTAGTAAGGGAAAGAATTATGAAGATATGAATCATCAAGCAATATAAGAGTCAGAAATAAATTTAAATTCTTGTTACTTCCACATATTATATTTGACAATTCAGACCAGTAGAAGTGTGGAAAAAAGAAGTTACTAATGGGTATGAGGGCTGCTCTGAACATAATGCCTCCTGTATTGTTACGTTGACCCATGACATCACAGGTGGATGCTGGTGGTATGGCAGCAGAGGCTGAACCTTCCCACCAATACTCCATTACATTTGATTGCTGTGTGACAGATGGCAGCTGAGTGGAAGTCTGACAAAATGGTGTCTGACATAGGAGTGCATACAAAGCAGAAGTATGGAATTGAATTCCTCCCTCTGGAAAAAATTGCACCCACTGTCATTAATTGACACTTGGTGAATATTATGGAGACCAACCAGAGGATGTGAGCACAGGGGGACAGTGGGTGGTGCTTCAGCAGTGGCAACACCAATGTGAAGGACAACACACATTCTAGATGGCCATGCACAACTATCACACCATGGTATGAATCACACAATCATGGAAGAGGATCTTGATTAGCTCATCTAAGCCAATTGGTGGGTTATGATTAGGGAACTGTGTACAGAGATTAATATTGGCTTTAGTACATTGGAAATGATGGTGACAACATTGGAATATTGCAAAGCTTGTGCCATTTGGGACCCATAAATGCTCACACTGGAACAGAAGGAACTTTATATGCAAGTTTGTCAGGACTTATTTAACAAATATGAGACTGAAGGTAACAGTTTCCTGGACTGCATCATTACTGGTGATGAGATGTTGTATGACCAATATGAGCTGGAGTAAAAAAGGCAGTCCATGGAGTGGTGATGTGCAAATTCTCCATTAATGTAAAAGCTCATGACACAGCCCCCTGAGGGCAAAGGGATGTGCACTGCCTTTTGGGATAGGAAAGGAGTGATCCTTCTGGATATCCTGGAAACTGGACAGGACAAACCACCAACTTCGACCTCTGCATCAAAACAGTGACTAAGCTGAAGAATTGAATTTCCAGGGTTGGGACAGTCTCTTGCAAAATGAAAATGCCAGGCCTCATAGCAGTATGAATGAAAATGAAGTATTTTGGGAGTTCTAGTTCATTTTTCTCTTCTGATACCAGGTAACCAGAACTAATGACAATCCACAGAACTGCAACATTAACTCTTTAACTCACAGTGCACTACATGATGTTATGATGTAGGATACCTATCAAAAATAATAAAACCATGACAGTACGAATCACTCTTAAGAGAATTCAATGTCTTTGAGGAAATTCAGCAGTCAAAAATGAATGTCAAATGTTACACTAGAAAAGGTATATAGAAAAGGTATATAGATAACAGTTTCAGATGTCTGTTCCAAGACATTGGAAACTTAAGATGCTTCAAAGCAAAACAAATTTATACATGAATGATTTTTTTCAGCATTTGTTGGTCTAATTTCATTTTCTTTTTTTATGTTGCAGTGTGTAGAATTTTATTTCATGTTGAACAGCTTCTTCTTCTTCTTTTTTTTTTTTTTTTTTTTCCTGGAAAACTGTCAGGATTTCCTGTATTCTTCTGAGAATTTAAGCTTTCTTTTTTTAAAAACAGTATATTTCCTTTCCTTTAATTAAACTTGAAAAGTAAACATAAATGCGCCTGGTAGTTTAAAGCATAATATGTAAATAAAAGAAACCTCTCACTTAGATGACTTTTCATTTGTTCTACTAACCATTTTATCATATTAGTGGTTCATAAGCCCATAAATATTTCTTCTATTCTAGTAAACAGGTAGTGATAGATCTACTTCAGGGAACTGACTTTCATGCTTCTCACACATAATTTTGTCTGTCTTGCTTTCTTCTGCTTTGAACAAGAGTCTTTTCATAACTAATTTTTTTAAAAATGTAGTTCTAGAAGCTCTAAAATAATTTCACTTCCATCAATCAGATATGATGTAGTTTTAGTGGGAGGCTGAATGGGGTTTATCTGTCAGTAAAGCTGAATGTTTCCTTTTATGAATGGGATAGAGAACAGCAGTCAAAGATGTAAAAATTCTTCTCTTTGTATGATCCTTCTCACTGTCTGTGCAGGACAATCAAGGGATCAGGCCTAGCCAGCACATGTGCGTGAAAGGCAGATCCTGCTTGACCAACCTTATCTCCTTCTGTCATTGAGTGATCTGCCTGATGGATGAGGGAAAAACTGTTATGAAGTAGTCTACCTAGACCTCAGCAAAGCCTTTGACACTGTCTCCTAGTATATTTCCTGGAGAATCTGTCAGCCCATGGCTTGGACAGGTACTCTCTTTGCTGGGTAGAAAACTGGCTGAATGGCTGGGCCCAGATAGTGGGGGTGAATGGAGTTAAATCCGGCTGGTGAACAGCCAAGAGTTGCGTTCCTAGGGGTCGATATTGATTCCTGTTCTGTTCAATATCTTTATTGATGATCTGGATGAGGGGAATTGTGTGTACCCTCAGCAAGTTTGCAGATGACACCACATTAACAGGAAGTGTTGATCTGTCTGGGGGTAGGAAAGCCCTACAGAGGGATCTGGACAGGCTGGACAGATGAGCTGAAACCAGTGGGATGAAGTTCAACAAGACCAAGTGCTGGGTCCTACACTTTGGACACAACAACCCCAGGCTTGGGTCAACAAAGCTGGTGAGGGGTCTGGAGCACAAGCCTTATGAGAAACAGCTGAGGGAACTGGGATTGTTTAGTCTGGAGAAGAGGCTCAGGGGGACCTTATTGCTCTCTACAACTACCTGAAGGGAAGCTGTAGAGGGGTGGGATTTGGCCTCTTCTGCCTAACTAGCGATAGGACTAGAGGGAATGTCCTCAACTTGCACCAGGGGAGATTCATTTTGGACTTTAGGAAAAATTTCTTCTACAAGTGAGTGGTTAGGCACTGGAATCAGCAGCCCAGGGAGGTGGTTGAATCACCGTTTCTGGAGGTGTTCAAGAAACATTTTGATGATGTACTAAGGGACATAGTTTAGTGGGGAAATATTGGTGGCAGGTGAACAGCTGGACTGGATGATCCTGGGGGTCTTTTCCAACCTTTTAGTTCTATAATTCTCTGATTCTACACTGGAAAATAAGCTTTTTACCTGAAGAAGGAAGAAGACCTACATTTTAATAAAGATGACATTACATCTTTTTTAAAATCCCATACTTTTACCCTCAGACTGAAGTTATCTATGTGGCCAATGATTTTTTCTACTTTTATGTTCTTACGTTTGTTGTCTGTAAGGTCTAAAGGTCTCTGAGACATAATCATAGTGGATTTGGCAAAATGGAAGTTGAGGCTGTGAATGGTTATGGCTTTGAATGGGAAGTTATGATCAGTGTTAGAAGACTAGTTATTTCCTGAAGTTGTCAATTTTCTACTGAAGAAATGAATGATAATATAAAAGAGGTAGGGGAGGAGGGAGTACAAAGGAATATGTATACTGAGAACTAGAGTCATCATAACTAAGCCTCTTAGCTAATCCTAACCTAAGAGTATTCTCTGATTTGCCAAAGTTGCTGCCGTCTAGTAGAAAAGACAATGCTAAATATAGAAGTAAAAATATTTGCATATTGAAGGTGGTCATAAACCCAAATCTACTCAGATATGCACATTTTCGCTCTCCTCCTGCCATTTATACCATTTATATATTTTTAAATTACCAGAAGACAGAGTAAGAATGTTCTTACTAATTTAATTTGAAGTTATTACAGTAACAAATATTAAATCTCATATATCTAAAGAGATTCTCCTTGAATTGAGAATGGTTTTCACTATGTATAATTGTTTACAGTCTGCTCTCTAGAGCACAATACCAATTTTTTTTTTTTTTGCCTGAAGATAACTGTTCAAGAATTTACACAATCAAACACAACATAAATGGACATAAATCATCCCTCTGTAATAGTTTTATTGTTTGCTATTTTCTTTTCAGGTTTCTTATCAAATAAAATGTTTAACAATCTAATGTTACATAGTAATAACATTAGATGTAAAAATTCATTCATTCATATATGTCACATCTACAAGTACATCCTGATAATAAGCATATTTAAATTTACATTCAATCAAACAGATAGGAATTATATTAATTTTTGTCTTTTTGTCTTTTGTATTTGTAGGGATTATTTTTTAAGCAATTTCTCTTACTGTCTTTGACAACAAAAACTTGTTTCCTTTCCTTCCTATATGACATAAAGTAGTAGTCTTACTGGTTATATGTAGTCATAATTTGATGTGATTGCTTAAAAAACATAGTGATTGGTTAATCATTGATTCCTTTTCTACTGTTGTATCTTCTCATTAGTGAAAAATTTACATGTGATGTGGAAAATGGTATGTCTGAATATAAGAGCTTTTCTCAGCGATGACTAACGAAGTCACACAGATCAGACTTAATTTTTGCAGAGGATTATTTTCTTCTCTGTTGTTTGTGGGACAGAAAGTGTCAGTTAGAACTCTACCCTTTTAGTGTAAATTCAATCACAGAAATTGATCTGTGCAAATCACATTATGTTATTTTTAGCACTATCCTGTCTCTAGATATTATTATTTTTTTTTCCCTCTGCAAAGAGATTTCTAACCTCTCCTTTTCATTATTTATTTATTAATTTTGAAGTGGTTTGAGGTGGCTGGAATTCCCTGGAGCATATTTACCATTATTTTGGAATGTGGTCTTTAGTCCAGCTGTGATATTTTGTCATAAGATTTCTTTTTGACAGTTCAGTCTTTGGTAGGACACAAGGAAGATTAATTTTATATGACTTGTTGTGAATGTAGGACAAGATTTTTTTTTTCAAATTTGTGTTTCTTTCTCATAATTTGATATGACCCGTAGCTAAAACATCTTTTCCTCCTTAGGTACCAGCTGAGCTTTGATTATTTCTTCTTAGCCTGACATTACAGATCATCACACTTATGTTTTCCTTCACAGATGAAAATTTTTATTTCAGTGTTTATTTTTTAAAGAATTATGATTAAGAGTAAGAGTAGATATATAACCATTAGGATAAAAATAAATTAATGTTGTTTCCCTAATTCACCAAATACTCAATCTGGCAAATCATGCTTAGAAATAAGCTAGTATCCTAGCACGTGATAACCTCTACATTCTGCCAGTGAAACTAATCTTTCAGAAGGTTCTTTTAGCTTCATAACTTTAGCTTGTAAGTAAAGCTGTATGTATTATTCCAGTAATAACCTTTCTGTTCCTACTGCAAAGTCACATTACAATATGAAATACTTGAAATGAAAAACAGATTATTTGAAATTTTGGGAAAGGTTATTCTGTTTATTTGAAAGAATGAAGATACATTAATTTTATTCAATATGTTCTCACCTTGCCCTTTAAATGATGTCAGAGTTGCAAAACTAAGCTTCTTGCTTGGAGGAATTTAGTTAAAATCTCCTATAAATGGATCTTACCTTTCATTTGTCACTGGTTTTAAATTAGAGAGACTACAGTACCAGCAAATTTTCAGCATTTTTTTCAATGAATAATAATAACCCAGTGGACCTAACTCTGTCCCCCTGTATATGGATGCAAACTTTTGTATGTAAAAGATTATAAATCAAAAGGACAAGTGAGATTCAACTTCAATTTGGAACACATCCAAATACAGGGATGATAAATAACTTGTGCAAAATTCCATCTCTCCTGCACTGGATATCTAAAAGAGACGGAGTAAAATAATGTAGTTGAGCATTTCCCAGTCTATGGAAGTACCACAAGTAATAATGTTTCATAGAGAGAATGATGTAGTAAGATGCCAAAGCTGTACTGAAAATGCTCAGAATGAGAATCTAAATATTGGTATTTCTACTGCTATGTTCTACTTTTTAATTCCTTCCATACGACGTTCCTCTTAGTAAGGATGATGTGAGAAGAGATTGTAAGAATAAAAAAGATGGAAGATCTAAGTGTGTATAAAGTAGGAAAGAGATTAGAAGTTCATTGTGCTTATTTGAGGTTCAAACCATTTATGAAATTGAATGATATAAAACAATATAAGCCTTTGAAGTAGTTTACTCTTTTCTTTCCCAAATTCCAGATAAAAGCTACTAGGATGACCCTGAACTTGACAGTTTATAAGGAAAACTTAATAAAAACATGGCAAAACAAAACAAAGCAAAGCATAAGCCAAATCTATCAGAAAAGTGAATGGTAGGACCTGAAATCTTTATCTTGATGAGTTGTTCTCTACAAGTCTGTGCATTTCCTCTAACTGGCAGAAAAGTGTTGTTTAAGTCTGGCTTCCAGATTCAGCTAACCTAATCTTTGGTTTTATGTTAGAAAGCCTTATGCCAATAGAAGAGTACCAGATAATATGTTTTGTTTGTTCTAATATTTTGTAAGTGCTACATATGCTGGTTGAAATGGAAGCAACAAGTTGAACAGTAGGGCTAGAGGCTACCTCCTGGACTGCTCTTGTCAGCAGTGCCCAGGTCTGTGCAGAAACTTCTGTAGAGAGCAGGAGGGCTTGCAATTAGCACCATCCTTAGAGTGAGCAGGGATTAGTAAATGCAATCCTGCAGCATGGGATTAGCCTGTCTGGGGAAAGAGATCTTCAAAACAATGTATTTGAACTTGTAAGTCAGTAGGCTAGTATTCCACCTGTATATATTTTTCATGTTGTGCAAGTTGAAATAAAGAGTGACATTAGATACTATAACATAAGGGTGGTCTTAATGGCAGTTCCTCCCACAAAGTTTCTTCTACATACTTACATAGCTATACAGTGAGAAGATTGTTCTTTATAGCAATCCTGAATACAGTAACATACAGTAAGATAACTTTAATGGGCCAACACTATATCATGTTTGCACTACTATATAAAAATAGACATACTAAATTTCTCCTTTAATTCTATATCTTGTTATCTTGCAGAATGAAATGAAATTGTTAGATATCATGTTAAGTTTTTTCAAAGAATCTGTAACATCTCTCCCACTGCCCAGTAGGAATAATTTTTTCCCCCAAATCGTTCATCTTTAGAGACTATGCAAATATGGCAAATATGTAGGATGGAAGAAGGAATTATGGCTGTGAAAAGATAGAAAGTAAAAAGTTAGTTTCTCAAGTTATATAAAACTGTTACCGTTATGGATGTTTGAGGCTCTGCTGGGGGAAAGAAGGAATTTCAAAACAATTTCAAAACTTGCAAGTAGGATTCAGATCAGAAGCTGAATTGAAGTCAACAGAGATGCATTAAACTACACTCACTGCTATCTATTTCAATTGCA
This sequence comes from Gallus gallus, assembly GCF_016699485.2. NCBI lineage: Eukaryota > Metazoa > Chordata > Aves > Galliformes > Phasianidae > Gallus > Gallus gallus. The sequence goes on from NC_052533.1 coordinate 132,185,871, forward strand.
GTCAACACATGAGTTGGCTTTGTCTAGACTGTATGAGAGATATGCTATTGTGGAATGCTGATCTTCTGATCCAGTTTACTTCTCTCTCCAAATAGAAGGCTTGAAAAGTACTCTTTTTTTTTTTTTTTTTTTTTTTTTTTTTTTACTTTTCTTTTCTTTTTTAAGCTAAGACATTTTATAATCATACAGTTCAGGACTCAAGAAAATTGTTATGAACATGTTATTTCTATGGAGATGTTGTGACATAATATAAGTAGGCCAACACAGAAGATATCCTGCCCTTAGTAAAATTTCTCACTTATTCCACACTAGTAGTAAAATCTTTCAAAGTAAATATTTCTATTTTCTTACTATGATTATCATGCTTTTAAAAATGTACTTAACTGTAGTTTGAGTAAAATCCATACAGTGATCTAATTGAGAGTCTTCTGAGGACAAGAAGTATGAACACTTTGCATATGATGATGTCTCGCTCCAATTTATAGGAGGGAGAGAAGGTTCTTTGAAATATGTATGCCCGGTGTGAGATTAAGAAACAACGGTTCAAATGTTGGTCCGACCAGTTTATTACAAATGTTAATAAGGGAGATGGGGAAAGGGGAAGACGGACACTATTAAGGATTGGGGTGATGGGGAAGGGAAGGCGAGCGATAGAAAAGATAGGAAGAAGCAAGAATTGCGTAAAGCAGGGATAGTCACCACCAGGATCCGGCAGTAGTCCCGTTGCACGATGTTCCGACGGTCCGAGGCCGAAGGGCAGGAGCAGCGAGGCCGGTCTTGGGCAACAAGAAGGTGCAGGTACTGGGTGGGTCCAGGAAGAAGCCGCAGAGTAAGTCTGGGAGGAAGCAGCAGGTCTCAGGTAGCAGGCCCAGGGAAGTCCGTCAGCATATGGTCCGTAGTGAGGGATCTGATGGCAGAAACCTCGAGTCCGTCGTGGTGAGGGATCTGATGGCAGAAACCCTTCTCCGTCTGTCAGGGTTGTTGGACCCTCTTTTATCCTCCATTTTTTCCTGCCTACGTGACATCCCTGGGTGCTTGAGCAAGAGTCCTGTGCATACCTCCTGAGATGGCCATCTTCCTCGAGTTAAGTCCACACAAAAAGACCGTTTCCCAGCCATTATCAGCAGCTTATCTCTCTCTTGTTGCCCCTGGCCTTGTCCATCTGTGCTCCTTAGAGGATTTCACAGTCCTTAGCCAGGACCTGTCCATCAGTGTCCTCAAGACAAAAGATTTCTCTGCCTTTGCCCAGGACTTGCCTGGACTTGTTCCTCAGCAAACTCTGAGTCAATGATATAAAAGAATAATCTCTTACAAATGAAGGATACATGAATGTTTCACTCAAAGATTTTAATTGTCCAGTCTAGTCTTTAAAACCATCTATATCTTTTCTGCATGATGTTTTTAATTTAATATCCATTTTTTCAGGAAAGCCTTTTAATTCTCATCATTCATATTAAGCAAATCACATCTTCTATTTACTCTTTTCTTTTATAATTATATATATATAGTATATGTGTTTTCTCACTGTACTAAATAGCAATGAAGAAATTCTCTCTTAATGTAATAAATATAATAAATATATTTGAAGTAATGCATATTATAATAACTGTTGACCCCGCCAAGCTTTTCCATTGTGATTTCACATGCAATTCTTCAGATTCCTCTAAGTATTAGAAACACTTAACGTTATTTATATTAGTTTCTAGTTGTTCCTTCTGTTCTAAGTACATTCAATCTCAGACTTATTTCTGTGCTACAAACAGAAAAAAAAGTCAATATCAGACCTATCAGAGAGAAAGTAATCTATTTCTGTCTTGTACTGAAATCAAGATTAAAAAAAAACAATAATCACAAATATTTAAAGTGGTGACAAAGCAAAAATGTTCAATAAATTTTCATGGAAATTTTTTTCTTTGTTATATTTTTCTAATGGAAATCTAAACCTGAGTGAGTACCAACATTGTCCAAGAAAACATTTTTTTATGTCTCAGCTGTTTTTCAAAGGAGTGGAATAATAATATTTGGAAATGGAAATATACAGCATATAGTGTGTACAACTGAACAAGATATACTTTAGAAGAACATGAAACACAATCTGTTTAGAGACAGATGAAAAATTACCTCAGGGCAAATAGAGTCGATGAGAATTTTCAACTCTGATTGATGAAAAGCTCAACTAATTTTTATCTAGTTCCAAATGGGAACTCATTTATGTCTGTATGGTCTGTCAAATTTTTATTTGTCCAGAAAAATTAGGAAGCAATCAAAAGTAGCAAGTATTACAAGCATTCCTAAATTTGTTGTGTTTGGGCTGATAATTCATGATTTCTGAAATATTTTTACTGGAGCACACTGCTGCTTTAATTTCTTCTTTATTTTATTAAAAACAGAGTTCTCGGCTTTCTGAGACAAGCATAAGCTGCTTAGTTAATTTTAAGTAGAATTAAGCCAACTTTTCTAGGTATGTTTAACTTTATACTCACCGTCTTAATTACTGCCATAGATATAGGATCATAGAATCAAGGAATGGTTTGAGTTGGAAGGAAACATCTCATTCCAATGTCCCAGACATGGGCAAACACACTTCCCATAGATAAAGTTGATCTAGTCCCACACAACTTGGCCTTGAACACTTCTACTGATGTAGTAACCACGACTTCTCTGAGCAACCTGTTTCAGTGCCTTACCACCCTCAGAAAAAGAGGAATTTCTTCCAAATATCTAATCTAAATCTGCTCTCTTTTAGTTTAAAATCACTCCTTATGATTTGGGTCTGGTCTTCATCAATGATCTAGATGAAGGGATAGAGTCCTTCACACTCATCAAGTTTCCTGATGATACAAAACTGGGTGGAGTGACTGACACCTGGAGGCTGTGTTGTCATCCAACAAGACCTGGACAGATTGGAGAGTTGTGAAGGGAGGAACCTGATGAGGTTTAACAAGAGGGGAGGAATAACCGCATCCATCAATACAGGTTAGGGTAGGAACTGTGCGGAAAAGGACCTGGATGTTCTAGTGAACAACATGTTAGCCATGAGCCAGCACTGTGCCCAGGTGGCCAACAAGGCCAATGGTGTCCTGGGGTGCATTAAAAAGAATGTGACCAGTAGGTTGAGGGAGGTGATCCTCCCCTTCTACTCTGCCCTGGTGAGGCCACATTTGGACTACTGTGTCCAGTTCTGGGCTCCCAGTTCAAAAAGACAGGGATCTCCTTGATGGAGTCCAGTGGAAGGCAACAAAGGTGAGTACCTCCCATATGAGGAAAGGCTGAGTAACCTGGTTCAGTTCAGACTGGGGATAAGAAAACTGAGAAGGGATCTAATTAACATTTATAAATACCTAAAGGGAGATGGGAGACAAATGGATGAGGCTCTTCTCCATGGTTAAAATACTCACCCGGAATACAGAGAAAGATATTCATGCCTACAACTTGCTTAGGATGTGATAAATCTTTGACACTGAAAGCAATACTCATTAGTAGTAGACATTTCTAGGCTGTTTTTTCCTCATTTCAGATTCTGCTTGTATCAGATAAAGCTACTGCATCTTTTTTTTTTCTTTTTTTCTTTTCTTTTTTTTTTTCCCCTAGCAGTTTGTAATACTCTGAAAGTCAGCATTGTCTTAAGGCTTCATGTATTCTAAACCTAGTGCTCATGAGTCACTGTACTAAACATACCTTTAGGGAATTTACCAGATGTAGGCCTCCAAAGATGTAGATTGACCCAAGGAAATATGGAAGTTCTTGTTTAATTTGACAGAAAATTATATCTCTTGTTTGTTTTTAAGAAAAGTGTATAGCATTTAAAGGTGCCTGTCCTTTAAAAAGACAAGTTGTTGCAAACAGTTCTTGACTCTGAATTTCCAGCATGAGGTTATGTTATGGTCTAAAACAGATCTTAGCACATCCAGGCATTATAGTGAGTTCATAGTTTATAAGCAGATGCAAAAAAGTCTGTGAGTTAACTCCCAGACTCCTTTGTCTCTCTGGCATTTGAACAAGACATTTGATCCAGTCTTTCTGGTAAATCCTCCTCGAGATGTCTCACTACAAGACTTATACACACCTGATTTCCAAACCACAGGTGCCTGCTTGTTGGCTTACCTGGTAAATGATTACACACTGATTTATGCAACTACATTTTTGCAGCTGCTGACATGATAGGCATAAACAGACAGACAGTCCCTTTGACCTCTTTCAGCTACTGTGCTCAAACCCACATACACACATATGCACTCAGAAGAGAGAGTCTGTCACAAAGAAGAAGACAGAAATGAGGTTTAATAAGAATAAAGGACAGACTGTACTTACTAGGTATAGTGCACAGCCAGACAAATGTATCAACTAGCAAATTCTGCAGAAGTATCCAACCAGTTTTATCCCCTTATCTCTGTATCTTCCCATTCTTGTTCCTCCTCAACCCACTCTGATTTTTCCTTTCTCCTACCTTTGGTTCCTCTCCTATACATTCACTAATAAGGTTTGTGCAACTCTGGGTGCACTCCTCCAGCATTATGGGATTGTAATGAGTTCATATTCCTCAGGGCAGTGAATCCCCACAATTAGTGTGGTACATGGAGGTGTTTGCCATGGCACTGATGTCATTGGGTCTCATCAACCCCAAAGGACTGATGTTCTCAGCCCTGAGGGATCAAGTAGAGCATGGGTATTCAATATTTTGGCTTGCCTGGGCCACACTGAGTGAAGTGGAATTGTCTTGTTCCACACATAAAATATAGAATCATAGAATCACCAAGGTTGGAAAAGACCCACAGGATCATCCAGTCCAACCATCCACCCATCACCAATAGTTCTCATTAAACCATGTCCCTCAACACAGTGTCCAAATGCTCCCTGAACACCTCCAGGATCGGTGACTCCACCACCTCTCTGGGCAGCCCATTCCAGTGCCTGACCACCCTTTCAGAGAAGTACTATTTCCTAATGTCTAGCCTTAACCTTCCCTGGAGCAGCTTGAAGCCATTCTGTCTAGTCCTATCACTAGTTACACGAGAGAGGAGGCCGACCTCCAGCTCACTACAACCTCCCTTCAGGTACTTATAGAGAGCAATAAGGTCTCCTCTGAGCCTCCTCTTCTCCAGACTGAACAACCCCAGCTCCTTCAGCCGTTCCTCATAAGGCCTGTGCTCCAGACCCCTCACCAGCTTTGTTGCCCTCCTCTGGACATGCTCCGGGGCCTCGATGTCTTTCTTACAGTGAGGGGCCCAAAACTGGACACAGTACCAGAGGTGCGGCCTCACCAGGGCTGAGTACAAGGGAACAATTACTTACTCCCCTGTTCCTGCTGGCAACAGTGTTTCTGATGCAAGCCAGGATGCCATTGGCCCTTGGCCACCTGGGCACACTGCTGGCTCATGCTCAGCTGAGCATCAATCAATACCCTCAGGTCCCTTTCCTCTTCACAGTCTTCCAGCCACTCTGCCCCAAGCCTGTAGCATTGCCTGGGGTTGTTGTGGCCAAAATGCAGGACCTGGCATTTGGTCTTGTTGAACCTCATCCCACTGGCTTCAGCCAAGCTATACAGCCTGTCCAGATCCCTCTGTAGGGCCTTGCTACCCTCAGGCAGATCGACACTTCCAGCCAGCTTGGTGTCATCTGCAAACTTACTGAGGGTGCGCTCAATGCCCTCATCCAGGCCATCAATGAAGATATTGAAGAGGACAGGCCCCAGCACCGACCTCTGAGGAACACCACTCATTACCGGCTGCCAGCTGGATTTAACTCCATTCACCACCACGCTCTGGGCTCGGCCCTCCAGCCAGTTCCTTACCCAGCTAAGAGTGTACCTTGTGTCCAACCCATGGGCTGCCAGCTTCTGCAGGAGAATACTGTGGAAGACAGTGTCAAAGGGTTTGCTGAAGTCTAGGTAGACTACATCAACAGCCTTTCCCTCATCCACCAGATGGGTCACTAGGTCATAGAAGGAGATCAGGTGGGTCAAGCAGGACCTGCCCTTTGTGAACCCATGCTGGGTAGCCCTGATCCCCTGGTTGTCCCGCACATGCCATGTGATCTTCCTCAAGACAATCTGCTCCATAATCTTCCCTGGCACTGAGGTCAGGCTAACAGACCTGTAGTTCACAGGATCCTCCTTACAACCCTTCCTGTAGATGGGAGTCACAGTGGCAAGCCTCCAGTCTTCTGGGACCTCACCAGTCAACAAGGAGTGCTGATAGATGTTGGAAAGTGGTTCGACTATCACCTGCACCAGTTCCCTCAGCACTCTCGGGTGAATCTCATCCAGCCCCAAGATATACAATGTCTTATTTTTTTAATATATATATTTTTCATTACAACATTGAAAAGAGCAACAAAAACCTAAAGTTAGTGAGACATTTGACCTAGTTTCTGTGAAATGAATGGTCCAGTCTGGTTCGATGGGAGTGGCTGCAATTCTTAGATCTCAAGGTGTTTGTCAGAGATTTTTCATTAAATTGTACTCCTCTTGTGCTTCATCCTTGAAAATAATTGTTCACAAATGTATGTGCTGCCAAAAAGCAATGACACGGATAAGTCATGACTGTAAAGCAACAGATAATTTTCTCTGATAAAGTGTCTTATATAAGTTCAGTAAAGAGATATGATCAAATTTTTGAGTTTAGTATCTGATTGCAACTCAGTTTGAGTTCAATTTGAAAATTCTCTGGTATTTATATCAACTAAAAAATAGAGTTCCAAATATACCAGAAAGTTGATGATTTTTTTAAATCAATCTTGAAACCTGTTCTGAAATACCTTTATCAAAACTAAAAGCAAGACTGCTTTTTTTTTTTTTTTTTTTTTTTTTGGTTGCTGTTCACAGGACAGTGTTTAGCCAATATATCAAAATGCATACAATTATTCACCGTAACTTAAGTTAGCACTGCACTGCACCCTCCTTGTATCCTTCACCCTCTTCATATCCTTTCTGGCCATACAGTGCCAATTACACACTGGTGTATGATAGTTGTAAATGTCCTCTCCTTAGAAGCATTCAAAGCGAGACTGGATGACACTTTGAGCAACCTGGTCAAGAGGGAGGCACCCATGCCTAAAGCAGGGAGGCTGGAACTAAATTATCTTAAAGGTCCCTTCTAACCCAAATCATTCTATGATTCTATGATAAGAGCAAGCACAGGTCCAGGCTGGGCTGCTCTGTAGGGAAGAGCCATCGCCATGATGGCACAGGGCAGAGGGCAGAGCACATGAGGGCAGCAGGCTGCAGATCGGATATGCCTGGCTCTTGGACAAGCGAGTCTTGCAGCTACTCTCTGCTTCTGTTCCTCACTGTGTGCACTCAGTATGGAGATCTGCTTTTCATATCTTACCACTCTCCTGGGAGGCTTCAGGTTTCATCACCTGCTTGTCTTTGTTGTTGCCTGCCTCCTTTCTGTGAGCATTTTATCACATAACTGAACTGGTCTGTTAACCATTTATTTCCTGGCCACATAGGCTGACTATTGTTAAAATTAAGAGCAGATAGAGAACATCTACTAGCCACTTGTCTTGGAGATCTACTGGAACTTTCTCCCACTAAAACAACTGGAAATCAGCCTAAGACACTTACCTGTGTACTACATAGACTGCATAGTATTTGGACTCACACTAGACTGACAAAGACATAATTTTAGTATTCTAAGTATCACACATAGAAGAATACATCTTTATCTGCCTCATTATTTATTTATTAAAATATCTGAAGGATATTGATTGATCATGCATAGAATAATGATGTACAAAAATCTAAAGGCTTATCTTAGTATCAGGGACAATATTAACAATGAATTGAGACCCATATGTCTCCAAATTCAAAATATTTGAGATGACAGAATGTAGAATATGATTTATGAGAGGTGAACAGTTCCTTCTTTTTTTTTTTTTTTTTTAATATCTTTCATAATTTTTCTCACTGTTCTCTATACTTAACACAAACATGAATGCATACGCACAGGAATATGACAGTTAGCTACGCTTTCTATAATAGTGAACTTTTGTGATTTGATTTATGTATACAATGATTTAGCAATTCATTTATTCTATGAAATCCACAATTTATTGATTATTAATGAAGTTAATTTTTTAGTTAACTTAAAAAAACTGTTTTGATGGCACTTTCATAGAGGACAATATTACACATTATATTATAATTAGTGATCAGTTCAGCCACAAATGTAATGCTTGTCAAATGTGGAAACACAGAATTCAATATAAAATATTTTTCTGCTACTCTGTCAGTGGCAATTTTTTACCAAAATTGTTAAGTAAACCATTTGCATGGTTTAGAGACAATGGTTGAGAAAAGATTCTAAGATGTGGTCACTTCAAATGTTCTTTGGAGAAAATTGGAAGGCAGAATTCTGACTAGAAAAGTAAGCATGCAGGGTAGGAACTCCATTAATCAACTCTACACAGCAATATATGTAAAGAAGAAGTGAAAAAGAGAAATTAGACAATGATCTCTAGGGTCAAGGAGGTGATTTTTTCCAAAGGGAGACATGAAAGAAAATATGTGCTGAATTGTTAGGAAACCTTAAAGAACTTTAGAAGTTGAGGTAAAATGAAAAGGCAGGTTTGAAAGAAGTTAAAAATGAGACTAGCTGTAGATACTAGAACATGAAAATGGTGTGAAAAGCAGAATATGCAGGAAAAGGATAAATACAAAAACACAATTAAAATATCTGAATTAATTAATTCAACTTAGTATCAAAAAAAGAAAGCTCACTGATTTATTTCTATGTAGTATAGCAGAACAGTTTGTTCACCTCAAACAATGCTGAAGATTATGTCATTAATAAATGAAATGCATCATGATATGTTGCAGTGACTTCTAACAATGTTGAAGCCAGATATCCTCACACTTCTCCAGTCCTCCACTGATGTTTATTTATCTTAATATATTTTCTCACAGGGGCAAAGTTCTTAGATGTATTGCTTCATTAATCTGAAGATTTCATATTGCTATTATTATTACTTTAAAATGACTCCACTATTCCATGTCATCATGCAAACATGATTTGTAGCACGTATATCTTAAATTGGAAATATAAAATCACTGTTATTGTTTTAGCTTTACAAGTCACTGTGTCTTTATTGCAATCTATGTTTTTCCTCGAGGGTAACCTTTAATTCCTGTTGTATTTCCACTGCCTATTATATTTGCTGTTATTTATTTCATATATTTAAATACTGCATTCTATCAGTTAGCAATTCAGTAATGAATCATGGAATGGTTTGCATTGGAAAGAAGCTCAAGGATCATCAAATTCCAACCCCCCTGCCACAGGCAAGGCTGCCAACTGCTAGATCAAGTACTAGATCAAGTTGCCAAGGGCCCATTCCAAACTGGCTTTAAACACATCCAGAGAAGGAGCATCTATAACCTCTCTTGGTGACCTGTTCAAGCACCTCCCACTCAGTGACAAACTTCCCTTACATCTAATCTAAATTTTCCATCCTTTATCTTAAAATCATTTCCCCCCTGTTCTATTACTATCTACCCACATAAGAAGTTGATTTCCCTCCTGTTTATAATCTTCCTTTAAATACTGGAAGGCCACTGAGTTATACCAGCCATCAACCTCCCTCAGATTGCTGACTATATCTCAGCCTGGTGACTTTTTGTCACAGCGTGGTCAGCTGCTCAAAAAGATCAAGTAGGGCACACCTGCACTGATAACATGCCTCACCTACCTCAGATTCTGGAGCTCCCCACAGTTGATGTCTAGGCAGTTCATTTGCTCTGCACGAGGTCTGGCTGGGCTTATGCACCAGCCCAGAGAGGTTGTGAGCCAATCATCTGTGTTTCTGCCTCATTCTATATGCCATGCTGGTTGGTCACTGTGTTGGTATTAATACAGAGCTCTCCTCTTGTGGCCCTAAATTAGCAGAGCAGCACGCCCTGCTCAACCCTCCTGTTCAAACAATCTGCATGATCTGCCTGTACAAACTGCCATGCCATATGCTTCTGACATGCCATGCCCTGTTTTCCTGTCCTGTTCGCCCTGCTACTTCATCGCTGCACTCTCTGATAGCTGCCTTTTTATGATGGGGAGTGGCATTGCCTCCCTGGCAGTTGCTCCCTGACAGCAGCTCTCCTCACCCCGTGTAGCGATTCCTTGCTTCATCACAAAATGTACCCACCCCAGAGCCAAGTGCCTCACAGAAAAGATATTCAGAGAGGCATGTAAAGCATTTCTTGTATTACACTGACCCAATCAGTAAATCCTATATGTAATGCATTCAAGCTAACATGTTTAAAGACAATTACATCTTGTCCCACTCTTAATGAGATATTCTAAATACTCCTTGGTAACTTACTGTAGAGCAATTATATTTAATATGTTTTCCAAGTAATGGGGCTAGACTTTAATTATTTTATGCATTCATTCTTGATGAAAATTTGTAGTGTATTTCCAAGGTAAACCTATGGGCAATTCTATAAAAAGCAGAAACCACAGGTTTTGTACATTGAAATATACAAAGATATACAAAAATATAGTGGCACTGAAAGACTATTCTAAGGAAGGAAGGAAGAAATGGAATTTCTCTGAAGTCTAATGAAAGTAACCATAACACTATCTGGTAGAGAAAATTCTCAGCTATAAAGCACTAGTTTTCAATGACATAGTCACGACTGCCATTAGCTGTGCATTTTTGCCAGTGATGAACCAGAGCCTGAATGCCACACTCATAAAAATCTGCACCAGTGGAAGTGACCCATTGTTTCACAGTATGATGGCATAATTGCTAGGAAAACGTTGCCCACATAGTCCAGCTTTCACTGTACTCACATTCACTGTTTGGTCTCCATAGGCATTCAGCAAACATTGATGAATATCAATGGAAGTCATTTTTTCCACATGGAGGAATTCTATCTGCTGTCTGTTGCACAGCAACAAAATGAAATGGAATATTAATGGGAAAGTTCAACATCTATTGTCATACTGCCAACATCTGCCTCTGACATTGTGGGCTAGCATAATAAAATCAGAAACATTACTTTCACAAAAGCCCTCATATAAAATATAGTACTCTGTTAGGGAAAATATAGTATTCTGATGAGAAATGTTTCCTGATTTTAGGGGGCAAATTCTAAAAGCCCTCATACAGTCTTAATGTTAACTTATTCTCGCAGATTGAAGCTGATGCAGTAGTAGAGCAAATAGCTTCTCCTAGGTACAGGGGGATAGGTGCTCAGAGATCCTTAAGGGAGAGATGAATAGACTTGCATCTGCGTGTTGAGTTATTTATAATATACATATCATTTGTCTACCAAAGAGATTTTGTTTTGCAGTTGTGGTTTATCCTGGCAGGCAGCTAAACACCACACAGTGGGATGGGTGAGAAAATTGGAAAAACAAACAAACAAACAAACAAACAAACAAAAAATAGTAGATTTTATATGCTGAGATAAAAATATGTAGAGAAAAGTAGCAGTAATGATAATAACGTGTATATATATATTTACAGAACAAGTGATATAGAACACAGGTGTTCACCACCCACAGACCAATGCCCAGCCAGTACCTGCCACCCATCAATGTTAGAGTTTTCACATATGACATACCATATCCCTTTTGGCATTTTAGATCAGGTCTCCAGGTTCTTTTCCATCCCGACTCCTTGTGCTACCCCATCCCCCTTGCTGGAAGAATAGTTAGAGAAGCTAAAAGTCCTTGGCTCTGTAGAGCACTGCTTAGCAACAGCTACAACATAGATGTGTGAATAACACTGTTTTTCTCCTAATACCAAAACATAACATCATACCAGATACTACCAAAAAAAAAATATATATATATATTGTTCTGTCCCAGCTGAAATCAGGATAATAGCATGGTCAATATGCACAAGATACAGTTTGTCATAGCACTCTGTACTATATAAGCCTTGATACAATGGAAGAGACTTGATATAAATTCACCAGTCATTTTAAAAATCATGTTCCTTTACTGCATACATATCTCAGATATCCTTCGTAAATCACACATGAAATTACACTTTTTGATTAAATTTTCTTCAGAAATCAGTGCAATGACAAAAAGACCTATCATGCACACAGAAAATTGATGTCTCAAATCAAAATGTTTTAATTGAACTCAATAAATGTTGTCCATTCAATCAAGTTCATTATTTTTATGTGTGCATGTACTGAAACACACCAAACATGTTTATATATACATATATATAAAAAGACAATAAATGCCATTAATCTACTTTATTTTGTTATTTTCCTTTTCATTCTGTAAAATTTAAATAAAAGGAAAATTGCAGAATAGAAGGTGCAGTCTCTCCTGAAAAGTCTCCTACCAAGTCATCCTGAAATTGTCTCTCAGATAAAGGTCAAGGACAGAAGAAAGCAGAGAGTATGCAGTATGGAAGCAATCAACCCTTACATTCATTTAAAAGCAGGACACCTTTAAAGAACCATTAACAGTTTGACACAAAAATCAATGGATATGATTCTCTTTTCACTGGCACAGATATAAATTGGGACTAAATTCAAGTTTATGAATGAAGTTTTATTGCCAAAAGTGTCAGTGCATGATGAGCCTCAAGGACAAAATTATCCACTGGTTTCTGTTTGCATAGCTCCATTACCACACAAGGTAGACAACAGTTAATAGGTATGCACTTGTTTAATTGTTCCATTCTCTTTTTATTTATAAATGTCCTAATATAATGCAGTTTCTGAAAGTTATGGAGTTCACTCAATAAGTGACAGTTTTTTCAAAGTCTAAAATTTGTTCCAAAATAATTTTTTAGCTTTAAAATGTGAAGATGAATAATTTTTTAAATGATTTTGATGTGTTTAGGTTCTGCCTTGTTTTAAACAGTACAATTATAAATACTTCCAGTCATTGAATGTTAAGAGTTTTCAGTAAGGAGGGGAAAATAATTTTACCTTCCAAAATCTTCTTTTCCCACTGCCCCTTTTGGGGTGTCATATTCTTCTCATCCTCTTCAAGCAGCTTCTGAAGATTTGTAACTGGGCAACTCCACAGACAACTGGGCAACCTGAGCTCAGTCACATAAGCAGTAAAGAAGATTTTCCTGATGTTTAGATGGAATCTTTCATGTTTCAGTTTGTGCCTATTGCCTCTTGCCCTGGAACTAGGCACCAAGAGCTTGGAAAAGAGCTTCGATTTGTTTTCTTTGCACCCTCCTATCAGATATTTATACATAGTGACCAGCCTACCTGAGCTTTCTCTTCTCCAAGCTTACCGAGCTTCTCCTTACAGCAGAGATGCTCTAGTCCCTTCAACATCTCAGTGGCCCTTCACTGAACTCTCTCTCCAGTATGTCTGGCTTTCTCTTATACTGGGAGCTGCAGAGCTGAACACAGTACTCCAGGAGTGGTCTCACACATATGAGGATAGTTATCAACATTGTTTTTCTCTTAAAGCCAAAACATAGCATCACATCAGACACTGTGAAGGAAGTAAAATCTGTCCCAGTTGAAACCAGGACACATATCAATGACGAAAGAGGAACAGTGAAAAATTCAGTTATAACACTGACTCAAAAACTGCTAGTAAAGATGAGACAAATCTGAGTAACACCACAGCATGCGTTACTTTTTGCGTCTACCTGTGCACTAAAAGCAGCTGGCACAAGATAAATTATAATCTAATTTGCTAAATGAAAAAAGAATGTAACAAAATTACCCATCTGTAATTTTATCATTTTAATCTTTTAATTAACCTATTTTTTCTTATTCTTAAATCAAATGAGATGCTTACCTTTCTTTCACCCTCTTCCAGAAGAAGCTGTCACTCAGAGACAAGTGAAGAGCTTCATACTAGCTAACTGGAATAGTAATAAGTTCACCTAGGGAATGAACATGGTCATCTGGAGGCGATGGCTTTTCTTCATTGAAGGTGCTAGAGAAGGTGAAACTTTTTAATTTATACATCGATGATCGTTATGGTCCTTTTCAACCCAGGCCATTCTATGATCTATGATCTAACCTGCTGGAGTGCGTCCAGAGGAGGGACACACAAATGATCCAAGGGTTAGAACACCTCTTCTACAAGGACAAGTTGAGGGCTGGGGCTGTTCAGCCTGGAGAAGAGAAGGCTGAGAGGTGACCTGATAGCAGGGGAGGATAAAGGGGAGGTACTGTAAAGAAGGGGACAGAGTCTTTAGCAGGGTCTGCGGTGGCAGAACAAGGGGAAAGGGATTCAAGCTTAAAGAGAGTAGATTTAGGATGGATATAAGAAAAACATCTTTTACAGTGAAGGTGGTGAGGCACTGGAACAGGATGCATAGTGATATGGTTGATGCCCAATCCCTGGCGAGGCTGGATCAGGCCCTGGGCAACCTGACCTAACTGTGCATGTTCCTGTTCATTGCAGGGGAGTTGGACTAGATGACTTATAGAGGTCCCTTCCAACTCTAAGAATTCTATAATTCTATGATCTTCTATGATCTCATTGGAAGCCCAAAATAAGCAAGATGAATTCCCTTCTAATTATTATTAACTGTTATGCAATCTTTTCATGTTTAGTCAAGATGAAAACACTGTACTAGAGGATATATTATTACATTCTATACAAAAGCAATTATGTCTAGGCCAATGTACTGATATGAGACAGAAAACAGTATTAAGTATATAGTCATATGTTGTTGTACAGTTCTGTAACGCATTAATCTTTTATATGCACAGTTGCTAGAAAAAATGACTGAATATAAATGTGGAATAATTTCTCCTTTCAAACCAACTTCAAACATAAAACTGCAGTGAATGTATACTCTATGCTGTCATCTTAACTCTAAGCTGAAACATATTGAAGTACCATAAGTATATATATCTCTCTTTAAGGAAGCATTAGTATTAGAATTTTAAGGAACTTTTACTCTCGTAAGTAAGTTTCATCTTAAATATGTGTTGTTACAGCCTAGGAGGTCTTCCTAAATCTGCAGTGGAGCATTAGAGAGGCAGTGATTGTACATTTTCTTATTTCAAGAAAGAATTTATAGTGAGATTCTATACTGCAAAATCAGAAGATCTTACAGATTACGTATTTATTCTCTTGGACCTGATGGAAAGTCTTGCAAGTTTATAAATATTCTTTGCCCTGTTGAAGTCAGCATTAAAGTTAAGTATATCTGAATTTCTCTGCAGGGGTGATGCTTTGGGAATTATCTTGAAATATCCTTTGTACTTGTGGTCCACTGCATTGACCTGGAGTGCTACTAACCTTGCTGAGATTCAGGGAGATGCAGAGTTTCACTGCACTGAGCTCATTACACAGCTGTAGTGCAGAAACCCCTGTTGCTTTCCAGAAACTCACTTGCCCTCAGAGAGACCAGAACTCCAGAACTTTTTTTCAAAGTACAAGTTATACAAAAGAAAATAAGCCAGAAAGAAGAGCCTCTAAAACTTAATCTAAGGATATGCTTGATCAACAAAAATGTTTCAAAACAGTTATTCTATTTTACATAACTTCCACTGAAACCTACTGGAGAACATTTGTGTTCTAACATTTGGTGTGGCTTATCCGATTTTTTTATTTTTTTATTTTTATAAAGAAAAATGACATAAGCATAAGCTTTATGTCTTTTTATTTAATTTATGAAGTAAGTGTGGTCACACATCAGTTTCTAATTTTCATTTGTGCTTCAAATGCCTTTTGAAATCTGAATGACAAGGACATTTCTTCCATATGAAATATATTTTTAATATGAATACAATTCAATGAAAATTTATTTTAAATGTTAAATATTGCTGTTCATGGAATTCTCAGTAGGTTTCAAGTAGTGGAACAAAATTTCATAAAATAAATTTAAAGGGTGATAAACTCTTATTTTGATGTGAACAGAATTTTTCAATTTAATGTCATTACATCTTTAAAAACAGCAACAAAAATCTTAAAGTTGGAAATATACATTAGGGTAAGTTAGACAAAGATTGTTCTTGTTCACTTGGCATGCCTTAGTAGTAACTAACTTGGTATTTGGTAGTTTAGTAAAGACCTTATGCGTAAAGACCACAACTTTCCTCTCTGCAAAGTTGTAGGAACAACTGCTTTAAGATGATATACTGTGAAGTGAAGAAAAGAACACAGCTCTTCAAATATAGAAACATATTGTTACAGCTTCCTAGGAAGGATAAAATTGATTAGATCATTGCTGTGCTGTGGCAGAATTTTGCAGTCATTTCTGACAGATATAAAGTCTCCATCTGAAAGAGCATCCAGTGCTCTAAATTGCTTCTTTGAATTAGGTGATTATTTCTTCGTCTTTGTACCACATTAGCTGAGGTCTTATGAGCTTGGAGTAGGGTATCCATTTTCAGTTATGTATCATATGTCTCACTGATGATAAAGAATTATATGGATGATGATTCATAGAAAATACTTAATAAAAACAACAGAAATATTACACAGTTGTATATACACAGCATAGTTTCACCTAAAAGTAATGTGTAATATGAGAACACCAACTTTTAATAAAATACAGGAAATAATTGTTGTCAGACTAAGTGCCTTGTAAGTTTTTTTTTGTTTGTTTTGTTTTTTTAAGCATACAAATTGTTAGGCATGCAAACTGTGTGTCTTAAAAAAAAAAAATCTAGAAAAGAAAGAAAATTTGTCCAATGTTGATTTAATATATGGACATATTCTCTGCAAAATTTGCAAAACTGATATAAATTCTGCACAGCTCTTAGTTCTATACTTTCAGATATGGTTGGAAATTCTAATCTTTAAATCAGATCCAAGCTGTTTCCAGCTCAGTGCTAATAAAACTGTGTTTTTATTAGCATAAATCTACTGGATTCCCATGCTACTGTGGCACCACAACTTTCAGCTGTTTTTTGTTTTACATCTGTCTGGTTCAAAATTACAAAAGAGCATGTGTCTTCAGCCATGGCTCCATCATCACAACCAATTACTTTCAGGTGGATACTTTGTATCTGCACAGCAGTTCAGTGTGCAGTGTGTGGTTTTGACTGTAAGGCAATAATTAGGATTTCCTTGATATCCTGAACAGAGAACTTCGCACAAACCACTTGGCTTCCTCTGTGTTTCTGATATGATTTAACAAATAATTTCCATATGGATTTGGGTACATCTTTTTACCTAAAATGCTTAATGCCTGGATAGTAAAATACTTCTAAATACAATAAAATCCGTAAATGAAAAAAAAAAAAAAAAAAAAAAAGAAAGAAAAAAAGAAAAAAAATCTAAATGCAAAAAATCTGTATGACTTCAAAGTCAGCTATTTGCCTATGAAGATAAAACAAAAACGTGAAAATGAAAGAAATAAATAATTTTGATACTTACAATAAAATATTTTTTTTAAACTATAATCTGGGAAATATAAAAGAAAAATACTTAGTGGAAAAAATACTTAACACACAATGGAAATTTTAATAAGTCTAAGATTCCTATTAGTTATGTTTCGTAAACCTCTGACTTAAATAAAGTTTGACTTAAAGCTTTTAACTCCATATCTTTTTTGTTGTTAATAAAAAGATGATGCCTTAATCATGTACTAAATATTTGTTATTAAATATATTAATTATCTCTGTTTATCATAAAGTATGTGCATATAAATATGCACATATACATATGCATATATACATATGCACATGCAAACATAAAAATGTTGGAGAAAACTACAAAATATTTTAAATTTGTTCTTTAATGGCATTTCAGTGTAAGCAACTGAGATAAGCAAAAACTAACTCATCAAGATTCTTGTCATTCATACTGTTTATTTGCAATTACATCTTAAAATTATTGTAAATGATCTTTGTTATTTTATTGACAGGTGCCATATATGTTTCAGATAGGTTTTCCTCAAAAAAGGGATGACAGATGTGCTTTAAATAGAATCAGCTTTACTGATTAGTAAATCAGTAAATCTTTACTGATTCGTACTGATTAAATAGATCAGTCTTTACTGATGTCTGTAGTGCTGTTTGCTAGTTCTCTTGTGGGCAATTGTAGCCAACAAATTCATTGCATCTGCCAAAATAGGAAACTTTCACTTTTTTTTTTTTAATGCATTTTCAAATATAATTTGGGTAACTTTTTTAGAGAGATCATATAACTTTAGGATATGCAAACTGCTTCTTATTCTTGAATGGAATAAACATCCTAGCCATATATTGTGCATTGCATCAAACAAGCACATGACTTATGAGTAAGCCAGACAAATTTGTTAACCCAACAGAAATCTAGTTTTAATTTATTACCCACTAAAGAGGTCAAAATCACTCACCAGATGGCACATACTTTTGATAATTGCAAGGGTACAGTAACAATTAGCAAACAGCATTAGGTGCTAAATTGAAGTTTCTGGGGCAAGGGAAACTCAATATGACTGACTTTTATTGCTCAAGCACTAGCAGTAGAAGCCAGAGCCAGGAAAGGGATTAAAGATTAGTAGGAAAGCACTTGAAGAACAGGAGAAAATGCATGAAAATTCATTCATTTCATTAAATAAAACAGTTTTATTAGGGGCCTAACTTAATTACATCTACACAAATGCACACAGCATGGGAAATAAGCAGAAGGATATGGAAATTTTGGGTATGTTTCAGGGCTATGACATCGTTGCCCTCGTTGAGATGTATAGGATGACTTGTATGTCTCGAGATAGATGGTTTCAGCCTCTTTAAGTGAGATAGACATTGAAGAAGAACAGCTAAGGTAACCATGTGTTTTAGGGAACGCCTTGACTGCATGTAGCTGGATGTTGGTGACAAAAGGGCTGTAGTGCTGTTTGCTGGCTCTTTTGTGGGCAATATCTGGGCAAGAGTCATGGAAAAGTACAAGAAGGCAGATATTATGGTGAGAATCTTATAGACCATCCACCCAGGACAAAGAGGCATATGAAATATCCTACAAGCTTCTAGAAGTCCCACAATTGCTATCCCTTGTACTCAGAGGGAAATTAAATTTCCCACCTGGGGGTGTTACTCTGCAGCTGCAGAACATAAGCCAGAGCTGTGCCCAGATGGCCAATGCAGCCAGTGGCAGCCTAACTATATCAGAAACAGTGTAGGCATCGGCACTAGAGGAGTTATTGTCTCTCTGTGCTCAGAACTGGTGAGACCGCATTATGAATACTGTATTCAGTTTTGAAACCCTCACTGCAAGAAAAATGTTAAGTTGTTGAAGAGTGTGTTGAAGAATAAAGCTGGTGAAGGGACCAGAAAATAAGACTTCTGAGAAGTGGTTGAGGAAATTGGAGTTGTTTAGTCTGGAGAAGAGATGTCTCTCTATAACTAACTGAAAAGTTGTTGAAGCTAGAACAGTGTTGGTCTTTTTTCTCAGGTGAGAAGTGGCAAGAGTAAATGGTCCTGAGTTGCAGGGGATAAGGATATATTTTAGGATATATATTTTAGGATTTATATTGCAGTGGGGATAAGGAATAATTTTGTGATGTAGAGTGGTCAAGTATTGGAAGCTGCCCAGGGGAGTAGCACAGTCCCCATTCTGGGAAGTATTTAAGAGATGTATGGATTTGGCACCAAGCAACACGGTGTAGTAATGGATCTGAGTATATTAGGCTGATGATCTTGAAGTTCTTTTCCAACCTAAATGATTCTATGATTCTGTGCCTCTTGGTAGAAGACAATAAGTTGTCCCTTTCAATAGGAGACTGCAGTTAGAACAAATGATATAAAATATTAAACTACTCTGAGAAGAATTATTTTCTATCTACATTTGATTTTTTTTTGTCACTGAGTTTCTAACATTCTCTCTGTATGGATGTTTAGCACCTGAGTGAAGTTTTCAGTCCCACCAGCCATCACAGAACTATCATGTGACAGGATAAATCTAGACATGATTGTAAAAGTCTGTACTATTATTTCATGTTGTAGTAATCTGACTATATAAGCAAGACTGACATAACTGGGGAAAAAAAAAATAAAAATGAGTGTTGAATATTTCTTCTAGTATGAAACAAAGTGGACTCCTTAACAAAGTCACGCAACAAAAGTAGATAACCAATTTTGATAGCAATAGGCATTAATGCAAAAAAAATCAGTGAAATACTGATATGATTTCTGAGTAAAATACCATATGTGTTTCAAAAGAAAAGTGCATAATGCTAAAAATACAACAAAACAATGAATATTGATTGCTACCCATAAATCTCATGTCAACATTATTTACAGGCTTACAGTGAGTCAAATATGACCTTTATCTACAGAATAGGTAGGATAACCAAAAGCACAGATTACATATTAAACTTATTTCCACCCTTTGTACATGTCTCTAATTTCTTGCAAAATGAAATTCATCACATTGAAAACCTTGTAATACAGAAAATGGTAATGTAAAAGGACTTTCAAATGTTGAAAAAAGCTTATCAAAGTTTTTTAGATTTCTGAGTGAAGTGTTCTTTCACTAGTTTCTAGTGTCTCACTGGTCAAAAGAGCTATCTGCTACTCCCTGTGAAAGACATGCTCAAGATCAAAAATTTCTAATCAGGCAAAGATCTCTGTGAAGAGCAGTTTATTCATTATTGCAATAATGGGCACACACTCCCTACTGACAAGGGAGAAATCACACAACTAGTCAGTAAAATCCATCCCATTATATACCCTGTGTCCGATGCAGGTACAGCCTCTCCCGGCACTCATTGGTTGAGCATCTCAGTTCACAATCTTCCGATGCTACGTTACACTTCCATAGTTACATTATACTTCCATACAGTGTTATCAACCCATTGTCTTTGGGTATGTGCTCTACTTTTTATGGCAATAGGACAATATTTTCAACAATCTGCTCACTAGTTCTGTCCTGTACCGGACTCTCCCCTATGCTATATAATTACCTTACCTAGTGCCTGTGCCAATTTTACCTAGATCGGAACTCCCCAGTCTCAAGTTTACTCTGTTCAGCAACTTTCTTTGTGAAAGGTAACTTATCCTATGCTACATACAGAAATACTGGAAATTTCCACTGCAAAAACACAATCTACCTCTCACACTCCCTTTGCTATTTCATCTCATGGAGCAAGGATATATCTTTCAGTATTGAGATTGGGATTCATTCTTTCCGTGATTATTAAAGAATAGGATTTAAATGAGCAGATCCTGACAGATGTAGGATAGATGAAAACAAAAAGGTGGTGAAAAGGATTATGAAAAATAAATATAACTGGACTGTATGTTTCATAGTTTTCTATTGTCTCTTCTCATTTCAGTTCATTCTTTGACACCCATGGAAGCCAAATAGAAGGGAAACAAACACTGACAGAGAAAATATTTGACAGGGGGAACCAAATATCTTTACTCATGTCAGCATACATAGGTGTATATTTCAGTACTGCTTGAATCCTCAGTGTATCTGGGGAAGTGATTCCTTTATTATGGTTTCCATTCTACTCATTTCAGGGTTTTTGTACAGAAGTCCACCTGGAAATTGATCAGACACTACGTTTTCCCTTATGACAAACATGAAAGTGCTCCTGGATCCTCTTGTGAAAATAGTCTACCTAGATCCAAGAAAATAAACTGATCACTCTCTGGCGATATTTAGATCATTAACATCATGTGTTAATGTCATATTTGCACAACTATGTGCAACTAGGGAACTAAAAAAAAAATATGTATTTATTTATTTCCTTCTTACTGTTTCCTATTGAAAGAGAAAGAAGTTTTCTTTTTCTGAAAGGAAGACTATTTTCTTTTAGGTTTGATGGTGTTGCATATTAAATGCATAACAGACTCTATGTATAGGCATGGAGTTTATCTAAGATGATGTAAACATACATTCCGAAAAGTTTATGATCCTTTAGCTTCAGAGATCTCTCATATTAAACTTTAAAAACTGGAAGTTTGGAATGTTTGGTATAATCACAAGAAACAGCTTGTGGCCCAAATGGTCAGTGAGCGTACAAAGATCTGAAGGCTGTAAGTACTAATCACTGTGGATGCCTATTGTGTAGTGCTGAAGAAAGCCCAGGAAACAAATCCCAGTGATAACTGATCTCCCTCAACAATTTGTTGATATGCTCTTGTCTAAATTTTCAAAATCATGATGACAGTTAATATATACCAAGGCAAACTTCTGTAGTCAAAGTCTTCAGTGTGGATAGGACTAAAAAGCATACAAGACGATATGCCTACAGGAGCTGTCACATACAGGCAAGCAAGTCACTGTATAGTGCCATTGTTCTCCTCTGCCTTTCAGATTTCAGCAGAGTACTCAGTTTTTTTTTTCTAACATTCCCTATATTGAGTTCTGATCCTGGATAATGCCTAGCTGCCTACAAAGTGATCATCTTCAGTTTCCTGAAAGTACACCATACAGCCGTTACACAGCGGCTTACTTTTCCATTAGGCAGGCCTGTTTGTTACCCAGATACTGAGTACAAGATTTCAGCACACATGGTATTAGAATAACAGATAAAATAAAAATAAATGCTTAGACGTTTTTCTTTTGTGTTTTTACAGAGGAAACCCTCTAGACTGGTAGGACTGAGTCCTGGAACAGTATAAAGAAGTTTTATTTTATGAATTTTGAGGCATTGAGCATGAACAATGAACAGGAATATGATTTTCATCATTATATATATATATGTAATATATATGTAATATATGTATATATATATAATGTATATATATGAGAAAATTTCCTTTTCTGCTGGATGAACAGTGCCAGGGTGGATAGGGGAAGGCAGAAGTTGAAAAAAACATGGGGACATACCTAATGTGGTTGAGCAGGTGCTTTGAGTTAAATTTTTCTCATGTAGAAATAATAATTTGAGAAGTAGCATGCTATGGCACTTATCTCAGATGCAATTGCATCAGAGCAGTTACACTGCAGCTTTTGCTTCAGTGCATCTCAGTTTTCGCGAAACGAATTTGTGTAGACAAGCCCAAAGAGGTAACCATATGGTAAGGTTTTGAGGCTACATGAAGTGCATAGTCGAAGTCTCAAAAATTGAGGACATTCTTCAAGTGACAGCTGCATCTTTATTTTTAATAGTCATCATTACCTGCATCGTGAAATGCTCCAGGCTTCAAGTATCACTGCTTGCTTCTATGCCATTCTTTGACTTTATTTTCACATGCAGAGCTGAGTAGAAAGGAAGCTGAGTGAAAACTAGGCATTTAATTAGGATGAAGTCAGTTAAGTAAACTATAGTTTCTTGTTAGTAATATTTGTGGCTTAGAAGAAATGATCTTTGTTCAACATAACTTTTAACATCTATTACAGATATATTGCAGGCTTTCACCTAAAGAGCAATAAAGATTCTCAGGGAGAAACTATTAATTTAGAAATGTTTGTTGGCAGTAATTGGCACCTGATGTTATGCTTAAAACAATGTTGTATGAACATTATGCTCAACTTTAAGCAGCAAATACATGATTTTCACCCACTTCCCTTGTACTGAAATGAAAGTATAATAAAATAAAATGTCTTTACATCATTTACGTCCATTTTCTCCAGTAGTTCTGGTAAATCTGCAAACACTCTTTAAAATACAGCATTCATTTCCCTTGGAGGCAACATCTATTTGTCAATCCCTTGTGTTTTCTTATGTCTCTGTTACATGTAAAAGCATGAAGAACATGATAAGAAATTGAGAGCTTATTCACTGTGACCTCAATAAGAGATATAGTGTCCTTAAAAGCTTTGTAAACTGCAGTTATAAAATTTTTACTCTATTTTTATCGGAAGAAGTTGCATAAATTAGAAGGAACTTTTTTTTCTATTAAAACAATCTAAGCCTTTGAGGAAAATGTAGGCAACAGAATTATGATAGAAGAGCTCATGTTAAAATTGTGGGACAGATTTCTAGAGATATTTATCAAAGAATTAAAAATAAACTCTTTCTCTTTCTATATGTTCAACTATCTAATATTTTTTTCAGTAGTTCAGTATCCCTAAATCTCATGGTATTTACTGGTGTGATTGACATTAGGAACCAAAACAAACAAACAAACAAACAAAAAAAAATCGTCCTGCTCTAAAACCAATGAATTTTATTCTTGTCTGGTTTTCTTATACGTTTTCACTAGGTACTAGTAATTAGCCACAATCTTTTTATCTTCATCAGATTTCTGCTTTAAGATCAAATAAAGGAACTTTACAATATTACTGTAGATAAAATAACCAATAAAACCTGTACAGAATCAAATGCCCTTTAGCTTCCTTTAGTCCTGTGTAAACTGTGTCTTTCCTCAGTACAAGTAATTTACGAAATGTCTATTGCTTTAATATTTAAACTCCTTTTTTTTTTTTTTTTCCTCCCCGAAGTCAGTGCCTGGAAAAGGTAAACAAGAAAGACACTCACAGACAGATGAGCTTTGGGATTTGAGTGCAGCCATACGTTCTGGGATTGTTTAATCAAGATGTTGTAATTAGAGGAAAACTTTATAGAGCTTCCTCATAGCCAGCATACACATATTACAACTGTCACAAAAATGTTCATTTGTGGTAGTCAGAAACTTTGGTAACAAAATCTTATAGAAGATCTTGAAGAAGTTATCTTTATAGTTATGGTGCTCTACATTGTAAATCTGTCATATGATTAAAAGAAAACAATATGATTGGAAATCAAATTTAATAATAATAGTTTTGATGCATTGTGTTTGTGTCATATATTTTCTAGGGCAAATATTATTTCACTGATGTGCTTTGAGACCTTTTTAACAACAGATGATAGATAAAAATTTTTCACTTTGTAATCTTTTATAGTTTTGGTTTTCAAAATCTGAGATCTCACACCAACAGGTGCATCACTAAAGTAATTCTTTCCCATCTCTCTTTCTGTTTTTTGGTTCATATGTGTTTTGTTCCAAGATTTTGACCAAAGCATGATTAGAACAGCTATCATTCTTCATGCTCTACCTCTTTAGGCATGCTGCAGTAATTCTAGTAACTAAAGGACAGAAGGAGAAGTAGTCTGTACTGTTAAATTAACATTGCTGGATGCCATTCATAACCAGTGAGTCTGAACGTCCATGCTGTTCAATTTTCAGAATGAACTCACATGTACTCCTAGTCAGTTAAGTCACTTAATTTGTGAAATTTCATAGGCCTTGATTTGTGCAGCTACAGAAGATAAAAGGGCTCAATTGTATCGATGTGAGGAATTTCCAACCAGTAAAACTTAGGGAATGTTTAATTTTCTAGTGTAGATTTAGCCTTAAGAAATCCTATAATTTCTATCAAAGATATACTTTACAATATACAGTTTTTTCATTATGTTTTACAGAAAATGATAAACCTGGATAAGAATATTACCTTAAGAATTATTTTCCATCATAAAATTTTATTTTCCTTTTGAAGTTTTCAAAGGCAAGCACTCCTTTCCTTCCCCTAATTACAGTTTGCCCTTCTTTTATGGTGAGTTCATGTTTACTTCAATTTTTTTTCCGATGAATCATCATGAAGATTTTCTTAACTATGCAACTGAGTCCTACATATTTCTATGTAAAACCATTGGCCATTTGAAATAAAAGTCATGATGGGGCATTTGAAAGTAACTGAGAGAAATATAATTTAGTCAGACACATTGTAAATCCCAGCAGTTTTTCTGTTACTTCCTAATGTTTACTATAATCTGTTCTTACATTGATCTACCTCTGTGTGAATCCTGCAACATTCCTTGGTACGGCTCTAATGTACATTGTGTATAGAATGTATGTATGTGCCTCCTCCATTTCTAAGGTATTTAGAATTATACATAATTTCAAAATTATATAATTAAAATTACATAAGAAGGAAGTCTCCTGGTATTTGTATACATTTCTTCACCTTTATCAGGCACAAAGTGTTCATGGATATTTTGATCTCAATAAAATCTTATAATTTCATAAGCTGTGGAATTTTTAAACATATACTACCCTTCATTCACCTATCAGTTTTACCTGCCTTCCACTCATTTCTGCCTAGTACAAAAGAAAACAATCATTTTCCTTTCTCCCTCAGAAATTAATCTCTTTCATCTAAAATGTTGACATATTTTATAGTTGATAGTGAGAGGAAGAAAGATTCTTATAAATTGAGAAAGGTTAATGGAAATGAATCTGTGACAGTAATAACAGGGAAAGATGATTCTTTTACATAGGGAATTTTAATAATTAAAATAATAACAGTAAGGAAAAACACTATCTTGCTGAGTGTGATTTTTATTTTCAAATAAAAAAAAATATCACCAAAAGAGGAAATTTGGTCTCATTATAAAAAAAGTAGATATTCATTACCACTGAGTCCAAAATTTTATCTACTCTTCTCTGTGTGTGTGTGTGTGTGTGTGAAAACATGGACTTTAAAAACTAAAACTGTTTAGAAAAGTCTGAGGAATTTTTTGAAATTATTTTTTTTTTTAATTTTGTTTTGTTCTTTTTTTTTAATGTTATGAAAAGTTACATTATCAAAGTTAAACACTCTTTAAGTGAAGTCTGGCAACTAGAATTGGGAAAGAACTACTAAAAAGTATTAAAAATGATCAAAGTATAAGTTATTTGTGCCGTCTGATAAATTCTTGAGTTAACATAATTCAAGGTACAGTATCGCTTGAAGTTTAATTTTGCCATTTCATTCAAGGACAGAAGCATTCTCAGAAATCTTAAATATTTTCCTAGGTTAGAGAAATATTTTATTTATTTTTTTGTTTCAAGTTAGACATATTGTAAATAACTGATATTAAGAAGTTAAAGACACAGACAATATAAATGGATTTCAAAAAGCTTATAAAGCCTATGTATTCTGTTCCATAATATGTTAAAATTATTTTGAAAAGAACCTTCAGCAAATAAAATCTCTTCACAATCAATACAGGAGAAGAAAAAGTATCATATGCTAAGTCAGCATAATTGACAAATGTACATGATGTGTGTAGATCACTCAGCTCTTTTCTAGACCCTGGTAAGATTTCATGGTGTGTATAAAAAAGATTCAGCAACTTGGAGATTGGGAAATTCAAGGAGAAGAAGAGGTATCTTTATATTAAATCCCTATAGATCTGAGTTGAGAGAGCTCGAGCAACTTAAAGTGATTGCATAATTACCTGTAGGACCTAAAAAAGATTTGAGAGAATGTTTAAGGAATTGAGAACTGAAACATTAACTTTGCCTTGATTTAGTGTCAGAAAGTTCTGAGGGGATTATTTATGAAACTCAGATTTGCTACCACTATGCAATGGTTAATTGGAGGTTTACTTCAAGATCTAAGCAATAGACTCATTTCTCTTGCACGGAGAAAGGAAAAATTTCACCTTCAAAAAAAATATTTTTAGGCTGCTCTTTTCATTACCAAAATCCAGTACTGCCCTGTCAGTGAAGTTGGAAAGAACATTTTACATCTGCTAACTGAATTTTTTTTTTGCTGTTAGTCTGCTTTCTAACAGTACAATTTCAAATTATTTGAAAACAGAGAGTAGAACTCATCTATTCACTTGAGCTAGAAAAGTTTCATTTCAATGTAGTATTCCACTGATCATATGAATTCTAAGAATAAATTTGAAGAAGAAAATGTTTGTAGAAAAAAAAATATTTCTTCCATCTTAGAAGTGTTTCATTAATTACATGGTTTTCTAAAATTAACCTAAGTCAAAGTCAATCTTTACAGAATCACACAGAATCACAGAATGGCCTGGGTTGGAAGGGACCTGAAGGATCATGAATCTCCAACCCCTCTGCCGGGCAGGGCCACCAACCTCCCCATTTACTAGACCAGGTTACCCAGGGCCCCATCCAACCTGGCCTTGAACACCACCAGGGACGGGGCATCCACAGCCTCTCTGGGCAGCCTGTTTCAGCACCTCACCACTCTCCTGGTAAAGAACTTCCCCCTAACATCCAACCTAAATCTTCCCTCTTTCAACTTAAAACCGTTCCCCCTTGTCCTGCTGTTATCTGCCCTTTAAAAGAGTTTACTCCCTTCCTGTTTATAGGCTCCCTTCAGGTACTGAAAAGGCTACCCTGCAGCCTTCTCTTCTCCAGGCTGAATATGCCCAGCTCCCTCAGCCTGTCTTTGTAGGGGAGGTGCTCCAACCCCCTGATCATCTTAGTGGCCCTTCTCTGGACCCTCTCCAACAGCTCTCTGTCTTTCTTGTACTGGGGCCTCACAAGAGCAGAGTAGAGAGGGACAATCACCTCCCTGTCCCTGCTGGCCACCCCTCTCATGATGGAGCCCAGGATACCATTTGCTTTCCGAGCTGCAAAAGCACACTGCTGGCCCATGTTAAGTTTGTCATCCATCAGGACCCCCAGGTCCTTCTCTGCAGAGCTGCTCTCAAGGACTGTTCCTTCCAGTCTGTATAGATGCCTGGGGTTCCCCCAGCCCAAGTGCAAAACCCTACACTTTGTCGTGTTGAACCTCATTAGGTTCACCCAGGCCCACCTTTCAAGTCTGTCAAGGTCCCTCTGAATGGCATCCCTTCCTTCCTCCGTGTCAACCACACCACTCAGCTTGCTGTCATCAGCAAATTTGCTGAGGGTGCACTCGATTCCATCATCAATGTCATTGATAAAGATGTTAAAGAGCACTGGTCCCAAGACAGACCCCTGGGGGACTCCGCTCGTTACCGGCCTCCACCTGGACATGGAACCATTGATCACCACCCTCTGTCTGCAACCTTTCAACCAGTTTCTTATCCAACGAGTGGTCCACCCATCAAACCCACATCCCTACAATTTGGAGATAAGGATGTGGTTGGGGACCATGTCAAAGGCCTTGGTCAAGTCCAGGTAAATGACATCGGTCGCCTTCCCCTCATCCACCAACGCCGTCACTCTGTCATAGAAGGCCACAGGATTGGTTAAGTATGACTTCCCCCTGGTGAAGCCGTGCTGGCTGTCTTGGATCACACGCTCATTCCTCATGTGATCGAGCATGTCATCCAGGAGGATCTGTTCCATGATCTTCCCAGGCACAGAAGTAAGACTCACCAGCGTGTAGTTCCCTGGGTTCTCCTTGGTCCCTTTCTTGTAAATGGGAGTGACGTAACCCTTCCTCCAGTTGTCTGGGACCTTGCCTGACAGCCACGACTTCTCAAAAATGATGGAGAGCGGCTTGGCAACCACCTCAGCCAGCTTCTTCAGAACCCTGGGATGCACATCATCCGGCCCCAAAGACTTGTACTCATCCAGTCTCATGAGGCGGTCTCAGACTTGCTCTGCCCTACCAGTGGGGGGAGATTTACCCCCCTGGTCCCCACCTGGAGGCTTGGGGTTGCAGGGCTCAGGGACGTGAGAAAGACTGGAATCCTGGCCACCAGTGAAGACCAAGGCAAAGAACTCATTCAGTACCTTCAGCTTTCTCTTCGTTCGTTGAAGCCAGTTCTCCTTTTAAATTTACTAAAGAAGGTACACCCGTTTTGGCCTGTCTCTTCTGGCCAATGTACCTGTAGAATGTCTTCTTATTGTTTTCCACACCCCTTTACTAAGATTCTATGCCATTTTCTGAAGTAATTTATTACACTGAGATAAATATACTGTAATTTAGAAAAGGAGTTGTTTACAACACTGCTTTAATCAAGGCAAATATATACATATATTGTATAAAATTATGAAAATATAAATAAATACAAATATAGACATCATAAAATAATTTCATACGGAATTGAATCTTTTCACAATTAGAGCTCTGCAAGTGAGTAACTGGTTCCCTTTGGTCCTTATTTTTACAATGAATTGCAGTACTTCATACTAAATTCAGTTATCCCTGTTGAAGACCTAGAACAGGAATCATTTAGAGGGTATTACCTGTTCTCTAAATTTTCTCAGTGTTGTATTTTCTCCCTTGATAAAGCAAATGATGGCATAGACCATCTTGAGAACTGACGTCAATAATAAGAAAGGAGTAGCAGCCAGCTGTCACACTGTATTACATCAGATTCTCGCCTCGACTCCCTATGGGAAATACTCTGAATCATAATTAGTACATAATCAGTTTGTGTTTTTAATTAAATAACAGCCAGGTAGCCAAGTAATGTGAAGAAAAATGGTTTTGTCCTTGACCTTGGTAAAACAAAAATAAAGAAGTATGATCAAATTTTGTGTGTTAAAGAAAAGTTACCAATTAATTTAGAAATCCATTCACAACTTTCATAAGGCTACCATTTTAGAAACTGAACACTGCCTCTCAAGAACTACTAGCACCAAGGAAAAAAAAAAAGAAAAAAAAAAGAAAGAAAAATAAAGCGGAAAGTAAGTATTTACAAATATTATCTTTTCCAGGCATTGAAGGAAATACCACATTCTACCATTACTATGGAAATTTAAAGCAATAGGCAAACACACTGCATTAGCAATCTAAAAGAGTCCCTATGCATTGTAATGAATTTATTCCACACTGTAGATAATATAACAACTTTGTCTCTTGCCATTTAAATTATATGTAGAAGAAATATGGACTGAATGACACTCAGTAAAATAATGACAAACTCTTAATATGAAATCTGACTTCATTAAAAACTCTTGAGTTTAATATGCAGGTGACTCTAAAAGTTGTGCTTCCTATTTATTTCCATGGAATCTACAATAGATCAAAAGAGTAAAATGATACTATTTTTTTAGAGGAAATTCTCAGCTACAGAATACTGTTTTTCAACACAGTCACCACCATTAGATGTTTATTTTCACCAGCAAAGAATAAGAGACTTCATGTCATGCTCATAAAAATTTGCACTAGTTAAGGTGACCCACTGTTTCTGTTGCCATTATTGAAACCCACCATACACCACCTTATTGTGCTCACATCCACTGTTTAGTCTCCATAAACTTTTAACAAGTGTCAGTGAATGTCAGTGAATGGAGGAATTCAATTCCACCCCTTTTTTGCATATGCACTTCCATGTCAGACACCATTTTGTCAGGCTGCCCCTCTGCTACCATCTGTCACACAGCAACAGAATGTAGTGGAGCGCTGGTGGGAAATTTTCACCTCTACTGTCAAGCCACCAACATCCACCTCTGATGTCGTGGACCAATATAGTAAAATAGGAGGCATTAAGTTCAAAGCAGACCTCATATAACATGTTCAATTAATAGGAATTTGAGGAAGACCTTGCATATGTAGACAATTCTGAGTTTAATGTGAAGAAGTGAGTTATCACCCTTTTTCTGCATTCATGGAATTCATTAATCTCAAAATGTATATAGGAACTAATACAGCTTAATCTATAGGAAAATATTTTTGTGTTTTCCCAGTAGAATTGTTAATTTACAATTATAAACACAGTAGACATATAAACACACCAGTAGGTGTCCCTATTGCTCTATTTTTTTATTTTTTTATTTTATTTTTTTTTTTCCCCGAGGATAAAAGCTACCACCACCATCACCAAAATCAGAGCAGCCACCACCATGACCCTGCATCACAGCGTAATCAATAGCATTTCATATCTGGAAGGCAAGTGTGAATCTTATACTGAAAACCTAGTGATAACACAGCTCCTTTCTTCTATCCTATTTATTTTTTTTGGAGAAAGTAAACAGCCCACTTAATGTTATGACACATTTATTTATATTAGTAATACAAACAATATACAGCACTATAATAGCATTACAAAAGCAACAGCAACAACAACAACAACAAAAAACACATATGAAAGCATATATAATATATAATAAGAAAATATACAACAAAAATAAAAGCTTTGCAGATGCAACTATGTCTTCCCAATTCCACAGTGCTTCTTATATTGAAATAAAAATATTTGCTGACTTCCTTTCTCAGCCAAGCTAGTATTTTCAAAAGTCCAATCATCACGGGACAACATTTTAATGAGAAATAAAATAAGCAAACAAACAAAATCTTTGTTTACAATGTTGTTTTAACTTGAAGTATCTCAGCTGGAAGAGCTATCTCAGAAAGACTTGAATGAAGATTAACTAAACTGTTAGGAAAATGTTGCTGGCAACAAACTTTCCCTAGCTTTCAAAAAAATATGTGTGCTTACAATGTGTGTGTTCATTTAAAAACCCAGAATAAGTAATCTAAAATTGTAAGTGATGGGCAGTCCTGAAGAAGTTATTCTGATTTGCGAACAGCAACAAAATCCACGAGAGCTATCCTTTAGTTCTGGAGATATTTGAAGAAATAATGTACTGTTTTCAGCGTTTTTGCATGTGTTTCTGTGTCATATTTTTGTGTTTTACCATCAGTTCTCATAATTTTTTGCTCAGAAAATATCCATATTGTCTCCTACCTCTATTTCTGAAAATTTATTTCTTCACAAGATCGAATGGAGAGGTTTGGAATGGAAAGGATTACCATTTGTTTTCTCAGACATCTACCAGAAAAGCTTTAATCCTCTTTCCAAAAATTACCTAATATAGTTTCATTTTGCATATTCCAATGCTTTGATGATCAGGGCACAATAACACTAACACAGTTTTTCCTGATCCCTTCTCACTTTCTTTTAGACCAGATACCTTTCCTGAAAGCCCAAAGTACGGTTAGGAGCTATAGGGTAAATAAAATAAAATAAAATAAAATAAAATAAAATAAAATAAAATAAAATAATGATGTGGAAAAGGTTATATTGGAAAAAATGGATAAGTAGCCTTTGATGCAGCATGAAACTTCAGGAGGCAGTTTAAAAATAATCCCAGAAAGCTATTGAAACTCAGCATGCAGGGCAGGAGTACACCTTTACTCTCCCTTTCTTTTATACATCTCTCCTTTTGTCTACTTAGAAATGCACTGCTTGGACAAAAGGAAGAAGGAACCCTGAAGATATTAAAGCTCATTAGTGCTTTAATATTAAATTTCTAATTTCTCTGAAAGTAAGGATATTATATTTATTAGTTATACGTATGACTTTTTTTTTCTTTTTCTTTTTCTTTTTTTTTCTTTTTAACAATTGCCTTGATTGTAAGCAGCATGAATTCAAAGGGAATTTTGACTCAGAGAGTATTTCAGGATCAGGTCTATATATAGTTAACATTCTCCAACACTGCATCATTGCTATGATTTGCTGAAAGGTAAAAGTAAAAGAATCAGTGGCGATAAAGAGTATAAAGAACAAAATGTAACTTAATCTTCATCTTAAATGAAATCACATCCTAAAGTAATTTAAATATTTTTTTTTTCAGTGAAAAATGGATTCTTTTATTTGTGAATCAAGTTAAACACTTTTTCAGAGTTTTGTAAATAGAGAGAAAAGGAATATAGAAAGGTCTTCTAAAAGAAACTCACAGATAGAAAGCCTTAAATATAACTGTTAGTCTGTATGCAAACACCTGTTTTAATAAATGACTTACATCATGTAAATAAATTGTTTACAGACAAGTTATGAGCAGGTAGAGTATACAATAACCAACAACAAAAAATAAAGACAAAAAAAGACCCAGAGACAGTTAATCACACCATTCAAGGAACAAGGACAGTGTGGCATTAAAGTTCACTCTGCCTTTTTAATTTATAACACTGTTATAAAAGAACAGGATTGTCAGTGACATTTCTTTGCAGTGTCAAGTAGTTTGTGCTACCACCAGATAGGCATCTCCTGCAATTCAATCTGTCAGCTTCCTATTTAGTAGATTTGAGATTTTTAGTTGCAGCTAGCATAACTGGTGTTTGACTTTGACCTACTCTGTAATGCTAAGATCATATTTCCATATTTTTTGCATACTTTTTAAAGCTATTGAGAGTAAATAATATATGTAACAAAATGTGCAATAATAGTAAAAGAGTATTTGGTTTTAAAACCAGCAACATATCCATATCCATATTAGATACATATCCATATCCATATCCATACATAAACATATACATATACATATCCATATTAGATATCCAGAATCACAAACTAGCTTCTATTGAACTTATTTCAATAATTAACTGGGATTATCTCTGGCTCCCAAAATGTACAGCAACACCTTTCAGCCTCAAGTTCTGTGACAGTGTGTAAATAAAAGTATGAAAAGATAGTATGTAAATAAAATAGCTAGAACCAATCATGTCAAATCACCAGAAATTCAAGGGTACAGATATAGTGTTTCTACTTTTACTCACCCCAAGAAGTAAAAGCCTTCAACTTTTCCAAATATAGTTTCACCTAATTATCACTTAAAAAAAAAAATGAAATTATACATAATAATATGATATTTATAAGAATTGGAAATAAAATATGTCATGAAGCAGGAGAACATAAATCTTTTCTAACATTTTAAAGAGTTTCAGGCAGGGGTGCTCTTTTATTTTCAGGTTTTATTTTAAAAACTAGTTAAAACATTCAACTACTTGAGCCTACAAAGCAATATCAGCACGCGGTCACAAATCCATAAAGCTCTATGCTTAGTTATTTATTTATACGAGTCTCACGACTGTATTAAATCTACAGTAGCTCCAGTATTAACTACAATATTGCATTTATTCAATCTAGCATAATAAATATTATATCCTTAAATTATATATATATGTATTGGAAATAATTTCCACAGCCGCTGTCACTGTGTTTACCTTCTCTTAAAAGGATATTTCTATACATATGTAAATATGTACAAGCTAGAAAATGGCGTCTTAGTTTAAAATGGAATGATTAAACTTAAAGTACTGTTTGTTTGTTTGTTTGTTTTCTTTTTGAAAACTCACATTTGCTAAAGTAAAGAAAAATATTTGTTTTTGGTCTCCCTTCAACATTTAATGACATTAATTTTCTAGCTTAATGCATTTTATTATGATTTTTTCCAAGTTTCAATGGTTTTGTTTTACAAATACTTAGCTGATTAGGAGGTAGGAAGAAAATATTTTTATTTGTGATGTATTACATGATTACACCCTTCTTAATTCACAATTTGCTGCATAAGTAGCACATTTCTGTACAGGGCAGGGTCTAGTCAGTAGAAAGAAGTTAGTTGTCTATGTGAATTGCTGTCTCTGCTGTTACTGTGCTGTGGGTGGCTGTGATTTCCTGCGAATGCCTGCAGAGATCATTCTTGTCCAAGCTGCAGCTGGAAAGACTCTCTAGACTCCAAGACTGTAGGGCAAAGTGGGTGCAGGCAGCAAGGAGGGAAT
This sequence comes from Gallus gallus, assembly GCF_016699485.2. NCBI lineage: Eukaryota > Metazoa > Chordata > Aves > Galliformes > Phasianidae > Gallus > Gallus gallus. The sequence continues at coordinate 132,220,817 of NC_052533.1, forward strand.
ATGCTCCGTAATTTTAGTTTGTCACATTCCTAAGAAAATAAACAAACAAAACCAAACAAAACCAATTAAAAGACAATAACAACATCAACAAAAGATAACATGAGAATTAATAGCAGAAGAAATTCCTTATCAAAAATTAAAATCAAAATACAAAGAATATGTGAAGATGACCTTTTGAATAGTTAAGATTTTTGTGTGTCTAATTCAAGAAACAGAGGCACTGAAAAGTGCTAAATTAAAAAGCAGTATATAAGGTAATAGCTTCCCCTAGAGTTACTCTGAGTGAAGAAATATACCATTGCTATAGCCAAAAAACCTTAATCACTTCTATGACTTTTAACCAGATGGAAACATTTTTTCCTAGATATTAGTTACATTTAGAAAATTTAGATTTAGAGAAATTAGGTCATGAGAGAAAAAAATTAGCTTAACAGTAGACTGGGAATATTGCAGAGAATATCCTGGACCCAAAGATCAGATATAAATCACCTCTATGTGTGTACACTTTATCATAAGATTGTTTAACTCTTCCTGATGGGAGTTGGAGAAGAATGACTGTACTAGGAGATCATCCTGAAAGTGGTATATATTTTAGTCATCTGAATACTATGATGCTCTAGTAACAAGTACTGATTTCAAAATATGTTTATGAAAAGACATGTTTTGCTGACGTTATACACATAATCAGACTACAGAGATTTTCATGAGGGCAAATGTGTGGAGGCTTGCCTCAGTGAGGCTTCACTTTTTTGCCATCCTAGAGACTTTTTCCAGATCTACTTGGTGCTCCCCTCCAGACTGAGGGCAAAAATTGCTTCTTGTTTGATACTGAATGCATTATTAACTTGCTCCTAGGGTGCATAAAAATGAATGTGGTGGAGGAAGGCTCTCCTCCCCCTCTACTGTGCCCTGGTGAGACCACATATGGAATACTTCGTCCAGTTTTGGGCTCCTCCATTCAGGAGTAAAAAGATCTTCTACAAAGTGTCCATTGAAGGGCTGCAAAATTGATTAGGGATCTGGAGCTTCTCCTGTGTGAGGAAAGGCTGAGAAACCTGGGACTCTTCAATACACGGAGAAGACTGAGAGGTGATCTCACCACTGTTTAAAAGTATCTAAAGTACAGGAGTCAAGTCAGTGGGAGCAGACTCTTTTCAGCGGTGTGTAGCAATAGAACAAGGGGTAGTGGGGAAAAACTGGAACATAAGAAGTTTCATACAAGCATGAAGAACTTTACTGTGAGGGTAAGAAAGTGCTAGAACAGGCTGTCCAGGGAGGTTCTAGAGTCTCCTTCTCTGGAGATACTCAAGACCTCTCTGGATGCTTTTCTGTGCAACTTACTGCAGGGAACCTGCTTTAGAAGAGGGTTGGACTTGTTTATCTCTAGAGGTCCCTTCCAATCCCTACGATTCTGTGATTCTGTAACTGAATCTGCTAATCTGCCCTAGACAAAAAGTGTTTCTTACCACATGTATGCAGGACAGATTTTACATGAAGTTGCAGTCCATGCTATGTTATGTGATCTGAATGTGATAATTTTCTCTCCTATATTATTCTTTGAAAAAGAAATTCTTCTAGTGCTTTTTTGTTTGCTTGTTTTAATCTTATTTTCCATATTTCATAACCATTTTGGAAAGATGAATTGCATTTAGAAGCTGATTTTGGACACAGACTCTTGTGTCTATTGCATATCTAACAATAATTAAGTAGCTTCCGTGAAAGAGTTTACATTAAAATGTTCCTTTGCTGTAATTTGTTCACACTTCTTATCTGTAGAGAGCAGGTCAACAAACAAAAGAAACAAAACAGGCAAAAGAAACAAAATAATTCTATACAGCTTGAAAATCTGGTAGTGACTAAAACTGGGAGGTACACAAATAGACCTTAAAAATCCTCCATTCACAATCTGTATTTTTGCTGAATTAGTGTTATAAAGAAACCTTCATTGAGCTATGTGTAATATTTTTTGTGACTCAAAAGAATTTTTGCTTGTCAAGACTGCCATATGACATAGCTTTCAGGACAAATATAATGTAGTGAGATGTAGGTGATAACGATATTACTATACTATGTCTTTTTGTTATTCATGTCTGGAGTATAGCTTTACACAAGCAAGAGCTTTGCAGATTCCTACTCCTCAGCACATACTCAACTATATGTTCCACCAGCTGCACACACATATGCTTACTTCTTATTTGAGATCAGAAGGAATCTACAAACATCCTAGGTCTGGTCTAAAATAAGAAAAAGAGATACAGCAAGAATTTAATGTAGTTCATTGTTCTGATATTGAAATGTTCATGATGTTGACATTGGTTATGTTGGCATGATTCTTTACAATTGGAAAAACAAGATGTATTTTCAACATACAAGAATAAAATAGCAATTGTATGCTTTAAGATTTCCTCTGTAGTATAAATAACTGATGGTAAAGTTCTTAGTTAAAATTTGGATCACAGTTTGAAAAAATCAGATTTCTTGATCTTCAAATGTGATAGAAAAACATTAACTTATGAGAGAATATAAGGCATAGTTGGAATTGATCTGCTAATCTTTACTCTTCCAGTGAATAAATTTCTGCTTCAAAATAGAGGGATGGAAAGGATTTTTTTTATTTTATTTTATTTTTTGGTCTTGAAGTGCAAACCCATGTAATAGGTGATTATTTCAATTCTGCAGATCTGCCACAAAACAAATTATTATATTAATGAAACTCAACAGAAAATAGTGAATCACCAACAAACAAACAAAAACAAAAAAGCCCTTCAGATCACTATCAGAATTAGAAAACAAAAACAAACAAACAAACAAAAAAGTCTGTATCTTATTTGTCTAAGTGTACTACGTAATAATTACAGATTTTGTCTCTCAGATATTCTTGTATAGTACTTTGGGCTGGAGTTTACCAACAGTTTTCAACCTCCAAAGTAGTGATTTTAGGTCAAATTTCTACTTACGAAAAAAGTAAGCATTTATGAGTTACTGCTCTTGTATTCTAAGTTTACTAGTTAATTATTAAGAGAATTGTGGATTGATTAAATCATTTTTTTGACACCAATCTCAGAAAATCACTTGTTCCTCCAGATATTTAATTTTACTTCCTTTTTACATTTTTAGAGTGGAAGTAGTACTTTCATAGACTATATATTATTGTAAATTTCCATCTCATATTTTATCCATCCATGATGTACCAGAAATATTTGCAGTATTTATACAATACTCAATAAAAGTAATTTTTTTGTTGTTTACATATTCTTGTTTACAGAGAACAATGCAATGAGATCCAGTTTTAAATTTAAATGTTAGTCTCATTTTGCTTGGCAGAGCTCTACCATCTCTCTTAAGCAAAGACTCGAAGACAACTTTAGAAGTTAATTTTTCTATTTGCTTTTTCATTCCTTTTCCCACCAGAAGTTTTCTTTTTTTGTTGTTTGTTTGTTTCAAACTTCTTAAGTATTAATATTGTCTGTAATGAGAAACAAGGTGAGAGGAAAGCAAAGAAATAATATTGCCATGCAAAATTTTCATTGGAAAAATAAGATTATATTATTTGCAAAAATTTTTGAATATGGAAATGATTGATTCATACTGTCATTAGAAGAAGGCAAAAAAAAACAGTGATCAACGTTATCACGAAAAATGTATTTTTTTAGAAAAAGATAAAAAGAAAATACATATGTATATAAGGAAGGAAAAAGACATAAAAAGAACATCTTGATAATGTGTAAGATGACAAATGACAAAACTATTTTTGTTTCTGTTCACAAGCAGTTTGGGTAGACTTCTGAAGTCTGCAAGAAATTTTGCATAAACTGCTGTTATCATAGCAAAGGAAAATGACAGTGCTGTTACAGCACTCAGAAGAGGTGGTATCTTGCAAAGACAACATCCTGCTTGTATTTGTCTGTGCACAAGAGAAATTTATTAAAACTACTTCTAGTACATGGGAAACAATCAAAAATAAACTTCTGGGCAGAACCATTCTCCAGAAAAAGTCACAAACAACAGAAAGGAGAAAAAAGAAAAAGAAAAAATGAAACAAAACAAAACAAAACAAAAAAACCTCTACTTCCTGAGTCAAGAATCAAAATAAAACCATTTACATTTAAAACATTGGAGGGAAGGAAAACCATCCAGAGGGACCTGGACAGGCTGGAGAAGTGGGCACATGAAAACCTAATGAGGTTGAACCAGGTTTGCCAGGGCAATCCCAGATATTTATACAAACTGAGGGAAGAACTCCTTGAAAGCATCCCTGTGGAGACTTGGGGATCCTGGTGGATAAGCTGGACATGAACCAGCAGTGTGTGCTTGCAGTCCAGAAGGCCATATGTATCCTGGACTGCATTAAAAAAGAAGTAGACAGCAGGGAGAGGGAGGTGATTCCCCACCTCTGCTCTAGTGAGACCCCATCTGGAGTACTGTGTTCAGGACTGGGGCTGCCAGCACAAGAAAGACATGGAGTTCTTGGAACAGGTTCAGAGGAGGGCCATTAAGATGATCAAAGGGCTGGAGCACCTCTCCTATGAAGAAAGGTTGAGGGAACTGGGATTCTTTAGCTTGGAGAAGAGAAGGTTCCAGGGAGACCTCATTGTGGCCTTCCAATACTTGAAGGGAGTGTATAATTAGGAAGGGGAACAGCTGTGGGTGGATAGTGATAGGACAAGGGGGAATGGTTTTAAACTAAGACAGGGGAGGTTTAGGTTATATATTAGGAGTATGTTTTTCACACAGAGGATGACACACTGGAACAGGTTGCCCAGAGAGGTTCTGGATACCCCGTCTCTGGCGGCATCCATGGTCAGGCTGGATGTGGCTCTGGGCAGCCTGGTCTAGTGTTTGGCAACCCTGTCCACAGAATGATCATTGTGGTCCTTTTCAACCTATTCAAGGCCAATCTATGATTCTATGATTCTATATTTATGTATTATTTAAAAAACAATAAAAACACTAAGAAAGTTCTCTCACCTCATAATATTTAGTGCTTAGACTACACTAAATCTGTCAGTCAGGAAATAGTCACTTTGTACCGGAAAAGATGGTGTACCTGGAGCTGTAGGATACTAATTTCTACAAACTTCCTAGTTTTAAAACTCATGGTTTGAATCCAGTCCATAACTCCTTTAAGAAGCTTATAAATCTGTATACTGACTTTAATCCCTAAGTATCTGAATACTTAGAAACTTCCCAGAAAAAAACAAATCAAATATAACTGAAAGAATTATCTGTTATATTTGCCGAGGAACTTAATTAAGAACCCTTGTGATCAAGTTGATAATTAATATTGCGACAGGTGTAGTATTAAGTATCTTCCTTTGATGGCTAACCTGCAAAAACATTTATAGTCAGTGTTTCAGATGCTGATAAGGGTAGTGAACCCTTTGTTATGCTTTTCTTGACTATTATTTTTTTTTTTTCTTAGAAGTATGCTTCTACCTTTTTTTTTTTTTTAACATCTGTTCATAGCTGATGGAATTCACTGAACAAACTCAAGACATTTCATGTTCTCATATGCCCTCTGACAGTTAGATAAAGTCAAGATAAACTATTTCATAATACCCCAATTAACAAAATGCATATGATGTACACTAAATAATGCTCTAAAGAATTTTTACTGAGTATTTTAATATACTATTCTAAGCCATTTTTTTACTCTACTGTGATGCAAGTTAGCTAGCCAAAGTAAGTTCAAATGTCATTTGTTGTGTTTTACATACAGTGCTGTTCCAAGGTTAAAGCAGTCAGATGAAGAGAGTTATGTATTGCTCAAGGACAAGAGCAACCTTTAATTGCAGGCTCAGATGAAGTGTCTGCAGTATAGCCTTTGATGTACATAAAAGCACCATTTTAATTTTATAATGTAACTGAAGGAAAATGCTCTTATATGTCAAGAAGTAACTACTACTTTTCCACTACAGCAGTACCCTACAGCATAATCTAATTGCTGTGTATTTGCCTGAAAGCTTGGTGACTGGCATGCTGTTTGCTTGAATCTCTTTGGATGGGAGTGTGGGTGTTACAGTTACGCTTGTGTAATGTATGTATGGTAGTGCTGTAATGTGTGTGCAGTTAAAGCTTTGCAGGTACGATTTGTGCTGCTGGAACTGTGCCAGCTGCTGAGACTGAGGTAAAAAAGCTATTTTGTGAGCTGTCACCATAGGACTAAGCATTACTGGACATCTGATGAAGGAATTTGCAAGTAGTTGAAGAAAGTGAATGTTCCGAAAAAAAGAAAACACCCATCACAACACAGTCTAATTTTTCAATAACAATGCAATTATTTGTTGGAACCAGTTGGAGAAGTGGGATGAAAATCCAATTCTCTAAAAGAAGTTGCAGTTTATGAATATAAAGTTTATCTTATATAAAAGCCTTCACTGCTTAAAACAACTTGACCAGTTCTCACAGAAAATGCTAAAAGAAGGACCTTATAGTTCTGAATCTTTTCTCCTGTATCCAATTGAAAGCACTGAGAAGTTGACTTCTTATCTCTCTGAATATTTGTATCATTTACCTGGCAAAACACCACATTTTGCACTGGGATATATCTGTGAGTTGCGATGCTCAGCCTGAATTTACTCTTAGTTTTCTACTGATCATCAGGAATGAATTATTATGCACTATAAACATATCTTCTGTTGTAGCAGACTATTGTAACACTCTTTAAGGTGTATGAAAAATACAGGATATATATTGGCAGAATTGCTTTTGCAATATATTTTTTTTTCTCTGTTATCTATGCTGTTCTCTCAAGAACATACTTTTTCAGGTGTTCAATGAAATATATAGTTTGATACTTTTTTTTTTACTCATCAAATAGTTGACTATCCATAAATTCATAAACACTGAACATTTTAAACAAAGGGTTTTTTGTTTGTTTGTTTGTTTTAATTTTATGTAGTGAAAACAAGAGTCAGATCATTTTTTAAGGCAGGCACCTGCAGTTTTAGGTTGGAAAGCAGAGCTTCAGAAGCAAATAGACATGTGGCTTCCCAAACCAGGGTGATACCGAACATCTCTTCGAGCCCACACCAGAGCACTGTCAGTGTTGCTGTGGTAGGACATTTTTGGTCATATCCATGATTTCAGTAATCACACTGAAAACTCTTTGGATGATGAAAGATTTTCTAACTATTACCAACATGCAATAGAAACTTATTCTGTGAATTCTTCACTTAGACATTATGGACCTGAGCTCTTAGAATCTTTCAGTTCTTCCTGATACACTAATTTGTTTTGTTGCAGATTACTGGTGCAGAGCAGAACAAGTAATGTGTAGTTGTAAGAGACTATTCTTTTATATCATTGACTCAGAGTTTGCTGAGGAACAAGTCCAGGCAAGTCCTGGGGAAAGGCAGAGAAATCTTTTGTCTTGAGGACACTGATGGACAGGTCCTGGCTAAGGACTGTGAAATCCTCTAAGGAGCACAGATGGACAAGGCCAGGGGCAACAAGAGAGAGATAAGCTGCTGATAATGGCCGGGAAACAGTCTTTTTGTGTGGACTTATCTCGAGGAAAATGGCCATCTCAGGTGGTATGCACATGAGTCTTACTCAAGCACCCAGGAATGTCATGTAGGCAGCAGAAAATGGAGGATAAAAGAGGGTCCAACAACCACGGCTATGTGGAGGCTGATCTCTCACTGCAACACGGAGTCTGATCTCTCATGATCTCTCACCATGACACGAGCTTCCTGCCTTCAGATCCTTCTCTACGGACCGTTTGCTGACGGACTTCCCTGGGCCTGCTACCTGAGACCTGTTGCTTCCTCCCTGACCTGCACCCTCTCGTTGCCCAAGACCGGCCTCACTGCTCCTGCCCTTCGGCCTCAGACCGTCGGAACGTCGTGCAACGGGACTACTGCCGGGTCCTGGTGGTGACTATCCCCACTTTACGCAATTCTTGCTTCTTCCTATCTTTTCTATCGCTCGCCTTCCCTTCCCCATCACCCCAATCCTTAATAGTGTTCATCCTCCCCTTTCCCCATCTCCCTTATTAACATTTGTAATAAACTGGTCGGACCAACATTTGAACCGTTGTTTCTTAATCTCACGCCGGGCATACATATTTCAAAGAACCTTCTCTCCCTCCTATAAATTGGAGCGAGACAGTAGTCTACAGCCTTAGGCTTCTTGAGTGCTTTCACCTAAAGTACAGAAACCTACCTGAGGATAAAAAAGAAGTGATCCACAGTTTCCACTGTAAAAAACAGTGCATGACTTTTATATTTTGCACGACCTTGTCATTAATTGCAAAACTCTATTCAGTAACCAGTATTCTGGCAGAAGAGATTAGTTATTCATATATTTTCCCTGGTTAAAACCATCCTTAAGAGACTTTCTGATCTTCCAGTGAAGCAGGAAGTATATATTAATCTGAAATGTCAGAAACATTTCTGTATGCCCAAATATTTATTTATTTATTTGTTTGTTTGTTTATTTTGTCCAAGTTGATATGTTAAGCTGAAGTAGAATAGTGAAGGATGTAACTAGAAAATAAGAAATTATGCAATCACATTTTCAGGTAGAAAAATATTTCTTTCGTAGATAAAACACAAAATAATAGTCAGAATCCCGAGAAACAAAAGGACATTTATAATACTCTACTGATGAGAAACAAACAAATATGATATATATTTTTTTCCATATAGGGAAAATACTGCCTTGACTTTTGTCAGCTCATTTATGGTCTTTATGGGGTTGGATTTCCGTAAAATAATTTGTATCAAAGATGAGATTGTGTATCTTACAGACTAATTATATATTTTCCTAGATAATGCCTCTTCCTGTTAAAGAAACATTGTGAGATAGGATGTTGTTAGACAACAAAAATGGAGTCTGATTCTTTTTTTCTCTCCATAAATAAATACCTGTATGCAGTATTATAGTTACTCTATAATGATTTTTTTTTCTGATTTCTGTTTATTTACAGTTTATAAGGCATCAAATCAGCTAAATTATGTACTGCATATTTAAAGGCTCTAGGATTATAGTTGTGTGTCAGTACTATTCTAAGCACCAGGCACAGAAAGAGGTTGCTTACTCATCATCTTGTACTATCTAACAGAATTGTTCTGTGAGTCAATAGGATCCTCTTCTCCTAATTTTTTTAGTGAATAATGTTCATAAAGAATGAGCTTTTCCTAATCAGATCCTCAACTTTCCTTCATAACGCAGGTGAGACTATTTGCATTTACCAATTAAAGGTAAATGATACTGTTTCAGTTAGGAAAGTGTTGACGCAAAGTCAGTCTTGAAAGCTGTCGTGTTTTGAGCTAACTTTTCATAATCATCAAGCAGTGCTTAATCTTTGAAACATGCATATGGATTACTAGCTTTAAATATGACACAACCTGTTTTGTTGACTCTATCAAATGTAGACCCTCATCTGTCATTTAACAACCATCTGGTGTCTGTTGGCAAATAATCATTTCATCATCTGTAGAATATTGTTCATGTGAGGACTTCAGTCCTAGAGCAAATCTTCCAGTATTCATATATTCAACATGCCCTGATAGTTTATTTGCTTCTGTAGATCTTAATTATTGTTATCCAATGTGTCATTTTTAAGCAGAAACATATTTAAATGTCCTTCAGACCCCAAGGCTTAGAATTAGATACTTACGTCCACATTAGGCACCCAACAATATGCCTGCTGAGGACTCTGAGAACTGATAGGCATTTACCACGCCCATTGACTCTAGGCCAAGTTCACAGAGGCTCAGCTTTCCTCGCTGTGCTCAGTAAGGCAGGTAGATGTTCAATTAGGTCACTGATATTTAAACACTAAGCATGAATTGAAGACTTTAATGTTAAACATCGATGTTTAAAGCTGTAGGCTATAATAATTTTACCTAGATTAACAGACTTTGACAAGTATCTCTCTAATTTTCCAACTGTTGCTTTAATTTTGTCATGTGTTCTAATGGAATATCACTAAAGCGTTGGATTCAGTAGGAAAGAAATAATGTTTTCCCCAAAGTTATTTAGTGCCAAAATTTGAAATTATATGCAAGAAAATATGAAAATCATGCAAAGCTTCTGCCAAATGTAGAATGTTGTTAAAACCTTCTGAAATAATACCACAGTTAGAATAAAAAATAAATTCTTATCTCAAATTATTTTAAAATGTTTGCATACAGTTTTTGACTGTCTGTTGTTCTTCCTGGTGTAGGTTTATTTTGTGGGGGGAGGTTTTCAGTTTAGAGTTGAAACTTGGCAAGATATAAAAGCATAACATTCTCTTTTCTCCAATTCTATTTCCTAAATGGATATTGAGCAACTCTACAACTTTTTTCACAGATGTTGCTGTGCTCAAAGCTGAGAGCAAAAGTGTTTGCAGGCAGACTCAAGCACTTTTTCAAAGAAGAATTTTCTAACTTGTAGAAAATGCATAAGTATGTTTTGGCTGCTTCTTCACATTATATATCCTTCTGAAAACTGAATTATTCTTTTATCTATCCAGTGCTAATATACAATATTTTGTCTTAGTTAAGTTACATAGAGTAATCAGAATTCAGTTGTCACTAATAAGCTGAATAATGTTTATGTGGATTTTAACCAGCAACGAGCCTAACTTGTAGTCAAAAGGACTTGTGGGGAGATGGTGCTCAGAGTTCTATCTATAGCATTAGAAAGCAGAGAATATATGTCATGGTTTTGTAATTTTACTATTGGTATTCCACATCATAGGGTGCCCAAATTAATGTAGCAGCTTCTGCTGATCTTGGCTATTCTGCCATGGATAGCTGAATGAAATAAGATTCAGTTTAATTGTAGGTTATGTATTTCCACCACTGCTATGAACTTCTTCGCTAAAAGTGACAAACTGCAATTAAAATTATTAATTTTCAGTGCTTAAACTCTCTTGGTGTGGAATAGAAAGAAGACATCTAATTTTAAACAGCAGGCAAATCTTTCAGATCTCCTTAGTTCTTATGCCTTATTTTCCTGCTTAAGATTCAGAGTGCCTCACCCTGGATAATTGGGAATATTTCTTAGAAATTACTTTTTCTGTCCTTATCTATTTGAAGATATATATTTTGTAACATGTTTAGTGCCAAGGTAGAATGCTCCAAGAGAATCACTATGTATTCCAAAAGTTATTACATGAATATTCATAAGAAGAAAACTGTTTCAGCATTTTATCCTAACCTTTGGCCTTGTGTATATCTTGCTCACTTGGATTAACCAAATACTGAAATAGAAATGAACAAGGAAACTCTTGTTAAAAATCATCATCTTGTATTAAGTGTTCAGAGATTGGAACATTATTTGCTAAAATGAAGTTTTAAGAACTAAATTAAGAACTGAATTAAGAACACAGAGTAGGAGTTGGCTCGAGGTCATAATCAAAGCCAGAATTGCCAGCTTTCCTCATTGCTTCTTTAAGGCTGATGAGCCCCCTGCTTAGCTTCAGTACAAGCTAGCTGAACTGTTCTGAGTGTTAGGGCAAAATCATATACAGATAAAGAAATCTCAACTTTTTAAGAATGTTGATATCCTTTTTTTTTTTTTTTTTTTTTTTAATGTAGATTTCACTTGGCATACATGGCTGCCGCATATATTCTATGTGTTTTATAGCAAGACTAGGTGAATATTTGGGCTAATAATTCAGAATTTTTCTTGGAAGAACACTTGGAGCCATTTTTAAGAATGATACTTCATGGCAAGAAATAAATAGGATTACAGACAACTAGAATCCACTTATTTTGTGGACAAAAAATGTCTTGACTTCAGTATTAGAATCTCTTATGATCTGAGTAATTTTCCTGAATGACAGCAATTTAAAGGTATAATTTTGACTGGAAATTTGGAGAAAGTAAATTAATACCTCAGTTGTCACTGTCCAGTCATTCTTCTTGCAAGGATTATAAGGTTATATTATTAGTTAGTATAGTTTGTATTATAATCTTCTGTACCCATGTAGCATGTGCAGACAATGAAAATGGAGCTGATCTCTCCAAATTATCATGATCTGTATTACAAATCAGAGGAGACCTCATTTGGGCAACACGTGAGAATACTCAGCAATATTGTTCAAATAAAGGTCATGATAGAACAAACTACTTTCTAATAACCTATTCACTTCCTTTTTATCTGAATGTTGTGATCTGTCAGTGAAATAAGTGGAGTGAATTGGGGAAGGAATCCTATTACAAACCCCACTTCCTGCGCAGATGTATGAAGTCTATTCTTTACATAGCTAAGGAAAAAGATCTGTATAGCCTCAGTTCTGGTCACTTTGAAACTGATTTCGGGGTCATTACATTGCTGAATTCCTCACAATCCAGGCTAGTCTGAATACCAAATAAATAAAAACATCAGATGTGTAGTCCTGGCATCCTAGTAAGTCAACTTTACCTTGAAAGGGATGAATACTGATTCAGTTCACCTGAAGAACTTCATAATGATTGATTCAAAAGTAGATGAATCATTGACTTTTCAATGACACTGTAAACATGCAAAAGGTTTGTTTGTTTGTTTGTTTTTTCATTATGAAACAAGAATTAAACCTTTCCTTCCAGAGTCTAAACATAGCACACTTCGGAATGGCTGCTAAGTATCTGGACGTGTATTTGCATGCATCTCTCTCGTGTTACTAGTGATAGGACTAGAGGAAATGGCTTCCAGCTGCGCCAGGGAAGGTTCAGGCTGGACGTTAGGAAATACTACTTCTCTGAAAGGCTTGTCAGGCACTGGAATGGGCTGCCCAGAGAGGTGATGGAGTCACCGACCCTGGAGGTGTTCAGAGAACATTTGGACGTTGTATTGAGGGACATGGTTTAGTGAGAACCATTGGTGATGGGTGAATGGTTGAACTGGATGACCCTCTGGGTCTTTTCCAACCTTAGTGATTCTATGATTCTATGTATGCACATATAACAGAAACAAACTCATATTTACAATTTGGATGAAAATGGAATCAGACATTGTTAGAGATGAGATATTGAGTTGTGGATGTAAGACTAGTTTTCGGTGCTCAGTTTATGGGCAACTAAGTACTACTTTTTGATGTCTTCATGCTGCCCCCAACCTACCCTAACAGCTAGATTTTATTGTCAGTGCAGTATCTTTGAAGAGATGACACAAGAAAATCTATGGAGATGTAGCATGGAGACATATACTATTCAGTCACAGTAAACACATGAAATGTGGATATAATTCAGTTTGTTTTTCCTGATATCTAATTAAGAGATTGTAAGACATAGAAAAGCATAACTTCACAATATTTTTAAAATATGAATCAGAACTGCAAATACTCATGAAACCTTGGAAAGGGGAACAGAATTCTTCTGAGATATGAATCAATCATAACACTTCTCAGAGCAACTAGGGCTCAGGTGCTATTGAGGTTTGACCAATATGAGCAGTTAAGGTACAGAGAGATGAGGATCAGCTTTTTTCTCTTCTCTCATGCTTCCTAGTTGTCCTAGTTGTGCCACTTTTGCTTTTTATGTGTGAATTCAGTGCTCCACCACACTGTGCGTTATGAGGTGTCTCAAACTATGCTTTAAACCTTTATTTTTTTCTGACCTGACCTCCTCCTTGTGGCTTATTTACTTCTGTCTCAGTAGGAATCTAGGAAATAAAATGCTTCAAGTCCTGAGGTACTTTTCTGTAGTGAAGGGGTGGTGTCTCTGCATCTACTCTTTTTCCTGTGCTCTCTGACCTTTTTGCTTCTGAATCTTCCAGCCTGAGTGTGCCTGTGCCTAGCAATACTATAACGTTACTCTGAAATTAAATGTCATTATTCTTTTATTCTCTCTCTGTTTGTTGTTGTTGTTGTTGTTTATGTTTCATTTGATTGCTTGAACAATTTAATATTTTTCTCATGCTATAATCCTCTCATACCTTACTATATTTGCTACCCTTTTTTTCTTTCCACTTATTTGCATTCTTGGCAAATCTGTTGTAGGCTAATGCTTGTCTGCTTTATTTTTGCTCCAGAGATTATTGAACAGGCCTGTCATTTTTTTGACTGGTGACAATGTTTATGTTCTTCTCCTTAGGCTTTATGTTAGACTACTTTTAAACCCTGCTGCCTGGTATTGCCAGATGGGAATAAGGCCCAGTTCCTATCATTTTCATCAGCAGTTTCTGGCTGGTCTTTGATGTGCAGTTTCTGTTTTCACTGCTTGTCAAGTATTCTAAGAAAGGAAGGTTTTGAGATTCAGGACAGATACTTTTCTAATGTTCTTAATTATTTGAAGTTATTTTGATCTTAATAACAGAAAACTGTCACGCTATCTATAAAAGGACTAAAACATGATCATAAAAAAAAGACACAACAATCTATATTGTGTACGTACATGTATTATAAGAAGATGCTATGCCTAGGATACTGTATATCTCAGACATTAAAATGTCATACACTGATTTAGTGCTCACCAACTAACCTGTACGCCCATACTTGCAATTTCACTTGGATGCTGTTACATAATAGGAACTCTTCTGCACCTCTGTGGTTCCATGTTAAGAGAAGCAGTGATCATCAGCCTCGATATGGATACCAAGCAGCTCCATATACTATTAACTGGAGATCCATTTGTTTGTTAGATTCAGAAAGCACCTCCTAGATTCACAGATGTAAGAAGAATGATGCTGAATTTCTGGGACACAATTGAACTAGCAGCTTAGTGCTCAGCTGTTTGATCTGTCAAATATGAGAGATTTCTTGGGCATACTCAGAGTTGGAATTTCCTTGGGCACTGAAAAGCTTGTCTTCAGAAACTTCTATAGACAAGAATGGTGTGTGTGTCTATGATTAGCAGCTGAGTGAACATAAGAAAATCTAATCGATACTCCTCACTCTGTGAAGGCACTGATCAGCAAACCTGGGTCTATGTCTGACTCTGCTTCCCTTCACTGGTCCTGATCCCGACTCCTACATCCATGGGTTGACATAGAATCATAGAATGGCCTGGGTTGAAAAAGACCACAGTGATCATCTAGTTTCACCCCCCCTGCCATGGGCAGGGTCACCAACCACTAGACCAAGCTGCCCAGAGCCACATCCAGACTAGCCCTGAATGCATCCAGGGATGTAGCATCCACAACCTCCTTGAGCAACCTGTTCCAGTGTGTCACCACCCTCTGTGAAAAACTTTCTCCTAATGTCTAACCTAAACCTCCCCTATCTCAGTTTAAAACCATTCCCCCTTTTCCAATCACTATTCACCCTCATGAACAGTCACCCCCCTTCCTGTTTATATGCTCCCTTCAAGTACTGGAAAGCCACAATGAAGTCTTCCTGGAACCTTCTATTTTTCAAGCTAAACAAGCCCAGTTCCCTCAACCTTTCTTCACAGGAGAGGTGCTCCAGCCCTCCAATCATCCTAGTGGCCCTCCTCTGGACCTGCTTTAAGAGCTCCACATCCTTCCTTTACTGGAGGCCCCAGGCCTGGACACAGTACTCCAGATGGGGCTTCACAAGAGCTGAGTAGAGGGGCACAATCACTTCCCTCCCCCTGCTGGCCACCCCTTTTTTAATGCAGCCCAGGATATCCCAGCCTGTAAGTCACAGCTTTGAAAATAACAGGGCTGAAGAAGCCCTCAAGAGGAATGGTGGCAGTGCTATGATGGCTAAAATGTATTTGATGCTTAATTTCAGATTTGGGGAGCACAGGCTGTACAGGTGGAGTGGATCTGAAAACACACTGGATTGTTCCTGCATTTTGGTGGAGGCTGTCAAAATTGGGGTTGTGGTAGATCCAAAGTGACAGAACCAATCTTGTGCTTGATGATGAGCTGCTGTGTCACTCATTCCATTAAAAAGACAGCTTTTAGAAACTTATACCTTTGATAACCTTAGGGAGGCGTGACATTGTTCCACTTTTTTTTTTGTCCTGATATAACTTGTAGAGGAGTTTCCTCTAGTACTATTACTTCCTTATTGCTTAACTAAAAAATTACACCTCATAAGTGCTTTCAGACATTCTGTCTGCATTAATGTGGCTCATAGACTCATCTCCAATGTGTTACTTTCTAAGACTAGACTTTCCTTTGGGTTATACTATTTGAGTAATGGAGAATTTGAAATTAACCTCTTTACTTCTTCAAAAGCTTTTTCTTATATTTCTGTTCATTCCCATATGGTGGCTCTATATATTAGTTGGCTCAAAGGCTCATTGTTTCACTTAATCACAAGTGATTAAGAAATTCCATCACTATCCCAAAGATGCTTAGACTGCCATATTTATGGGACAGAGAATCTTTATGATTTTTTCAGATCATAGTTTTGTTTTGGTTTGGTTTGTTGTTTTTTTTTTTTGGTCAGCAAAGTATGACATATGAATCTTTCTTTTATGAAGCCAAATTCAGTGCAATTTCAAGCTCACCAGATTCTGCTTGATATTTTCCTTCCTGAGTTAATTTCAGTTTCTGCTCGTGACCTCTTCACATTGCCTTGTTCACAAGTAATGAGAATGTCAGCAATTATTTGTGTAATAGTCAGGCAGTCTTTCTTGACCTCAATTTAGTTTTGGTCAAGTGATCTCTTACATGCCTAGTGTTTTTAACTACACAGAACTAGTCAGTACTTAGTACAAAAATAATTACTTAGCTTGGTAAAATGTCCTTTTTCTTGTTCAGTGGATCAGCACATATATTTTTCCTGAATTATTTTTTTTTACTTTTTACTTCTTTGTAAAATTTCATACTCTAATTTCTTACTAATATATAAGCTTCTCATGCATCTATTTCCACTTAATTTTTCAAAGATGCATATTATTTATGTAATTCCATTTTAATAATACTGTAGGCCATATCACACACTTTTTATTTCTTTATATAAGGAATGAAATTGCACATGAAGCCTAACTTTTAGCTACAAGTTTATTTCTTAAAAATGAATCTGTGTTTGAAACATCCTTAAATGCCTTGGATTTATGATACAGGAATGTTTTAATCAATGAATTTTCTATTCCCTTTGTACTATTTGTATGTAGGTATCCTGAGGCTCTTATATTTTTTATTGCATGTAGGTATGTTTCTATCTTCTTTCACTTAAATTATAAGGATTACACTAGTTGCATTTGTAGTCTGTCCAAAATTCAAGTTTTTTTTACTCTTGCAATAATATGCATTAAGTACATATAGTTGACCTCTGTACATATTTTTGTCTAACACCAATTATATATTTTTAATTTTCACAGAGAAAACAATTTCTAACATTTTTTAAATACTTTCTCTTAATTTTTCTTACTTTTTTTAGAATTACAAGTTGTTTTCCTATCTACTCACATCTCAGGTAAATTTTCTCTTTCATAATTTCCTTATTTACTAAGGAACTACTTATTTGCAGAGAAGACCTGAGATGCAGTCTTAATCTGGGTCAAAATGTATACGTGTATTCTTCCTGCTCATGACTAAGAGGGCTTTCAAAATGACACAGAGAAGAAATTCTTAGTAAATGTCGCAGGTTTATATAGCTCGATGTTGCTGAGCACTCATGTAGTTATGCATAGTAAGTGGAAGAGATGTTATAATTTATAAAATGACTAGAAAATCTTTAAGGCGATTGTGACATTGATAACTCCCTTTTTTGTTTTGGTTTCTTGTTTCTCAGCTCAGTCCCAGTTTTCTTGATTTTATATGTCAAAAGCTTTGCACTCAAAATAGTGTTTTCAAATACAGGGCTACACCAACAGTTATATTGTAGGAAGGTCCTTAAAGGATAAACATTCAAACAAATTCCTGTGCAAATTGAATGTTTTTAAGAAATCTGTTGTGCTAACCTCAGGAGAAATGTGCTTTTTGATTTATTTTGCACTATTTCATTTATTCTGTTATGTATGTAATATATATGTGCGTAGAGATTATGGGAGGGTGGATAACACCAAACTGCCATACTCCTCTGGGTATCATATTTGGCTTTGGTCAAATAAACTTGAATAAAAATAGTCAATTTCCTCATTGCAGAAATGGTTTTGAAGACTGAGTGATATTGCTGATGTTAATATTCACAAGAATTTATTTGGATTGCATCAACAAAAAACAAAAAATTAAGTATACTAGAAAAAGCTTTAGATTTGCTAGCTCCAACTGTATTTCATGAGTGGTTAGATTTGAATTGCACTTACACATCATGAATTTTAGAAATGTGCAAGGCAAAATTTTTACTGTACATTGCTATTAAGCATGCCGAATTCTTCTATATGGACATCATTTAAAATCCCTGTGACTCATGTTTCACCAATCCATCTGCATTTCCCCCATTGCATAGGAAGAACTTCACACGTATGTATGACAAACATAACAAAATTATTTTTACTCTTATACATAAAATTCAAGACTGAAATCACAGAATCATAGCCTCTTTAGAGTTGGAAGGGACATGTGCAGCTAGATCAGTTACTCACAGGCACATCCATACCGACCTTGGAAGTCTCCAAGAACGGGGCTTCCATAATCTCTCTGGGCAACATGTTCCAGTACCTCAGTACATTTACTTATTGTTAAAAACTTCTTCCTCTAATCCAGGCTAAACCTGCTCTCTTTATTTTGAAAACATTTCCCCTTGTCCTATCACAACAGAACCTGCTCAAGAGTCTGTCCCCTTCCTTCTTAAAGTTCCCCTTTAGATACTGAAGGGCTGCCATGGGAACTTTCTCCAGGCTAAACAGGCCCACCTCTCTCTGACCCATCTCTCTAAGCCTGTCTTTGCAGAGGAGATGATCCTTCACTTTGATAATTTTTGTGGTCCTTCTCTGGATATGCTCTAACAGGTCCATGTATCTTCTGCACTGAGGACTTCACATCTGAATGCAATACTCCAGATGAGATCTCACCTGCACAGTCTCTCAATTCCAATTTGGGATACAATTTAAAATCTTGCACAATCCCCACTGTAGGTCGGGAAGTATAGAAGAGTAATGAAGGAGAGAAATACAAATGAACACCTCTCTCAGCCTGCTGGCCATACTTCTTTTGATGCATCCCAGGAGATGGGTGGCTTTTTGGGCTGCAAGGGCCCATTTCTGGCTGACATCCAGCTTGTCATCCACCAGTATTCCCAAGTTCTTTTTGGCAGGGCTGATAACGTAATGTAATATATCTGCCAGAGAAAAATGTATATCATCACTGAACTAGGAAAAGGTTGATGGTAGTAATAAATAATCCATTGGCTTCTTCCTTCAGTTCAGCTATCTGCACTTCCAGGAAATCTTCCCCTAGCACAGCTGAAGACCATTCCCTCTCATCCTGACACTAGTTACATGGGAGAAGAGACCAACATCCACTTCACTACAACTTGCTTTCATAGAGCGGTAGAGCATGACAGCATATCCCCTGAACCTCCACTTCTGCAGAGTAAGCAATCCTTGTTCCCATAACTAGTCTGACTGTTAAAGACAGAAGTAAACGCGTTTCCCCTGGTAGGGTCCCTTAACCAGCTGTTTCAGGAACTTATATTCCACCTATTCCAGGACACTTCCAGTGCTTCCAGTCTGCTGTGTTGTATTTCTAGTCTGCTGTACTGTATTTTCAGCAAATGTTGGGTAACCCATGAGAACAAGAGCTAGTGATTGTGTGACTTCTGCTAGCTACTTATAAAATGCTTCATCTTTCTCTTCATTCTCATTGGGTGGTCTGTAACAGACTCCTACCAACATGTCAGCCTTGTTGGTTTTTCCCTTATCCTTACCCATAAGGACTCAAATTTATCATTCCCAGCACTGAGCTCTGCAACATCAAAACACTCCCTAACATAGAGAGCCACCACCCCTCCTTCCTTGCCTATCCCATCTAAAGAACTTATAGCTCACCATTACAGCACTCCAGTCATGAGAGTGATCCCACGCTGTGTTTTGGTGACTGTGACTAAATCATAATTTTCCTGCTTCACTATGGCTTCTAGCTCCTCCTACTTGTTGCACATGCTGTGTGCATTGTTGTAGATGCTCTTCAGCTGGGATATTGGTCTCACCTCTAGCCCTGGCATGCTGTCCTTAGGCTTATCAATAATGAGCCTGATTTCATCTTCTTACTCCTTCAAACTTAATTTTGAAAAGAGGAATAGAAGTGAAAAAACAGAATATAGAGAAAGGCCTAAGAATCTGTTAAAAAACTCTTGCTCAAATGTTTGGCAGGAGAAAGGGCTTGTCTTTGATGATCCCAGTAAGAAAAGCACTTAATCTGGAAAGGATTGCTTAAAATGTTACTTGTCAGAGCTGATACTGTGAGGAAATTGAGAACAGTATGGTTAATCTCTAGATGATGGCAACCTGGAGTTATGCAGCATCAAATGAGCCTCTTATCTACATACCACGCAGATCCTGTCTCTATTACAGGACTTTCTTACAAGAAAACTCTTTTTCCTGATTTCTCTCTTGTCCAGTAGTACAGATGTTCATGAATAAGTTTCTCATTGCACTTCATGATAAAGGTAAGGATACACATCTAGTGTAATTATTGGCACAGAGTGCGAGCTGCCTGCTGCTCCTCTGCTACAAGGAGACAGCTGAGGTTAACCTGTAGCCAGCAGGGCAGCACAGCCTAAAGGCCTTGTCTGAGCCTCCTCAGGTTAACTATTATGTGGATCAATAACTCCTTGATGTACAATACTCTATTGGTCTATTGGTCAACTGGTCACCATCACTATATTAAGCCTATTGTCCTTTTTTCTCTCTTAAGAATTATATTTGCAATCTACTTTTATCTCTGCTAAATTCTCAAAATCTTAATTACTTGTAAAAATTACTATCACTGTGTATTTATTTATTTATTTATATTAATGGGCTGTAGTAGTTGTAATAATTGCCATAATAATCGGAACTATTTCATGCTTCAGCTGCTGGCAGAAATGTAGACTCTATTAACATCTTAAAATTTGTTTCTTTCAGTGTATGAAAATCAGTGGAAGATTTAAATCCTCATGGTTCTCATAATGTGTCTGTAGTTGTCTCAGGAAAAGCTTGTTAATTCAGTGTCTTTATAATTAAATTTATTTTCCTTTTCCTATCAGCATTCAGAACTGGATGGACTTCTTAGCAATATCATTGGTGACTTTTCCAATCAGGAGAACTGGTATAGCTGTTCTCTCAAAAGAGTTCTGCAGCTTTTAAAAGTAATTTTCTTCCTGACTTTGTTTTTTTGAAATAAAATAAAATTAGGAAATTAGAAAATTTAGAAACAGAGAAGTGAGAAACCTGAGGACCTAAATCAAATGTGGTATAGATAAAAGACATTTATATCACTGGATGTGATGCACGCCATAACATTTTTCTATGTTAAAAAGTCCCTGAAAACAAATAGTCAAGAGTACAAGATAGAAATTGCTATTCCAAGTACTTCTTAAAATGTAAATGTGATGTGAGGACTATGTATGTGACTTCAGTGGACTTCCATTTTAAATGAAACATATTGTCTGTAGTTTTTTATTTTTGATTTCAGGTGTTCATTTGTATTTCTCTCCTTCATTACTTTTCTACACTTCTCTTAACTCCGTTAAGGTAGACTTACAGTGGGGATTGTGCAATATTTTGAACTGTATCCAGAATTGAAATTGAGAGACTCTGCTGGCTGCTTCAAGGAGTTTCTCTCCCCTTGAGGGGAACCTACAGTCCGTGACTTTACTTTCTGCTTTAAAGATTTCTGACAACTGACACTGAATCTTCACAGAGGTGGATGGCTCACATTAAATCTAGACAGGATTTAAGAACTGTTGGTTCCTCTACCTAACTCCCTTGGTAGTTTTCAGTCTACAGGGTTTTCTAAGATTGTGTCAAAGCACACCATTATTGACAAATTCTCTGCAAAATACAATAATGATTCTGCTTTCTTCCACAAGCAGAAAGAAAAGGCTTTCTTTCTTTGTTGTTGTTGTTGAATTACTGCTGTACTCAAGTATTTTAGCCTACATTCCAGTACATACAGCCCTGCTATTACTAGTAACAGACCACAGGCTTTGCACTGTCTCTAAAAGGCCTCGGGATGGCTTTGTCTGAAATTACCTTGTCGTGGCTCGAGCCTCTTGCCTTGCCTTGCCTTGCCTTGCCTTGCCTTCCCCACTCTAATTTACCATACCCTACCATTCTTTATTAATTTTTAAGCTTCTTAATTATATATATATATATCAGTTATTTGATGATTTTATAATGTTAATAAGATTTTAACTGGACTAACCATTTTAGGTGTTGTACACTTAAAACTTTAAATGGATTAATAAATTCCTGGCATCCTATAAAGGGATTGTTCCCAGTTTCACAGATAAGATTCTGAGGGTTTGTATTCTCAAAGTAGGATACATAGATATGTTATCTCCTCTGTCTGTAAGATTTATAACTCTTCTTATAAATTATTCTATATTACAAAGAAGCCTATGATTCTACAATTCTGAGATTTCATTCTGTGCCTTCATGTGTCTGGGTGTTATTTACAGTCCTATCTAGACCAGTCTCATTTTACATAAATTTACTTTTATGATACTTGTTTATTCTAATAATGTATTTGGCCTGAGTGTTTAGAGTGAACTTTGTTTCAAGATTTCAGTTTATTTCAATGCAGAAAGGGTTCAAGCTCCCATTGAACAAAATAACCTAATATTTATTTGTTTATTTTTAATTTTTACAGCTTTCTTTAGTGACAGGAATGGCAAAATATTGCTCTCATTTTTGGCTTGTGAGTTTCCTTCCATTTTCAGGCCAAAAGGAATTTGGATGTAATCTGTAGAAGACATTTAATACAAAATCTTTTAGATCATAAATAGATCATATGAAAAAGTATTTAAAATAGAGATATTAATTAGAATACCATATGATGAAATCAGTATGAATACGAATGTCTATCTCTACATCTCTCTTCCCAACATAAACAGATACATGTAATAATCCTTTTTACTAGATATTTCTATAAAAGAAGACAAAACAAAACAAAAAAAACTGTTCTGTCTGGTGATGATACACTTATTAGAGAAGATACTGCTTTTAAATTGAATATCATATTTCAAAAAATATTTCTGAAGTGTTCATCAGAAAATTAAGGGGGAAATACATTTGGACTGCTTTGAAACTTAATTTCTATGCATGTCATAATAAACTGCCACTTCAAAACTCCTGTCCAGCTTAAACCTATACTTGTTTTAGTACCCAAAGTGTATGGTAGTATGCAACTTCATTATCAATTTTTCCTTTGCTTACTCAGCTGCTTTAGGTTTTTCTCACAGTAACAGTTCAAATGATGTATCTTTGGTAAGGGATGTTTTGTTTATGGACAGAGCTGTAGCCAGCACCTTGGGCAAAGAAGTTTCATTTTTGCCTTCATGTCTTCTAAACCATTGTTTCCCTTATACTGTTTCTTTTTGAGGTAGTGAGGTACAATTACACATAGATGCTGAAGAGTGTAGTAGTAGTTCTTTTTAGTGTTACTTGACTTGCATCACTGCTATTTTTTCAGCCCTAACCAACAAACAAGATGATCACATGAAGATGGCATCACATGAAGGTGGCATTTTGATGTATTAGTACTACCGGTAGCCTACTGTTACGTTATCTAACTTGCCTTAGTTAAAAATTACCTTTATAATGTTTTTCACCTTTTCTTCTTCTTCTTCTTTTTTTTGTTTTTGTTTTTTTTTGTTTGTTTTTGTTTTTGTTTTTGTTTTTCTTTTTCTATTTTTCTTTTGTTCCAGGCCTTCAGGAAAAGAAATTACAAGAATCAAGTCTGACCACTGTTTATCAAAACTTCTAAGTCATAGTTTCTTTCCCAGTACCCTATGACTCAGGTTATATATATATATTCTATGCTGAAGGATGTTAACCTTTAATCAATCTGTTTTTTGAACACATACAAGAATACCTTGCATTATTTTCCTTTCACTTGTTTTGAAGAACCTCTTGCCTTTCCTCTTTCACCTCTTTGATCTAATGTGATTTCTAGCACAGTTCTTAAACTCAATAACTCAGCATTAGATTACTTATACTTTTTCATCCTTTCTTTATCCTAGGTTTGTTGTTGTTGTTGTAGTTGTTTGTTTTGTTTTTGCTAGACTCCACACATGCACTGCAGAATGGTTTTGGTGCACCTGCATTTTGAAACAACATTGTATATCTTTGCAAACTTTGTGGAAGTGTATGATTGGGATTCTGGAGATAAAATCATCAGCGATTCTAGCTTGGGGCCAAACATGATTCTAAAAAACAACTCTGGCTTGATGATGGATATATGGTACTGATGTCCAAAATGAAATAAACTATACTATGCATATAATGTGCATATTAGTTTATTACCCTCTATTATTCAAACATTTCTAACTATCCTGCAAAAGGCTGGTACTGAAGTTTATTATGTGACAGAAAACCTACAACTGTCTTGACAGTAGAAAAAAAAGAATGAATCTGCCTCTAATTAGGCATCAGTAACAAAACTTAAGCTTAGGAGGTACGTTGTCTAATTACTTCTAAGTATAAATAAGAGAGTTTTGCACATGAACATATTTAAGTGTGCCTTTTAATCAATGAAAATCAGATATAGTCCTAAGAGTGTTTGTATCCTTATGAGACATAGGAGAGACACGCATAATATCTGAAGAACTGTATAAGAATTCAATATTATTTAGTGCTGTCACTGCATCTCCCAGAGAAAACTGGGAGATTTTGTTTTACTCTACAGTGAAGAAGTAGAGAGGATGAAATGTTCAAAATGCCATCAGAGAGAAAAGTGACACTAAGAACTAAGGGCCAGTTGTGATGAAGATGTTGATACAATCAACCGCAATATATGTTTGAGAGAAAATTAAATGATAAACAAATACAGGGTTTCAGAATGTTAGTGAAGGAAAAAAGAGCTAACTGTCAAAAAATTCCCAATTTTAATTTCCAATAAAAATAGTTTTGATATGTTTCGACATTGGTACAATGGCACAATGAGAATGTCAGAAACATTACCCAACAAAACGAGAGTTCTATGAATTAACTTAATATTCCATGCCATTTCATAAGAGCTATACCTGTATGTAGTGCATACAGAATGCCAGTTTTCTTAGAAACTCACTTCTTATTCCTTCTCAGCAATAACTCATGGATTGCCAAAAGCTGCTCGTTAACTGTTGCCTTAACAGGTAGATAGTATCAAAAGAAAACAGCTATTACATATACATCGTCTACATCTTCTAAATAATAATTAGTAGGGTGTATGAATCCTTCTTTGCTTTTTGGCTCAAAGCTTGCTTTCTGAGGCATTTCTTGCAATAAGACTCTGACTTAGATGAAAGGTGGGTGTTGCCGTGTGGCAATCAACATCACTATGTGAACAATTTTACATTTGAAATCACCTTCCTCCAGAGCTGTTTGCCTCTGGAAGAGAGTGCTCAGGAGTGGTTACTGGCGGAAGATCTGGCCTTTGACTAAATAGCCCCAGCTTAGTATGGGAAAACTGGGGAATTATACCATCGTTTCCTGTGAAAAACAGGATTCACGTGAGCATACCTGCTCCCTCTTTTCTGCTGGCAAGGTCCGGAAGATGGGAACAAAGGAGTTTCTGCTGAGATCCCAGAGCCAGTAGCTGCCACTCCAAGGAGAGCTGACTCAACCACTTTGGACTTATAAATAAGTTTGTTCTGCCATTGGAAATTGGAAATTGTTGCTGTGGTCACCATAGTTGTCAACAGAATAACAATGCCCAACAACCCACCAGTACTGAAGATCAATGACAGAGCTACGAACCACGTTGGACTCATGGTGGTGACTCTCTCCCTTTTGCTTCCTATAAAGAATCCCTGCTTCTATTTCCTATCTTTTCTATCACCATTCTTCCCTTCCCCTTCTCCCTGAATGACTAGGATTTGTAATAAACTGGTCAGACCAACATTTGAACTGTTGTTTCTTAATCTCATGCCAGGTATACATATATCAAAGAACCTCCTCTCCCTCCTATAAATTGGAGTGAGACATAGGGTACGATGAGTCTTTAAATATTAGAATAGCAAATTTTCTTCTTAGGCCTGTTTTATTTTGCATGCACTGCTGCTTACATCAAGGTACTTATAAATGTCTTAAAGGCATTTTCAGAATCTTTACTTTTAAAAATATACTGAATAGGAAAGAACTCACAAGGACTATCAAATCCAACTCCTGGCTCCATACAGGACAACTCAAAATTCAAACCATATTTTTGAAAGCACAGTCCAAGCGCTTCTTGGATTCCAGCAGGTTTGGTGCCATGACCACTACCCCGGAGAGCCTATTCCAGCACCAGACCACCCTCTTGGTAAAGAACTTTTTCCTAACACCTAACCTGACCCTTCCCTGACACAGATCCATACTGTTTTCTTTGGTTCTGAGAGCAGAAATCAGTGGTGCCCTTCACTCCCTTTGAGGAGCTGAAGGCCACCATGAGGCCTTCCCTCAGCCTCCTCTGCTCTAGGCTGAACAAATTCAGTGGCCTCAGTGATCCTCATACATCTTGCACTCTAGACCCTCATTATCTTTGTAGTACTCTTTTGGTTAGTTTTGCTTTGGAGCTTCTTTGTTCAAGGGAACCCCAGGATTAGATGGAATGAACAAATTTACATTGTCTTTATTTTGTTCTTTCCTATATAGTCATCTACCACTGTCTCATAAAGCGTTTTATCTTAAAGCTTCCTTTTAAGCTGACAAGAACAGTACAATATTTAATTTATACCCTTATTTTCATTCTATAAGAAATATCACACAGCATCACATTCATTACTTTGGAATAAAAAGCACAGAAGATAACACTGATGTCTTAAGAATGCTTAAAACATCACCAAATGTGGGATTCTTTGACAAAGGGTGAATGCCCCAGTCTACTAAAAAGAAGGTTCATGCCAGGTAATGTGGATATGACCACTCAGCCTTGCATACTACAAGGATAAATTCTGTTTTCTGCATTGACTGCATTTAAGGATATGTATTTAACCATGAAGATTATTAATAGAAAGTTCTTTAACTTCTGCATTTTTTCTGTTTTGTGGTTGGAGATGGACACTTCTGCTGTCTTCAGTATCATACTTGACTCTCCGCTATACACTTTCACTCTGTGAACCATACACCAGCGAAAGTGTGATATAGGGAAAGCTGTCTTGCTTTTCCAAGATTATGCAGCAATCTGATTGCTGTTTTACTGACACTTTTAAAGATGTTATATATGATATATAATCTGACAGAAATGCATGAATGGATTCTGAACCCAAGCTCCTCTTTTTTTTGTCACTCATTGGAATACAACTTCATTGACTTCCTCGTGAGTCTTTCAGTTTCACCATTAAGTTTCTGCTGGGAATTCTCAATTGCTTAAATGGTATAACACCAGGAAAGAAGCTGTCTAGACACCTCATAATATCTTGCATTATTATGCCAGTAAATCAAAAAGTGCTTTATCAGCAAATAGAATTGTAACAGTTTAATATTATAGAGGAATCGCATCAGCTTTCAAGTACAGCATTCTCTAAGATATATCATTTAGAATAAGGAATGTAAAATACCATCTAATAATTATTTCAAGATGATTTACCACGAGTGTACACACTATCATGGACAGGATGCAATTTGTTATAGCATTTGTACACATACAAGTAGTTATAGTATAATTACCCAGCTGATTCTTTGTCCTAATCACAGAGCAGATTATACTGTCATCAGGGCATTTGCATGGTTTGTGTGAAATAAGATACTTCTAGCAGCCCTCTAGATTCTCATATCATATATGCAGGATTTTGTTGGTAGTAGAAGGGAAAGATCTTAGATTTTTTTTTGGTGTAAATTCCTCACATCAGTTTGGAAAAAATATATAACTGTTTCCTATCCCATAGACAACATAAAAAATAAATTCTAGAGAAATCTGGAAATACATTCTGTCAAACGTTTACTTTTTTTGTATGTGCACATACACAAATTTACACAATTTACACAATTGCAAACATGTGTCTGCAAGAAAACAAGGCTCATTGTAGACTCAAGCAGCTTTGGTTTATTTTTCTGATCAGATCTGAAATCAAACTTTTGGAAATAGATGAGGAGTGGATTTATGTGACTTCTCCATGTTTGTAAATAATAGGTTGTTACTTAAAAGCTAAAAACAAATTTCCCATAGGTTAAAGCAATATTGTATGGATGCTGAATTTAGGAACATAATTAACTTGCAGTACTTTAAAGGAAAGTTGTTTTCCTTTCTGAAGAATTTGCCATTAAAAAAAAAATCATTACTGTTCTTGGTTATTCATTTACAAATGGCATAGCTGTCTGGACTACTTTTTGGGGGGCCCTCTGTAAAAAGGGTTTTTGCAGCAGGTGAACTTGAAGTAATTAAGTGACAGGAATTCATTTTATCAAATGCAAAATGAAGACAATTAAAAAAATAAGAATATAATTTTGAATGTCATCCTTCCCACAATCAAATACTATTATTTTATTTATTTATTTATTTTAGTGCATAATCACTGCAGTTTGAAAGAAGTACATGGTAATATGGTTAGATCACTTTATTATACCTGGACTTTTTTTTTTTTTTCTTTTTTCTGATTTAAATTTCTAATAAATTTGATGTTTTGTTATGCAAAGGTGTGACCACAATAAATGTGCCTTGTTTTGTGTACAAACAAGTAATGAAGCCTCCAAAGCTCAACCCAGAATCCCTTCAGTCCTTCCTTGACACATCAAGATCACAGTAGGGCTCACGTCCAGCTCCCTGCTACGCTACTCTGCGCCAACAAGTAGGTCTCCAATGTGAAAGTCACAGTGTAGCCCATGCACAGAGATATGTCCAATATAGGGTGGGAGCTGTTCCCAATTAGCACTGCTCCCTGGCGGTGTACATGCCCTACCTTCAAGGCCCCCATGATTCCCTGTGCCTGTTTCCTGGGGAGCCATTAACCCGCACTGGGCCCCGACACTCCACATCTCAGATACACAGAAACTGTGAAAATAAAATTGCTAACATATTGATGAACTGTTCAGAAATTTTAAATTGTCAACATCAGTTCTAATTATGCTGTTTTTAATTAACTGAACATTTGCAAAAACTCCACAATATTTCTGAGGTTTTTTTCAATATAACTTTTCTTTTCTGGATGTTCTTTCTTGTACAGATTTTTTCATTTTTATTTATTCAACATTAATGAGAAAATAGTAATGTGGATATACACATGATTCCATTCTAAATAGTAAATAGAAATATGTATTTTTAAGTATAAAAAATTATAAATGTGATTTGAAGTTAATTAAAATGTTCAGCCTGTTCCCAAGCTTGAACAGTCTGTTTCCTTCCCAGATATTCTGGTTCAAATAGTTACAAGTAGTAGTAATCACAGGAGTTTGGAAAAAACAGATTATTTAATACCATTTAATTATACAGGATGCTGTAAATTGTATTAGAGTGATTCTTAACCATATGACATTAAATGATGTATTAAAAGAAAAAAAATTCAAAAACTACTTGACATTAATTTTCAGATTTTCTTTCAAAAAATTGTTTATTTTATTTTGCTTGTTTTCCATCTCCCACAGCTTCTAAGATGTAGCATCAGTACAATGTAATTTGTAATTTCAAAATGTAGCATCAGTAAACAGAAAAAAAAAAAAGCTTTCTAACAGCCATAGGAAAAAACTGTCAATTTTTGTTGTTCTACATATGTTTGTGCATAGAATTGAATCACTTTTCCCAGACATCATTGTATTTTAATGATAGGAGATAAAGGAGGTGAGGTTCCAACTCTAGTTATGGTAAGAAGAAATTCTTTTGGTCATTCTAGCTTTGATGTGTCTCCCTTTATGTGCTCAAGGCAGTTCTGTTTGTCTGCTTGCCATCAAATACATTACTTCAAGAAACTTGTACTATGTAACAATAGTACTACTGGTGCAATTCTTCATTTTTATTAGCCATGTTATTATAAGACTTCCAGACTATATGGCTTTCAAATAGGTTTTCTGTTAAAGGGAGGGAAAAAAAAAAAAAAAAAAAAAAAAAAAAACCTAAAAAGAAGAAATGCATCCCTATCTCAGTTATCTAGGTCCAGGATATCTCCTAAAATGCCCAGTACCTTCAACTCATTTTAAAATGAGTCACATAGATACTATTTTAGCCATTAGCCCTTAGTATTTCTTCCTTGCATACTTCTGACACTAAAGTACCAGATACCTCAACAGGTCATTGTAAAGGGGATTTTGCCTTTAATTTAGTTCTGTTCATTTTTTAAAATTCAAGATAATATTTTTTAAGTCATTCTTTACCTCCAATATTTCTGTTTAACATCTTCATTGATGATCTTGATGAGGGGATTGAGTGCACCCTCAGTAAGTTTGCAGACGACACCAAGCTGGGAGGGAGTGTTCATCTGCCAGAGGGGAGAAGAGCACTACAGAGGGACCTGGATAGACTGGATCAATGGGCCAAGGTTAACAGCTTGAGTTTCAATAGGGCCAAGTGTCGGGTCCTGTATTTTGGTCACAACAACCCCAGGCAACCCTACAGGCTTGGGGAGGAGTGGATGGAAAGCTGCCTGATGGAAAGGGACCCTGTTGGACAGTCGGCTGAATATGAGCCAGCAATGTGCCCAGGTGGCCAAGAAGGCCAATGGCATCCTGGCTTGTATCAGGAATGGTGTGGTGAGCAGGACTAGGGAAGTCATCCTGCCCCTGTACTCGGCATTCGTGAGGCCTCACCTTGAGTACAGTGCTCAGTTTTGGGCACCTCAGTACAAGAAGGACATGGAGGTACTGGAACAAGTCCAGAGAAGGGCAACGAGGCTAGTGAAGGGCTTGGAAAATCAGCCCTATGAGGAGAGGCTGAGGGAGCTGAGGCTGTTTAGTCTGGGGAAGAGGAGGCTCTCTTCCAGTACCTGAAAGGTGTTTACAGTGAGAGTGGGGTAGGTCTCTTCTCACTGGTGACAGGTGAAAAGATGAGGGGAAAGGGCCTCAAGATGCACCAAGGTAAGTTTAGGTTGGACATTACGAAACACTCCTTTACAGAAAGGGTGGTTAAACACTGAAATAGGCTCCCCTGGGAGGTGATTGAGTCACCATCCCTGGATGTGTTTAAGAGTCTTTTGGATGTGGTGCTCAGAGATACGATTTAGACAAGGGTTGTTAGAGTTAGGGTAGTATGGTTAGGCTGCGGTTGGACTTGATGATCTTTGAGGTCCTTTCCAACCTGAGTAATTCTATGATTCTATGATTCTGCAAGTCTCTGAAATGTATTTATAGGTGTTGTAATCTCATCACAAAAAGAAAAAAAAAAATATTTTGAAAGAGAGAAAGGAGAAGAGAGCAGTTTATCTTCTTCACAATTAATTAACCTCAGTTTAAATGGTAGAATTAATCAGAACTTTCCCTCAGGTACTTGGAGTTTGAAAGCTCTTTCTTCAATGAACTTTTTTTCACCATCAGTGGTATGACAGAAAAATCATAGGATAAGAAAATGAGTATAAAACTACTTCATTTCAGCCATTCTTTGGACATTAAGCAGTTTAGATATTACAGTGACAGTGATAGTAATAGCAATATTTGCACCTTGCAAGCATTTTATTTCTTTAATGCAATCAGGAATTATATCCTTGGGTGTTGCAATGTGCAATCTTTAAAGATAAAGCTTTATTATCTAAGAAATTAGATACTGTGGATGCAACCAGCAATCTAAATCTGATTGTATGAATTAATTTCACATATGCTGTTAAGACACACTGAACTAAACACAGAGAACCCTGCAATAGATTTATCAATTTGTACGTTCTGCTGTAGAGTAATGCTAGAGCAATCTAAAACATCTTTACATTTCATAGATACAGTTTAGAGCAGATGGTCACTGATCTATCTTCACTGTATGATTGAATCATAGCCATGTCAATGAGTGCTTTGGTTTTCCCATTTCCAACACTAGAGTCTAACATTATACTTAGTAAATATTATTAGAAATTTCTCACATTCCCAACAATAAAACAGGTATTTATTTTGATAAGCTCGATGGGAGAATGCCTGTAAGCTTTTTTATAGGTTTGTTGGAAAAATTTCATGTTATCATCATGAAATGAAACATGAGGCACACAATAGCTGGTTAGATCAGATCTCTATACTCATTTACACTGTGTATGACAACAGGAGAGATTAGGGTGAACTTCTGCCCTGCACTACATTCTGATTTTCTCCGACACTATTAGGAAAACCCAGTGCTTCTCAAAATGGTGTAGGCTGTAGGAGAGGGATGGTGCTTCCTGGACTCTGTTCTTTTCACCCACTACCCAGATGAAATTAATTTGCATGTCATGCTGGACCTTCCCCTCATATGGCAGATCTCCTTTCCGAAGTCGTCAGCGCTGTGTTATATAAAAAGTGTCTTAAATGAATTCCTCTCTCATATTGCCATTTTTTCACCATTACTGAAGTAAGTGATAATGGAGCCTTCTTTTCCACATTCTCAGCCTGGCTGTAATAAACATTAGGACTTTTTTTTTTTTTTTTTCTCTGAAGTTATGTTGATGGCTGCAAACAGAAGTTCTCAAATTATCAAGTATTTCTATATGTTATCAAATGCATTATCAAATAGTTCTAACCTTGGGGTATTCTTGGTACGTTCTGAACCAGAGCACAGTAAACCATGAAAAGAAGTGTGACCTTGAACACAGCCAATTATTCTACTGTTTGATACTGTTTAATCAACAATAAATAAATAAATAAATAAACAAACATTTGTGGACAAATTTTTTACATAGAAGAAAATCTCTTTTGTCACCCATCCTCTCACTGAGCACAGTTTTAACATCACCTTTGATGTGTTAAGAAAGAGCAGGAACTGTATGCAACATTACTATTTTGGATTATGTCAGACAGATATTACTTGATGTGTTTGCAGGATACTGTCAATTACTACCAATTTGAGTTACCAGTTATGAAAAAAAGACAGGAGACAGGTTAAAGATATTGTGTTCATTTGTTAATTACTTTTTAAAAATCATTTAGCCTCATCGTTTAGCCCCGCATCAAGCTTAACTTCAGATAAAAAGTAAGACATGAGAAAATTCATTTCCTTGGAGGCAGGAAATAATAATTAACGGAAAACATCACCACCACCAAAAAAAAAAAAAAAAAAAAAAAACAATCAAACAAGCAGAAAGAACACCTTCTTTACACTGAAGAATCCAGTTCAGAAGGAGGTATGTTTACCACTGCTAGATAAATTTGAATTCCACCTTCCACATCCTTGTGTAACCACCTGCACACAGCCATCAGTTTGAAATGTAGCTGCCTTGTATTTAAAACTGTTAAGTATTTCTCTTCCTCTGATTCCATCACAGAAAGAGAAGATAAAAATTGGGAACGATTCATTAATTTTATTCTGACTAGAAGATGGAGCATTCCTGTATTTTTCTGAAGCTTTGATGTTTGTACACAAATGTTTTTCAGTGATATGACACCCAAGTAGATTTGCAATGTCTGGAGTTTTGCTCTGTTAGAGTTTCAACTATGCAATTCCACTAAGAAAGACACTGCCAGTTGTATGAGTAATTATCACTGAATCTAAAGTATTTTTCAGAAATTGATTTTTTGGTCACATTTTCCCTCCAAATACCACTAAAATAAACAAAGTTTGCCTTTGACTGCATTGTATGTTATGATAATGATGATAAACTCATGTTCAGTAGAAAAGAAATGAAATTGCCATTACAGTTAAAATACTAATTTGACTTTTTAAGCTGGGAATACATGATTAATTTTAACTTTGGATACTGGTGTGCAGTATTTTCATCTTACATTGTCAATGTAGAAAGTTGTTATATAGCTTTTTTTAGCCTTAGAGTACACTGAATAACAGAATTTAATAACAGAATTCTATTAGTGTGAATACAGGGATTTTTTCCAGATGGATGCATTTGAAAAATGGTATCCATTGAATATCGAAGCCACAAGGATTTCTTTCTAAGCAGGTTGATGATATTAATAAGGAGTGTTTTTTTTTCCCTTGAATGATTTCTTTAGATGACAGATCGAATTTGAGGAGACATCCCTTTTTTTTTTTTTTTTTTTTAACCTCATATTGCCTGGGGATTTATACAGCTGACACAAAGTAGAATATATAATTGCTAGAATATATGTCAGCAAATACGTAAATTCACCAAGCTGTATAATTAGTGAAGTAGTGAAGTCTATATATACTTGGATTTTAAAGTTTCTTTCACACTGTGAAAATAAGTATAGGTAAATAGTCTGTGCATATTCTCTTCAGAAGATCAAATTTTACTGTTATTTTAAGCCATGAGATATATTTTTAGCTTCAGCATCACCTTTTGGTTTGAATCAATCTTCCAGAATATTTTCTGGAACATATCATGTGAAACTTTTTTTTGTTTGCATTAATATCTCCGCTGCTCTTATTGTGCATAGGAATAACTGAATTCCATGGTTGTCAGCAATAGCAGGACATGATAAACAGGATGACAAACAACTTTTTCACAGAAATCTTTTTGTTTGTTTTTTTGTAGGAAAGGGCTGATTTGTGAAGCACAGAAAGATACTGATTTTACAATAAGTCTTTTCAACCTAAGGTTTGCTGCAGTTGTTTAGGGATCATGTAGACACAACCATACATACACTATCTGGTCAGTCTTTTCCACAAGGTACTGGCTTTGTTTAGTTGGTTGGTTGGTTTGGTTTGGTTTTTACTTGAGTTGATGCTATTCAAATGGATAAGATCCATTCTTATATGGAGTCAACATAGGAAAACTACTTTCAGTTATGTATGTGGATAAAGTAAGACTCTAAACCCCTCTGCACTGTGATTGTCAGACACTGTGGAGAAAGAATAAAGAAGTACGGTCTATCCTGTCTGTGTGTCATTTCCTAATGCAGAAGGAATGTAATTCCTATCTATAGCCTTGCACTTTCCCTTCTGGGACTCTATCATGTTAGTATCAGCACTATACTTTCCACATTATCTTCTTTCAGTAAAACCCATACTTGAGTTTCATTGTATCTTGACCGGCATTTTTTTGAATTTGGACTTCAGTCATGATCACGAATATTAATAAAAAGGTTTATTTGAATTTTGAATGAAGTGATAGATACTCTTTTTAAATATTACCAGTTGGTTGTATATTTTCATTGCTTCATATCATCTACAGTGGGTTAAAATATTTCTGGCTAACCTTTTCTAATAGTCCTTAAACTTCATTTTGAGGGTGGATAAAACTGTGGAAAGATATGAGAAAATGTCAAACCACCTTAAAATTAATTTAATTGTTTTGATACTTTCCGCTGTACATAAACTTGATTAAAGCAAAAGAATAAAGTAATCAGAAATTATTTTTTGATTTTTTATGATAATTTGTTTCTTTATATGTAAGATATAAGCTTAGCTTCTGAAGACTTCGTGTCAGAATGCATTCAACTGGAATGTCATTTATTTCAAACAATTTGAGATTGATGACTGATGGTGCAATTTTGGATTGAAAAGGCTCTGTGATGCATTATTCCTCTTTCTGCTTGCTTACATGTGGAGTACTTTTATAATATGTAGGTAGCAAAGCTTTAGTAGAATTTGCAAGTAGAATTTTCTTCATGAAGCTTGTTTTTCATTATAAAATCATAATCTGTTTTAATTTCGATGTTTTTCTATAATGTAGTCAATGAAATATTAAGAAAATATTTTTCGTTTAGGGTGAAATTTCTTAATTGTAAGTTCTACAAGTAATCCACACAAAAGAAACTATAGATTGGAGTTATGTCACTGTAAGAGACTATTCTTTTATATCATTTGACTCAAAGTTTGCTGAGGAACAAGTCCAGGCAAGTCCTGGGCAAAGGCAGAGAAATCTTTTGTCTTGAGGACACTGATGGACAGGTCATGGCTAAGGATTGTGAAATCCTCTAAGGTGCACAGATGGACAAGGCCAGGGGCATCGAGAGAGAGATAAGCTGCCGCTAATGGCCGGTAAACGGTCTTTTTGTGTGGACTTATCTCAAGGAAAATGGCCATCTCAGGAGGTATGCACAGGACTCTTGCTCAAGCACCCAGGAATGTCACGTAGGCAGCAGAAAATGGAGGATAAAAGAGGGTCCAACAACCACAGCTATATGGAGACTGATCTCTACGTGGAGGCTGATCTCTCACCGCAACACAGAGGCTGATCTCTCATGATCTCTCACCACGACACGAGCTTCCTGCCTTCAGATCCTTCTCTACGGACCGTTTGCTGACGGACTTCCCTGGGCCTGCTACCTGAGACCTGCTGCTTCCTCCCTGACCTGCACCCTCTCGTTGCCCAAGACCGGCCTCACTGCTCCTGCCCTTCGGCCTCGGACCATCGGAACGTCGTGCAACGGGACTGCTGCTGAATCCTGGTGGTGACTATCCCCGCTTTACGCATTTCTTGCCTCTTTCTATCTTTTCTATCGCTCGCCTTCCCTTTCCCCATCACCCCAATCCTTAATAGTGTCCGTCTTCCCCTTTCCCCATCTCCCTTATTAACATTTGTAATAAACTGGTCGGACCAACATTTGAACCGTTGTTTCTTAATCTCACGCCGGGCATACATATTTCAAAGAACCTCCTCTCCCTCCTATAAATTGGAGTGAGACATTTTTTATGGCGTAGTCGGCAGGATACCTGCCGTGAGAGTGTTGTCCTTCCAGATAATAGTCTGAAACTTTCTGTGTGTACCTCCTGGAGTTGCAAGAAGCGATACTTTTTGATAACTTAGACGTGAGCACCTCTCCAGGAAGATCGCTTCATACTCTGAAACTTTACTATTTATGTGTGTACCTCTTGAGGATGTATGAATTTTGTTTAATTGTATTTATTTAATACGTTTGTGCCTCCTCGGGAAGACCTCTGCATTTTGTGAACCCCTCTCTACGTGTGCGCCTCTTGGGGAAGTAAGATACACGTTTTTTGACTTAAAAAAACGTGTGCGCCTCTCCAAGAAGTTTATTCACTTTGTTGAAACCTAGAAAGTGTTGTGTTAGCTTAAAATTAACTGCGGATTTTGAAACCGAAGTGTGCCTTGCTTTGGTGTGGTGTTTGCAGTTTTTTGTGTGGCTTCGCAGGGAAGTTAGGAGCGATTTTAAGTTGGTTTAGTCTCTTTGTCCTTGTGCTTTCCTCAACAAAGGGAGGCGCGATAGGAACATTTACATTTCTTTAGGTGTGGTGCGCCTCCGTGGGAGAGGCAATAAGGAGTTATTTGTACTTTTGAATAGGAGTACCTCCTCTCTCAGTGTATATCTTTCTGTGTATTTGGGAATGAGCAACAGTATGGCCAGTATGAAAAGTGAAGATGTATTATTTGATCTTTTAGAAAAGCATGGTGCTCGGCCTTCTGTATCAGGGGTGGATTGGGCACGACAGAACTGGTATAATTTGCAAAGTGTTTCAGACCGTATTCGTGTTTTACAAAATGAGGCTCGTACTCGGGATGGAAAAGGGAAATCTTTTATTTGTGCTGTACTCGGTGCTGCTTTAAAAGCAGCTGTGGAGTTCCGAGAGGAGAAGAACTCTACGGAAACCCAGACTATTCAAGCATTACAGGAATCGGTTAAAGTGACGCAAGAATTGGTAAAATCTCTGCAAAGCCAAATAACAAGTCTTGAGGATCAATTAGAAAGAGAAAAACATAATTCGGTTTTGTTGCAAACAGCTTTTAAGGAGCTGATTACGTGTAAGGACACCGGTGACACTGTTATCCACAGTGCACCGCAAGAAAAAGTTTATCCTCAAGGGAAATTACAAGAGGTGAAGGAAAGGCTAGATAAATTAGAGGCCTCTCCAGCACACATTCGTCCTTTGATAAAAACTGAATATACTTTCGATAACAGTGAGGATCTAGATCCTCAAATGAATGTTAAGGAAATTCCCTTTTCGGCCACTGAACTGGCCAAACTGAAAAAGGATTTCAGCCGCTCCCCAAAGGAGTCTGAAACAGAATACGTCTGGAGAGCTAGTCTCACTGGCGGAGACCAGATCCTACTAACAGAGAAAGAAGCTGAAGGTTATTGGGGACCAGGAGTATTTTTAACCACTGGCAATAATCGTGCTCCCTGGTCCTTAACACAGAGGGCTGCCTATTGGGCAGGGGGTCTCAACCCTTTAGAAAGGGGGGACCCTCTTGCTATTACTGGAACTATCGACCAGTTAGTGGAGAATGTTCAGAAAGCTGCTTGTCTCCAAATGATGTATGATAGAAATACATCATGAAGATGGTGGTTGATCACTGAAAGAGGCTCCTGAGGGCAGTGGTCGGGGCAACAAGATCACTGGAATTCAAGAAGTATTTGGACACTGCTCTCAGAAATATGATTTGAAGTTTGGGCTGTCCTGTGTCAAGCCAGGAGTTGGACTTCTTGTTTGAATTCTGGGTCCCTTCCAACTCAAGGTATTCTATATAGCAATTTTTTATTCTGAATTCTAAAAATCAATATGATCACTGTACAACAGTTGTCAGCATAACCCTATTGATTGCTCAAAAGATGTATATGTGGATTCAATATATTCATATTTAAATATTTGTACATACATCAATGTAAACAGTGAAAGTGAAGTGGGAAAACAAGCATCGAATTTTTCAGTGTAATTGATATCTTCTCATTTTTATTTATACTTTGGGACAGGGAAATGAGATAAGAAAGGAACAGATACAAAGGCCATAATGAGATATATTTTTGATGTGATAGTTATATGTGATATAGTACTTTTGGATCCAGATCCAGCTGGGAGAGAAACAAATGGTAAAGTGTCCAGAGGATCTAGTGAAAGCGTAAATGATTCTAGAAAGGAAAAGTTCACAAGAGTAATATTTAACAAAATGGTTATGGGAGAAAGAACTAAGGAAGAAACAGATCTGCTTGGACATTGTTATAAGATCTGGCACCAGCAGATGCACAGTGTAATTCTGTAAATACATTCATTTCCACAAATATCCACACACAATTGAAAAGAAGAAACCTATGACATTATGTTCCCTTCACATAAAATAAGACATGTGGCTATCTTGAGCAATGTGCAGCTCTGCTTTTAAGCACTGGCTGCCAGAACTAACAAAGCTATTCCTGAAATGCTGAGATTTACATGCTAAGCATGTCGGTGTGCCTTCTTTTGACCTGCAGCTCTTTCTTCGTAATCAAGGTCTTTTTCCTCACAGAGAAACTTCAGATATAAAACTGCAGGAAGGAAAGACACTGAAATAAAGAGTAAATTGTTTTAGAAAAGTATAGGTTTACAAAGTACAATGGAGAGAGTAGTGGAAATGCACTGTTCTTTTCACAATCAAACTCCTTTTCAGAATGGAACAAAATGCATGAATGCATGTTTTTAGAAAAAAAAACTTTAATAAAATGCAGTGGCATTTGCAATTATATTCTAATCACATTAAAGCAATATGAAGAACCTGGTTTCCAAAGACTTAAACACAGCTAAACAGTGTCAATTTAAAATTTTCACTAAACTAACTGATTTCTTATTAGTGAATCTATTAATTAACTTAGTCTGAGTTTAGGACTACTGGCTTGGTTTTTGTTTTTTTTGTTTGTTTGTTTGTTTTTTTACTTAATTTAGCATGTTAAATTTTGTGCCATTGACATTAGGACTAAAAGTAGTTAAACACACCAAATTAGCTACCTGGGAGGTGAAATGGTAGAGTTTATAATGGATTGACTAAAATTATGTTCTGAGTTACTTAGAAGAGGGTTTACAACTTCGCTAGATACTTAGTCTACTTTAGAGATGAGAATATGGTAAGGTTATCTTTCATTCTTGGAAGTCAAATACTTATTAAATTCATGGTCCACGGGGTACCACATTTACCATATAACTCTAATGATTTAAAGAAAAGAAATTTTCTTGACCTTGAGCTGGAGGTCTGCAGTGGAAGAAGACTGAGGTTTTTCTAATTTACATTCTGGGGATATTTCTGTTATCATTCTCAGGACTTAGAAAGATCTACAGATTAATTCTGCTTACTAAGATGTTTTCACCGTCAACATGGAACAAAAAATCTTATACATAAACACATAAATGAATAAAAGATAAAAATGTGTCATGTAAAATAAAAGGAACTTTAGATACTTTTATGTAGGTATAACCTTCATCTATTGTCTAGTTTTATAGAGCATTCAAAATCTGTCTACAAAATATACGTAGATGTATTTGAAAATTGTTTAAATGCAGATTTAATGCATACTGGACTGTAATAGTAAGAGCGTAGAGAGCAGGTCCCCCTGTGTAGCAATTCTGAGAGATAATTTGTAGTAGTATTCCTACTTTTTTTTTTTGGTTCTTAGTAGAACAGACATATGAACAAAACAGAGCAATCTCAGTAGAGGGCCATAAATATGATTAGAGGCTTGAAATATGTGACAGGAAAAGTGGATGAGGAAACTGTTTCCTCAGTTTTGAAAAGAAAAATCTAAGGGAGGGAAGTATTGTTAACTTCAACAACCTAATGGAAGGGTAAAAATGAAATAGAAAAATTTTATCAGTTTTGTAAGCTTGGTTTTTATATTAAAAATCAGCAAGTTATTTAAACTTTTAGCAAAAATAACATGAAATAATATATTTCATCTGAATGTGATTAAAAAAAAAAAAAAAAAAGGAATCACTTTTACTAGTGTCAGAAGGAGTATCAAGTCATTGTACAAAGAATCAAAACCAGAACCAGTAAGCTGTTCAGTTTACAAGATGAGGCAGAGACTTTTGTATGTATGCGAGGTGGATATTAATTTTACTTACTGTGCTGGTAGCCATTAACAGTGGGTCACGTTTACTGAATGTAGCAAAGTATGCCAGCACCTGAAAAAAGTTCTAGAGAAAAAGAAAGTATGCTGGAGAATTTTTCAAAGATGGGAATAAATTTCAGATTCCAAATCAAACAAATCTCACTAACTAAATTATTTCTTAGCTTTAAACATTCCAAAAAATTTCTTATGTAAAAGGCTTCTGCTAAATGGGTCATTTTCTTGTCTAATCTAAAATTGTCTTCTGCATAATGTTGCCTACAGCTAAAAATCTGTGTTGCTTCTCTGTCCTGCAGCATTAGATTTGGTTCTGTTGCTGCCACTGAACCCTTAAAGATATTCTGCATCTGACATATATCATTTAAAAGTATGATGTGCTCTGGCATATTCCTCTCCATAAAACTTTTAACATGTCAGTTATACAGCAACAACGATACATCCCTCTCTGCTGAAACATTTTATTGCTGTAGGATGGATAAATATATAAATTGTTTGCCTATGAGAATATCTAACTCATATCTAACTGAAGTATGGGCATATTTCCAAATCCTTTGGAAGAAGAAGAAATTGAATAGGACTGGACATCTCCTAAAGAAAATGTGATCTAGTATGTCTTCCTATTCCGAAAAACAATCCTTTTTTTTTTTTTTTGGAGAAATATTTTTTGCTGCAGGCTAAGTTTAAGAAAGAATAATTTCCTTCAAGTCTCACCTCTTGGCTCCTGCCTATATTTGGAATACATTTTTCAGTACTGCGTGCATTACTATCCCTTCTGTTTTGCCGGGATATTTCTTATATTCATTATTGAGTGCACAGAAATATAAGGAAAATTTAAGCTATGTGGAAAAAAGAAACTGTTTGATAATACTGAGTCTGTATTGAAGATGCATGCCTAAGCGTCTTAAGACAGGTCTGAGGTTTGCTATGGTCTCGGCAGAGTCAGACTATGCTAACAATAAACGCACTGGCCCAGGATACAGTTCTTGGAAGATCTAACACCCGTAGCTCATGCTAGCTCTATTAAATGGAACTGCCGTGTCTGAGAAACCTCTAAAACTTACAGTAGACCAGTGAATACAACTTGTTACTCAGGAATGTACATACCAGAGATCGTGTAGAACAATTAGATAGACTAGAATTTTATGCAATGTGCAATGTGAATTTACTAACTCAAATGAAAAGATATGAAACAGTCTACAGAATGCCTATATAGGCAAGACAAGTTTTAGCATTAACATGCTCAAGAAATAAAGCTCCATGGAGTCTTGGATGATAGAATTTTCCATATGTTGTATAAAACTTGAAGAAAGGAAAAATTCATAGAATAATAGAGTGGCCTGGGTTGAAAAGGACCACAACAATCATCTAGCTTCAACCCCCCTGCCATGGGCAGGGTTGGCAACCACTAGAACAGGCTGCCCAGAGCCAAGTACAGCCTGGCCTTGAATGCTTCCAGCGTTGGAGCATCCACAGCCTCCTTGGGCAACCTGTTCCAGTGTGTCACCACCCTCGGGTGAAAAACTTCCTCCTAACATCTAAATTAAACCTCCCCTGTCTCAGTTTAAAACCTTCCCCCCTTGTCCACCCTCATAACCCTCATAAACAGCCATTCCCCTCCTGTTTATACGCTCCATTCAAGTACTGGATGGCCACAATGAGGTCTCCCCAGAGCCTTCTCTTCTCCAAGCTAAACAAGCCCAGTTCCCTCAATCTTTCCTCACAGGAGAGGTGCTCCAGCCAAGTAGAGGGGAACAATCACCTCCCTCTCCCTGCTGGCCATCCCTTTTTTATTGCAACCCAAGTTCAAGTCTTTTAATATAGCCCAGGTCAACTCTTTGAAAGGGTAGATAACAGCAGGACAAGGGGAAATGGTTTTAAGTTGAGGGAGGGAAGATTTAGACTGGATATCAGGTGGAAGTTTTTTTCAGAGAGAGTGGAGAGAAGCTGAAACAGACTGCTCAGAAAGGTTGTGGATGCCCCATCCCTGGAGGTGTTCAAGGCCAGGTTGTATGAGGCCCTGGGAATACTGGTCTAGTATTAAATATGGAGCTTGGAGGCCCTGCCTGTGGCAGGGGGTTTGGGGATTCATGATTCTTGAGGTCCCTTCCAACCCAAGTCATTCTATGATTCTATGATTCTGTGATTCTATACTATGATTCTAAGATATAGTTGGCCTTCTGGGTTGCAAGCACACACTGCCAGCTCATGTCCAGCTTCTTGTTCACAAGGACCCCAAGTCCTTCTCCACAGGGCTGCTCTCAAGGTGGTCTTCCTCCAGTCTGTATAAATATCTGGGATTGCCCCAGCCCAAGTGCAATGCCTTGCACTTGGCCTTGTTGAACCTCATTAGGTTCACCTGAGTCCACTTCTCTAACCTGTCCAGGTCCCTCTGGATGGCTTCCCTTCCCTCCAATGTATCTACTGCACTGCTTAGGTTGCTGTTGTCTGCAAACTTGCTGAGGGTGCACTCGATGCCATCATCATCTATGTCATTGATAAAGGTATTGAAGGGCACCTGTCCCAAGACTGAGCCTTGGGGGACACTACTCATGACTGGCCTCCACCCAGACATAGAGCCACTGATCACAACCCTTTGGCTGCAACCAGTCAACCAGTTCTTAATCCACTGAACAGTCCATCTTTCAAATCCATACCTCTCCAATTTAGAGAGAAGGATGTGGTGAGGGACCATGTCAAAGGCTTTGCAGAAGTCCAAGTGGATGACGTGTATCCACGTACCATGGATACCGACAATACGGGTACAGTTTCACTTCATTTTAAGTAGTAAGTGTGAAAAAACAAAAACTGGTAATGTGATTTGATTTGACAGCTATGTTAGTCTACTGAGT
This sequence comes from Gallus gallus, assembly GCF_016699485.2. Classification (NCBI taxonomy): domain Eukaryota; kingdom Metazoa; phylum Chordata; class Aves; order Galliformes; family Phasianidae; genus Gallus; species Gallus gallus. The sequence goes on from NC_052533.1 coordinate 132,264,333, forward strand.
AACTACTGTTAAAGTTGGTGGTCAGATTTCTCCATCTGCAGTCTTCCACAAACTTTTCTGCTACTTTTCCTGAACTTGGACTGTTACCTTTGAAGTCATCTTATCCAAGGAGAAATCCAGAATGAAATGAGCCCTAGAAACATTTACACATTCTTCTCATATTTTAATTGTCTAATCAATTCATAATGAAGTCAGATGGACATCACAGGACTGAGAACACGAACTCTCAGGTGAAAATTTGAGTATTGTTCTTTAGTGGTGGGTCATCAGTACCAGTTATTTAAACATAAAAGGACAGTTCTTTAGAATTAAGATCAAACTTGCAGTGTTAAATGCGTATCTATTATTAATTTCTCCATAACTTTTAAAACAAATTATTCACAGGATAACTTTCTGTTGGGAGTGTTTCCTAACCTGTGTTGAGCTCACATATCACTTTGGAAACTTTTGAGTGACCTGGTTCAAATCTGTCCAAGGGACTACTCTGGAAACTTAAGATAATTTAGCAGTTGATTAACTTCCAGTGCCTGGAAGCTTAGATTTTTTTTTTCTTTTGTTTTGTTTTGAATTTGAAAATTTGATAGTTTACAACTATGTATATAACCTATTGAAAGAGATTAAATGTAATCCAAAGGACTATCTAAAGCTAACAAATAAAAAAAAATCTGTGAGGGAAGTCCAACAAACTGGCTTTAAGTTGGCCCTAAAAAATCAGTCTCAAATTGCTCTACAATGGTTGAATACATCCCAGAATTTAAACTAGGGGATGTCAAAAAATCAGACAGCTATATTCTAGGAAGATATGGGCTATGAATTTTTATTCAGTATTATATTTGATATTGCAGTTGAGATGGGGAGAGATTTCAGAGATTTTCAACTTCTTCCTAAGATACTTTAAACCTCTCTTTTAAGGATCACTGAAATATCTGATAATTTTTAATAACACTTACATTAAATCTGTTCTTAAAGTTTAGGTACCTTTCTTCTCAACATATTTTCGGTTTTAATTTCAAATAACCTTTTATTACAATGAGAAGATTGAATTACCCCACAGGAATTAATATTTTAATAGTCATAATGCTTTTCTTGTGTGAAAATTACTTTTTAAATTATGAATTATTTTTAAGTACATGGGCAGAATACTTTGATTTTCTTGAATATTTTGATTTTCCTGTTCAAATGTTAACACTCTCAATGTGTAGCCAAGAATTCAATAAGTTAATTAATATTTATATGTATTCATAAGGCTTGACATATGCCATGTTTTGTATGTTTATGATCTAGATTTATATTAGAGTTCTTGAGGGAGGTCAGATATAATAAGCCCTTATTATTTAGTGGTATAGTTGTTAATGTTCCAGAATGTGAAGCACGCTTGGCAGGTTAAAGGGATTACAACAGAGGGCCTATACAGGACAAACCTGACTTCAAGAGAAGAAATGGAATCCTGTAAAATAAAATAAATTAAAAAAAATAGCAATGTAAAACTTTTCATACGAATTTTCATAAAATACCGAAATGTTTGAGGTTGGAAGGCATCTCATGAAATTGCCTTCTCTCACCTTCTAAATAGAGCAAGTTACTCAGGGCTTTGTCCTGTTGGGCTTCATATATCTCCTCAGGATGAAAACTTCACAACTTCTCTAGTTAACCTGGTCCAGGATCTGGCCATCCATACAATATAGACTTGTTCCTTAAGTCTACCTGGAATTTCTTCTATTTCTATTTGTGCTCTTTTCCTCTTGTCTATCTACAGAGCACTACTGAGAAAAACATGCTTCCTTCTTTATTCTTTCCCATCAGCTTTTTATATCCACTAATAAG